>NC_016133.3:43978236-44603236 GCF_000005505.3 Brachypodium distachyon | reverse complement strand
ATAATTTTAAGGTGTTCACTGTAGGAAGCTCTTGGGTCATGCCTCATCGTAAATGCTCCATTACTCTACCGAGCTGCCTTTCATGTTCCATTCTCTGTTCTAAAGTATGCTATGACTGCAGATGGTGAGGCCTAGTTTGTTTCATTTGATTTGAGTTGTTTTGTTAACATAACTACAGCTAAGCAGTAATTAACCAACTTATACTTTCTTTCACTTCCATTGATGGAAATTGGCAGGAAAAATTGCGGCTAGTACTGGGCACGCATCTTGGGTAAGCGGCAAAGCATCCAGAGGCCGAGTATTTGAATTGCGTGGCAGAAGTGATGCCATTATAGTTGGTGGAAATACAGTCCGGCTTGACAGTAATGAACACATTATGTGATACATTCTATTTCTTAAGTTGCATACAAGTGTTCCTTCATTAAATTGAAAAGCTTTTACTTGTGTTGTAGATCCTCGATTAACTGCAAGGCATGTCAAGGGGGGGCATGTTCCAGTGCGCATTGTAATGTCTCAATCTTTTAACCTTCCCGAAGAAGCAAATTTATGGAATGTTCATGATGCCTACACAATAGTCGCAACACAAAGAGGTGCTCGGAGAGATCTCCAAAAGAAGCTTGCTATGAAAGGTGTTGAAGTAGTGGAGTTTGAAATGCTAAATCCTAGAGATGTTATGTCATATTGCTATGATCGTGGTTACCTTTCTGTATTATGGGAATGTGGTGGGACCCTAGCAGCTTCTGCTATATCTGCAAGAGTCATTCATAAGGTGGGTGTTTTTTTATTGTTAGTTCCATATATGTTTTTCATGTGCATTTACTTATATTATATATCGTGCATATTAGATAGTTATCCAGAATCTATATCGGCTTTCTTTGTTTAAATTAGTTATATTCTGGTCCAATGGCTATTTTTTGTTCAAGTTCTGGCTTTGGAATCAAACCCGGCAATGTGAAGACATCGGTCTATTCATCATTGCAGTTAAGAAGTTGATGGATTGGTCTTATAAATTGTTAGGTGAAAGGATACTGTTCTGTTGATTACTACTCCCTCCTTCGCAATATGTAGGGTGCATTTTAACTGTCAGGTTTTGTACTTTCACTGTATATTTGTTGTACAGTATTTTCTTGGTAGTTACAAAATCACAATCACATACAATGGTATCAAGTTTGTATAACATAAAACATGTACTATTAGATTAATTATTGGTCAAAGCATGGATTTGGGCTGTTAAATACACCCTAGATTTTGTAACAGGGGAGTATTACCTAATCTGAATGACATTGACAATTTTATATCCTTCCCAAAAAGAAGCAGCAGCATTATCGATTTTATGTTGTCCATTATTAAGTCAACAAGCTATGCTCAATGTCTCTGCAGTTGAATTATCGGCCACTTCCTGCAAGATGTTCAAAGTACCAGGATACATGGATATGTGTTCTATTTTTTACTTCATCAGCTTTCCATTTTCTAGAATATAAATATTACAAGGATATCCTAGTGAATTGGATATGTAGATGCCCCCAAGTTCTGGCATGCTTTGTATCAAGGAGAAACCTCTCGTTGTCCATGGAACTTTTGCGAAGAACCACTCTTTGGAAGTAACTTCTGGGATGGGGTTCATCAGAATCATACGGATAGTATCTGTGCATTCACTTCTACTTTTGTTTTATATAATCACTTGTAAACATCTCATATCCCTTTTCTGCATCATGCACATTAGCCAGTTTTTGTATGTGTATTAAATGGCCTAACTTTATTACATTTGCACTAATTTTTGTGCCTTTTGTGTGGATTCTTTATGATGTATTATGTTTGAGCCCTGATTACTAATTCACATTGGTGTTTCTTCTTTCAATAGGTGTATGCATTCTTTGCTCCAAAAATAATTGGTGGAGTAAATGCTCCGACACCAGTTGGTGAACTAGGGATGAAACAAATGACTCAGGCAATTGATTTAATTGATGTTTCGTATGAGCAGGTTAACTCTTTATGTTCTCCTTCAAATTGTCATTTGTGTTCTTCACCAGTTATATCAAATGCTATATTACACTTGTGTTTTCCATGATTTTCTTGCTATTGTATATAATATGTATCTATAGAATGTAGCGGTCCCTTGCCATTTTCGTCCAGGTTTGGACAGATTTTCTAGAATTGTTGTCTTATGTATTCAAGCTACAGTGAACTTCTAAGTAACTGCTTGAAACTGTATGTGTATCATCTTGTAGTAGTTCATGATATCTGCATATGACCCTCTTTTGCACGGTTTTTACCCCGTCATGAAGTAGGTTCATGGCTGTATATTATTTATTTAGTTTACAATTTTGCAGGTCGACAGGGACATGCTCATGAGTGGATTCCTCCAACCTATTCCTGATCTCTCGCCTGTAATACCATCCGTGGATGAAATACCTTCAGTGGATCCAGAAGTATCTCCATATGAAACAAATATTATTTCCTTTTACAAGACTTGGGATACATTTGGGGCTTTTGCAAACTTTTCTCCTCATCCAATATCCTTGCCTGATGAAAATGGAGATTGTTTTACATGGCCAACAGTGGAACACTACTACCAGGTTTCACTTCCCTTCCGTTTATTAGTGCTAATTTTGTGTTCTTCTGTGTGCTATGAGAATCAATTATTGATCATGATGCCGTAGAGCATTTTTCAAATCTACAACATCTGTTAACAGTCATAATTGCACTAGTGAAACCTGTCAGTAAGCCCAAAATTATTTGCAGGCACATAAGTTTGTCAGTGTTGACAATCCTCAAGCAAGAGACATTGTGCAAGAAATAAAGCAGGCAAGGAGTCCTGAAGAAGCTGCTAGGATAGGAAGGACCCGGCAAAGAGAATTACCTGAATTGGTATGTCTGAGTATTCTGCTTCTATATTTGCTGATTGTTGTGGAAAAGAATCAATAGATCTTGTAGATAAGTGATAACACGCGATCTTTCTAATGAGAGATATTATTGAGAACACCTAGGAGGAGGAAGTAGAGTCGAAGAGGGTTTGAAAGATATTATCAGAGAGGGAAGAATATCTCAGCACCATTACTAAGATGTATAAATTAGAAAATAACTGGTCTGTGGGTCCTGATGCCACTTGTCAGTGATATTGAAGTTATTTTTCATCTGCCATGATTGTAGTGTCACTAAGCAATTTGTACAGTCTATTTTCTGCAAATTGAACATGCAGATACATACTTGAAAACTATTCAGTCATGCAACATTTTGAGTATATATAATGCAACCAATATTTACTTGCTGGGCGTTATTTGTCGCTTATATAGAACTTACTGTTAAATAGTCCAAAATCCTGATGCCCAAAATGTCCTTTGTTCCCATGCCCAGTCTCTTTCACACCTTTGGCAGATTTATCAGCCGCTCGGTCACACCTTGGGTAGATATATCAGCTGCCAATGCATTAGGTACCTAATGTGCACACAGACACTATGTGGAAGTAAATTACCCTACAACCTTGTTTGCCTCGGCCAGAATATATCTCCAATCTGATTCTTGATAGCAGGGACAAAATTGAATCTGAATTTTTTTGTATATTCAAGTTCATTTTTCAGAATTTGTGGAAGCATTCTTTCATTCTGAAACCGTGGACATGAACTCCCCTGCGAATGAAGCAATTTTCCTATAGTTTATATTCCATGACACCAAAACAATAATTCTAACCCGCATGCACACACACCCCTCAAAAGATAGGTGCATACATTTGGCAGTTCCTCTTTTATAGTCTCCCTTGATTGGGAATAGATGTCTCGCAAGTAAAACATGTTACCAGCATGCATTGGCGGTTTACTGAAACATCGTGGAGCAAAATACATGACGCTATCTATTTATCTGAATCCTTTGGATGTGTTGCATGATATTCCTATGACACCTCTTAATGGAAACATGCAATCTTACGTTCTATCTTTAACGAAATTTAGTTATCAAATCACATATCTGTTTTTGTTGGATGGACGTTATTCTACCATTTTTTCTTCTTGAAACTAGGTGTCCTCTTTGCTGGATGCTAGATCCACGTGTTTGGCCTGCAATCTGGGCAACAGTCTTGTTTTAAGTGTACTATATATCATCACAGCTATTGGCTGGCTGGGAGTTGCCAACTGACAACAGTGACTAGTTGCATGTCCATGACTACAATTACCATGGAACATATTTGACTCCTCGCTTACCACAGTGACTAGTTGCATACTCTTTCTTGGTTATCTTAATCAATGTTACTCTTGCTCCTTTTAATTGTCTCGTTTTCTCTTAGGTGCGTTCAGATTGGGAGTCCACGAAAATTGATGTGATGTACAAAGCTATTAAATGCAAGTTTTCGACTCACCCCCACCTGACTGAGATGCTGCTGTCAACGGCTGGCTCTGTTCTTGTTGAGGCATCACCCCATGATTTATTTTGGGGTGGTGGGCGTGAGGGTGAAGGTCTGAATTACTTGGGTAGATTACTGATGCAATTGAGATCAGAGATTCTGGGAACGGTTCAAACAACTGGCAAAATAGAAGAGTCAACTTGACGCCAGGAGATGCAAGTTTTTGCAGGTTGTTCACAGTTTATACTTTATTCTGGTGAGCACCATCTAATACTCATGATTTATTTTTGTCTCCTATTAAAAGTTTGGATGCTCTCTTATCTCCCAGATAACCTACCATTGAGCGTTGACTTTGGTCTCCACGAGAACAGTTTCACATCCGCACCTCGTTCACCTCTTACATTACCATTGGTAAGGTTAAACAGATATGTCTGAAACACATCCACTTTTCAAATGCTCGTTCGACAAACTCTTGCGTTGTGCAGACCTAGAATTGAAATGGTGTGCAAGGAGCAGGCAAGGTAGTGGACTTCCAACAAGCATCAGGATCAAATTGGACATGCTGGGTCGTCACTTGAATTTTCTTGAACACATAGTAGTCCATTGTGTATGTACTTGAGAACCTCACTTTCAGCACGTAATTGAAGAATGGATCCGTTCTCGCTGTCATTGTTCCCCTAATCCAACTCTCCCATACCTGTGCACAATCAGTTACACGTCGTTAAAGCTTCTATAATGTGCTCTTAGAACATGGCCACAGCTTTAGGTAACCAGTTTTTAGAGAATGTTGATACTCACATAGCTTAGAATATGCTCAGCCACCGTTTGTTTTTTCGAGGGAAACACATAGTTTTATGAATTAGCTTCAGCTAAATCGCTGGCTACCACAGAGTTGCAAAGTCAGGTTCATCATTGTGGCACTCAACAACACCGCCATGGGCCATATGTGCAGCCTGACCTGCTAGAGTATGAACAACGAAGTTAGATAGAAGAGATTGCACATTAGTCTGGATCATCACACGATACACGGCCCATTCCGCAGAGGTGGAGCCAACGACTGACCTGTTTCCTGGTTGGTGCAGGCGGCTTACACGTAAGCAGTCCCAGTTTCCATAGGAACATGTTTATCTTCTTAGGTACTAACCGTAAGGACCAGATTCTGCCCCATGAAATTGTTTGAGCACGTTGTTGGATTTGCTACCGGAGAGCTAGTATTGGTTCTCGTTTGTCCAGCGGCAACATCTTCAGCTTTGTTACGAAATTCGGTGGATGCACGGTCAAGAATGACACCGGAGGCACTATATTTGTTAATGAGATTTAGCCGATGGCTACATCTTCGGGCATGATTACGGGCGCTCCTCCCCAATAATACCACAACACCGGCCATCCTGGGTGCCGGCACAAGCCGTCGGTTCCCCATGCGAGCATGTTGCTATTATGTTATCATCATGATCTCTTTGGGCTACCTTGCGGTGCTTTATATATTAGATCCGAATTACACGTGTTCGATTCCAACACCTAACCCTCCGCTAATTTCAAGTCTAACTGTACCCCTACTCGTACACATATTCGACACATAACTCAACAAACCCCACCTTGACGAATGTGTCCCTCGCCACCTTGAAGTCGTCATGCACGAATCTCCGTGTACCTTGGACTTGAACCGATCACACCGCCATGCTGTGATGCACCATGCTCCGATCTATCCGGCGATCGCACTGGTCTGATTGCGAGCCGAAGCTGCCATCCGGTCCGCGACGTCTTCAACAGCCATTGTGTCAGCCCGATCACCATGCCTGGTTGATCCTTGCCAACTACAGCCCATCGAACGGTTCAGGCCACCTGCTTGAAGTGTCCGACACCACCGATCGGAATTCCGATGGTCTCCATGCTCCACCTTGCACCGTATTGGACGTTCCCTGGCGCCCGTCGAGCATGATCCTCGCACCTTCGACAAGATCTTCCGCATCCCTCCAACTCGCTCTGATACCACGTGTTATGAAATTCGGTGGATACACGATCAAGGATGACACCGGAGGCACGAAGTCTACATCCCCGGGGCATGACCCCGGGCGCTTCTCCCCTATAATACCGCAACACCAGCCACCCTAGGCGCCGGCACAAGCCGTCGGCTGCCCCTGCGAGCCTATTGCTATCTGTTGTCACATCATGGTCTCTTTGGGCTAACCTGCGATGCCTTTATATATTAGGTACGGGTTTCACGTGTTCGACTCCAACACCTAACCCTCCGCTAATTCCAAATACAACTGTAACCCTACTCGTACACATATTTGACACATATCTTAACAAGCTTCAGTGGCATGCTCATATAGGATAGGTTGATTTGACGGGGAAAAGTTTCTTTCACGGTCCACGTCCGGGCACCGGAAACTAGCTAGTAGCAAACTCTGTCTCAGCTGCCCCCACCCCTCCGCGCTGCATACATGTCGTAAGTAATGGAGCACTGTGCAATGTGTAACTTTGATCATTAATCTCTACATGAAAATTAATATTAGTTCAAAAATAAGCTTATGATTTACAGAAAAAAAATCATGATAAATCAAGAGTATTACATGTTTGGCTAAAGGTGCTCACTCTGGTGGGTCACGGAGATTGGTGTCCGAACGCTGACGCCGATCTGCGTGGATGGTGGTCCTCCCTTCCCTTCTCACGGAGTGACGAAAAGACGCCTTGTGACGATGGTTACTTTGGTCTTCTGGACCATTTGGGGCCATCGGAATGACGTGGTTTTTAATGCGGCGATTCCTTCGGCGATGCGGATCTTCGAGAGGGTTAGAGAGGAACTGTGTCGCTGGGTTCAGGCTGGACTCTTCAGGAGTGGGACCCTCATTCCGGCCCATGTGGCGAGTAGGTGGATTGTTAGCACGTAGTCTTTTCGTTTTGGTTGCCACTTAGTGGCGTTGGTTTGCCGCTACGGCGTGCGTTGTACTCTGCCTTCTGGCTCTTCTTCTTTAATAGATAATGCACCCGCTGGGTTGCATTCTTGAAAAAACAGTATTACATGTATGTGAAGTCAAGTTAGGTTATGTCATGTGCACATTTAGATAAGCTTCGTTACTGGTCCTCTAGGACGTCATTTATTTACAAAACAAAATTGTTACTAGGTGAACTCAGAGTGAATTTTCTACGTTGTTTTTCAGTTAGAGACCTGTCGATGTGTTTGACCGTTTGATAACGATGGAACATGGAAGAAGGGAGAGTGAGTTTGACCCTCAAATATTAATTTAACTCTAAATTTAAAAGTCAGACGGCTGAGAAATAGACACAACCTAACACCAGCCCCGCATCCGTTTAACCCTGGTAACGAATGTCACTAGCGTAGAGTTCACTACAGAAGACAGTGACTTCTATAGTGTGTTTATCAATTCGCACGAATATTAGAGATGTGCTACTATTGCAATCAAATACCGCTAACTTGGAAGAAAATAACTTAACACGTACGGTAAAATAATTGCATGTGGGGGCGTCTGAAAAACACAATGCATGCGTTCATCGTCGTCCACACATGCTGTTATATATTTAGCAGTTTGACACATGCGGGACAGACCTCACCATCACCCACGAGGATCACGAGCACGTAGCGTCATCGTTTTCTGATTTTGACGTGTGAACCAAGGGAGGCATGATTAACTAACTATAGCCGGCCGGCCGCATATGCCGTAGCACGTTCTTTGCCCTGCACGTATATATGATCTGGACTGTGGATCGGAGATGGAAAAAACACTGACGGAGACCATTGCGTTTCGACCATGTAGGGCGTAGGCGCACTTCTCTTCTTCTAAGCCCGGCCTGGAAATAGAAAACTACTGAGGACAAAAGGGGCAGGCTGAGCCATCGGCGATCAACAAGGTACCGCGCAAGGGACCCTTCCGCCTACTTCCTCTGGGATTTGACCGGCCACTTCCTCTGGGATTTCACCGGCCACTGGCTCGCGCACGGAGACTGCAGACGAAAGAGCTGCACATCCGGAGCCGGAGCTACTGGGAGATGGGATTCGGATAGTTGAAGGGGGGTTTTCGAAAAAAAGGGTCACATCAGAATACCTGTCTAGACCGCTTAGTCAAAAGATAACACATCAGCGAAAAAGCAAAGTCCATAGCTCTCGGCCGTATAGGATCGTATTATACCGTGTTTTTTATTTCCATGGTCCAGATGAGCATTTTGAAAATACGAGAACTAAATTGCACCGACAACTCAAGTTAAATGACTAATGATGCATTTTAATCTTTTGAATTAGCTAGCATGGGCGCACGATGGCGTTTTCAGAAAAGGAAAATCGTCATGTGTTGTCCATCCCTAATGCTGATATGTTTAACAGAGAGGGATACCCTGACTTAAAGTCACTGACTTCACAGTCACTGACATATGAACCCTGTCCCACCTGTCAGTGACCATAAAAAGTTCGTCACCAATGAGTTAGGCCGTATCGCATGGCTACACATGAGTCCGTGCCGTCACCAATGAGTTAGGCCGTATCGCATGGCTACACATGAGTCCGTGCCGTCGCTGCCGATAGAAAGTTATTGGTGCCAATATAATCAAAAGAGGAGATGGTGCTTTGGCCTTTCTCAAACTCATCTAATCAGCTACCCGTTTTTTTTAAGCTACGGAGTAATACAAATGTTTATTTGCACGAGGTGCGCACGGATCTTTATTTATTATACAGTATTGTACTCATGCTACGTCGCTACCCCGTAAAGCATGCATGCATGTAAATTTCAGCATATTTCAGGCTCAATTGGTTATATATTCGTTACTACTCCACGTTCCTAAACATAAGAAGTTATAACTTTGTCGCAAGTCAAATCAAGTTTATAAAAAATGTTAAAATTTGAAATATCAAGTAACACTACACGATGGACCAAACCAAAGGGCACATTATCTGCCAACAAAGATCACTAAAGAGGGCTGAAAAACTGCCGACAAAGAGTTTTTCCTGGCAGTCTTGCCTGCCCCCTATAACGCTGCCGGCAAAAGTCTTTGCCAGCAATTCTGTTTTTGCCGGCAGTTCAACTGCCCTGCTAGCTGTATTTTTTGCCGCAGTCCAGTTATTTTCCCAGCAAATTGTTTTCCCGGCAATTTGGTGTATTCTCGGCGGTTTGGTTTATTCCTGGCAGTTAACCTGCTGTCAAAACAAATACTTTTCCCGGCAGTTGCTTCATTTGCTGGCAGGTAGTCCGCTGGCTATTCCTGTCTTCTCCGGCAGATACACTGCCCTTGATTTTCATTTCACAATAATTTTTTATAACAAATCTACACATTCACGCAGTTACGCTTGGTTTTCAGCTGCAAGTTCCAAACTTTCCATTTAAAAGTAAACCATGATATGTCAAGCACAAATATAATTCAACACTTCATACATATGTGTCAATAACAAGATCACTTCTGGAGAAACACAATACTTTATCCAGCAGTGAACGGGAGCATAAATATACTTCTAAAACACAAACTTCATACAAAAGTTAATAACAATGCTATCCATCAAGCATTAACACAGAAATGAAAATCAATAGTTCTAGATGGCACCAACTTGGACTGTAGAAGAACTTGTGCAACGTATCAACCTGAAAGAAAGTGTTGTACAATAAATAATCAATATGTATATTGTCAGTTTTCTAGTTCTTAAAAAAGGGTCACATATTTTTTTTACATATGTGAAAATTTTAGATGTAATAAGAGGAGATGCATGTGTGAATTTGCTTTCACAGGTGAACATGGCACTCTACTATAAGACATTAACAAAGCCAGCAATACTACATGTATATAGCATTCTCAAAAATCATCTTCAGAACACCATGACACAAACTCGCAAGCACAAATAAGAATGGCAATAAGAAAACCATGATGTAATAAAAATAAGAGGAAGATGCAGTGCGTAACAAAAATGTTCTGCTAGAGTAACTATCAACTGGCAAGGCATAGATATACCAAGAAATCAGACTCCCATTGTAGCAGTTTTTGGTAATACCTATTGGGATTTAATTCAGCCTGCTTGTTGCCATGAGATTGGCCTTTATCATCCCCCTCCACCTGCATTTACAAAAGTAAAGAGTAGTCAGAACCTTGAGATAATGTACTAGAAGTGTTCATAGCAAACAAAACACATACAGGAAAAGTTAAAAGAGATACTAGAGAAGGAGCACCCTCAGCTCCCTACATGGCAAACTTTCCAGTAGATTTTCATTTGATAAATATCAGCAACAATGCACGTACATCGCCTACTTGCCTTTGAGCTGAGCCGCAGTAACGAGAAGCCTCAGGACCGGCTCTAGCACCTACTAGGAGAGAAGGTTTAGCAAATAACACTACTGAGCTACATACAGTGGCAGCAAACTATCCAATCCATCGCCATGGCATAGCAACCAAAACCAGATCTTGGGCAAGAGGAGAAGAAGCTACAAACCTTAGATACTCCCAAGAAAATGTATTGAAGTTCAATCCACTTGTGGTAGTGAGGCAGTGAGGCTGAATTCGCCATGGACTTCTGTTCCACCTACATATATGAGTTATAAGAAATAATTCTTGAAAGAATTATACAGTCAAGTAGTTTCAGTTCATAGCTAGATCAATTTTAGTGTGATTCATTCCTTGTGTGCATGGTCTGCACTTCCACAACACCATTTGATAGAGCAAAGATAACACTCTGAAATGTGATGGATTACCATATAGTTTCAGTTTCACTCTCTTATCTAGGTATTGGTTCGGTTCATTTTCATTGGCTGAAAACTAAAGCACCTGGAAGTGTGTGTTTAACTATTGGTTTTGATGGCTGCCTCGGATGTAAATTGTCTCCATGAGGATAGCTTCACCTATACATACCTAGACATAGCTTCCCTATTAATCACCTACAGACAAACTAGTGTCCAGCAGCTAAGTAATATATTGTCCACTGAAAACAGGGTGCAACCTGGGACCCTAAAAATATTTATTTCATGGCAGGGTTAGTTTACATGGATCCACCTGTTTTAACCAAAAAGTTGGCCAATTGATTAAAAAATTGTACTGATCTATAAACTGAAGATACCGGCAGATTTTCTTGAACCTGATAGCATACAAGCAACGGGTTGGGCAAAAATACCATTGCTGAACTGAAAGACAAAAGCTCAGCAGCTTCTACTCAGCAAATGATGACAACCTAGACATGTAGGACTGCTTAACAATTTCAGTTTAGCTCTCAGTTATCTATACACATTATTTAGGCAATCATCGAGCAATCTCTCAGTACTACCACTTCACCTTTAACCCCCATCAACCTTCATTCCCCTTTTAACACTCTCTTACATGTATGAGCAGGATAGCATGTTAACTCAGAAATTCTCCCTTAAGCATATAAATCGAACCAGAACACAAAGAAAACGAAACCCTGAAACCCAATACAAATTAACTTTGTACAAGTTGCAGAACTCGTTGATTTGTTCTACTACTATCACACAGAAGTGGCCACATTAATTCATGACGGGGAGGAGAAGAATCAAGGGTTACCTTGGAATAAGTGATAGATCGACACTTATCGCTCACTAGCTGCAGAAAAAATACATAAAAATTCAGAACACGAGAATCACAACTTTGGGGATCAGAAGAAACAAAAAGCAATCGGCAGATCTAGGAGGAAGAGAGCAATAGAGGTAGGTACATAGCGCACCTAGCGGTAGCCTTGCACAGTGAAAGGCGCGGTAGGTAGAGGGAGCTGTGAAAGGGAGCGAGTGGTGGACGAGATTGACATCGGTGGAGGATTGTGGCATGGCGGCGAGATGGCAGAGAGAAAGCGGCGGCGGCGGGGTGCAGTGGCAGACAATTTCAGGAGTTGGTGGCAGATCGGGGGCGTTGGCGGCAGCCACGGATCTACGAAGTCATGGTCCGGGTTACAGCTGCATGAGGATGGAGGGTCGAGGCAGCGGTTACGAGGGTCGAGCTTCGAGCTGGCCTTGGGCTAAGGGCGGCGGCGGCAATGGCGGAGCTTCGAGTCGGGCAGCCGCGACGAGGGCGGAGCTTACCAGCAGTGGAGATGGCGGAGCTTTGGCCTGGCCTTGTGCTAGGGCTGGGCGAAGATTAGGATGGAGTACGGGCGGCGGTATTGGCGAAGCTTCGGGTGGCGGCGGGGTCATGGCGGCGGTGACGCTTGGCTGCTTGGGTCTCTACTGGCTGAAACCCTACGGTGGGTGAAGGGGAATTGCGTGGGGAGTGAGATGCGGGTTTGGTATATGGGATAAAGAAGTTGCGCAAATTGACTTGGTCCCACCTGTCATCCCAGTTGTGCCGGCAGAAAAACTGCCTCCAATGGGTTGAGCCGGCAGTTTGTCTGCCGTTAAAGATTGCGAGCTTTGCCGGCAGTTTATCTGCCATGCTTTTTATAATTTTCCCGATTAGCTGCCTCCAAATATATTTGCCGGCAGTTAAGTTTTCCCGGCAGTTGCATTGCCACCTCAAGTGGATTTTCCCCGACAGTTAATTGCCCCCATGTTTGGTCCATCGTGTAGTGTAAGTATGCTATGAAAATATATATCGTGATGGATTTAATAAAACTAATTTAGACGTTGGTAGATTTTTCTAAAAACTTGGTGAAAAGAGTTCAGAAATTAATATATCACTGGCCCAGTAAAAGCCATCAGTTTTGGTCAGAAATGGCTACCAGTGACGGACGGTATATCGAACGTGACATGTGTCGTGGACCTTTGGATTTGGTATCATTCTTACCATATTTATTTCTAAGGATGCATGCATGCTTTTGCTTTTCTCTACTGCTCACGAGATG
Source organism: Brachypodium distachyon (assembly GCF_000005505.3). Classification (NCBI taxonomy): domain Eukaryota; kingdom Viridiplantae; phylum Streptophyta; class Magnoliopsida; order Poales; family Poaceae; genus Brachypodium; species Brachypodium distachyon. The sequence goes on along the minus strand of NC_016133.3, from coordinate 44,590,130 downwards.
GAAGTTTGGTTGTAGCCAAACTTCTTATATTTAGCAACGAAAGTACCAGTTAATTTGCCGTCTGGCAATAGCCAACTAGAAAGAGTGAGAAAAATTAAAGTAAAGAAAAAAAAATGAAAAAGAACAGTTCTGTATGTATCTAAAAGGAACTGTTTGCCCATATATATGCTCAAGACTATTTCAGAGGGATCGAGCTAAGTTTTTATTAGATAAAATTTGAGACAAATCCCAACTAATTTGATACCACAAAGAAGCCAATACCCAGCTCACAGGATGATCATAAAGAGATATACTCCCTCCGTCCAATAAAAGATGTTTCAAGTTTGTCAAAATTTGAATGTATCTAGACATGACTTAGTGTATAGATGCATTCAAATTTAGTCAAAATTGAGACATCCTTTGTTGGACGGAGGGAGTATATAATTGTTGTAATGTTGGAATTATGTTGACGAAACTGTACTCATGAGTCATGTCACCGGAGTTGTCACGATGCCACTTGGCCCCAATAACTAAGGGTGCGTTTGGTTGCTGGAAGATAGTGGAATGTAATGGAACCATTTCAGATTTTGATCTCATTTCAATGTTTGGTTGTTGAAACATACAAAACTAGAAGGAACCGATTGGTTCCTGAGAAGAGAATATACCTTTGATATCCGGAACCCACTCATAACACGAAAACAAAGGAATCATCTGGTTCCGATCGGAACATGTGGGCCAGGGCAAAATATCAGATCCATTTTCTCTCCTCCGCTCATCTCTCACCATGGCGGCTGCCTAGGGCCAGGGCGAACCCATCTCGGCAAGAACCCGGTCGGAGGAGATGGCTGACGGGGAGGCTCTGGGGAGGCCGGCGCCGCCACCACCACGGGCGAAGTCAGAGGAGCGCGGCGTCACCCCCTTCCCCAGCGCCTGACCCCCTCTTTTCTCTCTCGTCGTTCTATTTATCCCGGCTGGCTCCATAGGTCCGGCCACCCCCCACATCTCAGATCCCAGCTACCCCACGGGTCTAGTGCGGATCCCGGCCTGTGATGGAGGAGGCCGGCGGCAGGCCAGTTAGGAGGAGGAGGCTGGCGGCAGGGAGAGGAGGGCAGGCCAGTTAGGCGGAGAAGGCAGGCTGCCGTGCTTTCCTTCTAAATTGTTTCCTTCCAAATTGTTTCCTTCCAAATTGGTTGTTTCCTTCCAAATCGAGATGATTGGAAATTCATGTGGACTAGTAAAATGTTGCTTTCCTTCCAAATCGAGATGATGGATTTGCTGTAGTCTATGGCATCTATGCGGATGAATATATGAATTTTGTTTGTGTTATCAACTGATGTGCAGAATTATTTTCTTAAAAAAAACTTGTGTGCAGAATTTGGAGGTTACTTCACCAGCAGGTGAGTACATCATTGGATCACATTTCATCTCTCAAACCAAACACATAATGAAACCATTCCATTCCACTTTATTCCACCTAAACCAAACAACAGACTAGAACCATTCCATTGCATTCCATTCTTGTAGGAATAGAATGGTTTCATTCCATTCCACCTCACTCTGCAACCAAACACAACCTAAGTTGGACGACATCGTGAACCAGCTGGGGGATCCCTTAGTCAGAACTGATAAAAATAAGCACCACGTGGAGGTTATCTACATTGCATTGTTATCAGATTTCAAAGGTACTACATGCATGCATAAAAAAGAGCAAGGTCTGGATTTGTTTTATTGTAGTTTTCGCTTTAATTAAGCTGATTTTGATTTCGTAATCCCATGCAGGACAAAACTAAGTTCATTAAAAAGACAAGAAAAAGTGTTCAACCTTTCCGAGGCAGAAATTTAAAACTCCACCTCCCCTAAATTTAAAGTAGCTAGCAGCTGAGAGATGGATATCATTTTGTATTCGAACGGCAACAAATTTCTAACTGCTTTCGTGACACTCATTTGTCAAATTGTGTATTGGGAAATCTCAAGGACAATATATTTATACTCCAAAAGTGATACGCATGGACATGCATGCTTTATTAATTTATTGGAGACATGTCATCGACCTCGAATCCGTTAGAAGATCGCGCGCGTCGTTTACGGCGTGTAACTACAAAACACATCATTACTAGTTGACAATGACGCCTACATTTTTCTTGTTCAGATGCAACCAAATCTTGCTTTAATACAGCTAGAAAAAACTGGCTTTACTAACACGAAACACAAATACTAACAACGGCCCCTTTTGCCCCTTAAATTAGAACAAGTCTAAGTTAATTGATGGAGACAGTAAAATATGACGCGTTCTGAAAAATGATCCTGCTGAAACGTACTTTGCGTGTGCAGAGTAATTTCTGAAATAGGCTTATTTTGTAATATGATTAGTGCTTTGAGCCTATAGAAGTCTAGATTATAGTTATCTGACACGTGAAAAGTCCATTAATTCTCCATTTTACGACAGGGCAAAGAGTCAAGAGACTGGCCACCGATCCATTTTTTAATCTCTTGCTTCACTGGTAATAGAAAGCTAGATTTGATATAATTTTTTTTGAGAAAAAGACCGTAGAGGAAACCCTTAAAATATATTCTGATCACTAGGATTTGAACCGTGATGTGGGGAGTCATGCACTCACAATTTCACCACCACACCAAGATGTGCTTCATCAGGATTTGATAGGATTTCAGTTCAAATCGTCCCATGGGACTGGGGAAGTAATGGCATTGTGCTCCGTTTTGTGGGTCACAATCTTACAAGCACATGTTCAGGGGAACGTGATTGACGGATATATAGTGATAGCTACAATAGAAATTGATCACACAAAACGTAAAACATTGTTATGCATGCTACGATAGACTGCAGAAATGTGTCGCAGCCGTAGCTTCATCTTAAGATATGATGTTATTTATCTCATTCTTTGAAGTTATTAGTACGAGAGTCATGTTCTATTATGATCGGTTTAGAGTGCAATGAGTTTCACGAACAATTCGATCAGGAGGTTTTTTTACGACACCCACCGGATAATTAACAGAAATTCTACCTTGGCCCGGTTCGTTTCAACCATTTCCCCACAAAACCAAGAGGATTGGCAGGGATTGAAGGGAAATTTAGTTCATCTTCCCCTTAATTCCTCTCAATCCCTCTCAATCCACGGGGAAACTGCTGCAAACGAATGAGCCTTTAAAGCTTGGCAAACTAACGTGGCATCCCACGATCGAGGACGGACTGATTCTTTTTTACTGTGAATTCCCGAGAACAAATATTCTTCCGGTCATTGTCGAGAGAAATCGAACGTATTAAGCTATACATATATAGTTCATCTCGCCGGACTCGTGCATGGGTCAATTTTGTGCATCTCGCTGTCACGTAATATGGACTGCATATACACATCGATGCGGCCGTTCATTCACTCGTTACACGCCAAACACACATACACTGGTCACTATTGCAACGTGCTTCTCGTTGAGCTTCTTATTATTTGTTCGTTCCTGCACCACACATACTTAAAAAAAAAACAATTAACCGAGGATAACGGCTAACTTGAGGCCAGCTGCTGCTTGCGTGCCTGCAACGCTTAATTTCCGCCCAATGAGAATGTCTTGGCCGGTAGAGTAATCATCGCGCCACAGCAGCAGCAAGCACGGATCAGGTTTGCAGAACGCTTTCTAGCCAGCTGTATGTATTTTGACGCTTAGCCTTGAAGAGGGCTGATAGCACAAGCACGTACGTAGCTGCAATTTATGCAACAGAAGCCACTCGTTTGCCAAGCTAGCCAGCTAGCAGGGATTCGTCGAGTGATGTCAAAAGGTGACACCGATCTGATATGAACTGGGGTATGTACGTATAATGATACTACTCCTATATATGGATAACCTATTAAGGACTAGCTTGTTCTAATCTTATGGACATTCCGGGACCACCTGGATTCAGAGCTAAAATTAACGAACAACGTTTTGAGCTGATGATAACGGTCAAGATAGTGGCCAATATATTGAGCACTCAAGAACAGAGACTTCACTCAAGAAACTTGCTGCGCGCATATGGAATGTGCTACTTCCTCCGTCCAACAAAAGATGTTTCAAATTTGTCAAAAATTAGAATTATCTAGACATGACTTAGTGTATAGATGCATTCAAATTTAGTCAAACTTGAGACATCCTTTGTTGGACGGAGGGAATAATTAATTTAGTGCATGCAAATGTACTCCCTCCTATCGATATTAATTGTTTCACATTTGTCCAAGCATGAATGTATCTATGCCTAAAAAAGTAAAAAAACGTTTATATACATGTAATATTTTGATGACTAATATGCATCGTAGAGAGTAGTATTCATTGGGCTTGTGGCCCGCAAATTGAGAATGTAGCGAAGTTGGTGATGGTCAAGAAACGCTGGTACAATTTAGTGAAGGCATGTACAACTTTATAAGTACGTTTGCAAACTTCACGTCGCCGTGTCACGTATGCAAAAATTGTTTGGAGGTCTCCCAACAACCCCTACCTATGCTCCCGCACGACGTTGCCATTGATCGCTGCGCAGTACCACACGCTAATCCATGAACAATTGGACATGGATCGGCTGGTTCTTTTAGCAGCTTCCACAAGATTCCTAAACAGGGTCACTAACCCATTTTTAGGGGTTAAGGCTAAAAAACCTTCTTCAGCAGGGCCCCTATTCGAGTCCCTATTCTAGGGATGCATCTAGAACACCCTCTCCAACCCTTATGCCCAGGGACCCCTTGGGGAGCCCCTATTCCCATGCCACGTCACCTTGTCCCTCCCGTGCCTCCTTCTTCACGTGCACATGCGCTCCCGACTCCGGCCGCACCATGCCGCCGCGCCGCCGCCTCGCTCAAGCATGCGACCTCGCCCGCTGCCCCGCCTTCGGCCGCGCCGCCCCGCGATTCGCCTCGCTGCTCGGTCGGCTCGTCTCCGCCACGAACGAGCGCCGCCGCCGCCTTCGCTCTCCGCGACCGTGCTTGCCGGCACCGTTGGCCGCCCTCGCCTCATGCTAGCCGAGCCCCTTCGGCTCCAGCCACTCCTCCTCCCCCGAGCCCTTCCCGTGCCCTCGTGCTTCGTCCCCTTCGTGTTCCTACAGATCAAGATGTTCTTAGCCTTGGAGCCATTTTCACATAAACCGCGGACGGGCGCAAGCTGTGGTCAGTTGTCGGGTTGGCTGGCTGGTGCTGCGACATGCCTTGCGCGGCCGTACAAAGTGTAAGTAGGAGTATTCCGTAACGTACGACGCCGCGGCATTGGTCAAAATTAACGCGCGCGCGCCCGCCCATCCTGCCGCCTGTGCCTAGCTAGGCTTCTGCCGGGGCAGGTGCTAGCTGCTGGTGAGCGGGATAGGTGCGTGTCCCCGGCGGGACTATTCTTCCCCTGCCCCGCTGACCGCGGCCGGGGGCCTCCAGCCGTCCACAGCTAGCGGACGAGGCAGCGTACGTTAACTTGGGAACCCTCTTCTTCCGCTGTGCGCATGTGGTCACCCATGGGTGCAGCAGCAGCGGCACTGGCAGCATATTATTTTCCGTACCCCGCCGAGTGGCGCCAGCTCTCCACCACAACCAACGACTGGAGTACGGTTATGGGAAGTGCAAGCTAGGCAATGTAGATTACATCGACTCTGTTCCACGCAAGCACGTGCATTTCACAATCCCTCTCGCAGCAGAGCATAGCATAGCGGCGAGAAGAAAAGTCCCCGGTACGGTACGGCACGAGGCCAAAACCAGCACAGTGGCACGAGTAGGGTGGTAAACAGCAGGACAGATCGGGGGACCAGCCGGAGAAACGCCTGGCCACATGCGCACTTGCGCAGGCAGATGAGATCCCCACCACAGATTTGGCTCGCGCGCTCGCCCGTGTCACATCACCAGTTGCAACGTGATGCACGAGCAGATACTAAAAGGGAAGAAACACACGCATGGAATGTAACGGAACGGGATCGAATCGAATGTAACGGCCCGTCCAGATTGATCCATCAAGAATTCCGAAAGCGCTGTCCTTGCGTTGCCTCCTCTCTGAATTGGTGAGATCCAGCACGACAACACCCGTACGGAAGAACCACCATCGACATGCGGTCCATGCCCTCTTCCTCGATCGGTGCTACGTAGAGTGATTATACGTGCGTCTGCTCCCTTCGGCGCCAAGTGCGATCGACCATGATGCGTGCGTGACCACCCCGTGGTTTTTGGTACCGATATTCGGATATTGTTGTGTCTACATACATACGTACGTACCTACATACATACATGCACCCCTGTTAATCTCACCGTTAATTGCTTCTAGATCTGTTTTTCTTTTTTGGGCTCCAGGGCATGTAAACGGCTTTAGTTTGACTAGTTTTCATTTAAACAAAACATGTGTTAAAAAATGTCAGATAGACGTACGTCGATCACAAACTGATCTTCTTCTTTTTTATGGAACTAACTGATTGTTTTAGATGACAGGGATCATCAATGTTCTGTCTGGTGAATTAACAGTTCTGGCATGTTTGTACAGCATATCGATAAAGCTGAAATTAAAGAAAAGAGACACACGGAGAGCTGGAACAGTACGTAGAGGAGCACCAACCTATCGATCTGTGGTCCGCCTGATAGATGGAACAGTCACGTAGAGGAGCACCAAGCTATACGTGGTCCGCCCAAGATAAGGTTACTACATTTGCATTGTTTTGTCGGAATGTTATCTCTAAGTGATCCACAATTGTATCTTCTTTAGCGTTTTCACATAGGGTTCCGACGATTACAGTCAATCAAAACCAATACAAATCTGGACAGACGTGGATGAATAGAAACGGAGATGACATATAGGATTTGACCCGAGACTAAATCTAATATGGAGTAGTATACTCCCTTTGTTCCTTAAAATTTAAGAGCTATGTTGTTTCCTTTGACCTTTAAACAAGAATTAGTCTATTAATATATAATTTTTGTGAAATAAAATTGATACATTGTATTCGTATTCAAAAGTACTTGTTTATAATTATGATTTGTATCACATAAGATACACTTTGATGGAGTAATCCTTGGTCAAAGGCTCGGTCAAAGAAAACAATATACAACAAACCATATTAGAGATGAGATTAACAACAGCCCATTTCGCATGTGTTTATTCTTTTTGATCGGGGAAAACAACAAGATATGCTCCTACTGCATTTGTATTAATAGGATTAGTAGAACTGTAAAGTTACATTAGCAAAGTAAATACAAAAGATCCAAAAAGTAAATACAAAAGATCCAAGAGACAGCCCCCCTAGATTGCAAAGCTAGCTCTTGTAGAAGTTGACTAAGTTACAATGAAGATCTCCCTAGAGGAGCGATGGGCCAGTAGCTGAAGTTTAGACCCTCCAGGTGGGTGTAGAAGGGGTGATATTATCAAATAACTTGGTGTTACGCAATTTCCAGAGACCCTAGGCAGCCAGGATAAACACCTCCCAAAAGAGCCCCTTGTGCGAAGCAAGTTTAGCACATAGCATCCCTATAGCATGGAGTGCTCAAGAAATGGCTCATCCCTGTCACCCTGAGTGACAACACACTTTCCACGTTAGCTTGGGTTGATAGTAAAATAATGCATATGCATAATGAGTTGCATTCTAAGATGATTCAATATAATGGCTTGTGCACACTTGACAGTGAAGAACGCACAAGGGCCTCCCATGCGCCATAAGCAGTGTGGCCAGGCTTCATGATGATGTCGAGAAGCTAACTACTTGCGGTAGTCATCCTCGCCGGTTACGTGGCCATTGACCTCAAAGTGGACAAACCATCATCATGAACGTTCTTCCACTTGACATTGTTGTTATCACTGAAGTCGAGGATGAACGGGATCAAAGATTTAATGTTGACAATGTTCATGACGATTATCTTGGAGAAGTGGTTGGCCCGATGGCGATGGTGGTGCCGTCGGGCCGGTGACAACGGCGAGGCTGAGAGAGGGTGTCGTGGTGGAAAAGGAGGCGCCAAAACCATTGATGTTGGCCACAATGTTAGAGGTGGTGATAAGGTCACGAAGGTAGCTGAAAGTGTCGATGTCAACAAATTAATGGCCGGTGTGGCTGTGACAGTCGGCACAACTGTGAACGGCAGGGTGCCGATCTAAACAAGAATAGTATGTAGGACGCCAAAGTTAGAGGTGAATGGGGTGGTGCTGAAGCTAAAATTGTGGTCAGTACTGGCCATGAGGCAAGGGTGGGTAGGATAGGGGGAAAATAGACACACTTGGTGATCTGATACCAAGCTAGTTTAGGCAAATCTCTTACTAGTTATTGTACTGATGTAACGGTATTATACATAAAGAATTGCAGGAGGGGACAAAGAGAGCAGTAACAAACTACAACAATATGACGCTGGACCTAAGGTGTGTAGTTTCACCTAGAGAATCGAATGGAGCCGTCCTTATCCCTTGTGAATTAGTCAGGAGAAGACGTGCTTCAAACATTAACTGTTGGCCGACTCTTATACAACAACCGACTAATTAAGAGTATGACTCATCGTGAAGAGTCTGTTTTGCCTTTACTCTCTTTCATCTTCTCTCTCTTCCACGTCATTAATTAACGAAATAAAGGAATAACTCATATTATCTAGATTTGTTTCAGTAAAACACGGATGTGATAAGAAAACGAACATATAAATCAAAGATGGGTATCATCTTGTGTTTTCAAGTATAATATTGTAGACATTGTAACTTTCTTATTTGATCTCTAAATTTAGGTAATTAGATACATATGTGTTTTGATGTCTTTGTGAGCTACAATTTGCCACTTGATGAAGTTTATTTTGGCAGACTTTTTGTTAATGATATAACCAAATTTAGTACATTATATTTGGCTCTTTTTCTTTTGTATTTGAATAACCTTATTTGTTGTTGCGTTGAAAACATCACATTTGCATTCAGTTATAAAATATGGAAATGGAAGTGGCAATGTGCTACATAGTTTGTTTTTAATCCATTTTCAGCGCCTAGAATTCATGTACCTAAATGCATTAACTAAATCGAAGTTCAGATAGAAAAAAGTTTCATCAATGATCCAACTTGACATATTCAGTAAGATAGCAAAATTAATTGAAAATTTGAAAATGTTTCAATACAACATAAAATACCTAAATTGTGTTATAAACAATATCTTTATATTTTATAAAAATACTAATATCTAGTACTACCTCTGTCCTTTTATATGAGGCACACATGCGTCCCAGTGAAGATCAAAAATTTAATTAAGAGGTACATGCACCTGCGGTCCTACTATTATTGAGCCGGTGTCAGTTTAGTCTAAAATTATCAAATTTCACACTTATAGGTCCTAATTTTATTTTAATTGGCGCACACAAGGTCCTAAGCTGGTTTTGGCTCGTTTGACCTACCTACGTGGCCAGTTGACCCGGTACACGTCAGCAAGGGGGCCACATTCAAAAGCATTTTCATTTCAATGTCAAGGAGTTTCATTCATAGAAAATATAAATTATATGACAAAAAATATATATCATTAGATCATTTGACTACGAATCTAATGATATATTTTTTATGAAATATAATTGATATTTTGCTAGTTCAATTTGTGATTGGAACCCATGCATGCCTTATAAAAAGGGATGGAGGTAGTAGATTGTTTTTTTTCTGGAATATGCCTAAGCAGGGCATAGCATCGATTAAAGAAGGAGAGAGTGTGCTGCAGGGCAGCTACATGCCCGAAGGCCCACACACAAAAGACAAACAGGAAGATCTACCCAGTGTCTCGGCACGCAACACCTAAACTACCAAACGGATGATCGCTAATCAGGCCAGCCATCTCGCAACACTCCCCTTCCTGTCTGATCGCCTGAAGGATCTTGCTTGCCGTCGTGACCTCCCCTTCAAAGACCACCTTGTTTCACTGCTTCCAAATGCACCAAGCCGTGAGAGTCACAACCGTAGCAAGCTCCTGTTTTTGTTTTCGTTTAACAAGGACCACCATTCAGCCAATTCACTGTCAATTGTCGGCATCCACTCCACCTTGTTCCAGGAACTAAGCTATTGGAACCACATGAAGGGGAATGTAGGCACAAATTTAAAATTTTCCTACGAACGAACCAACCAAGATCACTATGCGGATGCGATAGATTGATCATGTAACAACAACCGTAGCGGAAGTAGATTGTCGTTGAAGCCTGTAGCAGATTCCCGCAACTAGGTTATACCTTCCAGCCGCGAGAATATTCCTCGCACGATCTGCTGCGCCTGAAAGCTTGAAGTAGACGAACAGCGACCCCCCCGCAAGATCAAAGTGGACGATCTCTCCACACGTATCCACACGTCCCGAAGGAATAGTTCAGCAGCACTTCGACGTCCGGTACGAAGAACCACCGGAAGAAATTAGATCGGAAAGTAGACGATCTGCTAATTAGACGTCTAAACTTTAGAGTAGAGAGCTCGGACTTGACGGGCAAAGGAGAACTAGCAAGAGTGCTCCTATAGCCGGCCACCCCTCTCCTCCGTATATAGGAGGGTGGCCGGCCAAAGGGGAAAAGGAGTCCTCCTCCAAAAGGAGTAGGACTCCTACCTATGATAGGAATAGATATGGACTCCTAATAGGAGTCTTATATCCACTTCTCCAAACCAAGATGGCCGGCCCTCATGGTCAACCTTTGACCACGTGGTCAACCTTTGAACAGGGTTTGACCCACCTTTGATTTTTGAACTTTTGCCATTTGACCTTCCGGAATTTCCATCCGATCCTTCTAGAGGCTTCTAAAACCTTTCGGAAGCACTCGTGATTACTCCGAATATTTTTGTAACTCCTAAATCACATTTAGGACCTCCAGAAAATATGTATCGTCATTCTGAACAAATTCAACTCTCGACCAAATTCCAAACTCTAGACCTTCAAATAACCATTCGTCGTTAAGCATGTGACCGCGTAGGTTCGGAAATGTGTAGCTATGATCCAGTCAATAATTATTTAAAGAGCCTAGACACTCTAATTACTACACATCCACGAAGAATTTCGAGCGAACCATTTGTTACTAAAAACCATTTCCCTTTGCTTCGTGATACATTTACAAAACCCGGGGTGAGACTTCCGGTACCCCCGTGAACCAAGCCTTGTTCCACTTGTACCTAGTTATCCCCGTTACCGGTTTTGTACTTTTAACTCGTTCTGTACTTCGATATCTCAAATGATCATATCATTCTTGTGTCTGGCCAGACGGTGATAGATATCGTCGTACCGAGTGGGCCCTAAGTGTATCTCTCCACCGATAGAGGAGCAAATTCCAATCTCGAACTATCGAGTCAATTCATACTTTCCGGAGTATCCAGAAATAACCGTCATGATAACCCTATTACGGGAAACAATACGTAACACCAAAGTATCCTTCCTATATACATATCATACGATATTCTCATGGTCTAAGGATAATGATAATTGCAACAATAACAATTATACATATGACAAGTAATCGATGTGATCTCTCGGTATATTATTAGTTGGGTCAATCCGACACCATTGTTCAACCAACAATGTGCTCTCATATATAACCCGCATCATATGCTCATGATCAGGAAAACATAATCATCAATTATATATAATCTAGTCAAAGAGGCATGACTAGGGAACTTTAATTTAGGGTTTATGTTTCCACACACGCAAATGAATTTTCCTCTGAATCTCACATTCAAGAACCATAGCAATTATAGCATAGAAATATAAACATCAATTACAAACTTGGGAATATAATAATACAATATTATTGCCTATAGGGCATATTCCCTTCACCACACTTCCCTCGCCGTCACACAACCCAGAAGGTGATGGTTAATTGTCTCTTGCTCTTGGTCGCACAATGGGTATTTCTCCGGATGATCCAATCCACGCTTGCGCAATCTGTCCGTGGTCCAACAACGACCACGAATCGCAAGCCAAACAAAACACTTGCACTTGGCGGGTGCCCTGGAGTCAGTTTAGTTCTTCCTTCAAATAGCGCCAGATAGGTAGAATTGGCCGTGAAGGTTTTCTTAGGGGACCACTTCCAACCGAAGAAGTCAGCAATGTCAGCAGACTCGGGAAGCACCACCTGTCTCACCCGATGCCACAAGGAGAGGTATTCCTCAATACCTTCAGGAGAGATATTAGGGTTGATGCACTGGAGCCGGGAATTATTACGAATACCGTCAGCCACTGAGAGATTCATCTGTCCTACAGGCAATGCAGCAAATAAGTTTGGAGCCACTTCCTCAATTCTCCTGCCATCTAACCAAGGATCATGCCAGAACCAGGTATTCATGCCGTTGCCAAGCACCACCTTCGAACCTACCTCAAACAGATCACGAGAAGCCTGGGGATATCAAGATCGAAATCGGACCACGGCCTTTGCGGATCCACATGCTCAGCGCCGTATTCAACGTCTTGAGGTTCGGGAGGCCAAGTCCCCCCAACCGCTTCTGAGAGCAAACCGAGGCCCAATTGACAAGGCAGTGGCCGCCCTTCACCTCCTTCCTCCCTTTCCATAGGAATCCACGACATATGTGCTCAATCCCCTCAATGGTTTTGATCGGAAAGTCAATGGACATCATCGAGTAAATTGGCATTGCACATAAAGTTGACTTCACAAGCACCATACGCCCCCCCCCACCCCCAAGAGTGAGGAGAGGCGCACTCCAGGATTGCAGCTTGTTCTCCACCTGCTCGACCATGGCCTTAAGCTGGCTTGCCGTCGCCTTGAGAGGCCCCAAAGGTAAACCAAGATAAGTACAAGGGAAATCCACAACCTGGCAATGGAGTTCATCTTGAATAAGTTGCCTTTGAGCGCCAGAACAACGAATAGGATGTGCTGCACTTTTAGCAAGATTCACCACTAAACCCGAGGCCTCCCCAAAATCTGCCAACACAGCCATGCAGGCCTGAAGGTCATGACATGTGGGAAGAATGAAAGTGGCGACATCATCTACGAAAATCAAGGTGCGTCGCCGCAGGCCACAATCCTCCAACACTCCAGCCTCATTACCACAATCCAGAAGGTTATTAAGCACGTCCATTGCCAAGACAAAGAGCATGGGGGACAGTGGATCCCCTTGCCGAAGGCCTCTACGATGAAAGATGCATCTGCCCAGGAATCCATTCATAAGCACCTTGGTAGATGCCGTAGAAAGAATCGCACCAATCCACTCAATCCATTTACCACCAAAACCAAGCTTCCGAAGGACATCGATGAGGAACGCCCAATGGAGCGAGTCAAAGGCTTTCATGATGTCTAACTTGAGAAGAACGGCCGCTCTTCGGCTCAGATGGAGTTGCCTCGTGGAGCACTTGACCATCATGAAATTATCATGCAGACATCTCCCACTAATGCAAGCGCTTCGATGAGGGCCCGCAATGACAGGAAGAAATGGTGCCAGGCGCACCGCCAAAACCTTTGCAATGAGCTTGCCCACACGATGAATCAAGCTAATCGGCCGAAAGTCCTTGATGGTGTTGGTCCCTTGTTTCTTGGTCAACCGGGAGATGTAGGCCTGATTAACAGCTTGCAAACCCCAAGTTCATGGAAACACGCCATCACATCATCCTTGATGATCCCCTAGCAAGCACAGAAAAATCGTCCTGTGAAACCATCTGGACCGGGGCATTTATCCATAGGCATCGACTTAACAACTTCCCACACTTCCTCTTGAGTGAAAGCATCTTCCAAAGCACCGAGATCATGGTTCCCCACATGCAGCTTGTTCAGACTCAGCGCAAACTGCCTATCGACACCCATGCCAATCAGATTTTCAAAGAAGTTGTCGGCAAGCCTCGCTTTGTCATCATGATCTGAAAGGACTCTCCCCTGATCCGTCAAGCAAGAGATGAAATTTTTTCGTCGACGGTGACTCGCCTTGAGATGAAAGAAACGTGTATTCGCATCCCCTTCACGTAAGCACAGAATTCTCGACCTTTGTCTAGCAATAGTTCTCTCAAGAGAAGCTAGCCCCAACAATTTCCTCTTAAGGTCTGCACGCAAAGCACGTTCACGGCCAGCAAGAACGCGCGATTCCATCGTCACGTCCAAACGCAGAATCACTTTCGAAGCCACAAGAATCTGCAGCTTGGTGTTACCGATCAGTTTATCACTCCAACTCCGGAGGCGACGCGCCGCCAAACGCATCCTAGACGAGAGCCGTTTATAGGGGTTAAGCGTCTCTCCAAAGGAATTCCACGCCTCAGCCACCACTTTCGAGAAACCAGGTGCCCGAACCCAGTGGGCTTCAAAATGAAAGCGCTCTCCGCTACGCAGATCCGCATCAAGGTCTAACAGGAGAGCTGCATGATCCGAGACCTCCGTGCTCAACGCCGTAAGAAAGGCCGAAGGATAGTCCACCGCCCAATCCACATTCGCAAAGACCCTATCCAATCGTTCAAGCGTTGGTGAATCCCGCTCGTTCGACCAGGTGAAACGTCAGCCCGAGAGAACGATCTCCCTTAGATCCAAATCAGAAAAGCAGTCTACGAAAACGCCCCATCGCACCCCTATTAATTCTGGAATTACTCTTGTCCTCCACATTTACTATCTGATCAAAATCGCCAAGGATGACTCAAGGGCCAGCAATCAGATCCTAGATGTCACGGATTTCCTGCCGGAAAGCAGGTTGCTCCTCCTTGCTATGTGGCCCATAAACACCCGTACACCACCATTGTTTGCCATCATGAACCACCAAGGCTGTGATTGCACGCTCAATTATGTGGGGATTCGAAAGACTGACCAAGGAAGGGTTCCAAGCAAGCAAAACACCCCCATGAGTTCCCAACGCCGACAAAAAGAAAAACTCAGTGAAATTAGGGCCTAGGCATTCAGTTACAATCAAACAGGAGATGTGTTGCATTTTTGTTTCTTGCAGACACACCAAACCGACACCACATTGAGAAACCACCTGAGAAATAGCCGCCCTTTTGGCTAGGCTAATAATGCCCCTCACGTTCACACAAGTGATTTCAGGCTTGCAGGCATGGACGCGTCCACAACACTTGCCAATGAAAAGACAATCAGACACCGAGATCTTGCCCCTCGGAGGCCAATGGCATGACCCCAGAATCCCAGCCGAACAGAGAGAGAATCGCCGCCACATTGTCCTGAGAGAGGGGGGAGTCAAAGAGTTTCAAATAAGAGTCAAGCGCCGAGTCATCAATCACTGCTCCCTCCCTAGCGATTCCAAGCCTGGAAATAAGAATCCTTTGCTGCCGCTTAATGGACGCACCACTCCTCAGTTGTTGGGCCAGCCAGGCACTCCTGCGTGGAGGCCCAGGAACCCACGCCCTGGAACGGCCCTTTTTAGCCGAAACTTGGGAAGAGGCAGAAGCGTAGGAGAATCCATACGAATCCTACGCCGAAAACGCGCCAACGCGCGAGAAGGGGCCACAGGGATCACAACCACCGGAGTGAAGGGAGCAGCATCCGCCGACACAGGGTAGTAGATTGTAGCTTTTATCTTTTTTAAATCAGATGAATACATGATATGGATTGCAATCTTATGTACCCATCAGGTTTGAATCCAACATTTTGTTTAGTAAGAATTTGTATTGCTCTTTCGGAATCTAGTACAATATAAGGAATAACAAAATAATATTTATAACTCAATTTTCTTTAGCTCAGTGGCAAGGCATCTATCCATGGTGGAACTTAGTGTGCATTATGATGTTTCTTTTCATATTCTACTACTTAAGCTTTATGCACGCAAGAAATTAAATATTTCTTGGTTGAGTAGTTAGTTTAGGTGTTTATATCTTTGTCCATCATAATCTAAATCTATGGCCGTTTCCATGGGTGCCCCACAAAATATACTATTCTTCGCTTTAAAGGGGATCAATTAATTACATTACTAGCCAACATACTTGTGATTTTTCCACCAAAAACTAAGTTGAGCTTAGATGGTTAGCGGCGTGGTAGTACTTTCATGTATCTCATGTTATAAGGGATGTTATCAGGATCTAGCTTGCTCAAGTATGATGTGCAAAACTTGTAATGTGCATTTAAAAGTGAGCTACCAACATATTTGTAATTTGCTCAAGAAAAACTTAGTTTGGCTTGGTTGGTTATTGTGCTCTCACGACACGATGATCTAACTTGCTCGAGCATGTTAGGCAAAACTTATAGCGTGCATTCTAGAAATGAGTTGCCTACTTTTTTTGTAACTTGTTCAAAAAAATCAAGTTAGATTTGGATGGTTCTTGGAGTGGCTATACTCTGACGACACGGATATCTAACTTGTGTATATTACACAAAAGTTGTGCAGATGGTTAGCGCAGTGGCTATACTCTCACGACACAGAGATCTAGCTTGCATGAGTATATTACGCAAAAATGATAACGTACGTCTAAAAATAAGCTACCCACATATTTGTAATTTCTTGAAAAAAAACAATCCTGACGGTTGGCGGAGTGGCTATACTCTCACAACACGAAGATAGAACTCGTATGATTACATCACGCAGAAAAGTTGTAACGTGCATCTAAAAAACGAGCTATCCATTCCATTTAGAACTGCAGCATGGCACTGTTGGAGAACAGGAGGAAAAAAAAAAGAACCGGAGCCGTAGCCGTCCGGCGGGGGCGACATGATCTGATAAAAGTAAAACTGCACTTTTTTCTCATCACTTCGACGACGAAATTTCCCCCGGTGTACCAAGCCACAACGACTCCCAGCGTCGCCCTCTCCTCTCATCTCCCTGACCTCTTTCCCTGCCCCATCCATCCTCTTTCACGCTCCCCTCGATCGCCTCCGTGTGTCCTCCTGTCCACCAGCGCCTCTCCTTATTAATCAATCAATTACAGTATTAATTAGCAACTCGTCGTTACGGATCTTGTTGGTTAGCCATCTTATCGGCTTAATCCTGGCTGCTTGTAGAGAGGGAGATCTGGGACCCAGTCGTTTGCGTCGCTTGACTTGCCCCGTGTTCCCTCGGCTGCTTCTTGCATTTGCCCGTTTGCCCCGGCCGGATATATAATAAGGAACTCCCCTTTTAGTCCATTCCTGGGTTAATCAGCGACTCCCGTCCAGTCCTCCCCCGTGTGCTTCTGCCTCCCCGTCCCACCCCCTTCTCTTCTCCTGCGCCAACAACGCCAGGCAGGATACTCCCTTGTCGTCTCGGTCGGTGACGCGAGCGAATCGCGTGGTGCTAGGGGCAGGAGGAGTTAGTCCGGCCGGGGGTAGCGCCCGCCGCAGGTGCATGGTGGAAGCCGCCGCAGGACGCCGGTCGGGCACCAGCCGTCGGCGGCCTAGCGGCGGAGGGGAGCAGCAGCGCCTGGTCGCCGTCGCGCTTGCGGCGCACGTCGTCATGGTCACGTCCGCCCCCGCCGCGGGGGCCGCTGGGGAAGGAGGAGGAGGCGCCGGCGCCGGCGGGCGGTGCCTCGAGGACCTCCTCGGCTGCCTGCTCGGCGTGCTCCGCGCGCTCGGCGTCCCGTGGGCCGCGCCGCGCCCGCAGAGGCAGCCGCGCCCGGTGCCGCCGCGCGGGGGGGCCGTCCCGGCGCCGGCGGACGTCCGGCGCTTCGCGGCGGAGCTGAGGCGGATCCCCGGCCGGATCGCCAGCAATGGCGCCTGCTCTGTCGCGTCGCTGTACACGATGCAGGGGAAGAAGGGCGTGAACCAGGACGCGATGGTCGTCTGGGAGGTAAAAGGAAAAACGCAATTGAGTAACTGCTTCCTTCCCTGTACTTTACTTGCGATTATTATGCCATGTGATTTATGCTGTAATACTGTTACTGTTACTTGATTAGATCTCGACAAGCCAAATCAAGCGTGGTTTTGCTTTCGGATCAAATTTGGTCTCGCTTGCTTTGATCTAGATTTTCCTCGTTACAATTTAGCTGATTTGGATGTTAGCCTCAACAACTCTTTTAACTCGGCACTTTCTGTTTATGTTATTGTGCACATACCAATCGCTTCAAAGAGATGAAACTTTGACTCGAATACTATATTCTTTGTGAAATCGATTGCCATAAGATGTTGCCGGAGAGAGTTTCTATTTTGCTAGTTTAATTCAAGTCTAATGATTGGTTTTGCGTTGGAATGCTACTTGTAGGTTGGAGGGGCTCCACATGATTCTCATCCTTATCCATTCATACTCCCGTTTTTTCCTCTCCATGCCGCATGATCTTATCTGCTTGATACTCCTTCCTCCCCTTTCAATATGTCTGATTGCAAATTTGGCAGCATGTCCAGTGTGGCACATCTACCGTTCACATCTCACTTTTTTGTGAAACCCATTTACCTCCGAAGAATTTGAGTGGCAGTTTTGCTGAACTAGAGACTTGGATGATTTTGGCAACTTTAGTAGTAGTATCTTACAGAACAGACGGCCATCAAGGGGTATGGAAAATGAGCAATAAAAGCTGCTAATTTTGCACTAGTACAGTAGTACTGCTCTATGTACCAAATTATTGTACCAATGAAGTACCGACTAAGGACGTGCAACCGATCAGAAGAGGAGAGCTTCACCTTCTTATGGGCCGCGCATCCAATTTGTCACATACACCTGATCATACATACTTAATGACATGTGACAATACTGATCTTGCACTAATTGTCCACTTGCTACATCCCTTTTCAATTGGTTCTTTAACATGCACAATGTCTTGTTGTTGTTGTTTCCATGGAGGAGATGGTTGATTTCATTATTTTCTTTTTCCAGAACTTCTGTTCAAGAGATGATACCATCTTTTGTGGTGTGTTTGATGGTCATGGACCTTATGGCCATTTGGTTGCTAAGAGAGTGAGAGATCTTCTTCCTGTAAAGCTTGGAGCGGATTTGGGCACAGATGAGGCTAGAGAGACATCCACTACCAACATGAAAAGCAACACAAATCAAGCAGGTCTACCTGTAAACCCAGAGAGAACAAAAACTACCAGTACCACTTCCACTGGAGCTGAGCAGAATGGGGAACACCCCGAGATCTTCACAACATTGAGAACTTCATTCTTGCGAGCTTTTCACATAATGGACAGGGATCTGAAATTACATAAAAATATCGACTGTTTCTTCAGTGGAACAACTGCAGTGGCAGTGCTCAAACAGGTAACTGAACCAAATGCCATTAGTGATTTGTTAAATTCAGAACTCCCTTTTGAGGTTGGAATTCAGTTGAAAATTCCGTGACTGTGTATCAGTAATGTTGGTTACTTGATTATACTCATGTTTTTTGCTGTGTAGGGGCACAATCTTATAATAGGCAACTTGGGGGACTCAAGAGCTGTCTTAGGCACTAGAAACGAAGATCATCAGCTCATTGCTGTACAATTGACAGTTGATCTCAAACCTAACATTCCAAGTACGCTTTGCATTTTCTTTAATTTTTTTTGCATGTTTATTGTTTCTCTTTCCCCTAATCCTCCTGCAGATATAGTGACATTTGTCAACCTTGTGTCCATATCCTAGTTTGTGCAATACATGTATACAGCTTAGGATTTTGTGACTGTTAGGACTCAGGAACGGTAGTATAATTTGTGGGTCCTTGTGCATCTCTTGCCTATGAGACATTTCTACTTTTCTAGATCTTAAGCCATGGAATACTTAGCATTGTTATATTTGTTCTTGTATTCATCATGTAACAAACGAAGTTTGAATGCTTAGTCTGCATGAGCTTAGCTTATTTGTCAGGGTCCCCACATAGATCAGTTTATTGCTTTCTGTGAGGTAAAGCAACCACACTTATTGTAAGTTTTTATTACATTGGTTTCATTCAACACAACTTAGTATAATTCTTTTAATCTGCTAGAAGAGAAAACTGTTGAACTTCATCATCTTGCTGACAGAATTGTTGTTTACTGTGTGTTCAATTCATGTGTTCCTGTTTTCATTCTAATGAGCGTAATACATCTGTCACCGTGTTCGTACCCTAGAGACCATGAAAGTAAAACAAAGTGGTCAATAATTTGCGATTGACGTTGTAGCTTGCTAACGCAGTAACACTTTAAACATGTGTGAAATTGGAGAATAGCATGCAACGATGATGACAAGTGAGTTCTAGAGCCACCTGTCAGTGGGACACTGATGTCAACTTCCATATTCTGAACTCTAGTATAGTTTATCTGAGTACTGAGCTATTTGCGTGAGGTATTATGTATTAAGAGCACCAGTTCTTCTGGAAAAAATGGATTACTAGACACATATGAAAGTAAAACAAAGTGGTCAACAATTTGTGGTTGGTGGTTGTATTTCTAATACGTAATAAAAGCTCACTAGCTCACTAATACTCCAAAGTTGGAAAATAGGAAGCAACGTAACACTGACAAGTGGGTTTAATAGCTGCTTGCCGGTGAAACACTGATATTATTTGCCATATTCCAAACTCCTTATAGTTTTCCTGGGTACTGAACTATTTGCTTCTTATAAACAAATAAAATAAAATTTGAAGGAGTGTTTAGAGATGTTTATCGACATCATCTCCAATGCTACATATATATGATGACGGATTTTTCCATCTAGTTCTGACAGCAGGTAATGCTGCACTGTGGGTTAACTGTGTTTTTATGCCTTCTTTTTCTTCCTATTCTACACTTCGCATGAGGTACTATATATTGAAATTACTAGCACCTCTA
This sequence comes from Brachypodium distachyon, assembly GCF_000005505.3. NCBI lineage: Eukaryota > Viridiplantae > Streptophyta > Magnoliopsida > Poales > Poaceae > Brachypodium > Brachypodium distachyon. Next base: position 44,569,629 of record NC_016133.3, on the reverse strand, counting down.
AAAGAGGTCCTTCGGACATGCCAGTTAACATGAAGTAATGGCATGGTTGTTTTTCAGGTGAAGCGCAGCGAATCAGGCAACGCAGGGGCAGAATATTTGCACTTCCTGAGGAGCCAGAGGTTGCTCGTGTTTGGCTTCCGAAGTACAATTCACCTGGTTTAGCCATGGCAAGGGCATTCGGAGACTTCTGTCTAAAGGAGTATGGTCTAATTTCTATGCCTGATGTCTTCTGTCACCATGTCACAGAAAAGGATGAATTTATCGTGTTGGCGACTGATGGGGTGAGCAGATGTGGATTTACACCGTTGCATCCTGGAATTCCAAAATTGCAGTTTTTGTGCTACACGATACAATTAGCTAACTCATTCGCTCTTTTGCAGGTGTGGGATGTGCTGTCAAACACCGAAGTTGTTAGCATCGTCAAAAGAGCCACTTCTCGGGCTTCTGCAGCACGCTGCGTGGTTGAATCAGCTAACCTTGCCTGGCGTACGAGGTATCCCACATCTAAAGTTGATGATTGTGCTGTCGTCTGTCTCTTCCTGAATACACATGATGCAAATGAAACATCTAGTTCCGCAGCCAACAATTTGGCAAGTGATGTTGAAGTTAGTGGTGATCAGCACTCAACAAGTGTCCAACTGAGCACTGGAGTATCCGATGCCGTTACTGCACTGGTGAAAGACAAAGATGAGCTGTCTGTTATTGACGCAGTCGCAAAACCGGCCACCATCTCAGATTTGACGAACGATGTTTCAGGCGCTAAGGAAAGCATCATGTGAGCTTTCCATCTTTCCTGTGATTGGACATCTGTTGGACGGCGATTTGTGCTGTGTGGATGGTGTGCGCCCATTCAAAATTCCGAGACTGATCCCTGTTTTTATGAGCGTGTCGGAATTCGCTGCTTGCTATTTTCTGCATGCAAGTGTGAGTAGGGTTTAAGTTTTTTGCCTTTTGTAAGTATGATGTCAGTTTTAGCGTGATCTGCTGTATTTCTTTGTAATAGTTTTGGTCTTGTCATTGTTGACCTATGATGATAATCATAGTATCCATATAGGAAGAAGCCTTTTAAGTTTTCACCCTTTGGAAATATTCATTCGATTTACGTTCATTACAGACTTATTACAGTAGCTGTGACCCGTCAGAAGTTTTGGTCGTCTTGAGAAGATCGCGAGGTCAGGTTGTCTACGGGTATGACCCGATCTATTTTTGGAAGAAATAAGCTTAAGGCATCCTGTAGGCTGCGCTGCAGGGATGTAGAAATTGAAGGAGGCATCCTTCGACCTGTCGCCCTCTCTCTCGTCGACGAAGATAAGTACCGCCCGGTGCTAGAGGACATGGAAAATACACGAGGAGCACTCCCGAATTCTACCTTTCCTTATCATGTTTGCACTCCCGAAAATACACCGGGCCTGACGCGCGCCTCCTCGCCTCTGCCACGCAGCTGCGCATCTGCATGTACCCAGTGCGCAGCCGCTCCTCAAGCCGGATCCTGCTCATCTTCTTCCCCTCGGCGAGGTCAGGGCTCACTGGAGAAAAGCCACGCGCGTCCACTGTCGGGGCTTCTTCGGGCTCTACCCTGGAGCAGAGCGTCGGCCGAATCTATCCTCAAAAACACCCTAGTGGCGAATAGGCGTGCAGGATCCAATCCTGGAGTCTTGCTGGATCCCCATCCTCCCCGATATCCACTCTCGCCCGCCGCAGCTTTCGGTGTAAGGAACGCTTCCATATTCCCTTCCGTCTGCCCCCGTTGCGTTGGCCACACGAAGCACCGGTGGTGAGGATTTGGAGGCAGGGGGACCCCAAAACGTAGGTGCAGTACGAGTGATCCCCTCGCAGCAGAGCGCCGCCGCCGAAGCGGAAGAAGGCGCGCCGGCTCTGGCCGTGCACGGCGGCGCGACGGCAGATCAGGAAGGTACAGAGCTCCATCAGGCGGCTCACCGGGTTCGCGCCCTTCGTCCGCCTGGTGCGTACTGCGTACCCCTCTGGCTCTCGCTCGCTCGCTCTCAGTCACACAAGGATATAGCGGTGAAGCGTGGTTTGATGGGGGGGCACTTTGACGAGTTGTTAGGATCCTCCTACCAGCTGCTGCCATTCAAGCTTGGGATGGCAGAGGAGGCTACCACTTTCTTGTTTCTTCTACCTTAGCCACTTGTATAGAAAACCAAGCATATTTGTATGATTAAGTGATACATACACTGGGTTGTTAACACGAGTTTTGCAGGTTAGGGAGATCCCGACTTCTATTCGAGAAGGGACTCTTCGGGAGTGTCGTGCTGAACTCCGACCCTCGTTACGTTGCAGGAGAGCAGAGAGTAATGATGCGCTCCTCAGGCTTCTTGGAGTGGCCCGATCTTTCGATGAGAAGGATAACTACTATTTGGGATGGAATCGACTCTCACAACCCGACTACATCGAGCACACGAACGATGCGCCTTAGCAATCGTTGAACCAACTCTCTGTGGTTATTGACGGAACCGAAGGCGCCGTCAACCTGAACAGGAAATTCCAATCTCTGCCAACAATCGAGAACATGTAAGAATCAAGATAAGGCAATTTGAAATTGCAGATGTAAATGAAGTACAATAGTCTCAAGGAGACAAGTAAAAAGGTGGGGTTTTGGTAGCGGTTCTCAAGTAGGTCTAGCGAATACTAGTGGGGATCCGAATTTGCAGCAATGGCTAACTTATCTAAACAAAACCTAACCAGCCAGAGGGAATGGTGACTGCTCTTATATGGATGGAGTGAGAGGTGGAAGAAAACTAGGGTTTTAGATCTTTAAATGGGCCAGAGTGCTACAAGGCCTTGGGCTCTTACGAAGTAAAAGTGGCAGCCCAAACATCTCTTCTCTTCCCACGATTTAAGTGGATGTAGCTTCTCGTATTCTTGTAGTAGTTGTTGCACCGTTTCCTTCCGTATGCGTGCCGTTATCCTTGAAGTTCAACTCGCTCCAATCCCTTGTGTCACGGCTTGATCCTTCATTCTTAATCAACAAAAGAGCATCTGATTTAGGCATCACCATATTCTCATTTAGACTACACACATGTGTAATGTGTAGGTGGTATGTCACATAGGAAAAACTATGAATTTGAGTGTTTTTTTCTCTTTAGCCATTTGAATGTGGTATGGACTTAATGCTTGACCACCATTGGATTGAACGAGGAGTAGGGAGGCTGATCGTCGAAGACATTTTGAGCACGACAACGTCTCAAGTCTCAATTGGGCGTCGGCCGACCAGATTTGGCTTTCGTGTTGGATAGGCTGCGGCGAAAGCCGAAGGCAAGGTTGAGCCGAGAACACGACGAGTGGAGCCGAATCAGGCTTCGCGTGCTAAAGAGAAAATTCCATTTTAAACCCTGAACTTTTACAACTTGTCTCGTGGTAAATGGACTTTTCTCCGTGCTGAAACCTGCAAAGCAAGCGCAACATAGCGCAGTATAAAAAAACTGTATGGAAAGGAAAAAGAAAAAATTTCCTGGAATCCCGTCCGTGTGCCCCGAAAGTGTTTTTTTTCCCGGCATATACCCCGTGTGATGCCGTGCGCCCCTGCCCGCTCCACGTGTTGACCGAGCCGAAGCTCCACGCACGTTACGTTACGTTGCAACCGAGACTCTGGACACCGGAGACCCGGCTCGCTTCACGAACCCAGCCAAAAAGAACCCCACCGCCATCGCCCCGTGCCGGCCCCCATCTCGTCCCCACTTCTTCCACCCCACCACCACTCCTCCACCCTCCCCTCCCCTCCGCTTCGCCGCCCCCCTCCCATTCGTCCTCGTCGTCGTCTTTCTCGCCACCGCGTGCTTCCCGGAACCCTAGCCCCTTCGGCCCGTCCATGAAGGTGCCCCGCCGGGCGCGTGGAGGCAGCGGATTCGCGCGCGCGCCATCGCCCTAGGGCGTCCCCACTCCCCACCTCCCGCCTCGACCCCCGCCGTCGGTCGCTCCTCGGCTTCCGCCATGTTCGAGGGCCACGTATGATCTCTCTGTCTCCCTCCCCGTCTCTCTTCCCCCCATTTCTCTCGAGTCGTCGATTCGATTAGGACGAGGGCACCTGTCCTGCATGATCGAGCGCCGGTTGTTCGGTTCGTGACTCCATGGGGGGAGTTGATGAATCGATGCTGCGGGGTGGCGATCGCGCTCAAGGTTTGGGGGAGGTGCTATTGATGCGTAAATGTGGAGGATTTCGGCTGGGTCTTGATGGGTTGCATGTTATAAGTCCTTGGTGAAAAGGACCTGGACAGAGTTGGCGGGCGGGCTGGTTATCTCTTCCAATAACTATTCCGTAGTTTTAATCGCTTGACAGTCCGGATAGTGGATACTAGTTGCATGCACGGTGAACGATTGCCATATTGCCTGTCATGTCGCATAGAAGTTATGGCTGGAGAGTCCATAGCTGTAGCACAGCTTTGTTTAGTTTCCAAATTGCCTAGGTTTGTTACTTCGATTGGTAGAATTTTTTTCACTTTATATGGTCTATAGTTACATTTAGGTTGACTCATATCGATGTCATTTTCCAACTACATCGTATCATTCATTTGACAAGTTAGTGAGCAGGATATTCTCCATTCTCCAGGCAGCAGTGAGCTGTGTAGCATATATACTCGCTTGATCCTACAACTGGCTGGCTTCTACATTAATTGGAGTTGGCCAATATTGGTTACATAGCATAATAGTGTGCTTAGCCGGTAATAGCACATGTGGCATGATCACGGCTTTATCTGTAGTCATGACTCATGTGTGTCATTGTGAGTGTCAGTACTATTGTGTCTGAAGCTGCTCCTCTGTGCCATCCTATTCTAAGCTTGTTGCCCAAGATTGCTCAGCGTCTTCACTTTTGCAACACTATGATGTCATGTATGAATTAAATATATCAATAAACGCCATCATTGCGTATATGAAAGTCATGAGGTGCTACAATCGCTTGTTGTCATGATCCTCAGTTCTGCGAACCAGGTCATACGTGAATGGTAACAGACACCAGATGATATTCACTAATACGAGAGAAAAATGACATGTTCACAATTTGAACCATCTCTTACAAATATAATTGTTATATTGATCGGATGTCAGGATATCCTGCTGACTGTGCAATCCTTCCAGAGCTATTTGGAGCCCATGTGGCATGAATTCATCATAAACGAGTTGATAATTGATTAATTAAATCTTTTTGAGCTCTTATACAATCTGGCATTACAGAAAGTTGTAACGTTCAGAGTTTTGTTTCTGCCTTTTTGACGAGAGAACAATATGGAAAGTGGCAGATAAGCACAATCGTTTTGTTGACAATTTTTTATTTTAATCCCTAATTTCTAAACCATCAACATTTTATTATTCACAGAGTTTCATCCTTCAGTATTTATATTCTCAGACATTACTTTATTCCACATTTTTAATTGCAGGTACTTTATTTGCTTCGGAAATATTTGGGTGAATATGTGGAAGGACTTTCTGTTGAAGCACTTAGAATAAGTGTCTGGAAAGGTATATTTGGTTCTGACCATCATTTTTTTTGTCTCCACCACCAATTGCCTGCTTGTATTACAAACTGCAATGATGCCAGTTTGTCAATAGTGCTACACGTACTTACTGTATAAACCTTTATTTCTTTCTTCTGTAGAACCAACAATAAATCTCAATTCCACACAAAGGAGCATTGAAAACAACTATTGTGCTTATTGATATATGAAAAAAAATGTAGGATACTGTATTGCTTAATTGACATTGAGTTTAAGTAGGCTGCATTAGGATGTGGGAACAAATTTGTTCTGGATGGTGCATTTCAGGTGCAAAATCCTGCCACTTGCATATTATGAGCTCTTCTCTAAATAAAAGATGCCTATTGCCTATTGATTACAACTAGAATTTTAAAGCACAATGTTCAATTACAGTTGTGCTAATGCCTAAATATGATACCTATTCTGGTATTACCAATTGTATTTGCTGTTCTAGCACATAAGCTTAGCACTTGTTTGGTGTTGCTGTCCTGCGCTTAGCTCTGGAGTTTGGCAATAATTGAGAAAGTTGACTTCTTGTAAAATATATCTGTTACTGGTTAGGACTCTGAAGGGAATGTTGACAATTAGTTAACATGAAAAATAGCATGCGACAGTGCCTTTTGGAAGCCAGTACCATGTCAGAAGTACAGCCTAAATCTGATAGATAAAACCTTCGAAAATAAATAAATCAAGACACCGTTCTTACCTAGTCTCTTTAAAGAAATCAACCACAAGCACATTTTTTTCCAAACGCCTGGCAGAGACGGAGGCAGTCCTTATTATGTGCAAAGTTTCTAAAACGGTATAGCAGGCTGTGGCGAACTGGCGACCGACCCCCTTCACAACATTATAACGCTTATGACGTGTGGCGAGACGACTTCATGGACATATGTGCTAACTTAGTATGTCGGACAAATTAATTCACAACATCAACTTAGTATAATGGCAGTAAATCACAGCACACTCTCCTATTAAATTAAGTCTCAACACACAACTTAGCCTAGTATAACCCTGTGCAGATACATAGAAAACAGAACAGAAAAATTCAGCCTCACACAAAATGGAAAAAAGAAAACAAACATGAATGAAAGAAAGAGGACGATACAAAGCACAACCTGTGAACTCTTTCTCACTATAAAATATATAATAGTCTCATCTCTCATTCCATGCTTCCTGGATGAACTGCATCTCGTCCACGAGCTCTTTGGCTCTTCCTTCCTCTGCCTGAACGATGCATCCATTGAGGGGAGGAGATGGAGAAAACAGAGGAGGAGCAGATGACAAACAGAGGAGGAGCAGATGACAGACAGAAGAGAGCAGAGCAGAGAGGGGTAGAGAGCAGAGCAATCAAAACATAGAAGCTCCAAGTATACCTGGGCATGGGTGGCCCGGCCCGAAGCCCGACGTCCCGGGCCGGGCTCGGGCTTCACTTTCCAGTCCCAAGCCCGGCCCGAAAGCACGTAATGACTAAAAACGGGTAATTTTTAGGGAAAATAGGTATAAAAATCATTTATTTATTCCGAAAACAATTATTTTAATGCTAGAATGGTCATTTTGTCGGGCTTCGGGCCGGGCTCGGGCTTGAGGTTTTCCCGTCGGGCTTTATGAAGCCCGACCCGAAACCCGACCTGGCCCGGGGTTTGCCCAGGTATGGCTCCAAGGGAGGGAGAGGGAGAGGAGAAACTGGGAGGAAGACGTGCTGCTGGCAGGGCTCGAAGCTTGAAGGCTGTAGCTCGTAGAGGTAAGAGAAGGAGCCACTGGTGCAGATCTGGCGGGCTGGGAGAAGGAGCCGCCATTGCGCTTCCCCGATCCCCTCTCTTCTCCCTCCTCCTCTATGTTCCCTCAATCTCTCCTCCCATTTGACTTTAATTTCACGGGAGTACACGCCCTCTCCCCTCTCCTCTCTCCCCGAGCGCGCGCCTTGCTTTTCTCGTTCCTGCGTGCGCCTTGCATTTCTCTCTCACGCACGCGTGTTTTCCCCTCTCGCCCGCGCCTTGCTCTGGTGTGCTTTGGTGTCGAGTTTTCTGTGTGGCGGCCTCGATTCGTCGAGACGATGCCATGGCGACGCCACGAGACGCCGACACCACAGACCATTTTCTATCGCGAGGCTGGACGCGATGGCCTGGAGGGGCACGACGATGTTGTAGTGTCATTATGACGATGATATCTTGACGTATTAAAAACTATGATTATGTGTTCTCTTTTCTGAGATGTTGCATGATACATCCTGAACCAGCTACCAACCGTTGGTAGCTACTAGGCGTTGTGCAGCAGCATCCACGCCAGCCTTTCGCCTTGCAGTCTAGTGTAGCTGCCCTTGAGTCCATGGTGAATTGGTGACACACTGAGACCAGTCTTCAACAGTTTAGCACATCAGAATCTGTAGGGGCGCCACCACCAGTCTACCAGTGAATGCAAGGCTTGCATGAACACATCGTAGATGGTCCATGGTGCATGCCATCCTACATCAACACATGCACAGGTTGCCTGTAGCTTCCTACTATGGAACATGGCCTATCAGTTATATTCTAGTTCTGTTATGCTCTTCTTTAGGTGCTTTGAAGGAAGTACATTGCATGTGTTTGCCTACACAGTTATATCTCAGGTTTTAATTTTTGTTGAAAATTTCAGCACATAACTGGGCGGTTGCTGTACTACTCTATAGACGTTGTATAAGCTTATTGGTTTATTTACTCTGCATTGTTATCTCTGTGAATAGGTGATGTTGTTCTTAAAGACTTGAAACTGAAGGCTGAAGCACTGAATTCTCTTCGGCTTCCAGTAACAGTGAAGGCTGGGTTTATTGGTACCATAACATTGAAGGTATTTTTTTGGCTCAAAATATGTAGTTACATTCTTACATTACCACATCTAACTTTTTGTTGAACTGTTGTGTCTTGAGTATATCTTCTATTTTAGTGCTCTTTTTTATATTTGGATAATTTAGTTCATACAAAACATGTCTATTAGATGTAAAATTAAATAAATCATATTATCCATTTCGTGGCTGTATAAGGTCTGTATTGGTTATAGCAACCTACCTGCCCATTCTTTCATATGCATCACACTAAGCTTATAGTTGCTTAGCGCTTAACTGCTTCCATATCATTCTTCTTGTTGTCTCGGAACTAGCTGTTGATAGGAAGGTGCAAAATGAACCGCCAATAACTTCTTACTTTGATGAATACATGCAGGTCTACTGGTTTCCAACCTATTAGTGTAGTACATAGTCATCCAACTATACTTCCACATGATGCTATTTATGTGAACATGAAGCAAATTCAAAACCAATATTTAATAAATATGTGCTGACTATGGAGCATTTTTCTGTGGAACATGTTCCTTTAGGTTTCTGTTAGTTTCTTTGGAGGATTGATTTGTTGGCTTGAAGGGAGGATGTGATCATTATATATACACAATATGGTGATGGAAGGCATAGATTGAAAATGAACAATTATGTTCTGATGTTGACGTTTAAATAATGACATCATGTTGTGAAATGCCAAACAGGGAGACATAGTTTTTCTGTCTGCACCTTATGGTTACCAAGTTAGCCATTGCCTTATCTCATATGTGTCAATTGTTTATACAAAAATGTGATTTCTGATAGGTTCCATGGAAAAGCTTGGGTAAAGAACCAGTTATTGTTCTTATTGATCGTCTATTTGTTCTTGCCCATCCTGCTCCTGATGGACAAACTCTCAAGGTATTGGTGAAAACATTTCTATGTCTGTCATTTCCTCATTGTTCTTGTATCTGAGTATACATTTGTGGCGGTTCTCATTTTCTGATTAGGAAGAAGACAGAGATAAACTTTTCGAAGCCAAGCTTCAGCAGATTGAGGTTTGTTTTAGTTTTCAACGTGCCTCATGCTAGTTAGTTCTTCTCCTGATACTCAAGACAATGATCTTATCAGTTATACTCATATAAAGTGTACATGGAAGTTCGAAACGAGTTCTCACTCGGGCTTTCTTGGTTTTAGATTTGAATTTATGTCAGTAAGCTTGCTGATCTACCACAGCTGTCATTTGTTTGGGTTGTCTGTTTGTAGGATTTGGTCATGATACTAGCCCCCCTACTTTTTAATTTGGACTGTCAGTTTCATGCGCACTAGCCATATTTTCCCAAGAATACCGGTTGCTTTCAAATTTATTCTTTATAGTAAGGCCATATTGTTATCGCAAATAAAGGGCCATAATATGCACTTCTAGTTGTAGAACAACAGATCTAGAAGTAGCTCTGAAGTACATATTCTTCAGACCACAATTATGTAACAATATTTGATGATCATTTAAGAGGACATACAAGAACACAAGAGGACCTTTTGGATTATCGAAATAGTTTGGAACTACAATTCAGACTTTCCCAGTCCCTCTTAAGAATGTAAGAAAGGTCGATTTGCATCAAGTCAACCTCATCTAATCAACATGGCCAGGGGATGTATCATAACAATAATGCTCCATGATAGTCTATCTGTTTGGTGGTTAATTTTGTACTCATTGTTTTTTGTTCTGTGTTTTGGGAGTTGTGCTATATGTTAGTTGGATCACCTTCTCGAACTTGGATGCACCCAATCTTGAAGTAGCTACTGATATTTGGCTTTGCCTGTCATTAGCATATATAGGCCGAACTATTTTAAAATCCATACCCCCAAACCCCCTATAGGCTATAGCTACATTATAAACTGTATTATGCAGGGGCATGAGAGCATAGCAGGTGATCAAAAGAGCATCATTTTTTTTAATTTTTATTGAAGCGAATACATGATAATGTCAGCTTTTCAGGCACACTATATGATACTAGTCAGTAGTTGGTTGTTATACTGGCACCATATCTACATACAGTTGCAGGGCATATTGGTTGACGACTAACCTTATTAGGGAGATTGTGTCTGCCACAAAAAGTGTGGTGGACAGAAATAGCCACCACAAGTGTGGCAAGGAAATGACCGTATGACACATGGACCATATGGCTAAGAAAGTGTGGCAAGCCAATGAACCAGTGACATGCCTACGATATTGTGGCATGACTAAGGTTAGGCATGGCAACCTTAGGCTATGAACCAAACACCGCCTAGTTTTCTTAGGGGAACATAACAATCTATGTGTTATCGTCTCATAAGTCCCAAATTTGCACTGATACCGGCGCATGCCCATGCTTGACCCAACACGAGGCTGACCTAAGGCTGATGGCCCAATAAGAGCGGCCCAGTTAAGGACCACTCACGTGGGAATTAATTGAGCGTATGGTGGGCGGGTTGCATGGTTGTACTACAATGTATGTCTATGCCGTATTATAGTAGTGTCCATTGAAAATGAAGAACCATTTTATCATGCATGGTTTGCAAGTACAGAGGTTAAGGTGTGCAATCGAGATCTGAAAACTGACTACAAAGAGTCATGTATGGTGCTAGTTACCCAATCATGAGTGAATTTTAGCTGTTCTGGATCAAAACGTTGCTGCTGTTTCCTTGCATTACCGCTTCCATTTCACAAATTATCTCTGTTACCTAAAATTATAGCAATTCATGCAAGCAAGTAATGTTCTAATGGATTATGCAGGCTGCAGAGACGGCAACTCTTGAAGCGACAAGTAGGAGCTCGAAAGGAGGAGCTGTATGATCTATTGTGCTTTACTTTATCTGCTACCTTAATATGATGCCAAGAGATAATTCTCTAATAGTGAATACTTATGGCAATTTACAATTTGTGGATTACATGTCAAGTCTGTCGATCGCCTGCCGGCAGGCTACTGCATGAGTAGTTGCCGACTAGCTGACAATTTGATGGACACGAGGACCATGAAATCATGCTATTTTAGCCGGAAAAATGTTGCGGAGATCTATCTGTTACATTTTCCTCTTTAACATCATTTGTGATTACTGTCATTTGTCTACTCCATTGTTTCATACAGATTTCATACATCTGTGTTGCTTGGTTTGTGATAGTTGTCCATGAATGCTGCAGATGCCAGGTGGAAATTCATGGCTGTACAATTTAATATCTACAATTATTGGAAATCTTAAAGTCACCATTAGTAATGTACACATCAGATATGAAGACTCTGTCAGGTTTGCTAACTCACCCTCACATTTGTTTTAATTTTGTATGTCTTACTTTTCACAATTGTTTTGTTTGTCTTCCTCTCAGCAATCCTGGGCATCCATTTGCGTCGGGTTTCACTTTATCAAAACTTGCAGCCGTTACAGTGGACGAGGATGGTAATGAGACGTTTGATGCTGGTGTAGCACTAGATAAGCTGCGAAAGGTTAGAACAAATTTACATAGAATAATTTATCTTTGTTAAGTCTTGGGATGAAATTCGGCTACATTTCCTTTTTATACTGTGCCGCACCGCATGTTCTATATCACCACGGAGAATGTTCAAACTAGATCTGGTTTGTCTGTCACAAGATCTAGTTTATTATCATTGTTCATGTGATCGCAGACAAACTTTTTATTGTTTTGATGGCATCATCACTGTTATACTTGTGCACCTAACGAGTGATCTGTCATTTTACTGTGCTTGTTTGGACATACCTTTTCACAACATTAATCAATTGTTTTATAAGATACATATCCTATTATAGTACACATTTAGCTGTCTGCTTTTGTTTTATTGTCTTAGTAGTCAATATGAATATATTCTGTAAAATTAATTTTCCATCTATTTTGACCATCTTTTAGTCGGTCGAACTGCACATGCTAGCCATCTACCACGATTCTGACAGCAATCCTTGGACGCTTGCGAAGAAATGGGAGGATCTAAATCCTGCTGAATGGAGCGAGGTTCCTCCTTTTTCTGTTAGAACACAACATTTCTTCAGTACCTGTTTGCTGCTTCTTAGCCTTTATAGCCCTTGACAGGTATTTCAAGACGGCATCGATGATTGTTCTGGCAGTTCTGTCTGGGCGATGAATAGGAGATATTTGGTTTCCCCTATAAATGGAACCCTTAAATATAATCGACTTGGACAGCAGGAAAAGGGGGACCCAAACAACCCTTTAGAGAAAGCATCACTTGTCCTAAGTGATGTTTCTTTAACAGTTACTGAGGTACCCTAGATTTGTGCTTCTTTGATCTGTTTTACTATGGGTTGGCATGCTACTTATTACTCGTAAATTATTGATGTACCAGGCGCAGTACTATGATTGCATTAAACTGTTGGAAACATTTTCAAGATTCAGGACACGTGTTGATGTTTCTCACTTACGGCCTATTGTGCCAGTTAAAGAGGATTGTCGCGCTTGGTGGCGTTATGCTGTGCTGGCTGGTCTGCGACAAAAGAAATTATGGTATATCTTTATTCTAGGTTCTACTTTTCCTCATTGCTTTTGAATTCTCCATTGTTTCCTTTTCCCCAAGCGTGAGACTGAGAGTGAAAACAGTTAACTGAAGCTTAATCCTCTTTTTCCCCAGCTATTGGTTCTCATGGGAGAGAACTAGACATCTATGCCAGCTTCGTCGTCGTTATGTTCAACTTTATGCCACCCTTTTGCAGCAAGCACCTAGTGTTGATATTTCTGAAATTCGGCAGATCGAGAAAATTCTAGACTCAAAAGTCATCATACTTTGGAGGTTTGTTTGGGCAATATCTATAGATGTTCATATTTCTTTTATCCCTTCATTTGGTATGATATTATCCGCACTTTCAGGTTGCTGGGTCATGCTAAGGTCGAAACGGTGAAATCTAAGGAAATAATGCATAGGAAGGGCACCTCAAAGAGAAGATGGTGGCCTTTTGGATGGTTCGTGAAAAAAATAATTAAGAATAAAATCTGTTCATTAATTTCATTGCTTCTGTTTTGGAGATAATATTCAGTAGCCACTACTAAGTACTAACAGTGGGCCCTTTTTGTGGCATCTTTCATATTTTTTGTTGTTGTGGTTTGCAAGTCCATCTGCATATTTCTCCTCCCATCAATCCCTGTAGATTGTACAAGAGTGTTTGTTGGTCTAGGGTTTGGGTGTGCCCTTGAATCCTTGTACTATATCTATATGTATACTATACTACCTATTAATTTACAGTTGGTGTCCGTCCATCCACAACTCTTTATTACCACCGTAGTAATGGGTCTGGCCCAAGATCGACGACGAGTTAGGCTTATATTTACTACCTATTAATTTGCACTGGGGGTCCGTCCATCCACTAATAAAAAAAAGACAACAATTAAGAGAATAGTTCAATCAAAGTTTTGAACGTAAATAATTTGTAAAAACGTAGGAACATACGGGGCACTTAGCTAGTATTTATATATTTGCTTCTTTGGGCTGTTCAATACGACAGGTGTCTGTTGGCCTGCCCCGGCTTGAATTTCATGGTCAAGGCTGAGGAGATGATTTGGCATTGCTGCTGCTTTTTGCCCTTGCACTTATTCTCTTTGGTGTCATCATCACATTGTGTCCATCCATGTCTGTTGCTTTATCGTGTTCATTCATGCCAAATGAATCCAAGGAAACCTTTGTTCTTGAGACATCCCTTTTCTTGTCCTCATTTGCTCTTCCGGGTCTTCAGTGGCCTTTATCACACTGCCCTCAGTTCTTTCGAATTGTTGCCGCATGCCCCTGATACAACTCAAGATGTTACTGAACACTCGATGATATGGTCTTTGCACTACATTGTTCAGGCCATGCTTGTAATCTATCTTCCGTTGTGTTGAATTGAGAGGTTTCTTAACATTTGACGAAACAACGCACCGTCAAGATTTGGACTTTGGATGGTGGTGGTGGTGGGGGGGGGGGGGGTTGAGTATAGAAATGGGGATAACTGTGCTTCATAATTTTCTGGTACTTCAAGATGTTAAAGGGTACTAGTCTTTAATGTTTTCCATCTGCTTTGTTCTCTTGTGCTGTGCTGTGTTCTGGAATCTTTGGCAGTTCGGAGAATCTTTGGTACTTTACTTGTTCCAGCAACATTTTGCTTTAGAAAGTTGGACATGATAATGGTTTTCAAAACCTACTGTAACACCAGAATGGCAGAGCTTAATAAGTCGTTTTGAAAAACTGGAACACCAGACAGACGGCCTAATTTAGTGTACTTGGGCGTCATGCCACCACTGGTGTTAAAAGTTCTGACTTTTGTTAACTTCTCTGAAGTCTAATACCTGTTCAGTCAAACACGCGACACATTTAATCCTGCACCGATGGGTGTCAAATGGATCCAAATTGTTTGTTTTATTGAAATGCCTTTTTTTTGTAGTATGCAAACATGGCCAAACTTAGAACCTCCATCTGCTTAACATTTTCTGTGCTATATGTATCTGTGTTCGGATTCACATAGAAATAATAATCTTGTAACTAATATGCTCTGGTCTTTTGCCATCTGAAATGTCACTTCATCCAAAATATTTGTAGTCGTTGTTGAAATGTCACTCTATATTAGTGCGGCACGCATAATTAGTTGGGTGAACTATTTTAGATTACTGTAATTCATGTTCCTTGCAGGTGAAATAAATGAAGTACTCCCTCCGATCCATATTAATTGTCTCAAATTTTCCCAAATATGAATGTATCTATGTCTAAAAAGCGTCTAGATACATGTAATATTTCGTCAATTAATATGGATCGAAGGGAGTAATATGATTAAATGTGCTATTTACGAGGATAATGTATTAGAAATATTATGTGATTGCATAAATGTTAGGGTATCCGGGCCGACCATATTAAGTAGGTCCTCGATATGTATTCACGTTCATATTCTTGCATATTTATATTCGTTTGAAGACAAGGTAAGAAGTTCGATGCATGTTCGATTTTTTGGCACTTATATCCTCACCGGTTTGAAATGCAACCTCTGAAACAGAACTGACACTTTCTGTTGATCACCTTTTAATCTGATTGTCCTGTTCTTCTGATTTCGTGAACAGAAGATTATCCACCTATTAACTAATTTTGAACTCACTGGAAGTTTGGAACCTGCTTTATTGTCTTAAGTATTTCCTTTATTACTAGCAAGGCCCTAGTTGTGCCCTAATTTTGTTGAAAGAAGAGATCAATATAGTTGGATAAGATAGAGGGTTAAGATGCTGTTGTTAGCAGTTGAAAATATTCATTGTATATATCTTGTAAACAAAGAATATCATTGGCTTTAATTCAAATTTATACTTTTGAATGATATGCCTTTTTTTTCCTTTTTCAAGGAACTCGGCTGGGTTACCGTCTGAAGAAGGTGCCCTTTTAGAACCTCAGTTGGATGAGGAGGAGCAGCTAACAAAGGAAGAGTGGCAGTCTATTAATAAATTGCTGAGTTACCAACCAGACGATGATCTGTCCTGTCCTGTTGAGAAGGTCTTCCCAAACACAATCCGGTTCTTGGTGGATGTATCTATTGGCCAAGCTGCTGCAAGGATCATCAATATTGAACAAACAGAGGTCTTGTGTGGTAGATTTGAGCAGCTTCAAGTGGTCACCAGATTGTATCCCAAGAGTACACGATGTGATGTAACTTTGAAATATTGTGGTGTGTCTTCCCCTGAAGGTTCTCTTGCTCAGGTCAGTACATGTGAAGCAATCTTTACTTCACAATTATGGATGCCAACAACCATAGAATATAGATGAAAGGTTATGAGTCACTGGTTTGGTTGCATGTTGTTAAAAGCTTTTGTAGTTTATTTATTGAATGGACATCACTGTCAGTCATCAAGTCATATTCGTTTATTACAAACTATAATAGGTGACACATCGCTACATCACATGCAAGGCGCTGGGCTGCTAGCCGTTAGACTAGTGGAAACCTGACCTATACATGATTGGCGTTGTGTCAAATCACCAATCTATCTTATTATCACATCGCAAGTTCCTTTGGTTCTTAATTGTACTCATTTACGCCCTGTGTTCCATAAAGATTGGCACGGATTTAAACTAGAGCTAGTTCAAAGCCGTGCCAATCTTTATGGAACGGAGGGAGTACTAATCAGCTTTTGTGTTGCATTTATTTTTATTTACAAAGTGATACTCCTACACAGTTTTAGTTTGTTTGATCTTGCCTAAAGTTTTTTATGTTGTGTGAACCTCTTTTATTCCAACATATATGTCTTACAGTCACACCTGTTCGGTTACTGTTTGCAGAGTGTCGTCAGTGAGGGAAAGAGTAACGCTCTAGATATCAGCTTTGTACGTGCACCTATTGGCATGGATCTGGATTGGCAGCTAGTGGCAAAGATATCGCCATGCCATGTTACGGTACATACCAGAACTTATTATTCTAATATTTCTAACTGTAGACCTGTCTCTTGTTTACGTTCTTCTTGTGGATGCTGGTAAGGATTTGAGTAAGCTCTAGATGCCAGCTTTGTGCTGGTGCATGGTGCGCCTACCAGCATGGACTTTCTTTCAAGGGTTAAGACCATTCACACTGTACGCATTTAGCTGGTTCAGTACCGGTTTTTGGTTGGTGTGAACAACAGATTGGATTGCTTAACTAAAAGCAGTTGAACTTTTTAAGTTATAGCCGGCTTAAACCTGACAGAATGCTATTTCTCTTGCATTATCTTTGAACCGTGTATGTTTTTAACTTCTCTACCAGCCTTGGTCCTTTGTGTTCTAGTTGTGCCTAACTTGCCACCAATTGCATGTAATCATTTACCGAGGGGATACCACTCCATTGCCAGCCCAGGGCAAGGTGCATTAGCAGAACTGTCTCGTCTATGGACAGCGCATAAAAAGATGCACCGCTATTTCAGGTTCCTGGGAAGTTGCGATGCCTTAACGGAGTTGTCTTGTCTATAGAGGTGGCATTGGACTTGCATTGTCCAATGGGCGTTGGACTCATATTGTACTGGATCTTGTTGGACTGGACGGCAATGGATGTGGACATCGATTAAACTAGCGTCCAGTAAAACTTTGACCTTGTTTGGCCAAGGGACTGGATGGGCCAACATCCACTGGACATCGATCTCAACTAGTTGGTATTGGCGGTGGCTATTGGAAACGGCGATGTCGGCACGCCCTACTGCTCCGCCGAGTTGGCAGTGAACGCCATGCCATGGCTGATCATAGCTCAATGCTGGGTGCTGTCATGGACCTTCACTTTGACCAGTGCGAGCCCCAGCATGAGCAGCATTGTCATGGACGGGCTCGACAATGCCGATGACGTTGCAGACTTGCTGGTGATGAAGACGGCCAAGCTGGGCTGTTGGTCTCCCGCAAGGGTTCTTATCATGGTCATGTCGTCACCCAAGAAGTCATCGGCGAAGCAGAGGAACACAACCGGGAACGAGAGTAACCTGCTGCAGCGGTGCTCCAGGAACAGCGCAAGCCTAGTGACGTTGCCGATGAGGACAAGGTCTTCCAGCCAAATAACTCCATCGTCACCTCCAAGTTATCCAAGGTGTCAAAGAAATTCTCCTCCCCGTCCAGCGCCCGAGTCATTCAGAAGTCTGACGCTGCTGCCGGGACAGGTAGCCCTCATCGCATGTCAGCTTGAGCCCGCTGTTCGATCTGGATCTCCCCTCGCCGAAAGAGCGTGAGCTCTCTGAAGAAGACGCTCACATCAAGCAGGTGATGGGGTTCAAGAAACCCAAGTAACCGAAGGTGGTCCTGGCAATCATGGTTGGTGGAGGCGATCACAGGTTGATGGTGGTGGTCTCTTGTCATCATCAGCGGCTGAATTGAGATCTAGCAGTAAACTTCGGGGTTGGCGCACCTTGAATCCTTGATGGTCTCGCGTCCATGCAGCAGCCACATGAATGGCAAATTCTTTATGATCCAATTGGGTTTGGACATTCTTGGGCTTGGTCTATTTGGATATGGATGGGTTTGAATGTTATCACCGCTATTTGGACAGACCTGTACTGGACCTAGGGTGCGTTCTTTTTGGCTTCTAGGACCAGCTTCTCCGAGAAGCTGCCCTCCCCCAGCTTCCTAGAGAAGTCATCCACCAAATTGTTTAGGCTAAACTAGTTTGGAAGCTTAAGCAAATTTGGGGGTCGATACAAGCAAGACCCCACCTATCCTATTTAATTGACTTGTAGTTGAAAACTTTTACTCAAATTTTGACTTGAAGATTTGGAGGTTGGCCTAGAAGTAGGATATATGTGGGATCCCGCTTTCATCCCTAATTAGGACTTGTGAGGTCCCTGATCCACACATCTTCCATGAGAGCTTTGGCCACTGTCCTTGTCTCTCTGACCTGTGGCTATACAATGGCCCTGTGCCCTTCCAAATGAATGCTCTGTGGTATTTATCGATGGCCTTGATGAGCCAAACACTCAAACATGGATCTCAAGGGATTACATTTGGTAGATGGGTATCAATGGAAGGACTTACCTTATTATTTTTGTTTTTTTGTACTTCGTCTTTCTTGTTTTTGGTTGTTTGAAAGCTTTTTCTGACTGTTGATTTAGTTCAATTTGTATCCTACGAATTTGGGTATGGTAGGTTTTGAAGGGGAGCTATCAACGGTTTCTTGATTTCATTAAAAGGAGTAATGCTGTTAGCCCAACAGTGGCAATGGAAACAGCCACCGCTCTGCAAGTAAGTTTGTATGGCCTTATGACCCAGTTATGAAACATCTTGTTTGTTGTTTTCTCCGTACTTTTTTGTTACAATGGGGTGGAGTTGTAATGATTGCTTCTACATTTTGAACTGTAGATTAAATTAGAGCAGGTGACACGTAGGGCTCAGGAACAGCTTCAGATGGTACTGGAAGAGCAGAGCAGGTACATGTGTTTTCATCTTACCGTGCTTCTTCTTAATTACATTAGATTGGTGTACTTTATGAGCAGTACATTATCTGGTTGAATGTATTGAGACAGACGAAAGAAAGATCTCTTACATGAATTCTTACTGATGAGCGCCTGCGAATAAACATTCTTGTTTAGGTCTTAAATTCTTGCAGAAATGTTGTATTCATCTATGTTTCTTACAGTATCGATGATTATTATTTTCCCACGTTGGTACATTTTTACAGTATGACCCCAATTAAGTCCCTCATGCTTGTTTCCGTTTTCTTCTTTGCTCATCGTTTTGTATGATGTTTGTAGATTTGGACTTGACATTGATTTGGATGCTCCGAAAGTTAGGATTCCCTTGACCACTGGTCAATCTTCTCAGCAGTTTGTTCTGGATCTAGGCCATTTTAAATTGCATACAAGAGTAAGTCGTAGCTTCAGGACATGAATATAGCACACTCATACACTCCTTTTTTTTTTTTTTTTTTTTTACAAATTTGTTTGTTGAATTACAGGATGGAACACGGGAGGAAGAAAGACAGAGTCTGTACTCACGCTTTTATATCGCTGGGAGGGATATGGCTGCTTTTCTTGTTTGTGATGTAGCTGAAGACATATACTCTGTCCAAGCAAACCTATCTCACAGTGTACTCTCAGGTCCTACTGCTGATGCTAATCAGTTCTGTTCTCTTCTTGATCGATGTGGAATGTCAGTAATAATTGACCAGGTAACAAAGATGACAGCCCTTTCGCTTGGAATACTTTACAATTTGATACACCCGATTAGCTGTCTACGGAAATTTCAGCCCTTTGGTTACTGGAATAAAGGCAGCTTCGTAGAATAATCCTTGCAGTTATCTCTACCCCTATGAAAGGGCGGATAATTCTCGCGTTGTTATCTTGAGCAATAGAGATAAGTATGCGAGTATATAAGGCTACTAGTTAACATGTGCTTGCTAGGCCACCTCACCTTTTATCAAGTGCATGGTACCTGGATGTGTAGTTATTTATGTGTTTTTCTGTAGGATCAAAGGAAACATCTAATACATCTTGTCACCAAGGCTCAGTTTGCGATTGCTGAACTGTGCTGAGTGGAACTTATTTTATAATCTGCTTTGTAGAATAGCCACAAGCATGAAAAAATTGGTAGCCAAATGGTAAAATAGGCTAAGGCTAGTTGGAAAAGCTGGATTATCATAATTCACTGCAATGATGCAGCCCAAATCCCTTTTGAAACATGTGACATAACTATGATGTAACATGCTCTGTCATTAGACACCTGAAAAAGTATTTGTACTGAAGCACAGCTACACAACATGCATTACAATCTTTGTACTGGGTTCTGGTGAGCCATATCATGTGCACTGGCAATCAGGCATGTGATGCTCTATTCTATCTGTCATCCTTTATGGTGGTGATAAGCCATTCTTCTCTTAAAACTGGGTACATATATCTGCATGCACACCTACAAGAAAAGGAGATTAGTCTCCACCAAATCTTTACCTTTCCTACCTTGTCTTTCCTGTATTTGCCCAAGCACAAGTCCAATGGAGCACATCCTTCTCCCATCACTGATTCAACCCTATTAGTTCTCTAGCTCATGACACATGCGTGGACTTACTTGATAATTAGGCGAACAAGGCCCATCCAATATTCAAGTGTAATCTTAATTATTATGTATTTTTTTATAAAGTTCGTAAAAATATATTCACTGTTCACTTCTTTGATTGCATTTAGATCAAAGTCCCACATCCGAGTTACCCATCAACCCGTGTTTCGTTTCAAGTGCCCAATCTGGACATTCACTTCTCACCAAAGAGGTACTGCAAAATTGTCGAACTGCTTGGTGTATTTTCCCAGTTGAAGGGAAACAATAATGAAGAATCAAATAGCCACGAAAATGGTAATCTGGCGCCTTGGTATCCTGCGGATCTAGCTGGCGATGCTAGAACTTTGGTTTGGAGGGTATGAAGTTAACCTTTTTGTTCTTGCTTGAGGGTTCTACTACAATGCATTATTCAGTACAGTAACATGGCTTTTGTGTATTTCTTTGTCAAGGGTCTCGGCTATTCACTAGCTGAGTGGCATACCTGCCATGTTGTAATATCTGGGATGTATCTGTATGTTTTGGAATCAGAATTGTCCCATAATTACCAAAGGTGTTGTAGGTACGTAATATCTTTTCCTCATTTATCTAGACATTGACAGACAAACATATGATAGAATACAGAAGTGTGGATGTGTATTTGTTGGTATTAGCCATTTCTATCAGAGAAGAGCAAATATTGCAGTGTCGGTGCACTTCGAAAGTGGGAGGAGATTTTAATAGAAGTTCTGTGAAAAATAGAGACATGCAGATTTGTATTTCCTTAGACTTCAGTATAATTTTATTCTGGATAAACCAGAAGATTATTTAATGATGTAACATGCACCGCTATATTGGCATTGTTGCTCAAATAGTATACCCTTCGTTTCTTTGTGAATATTCGGACCTTTTCTTCTTACATGGTTTTGATATTTGATATTGTAGCATGGCAAGCCGGCAAATATTTGAGGTACCGTCAAGTAGTGTTGGTGGGTCTCTTTACAGTATTGCCGTGTGTTCTAGAGGTGCAGACATGCAGAAGGTAAACTATTGGGCCTCATCAGTCTAGTACTTTCTGGACTTATTTGTTACTCCCTCCGTTCCATAATTCTTGTCGAAATATTACATGTATCTAGATATTTTTTAGCGAACGGATACATTCATTTTTTGGCAAATTTGAGACAAGAATTATGAAACGGAGGTAGTACTTTGATTTGTTGACTGCCATGGGATTTTCTAAAGGTTCGTAGTTTCTTGAGTAAGAAACAGCTTGTAGTTTCTTGAGAAAAAAAAAGAAAACAGGTTGGAGTTACAACAGAAAAAGAACAAATGTGCAAGGCTCCATAACAGCTTCAATATTTATTTGGTGTTCAAACTTGAAGAGCCATTTAAGAATGCCAATAAGAGAAGAAGTTAATCTACCTGAAGCCATAAGGGATTGAATGTTTTTAACACAAGATTTACGTTTGTTAAAGTTTAGATGTTGCACCCCCTTTCAGTTTTCATTTCCAACAATTTTTTTTAACTTTAGAGGATTTTCTTATGTTGTGTTGGATCATTTGTTGAATATCATGGTGTTCCTTGCATATTAGTGAAGATAAATGGCTTGTTTATCAGCAAAATTTGAGGTGCTCGGTCCTTTTACCAAGGTTGATAGAAACTAGTTGATTTGAAACTATTGTATTTTTCCTTTCCCGGTTCTCTTCTGATCTGAGCATTATACCATTTGCAGGCACTAGAATCAACCAGCACACTGATAGTTGAATTCCCTAATGAAATTGAGAAGGCCAATTGGATGAAAGCGCTTGTCCAAGCAACATATCGAGCTTCCGTAGGCATTTTTTCACTTCATAATATTTGACATAATCTGAGATTTTTACTTTGTTTATCTGTTATTTCCCCTCTGTGCTTGTTTTTGTAGGCACCTCCTGATGTGAACATATTAGGAGATCCTATCAGTAGCGGTCCAGAAATAAGCACTCCAAGACTTAGCAGCTTGGGATCAGTGGATCTTCTTGTGAATGGCTCTGTTATTGAAACAAAGCTTTCAATGTATGGAAAGGTAAGCTCATCATTTCTTTTGAAATGCCACCTTGATGTGTTATGAGTATGAATTAGCACTCAGCAGAAGGATAGTTTTGTTTGTAAAGGCAGAAGTAATAAGATGAGAACAACAAGAAGATAGGGAGTGGGGGAGAGGGAGGGAGGGATTAGAAAATGCTTGCTAGTCTTGTCTAATTTATTTAATTTTTGCGGCCCCTATTTTTAATTTGAAACCACTAATGTCCCACGACCACAGATTCTGGAAATTAAAGTGTAAATCCATTTGTTTTGAGTCTGTTCACTATTTTTTTATTGCTCCACTGACGTAGTTATCGTTATTCCATTCTTTCAGTTGGATAGAAAGAACAAAGATCCAGAAGAGGTTCTAATGTTAGAGCTCCTTGGGAATGGAGGCAAGGTATTTGCTTTAGTCTTACTTAAGTTTGCATTGAAAAAATCCCAGGTTTCGCCAAGGCTTAGCTCAGGACCCCACTACTCGTCGTATTTGGTTTGGTATTGCTACCGCACATGATTTCGAAAGTCATGATGATATTACTGAGGAACGTCTTTATCAGAACATTTTTGCTTCTCACTTTGGGCAGTTAGCAATAATCTTTCTATGGACGTCCGGAAATCTGTTTCATGTAGCTTGGCAAGGAAATTTTGAATCATGGATACAGGATCCTTTACACGTAAGACCTATTGCTCATGCGATTTGGGATCCTCATTTTGGTCAACCCGCTGTGGAAGCCTTTACTCGAGGAGGTGCTGCCGGTCCAGTGGATATCGCCTATTCTGGGGTTTATCAGTGGTGGTATACAATAGGATTACGCACCAATGAAGATCTTTATACTGGAGCTCTTTTTCTATTATTTCTTTCTACGCTATAGGGAAAACTAGAATCGTACATCTTTACTCAATAACGAGGAAAATGTTTCCGTAACTACTTTTGTCAGCAAACATACATTCTGAATCAATAACACCCCCGGCCCTCCCAAAACAGATTGGAACGTATCAGGTGAAAACCTCTATTCAGTGAAAACTTCAAATCATACCGATTAGAACTCAAATAAATGGATTTGATGAAAGGTGGAACCACTAATCACTTAAACACATTTTATGACACCCCCTAGCCCTCTAATCACGTAGGGAGGTTTTCATAAAATGTGTTTAAGCGATTAGAGGTTCCACCTTTCATTTGATCTGTCTATTTGAGATCTAATGGATAGGATTGGAAGTTTTCAAGTTTTCACTGAATAGAGGTTTTCACCACATACGTCCACTTTTATCACATGCATCAAACTTGTAGTTGTTAAGGTGTGGTGGATTTTGTTTTCCTTTTATACTCCCTCTGTCCCATATTAAGTGACTCAAATTTTCCCAAATATGGATGTATCTGTACCTAAAAAGCGTCTAGATACATGTAATATTTCGGCACTTAATATGGGACGGAGGGAGTATATCCTTAGATATTGAAGTCAATGTATATCCTTAGATATTGAGGGAAAATTTACCTTTTTGGAGAAAATGATTGTACCAAATCATGCTTGTAGATTTGTTGGAAGGATACAGACAGCAGCATGTTAGAATTGATATTTCTTTCCATTGTGTGGAGTGATTTATTTCACTAATTCACTTCATCAGAATCGGTTTGTGTAGATCCTGATCAAGTCAAGTGAGCCAGTCCGTTTTGGGAATATTAGTCTAAATCGTGCTGAAGCGAGCCCGATATTCGTGTTATTTATTTGAGGGTGTAAAGTGCACGTGCTTGCCTGAGTCCTAACCTAGTATTTACGATAGCCATGTGGTAATGAATGCGGGCAGTGCATGCACACATGTTTCTTTGCTTCTGATAATACAGTTCTCCTTTTGTTCCAGTGTTTAATTTCTAGCACAACTGTCCATTTTAGTACATTATTCCTTAAAAATCCACAGTACACGCATGATGTCCACTTTTTCCAAATTATCTGTTTTGCCCATTTAGCTTTTGATCAAGTACATCTGGAGCCCTTCTTTCTTTTAACTGATTTATTTTCATCATCGTTTTCTTTTCCTGTGTCGGACAATCCCCTGTATTGGCTTTGACTTCACTAAGCCTATCATCATGGTTGCATGCTAGATGGACTACCGTAGCTTAAGTTCGTTACCCACATGTTGAGATGATGTCTCCACGAGCTTCATTCCTGGATCGGGAATGATTGCTGGAAGTCAGACATGAAGTGATTATGATTAAGCAATTTTAAATATGAATAATTTGTACAAGAGAAACATGAATAATTGAACACAACTTTGAATTTTGATCAATGATAATGACAAGCAACAGAAACAGGTGATCAATGATAATGTCGGACTTGTAATGCACCCCAATCACAGCCTTGGCTTGATCCACATTTCCCCCAAGTACCAGTACTTATTGTTTATCACCCTTGTAGGTTAATGTTGTTCAATCTTCTCGAGGGCTAAGTGTGAAAACGAAGCTTCATTCGTTGAAGATAAAGGATGAGCTACATGGTCACCTTTCGATGTCAACGAAGTATTTAGCATGTTCTGTTATCAATGAAGATTCTGAGTCTTTTCCTAAAAGAAGTGAAGATTTGGAGTCTGAAGGTTGTTGTACACCTGATGTGGAGGGTAACCCAAAATCCTTTTTTGTGGAGGAAGATTCGTTCATGGATGCTTTGACAGATTTTACGCCCGATCAAAGTTCTAATGTCCATGATCTTGAAATTCCATCAAACTCGATTTCTGATGTCAATGAGGACACCAATATGTGTTCAAGAGATGCTTTATGCTTTGATGGGGATCAACAGAATGTGAAACCTACTGAAATATTTTATGAGGCACAAGACAACAATGTCACTGATTTTGTTGTTCTTACATTCTTGAGCAGGACTCCAGATTCTTGCCTTTATGATGGTATAGATTCACAGGTAATTGAGAAGGATTTTTTGTTGCTGTACAAAGTTATCTTTCGGCATGTATTTGTATTGCTCTTATTTCTGAGGTGCCGTTAGTAAGGATAAAAATGCGGCAGTTACTTCGAATTTATTGGTCCTGGAAGTTCTAGATTCAAATTTGACTTTTGAATCAACATCACTGGCCTTCAGTATGTTAAGTGTAATAGCTAGCTGTAGTTGCTATGTAGTTTCTCCTTTCTATAGGGTTCTATTGCATATATAGTTATTTACAAGTGCTTATTCTGGCCCTTTGGCCCAATAGCAGTACAAGGTCCATTATTCTAAAAAAACTTTACAGCGTAGAATATATGTCTAAAAGTTCTTAATTTAAAATTTGAATTTCAATCTTAACTCTCAAAATAATTGCTGTCTGAAATGAAATTCTTTGTGACGAGCTAATACGTTTTTGAAAGTAGCAGTGGGATGAAACTTCCATGGCACTCACCCATGTAAGCACTTCTTTTGAGATAACGCAAAAGCGTTGCGTCTCGTTGTATTGAAAAGGTGGAAGAGTATTTACGGGTCTAGAGAGCCAAGTACAAACACATGCAAGACACAGTTAGTACAGTTCCCAGGATATGGGTAGCAACACACGGATCCCTAAAGCGCCTGCTCTACTTCGCTTCCTCCTTGAGCCTGTTGAGGATGGTGGAACAGCAGGGACGGGCGTTCTCGAAGGTGCACTCATTGCGCTGTTTCCAAACACTGACATTTGAGGTGCTGAATAGAATATTTGCTATTTGGACACTATCCCACCTACAACCACCAAGTTTGAATTTATGTCAACTGGAGTACCTTTTCACCGTCGTACCGTCTGATTACTTGTAGAACATAAACAAATGTGTTAAATAGGTAGCCACCAGTAACTAGTAATGGGGAAATTTTCTTCACCCATATTCTGGTTTTTGAATACTAGGCTGTCAGTACCTTCACTTTCCATAATGCTTGTTGTTTACATTTTATGCTCATTGCAGATGACTATTCGTATGTCTGCACTGGAGTTCTACTGTAACAGACCCACACTTGTTGCTCTTATTGAGTTTGGATTTGATGTCAGTACGGTTAACTCTGTGCCAAAGAGCGACCCAGAGATGGCAGGTGCAACAAACAATGCAATACCGACAGGGAAGGAACACAGTGGTCGTACTGTTGTTAAAGGATTGTTAGGTTATGGAAAACGTCGAACTATTTTTAACATGAAAATGGACGTGGATCGGGTATCTATGTTTCTTAACAAGGAAGATGGTTCTCAGCTTGCAATGTTTGTTCAAGAGAAATTTTTGTTTGACATGAAGGTGATTTGAATGAAGTATCTGACCAAATCAGCAAACTATTGTATTATCTTCTCTATGGGCATGGGGTCTCAATTTGTTCATTACTAGTGCTGTTCATAGATTAATACAAGAAAGAAAAAAAAACATCCTGGATATGACCATCACAAAAGATTTTAGATTTTCTTCCTTGAAAAAGAATTTAGATTTATACTTGCCTGTTATATTTCATTTGTAGTTTTGTACATTTCTTTAACCGGTAATCTCTTTTCATGCAAATTTGTCTTTGTTCTTGATTTTCATTTATTTATGTATCAGGTTCACCCGGGTTCGTTTTCTATTGATGGTATGCTCGGTAATATGAGATTTTGTGACATGTCCCTCGGGCCAGATCATCGGTGGGGTTGGCTTTGTGACATACGTAAACCAGGTGTTGAGTCACTTATAAAGGTATTACTATTGACGTATGCGTCCAGTCATTTACATTGATTGATGGTAAAGGTTCATTCCTGAATGCTGTGCCAGATGAGAAATTACCTGTCTTCTCTTCCATCTTTAAGTACAATCCCCCCATGGAAACAAGTATACGTGTACAACCTGCTGTTGGTTCTACCATGATTGCCAATACTTTAATTCGATGTGTTGTGTTTGTCAACTTGACTTCAGAGCTATAGTTTCTACCAGATTATGAAATCTCTCAAGTTTCAATTAACTATGGTTAGCGTCTATTTTCTACGTTTTCAATGAGATGCAACCCAAATGATAAGACCATCTGTGCACCTGCAAAAACAGAATTACATTCTTTATCATACTAGGTTGCCTTTTCTCGCTATTTACACAAAATGCACTCTTGTATGGAAAGCCTCAAACTTATTACACCTTGTTTGGCTCCTGTGCATTGAATTTAGTTGATTTAATTGCATTCTTAATGCATTTCTTTTAGTATTTGAATTTGATTCAAGCTAGTTCAGGTTCCACTTTTTATGTTTGGTTGCCTACTAGAATCATGAGTTTGGAATCTAGAAAAACAAAATTTACAAGTGCCCCAAAAATCATGACTTTGGAAGTCAAGCTAATTCAGGTTCCAATATTTTTCTTTTTTCTTGTGCAGTTCGCCTTCCAGTCTTACAGTGTTGATGATGATGACTATGAAGGTCATAATTACAGCCTGACTGGGCAGCTTTCTGCTGTTCGTATTGTCTTTATTTATCGGTTTATTCAGGAGGTATGCATTAACATTGCAAGTTGGTTTATCTGATCTTCAATCATAAGTACGTTTTGACATCCCCTTTCATTTGCAGTTTACATCTTACTTCATGGAGCTTGCCACCCCTCACACTGAAGAAGCAATTAAGTTTATGGATAAAGTTGGAGGTTTTGAGTGGTTAATTCAGAAATATGAAATGGATGGTGCTTCTGCTATAAAGCTGGATCTATCACTTGACACACCCATAATCATTGTCCCGAAGAATTCTCAGAGTGAAGAGTATGTTCTTGCTTTATTGTTTTCAGTTTACTAATAATTAATTGGGATAGTTGCAATTATTTATTGTAGTGAGTTCTTAGATCTTTATAGCATATCTGCACTACAAGTTGTCAATGGGAAATTGTGAATTTTATGTGGTTCAGACAGGGTATATCAGTTTGCACATGCTTCACTCTGTTTCTGGTTTTGTACTTATGGTGTCTAAATATGCATTATTGTTTTTATAAAAAAAAAATCTTGCTTTTGGCAAATTTCTAATGAAGTACTCCCTCCGTTCCATAATTCTTGTCTCAAATTTGCCAAAAAATGGATGTATCTATTCCTAAAAAGCGTCTAGATACATGTAATATTTCGACAAGAATTATGGAACGGAGGGAGTAGCATGCAATGGCAACGGTAAGGTACAACAAAGATGACATTTACTTTCATACCTTGCTGTAGTTATATACAACTGGATTTGGGGCAACTGAAAGTTCGGAATGATTTTAGTTGGCATGGAGGCGAAGAGAGTGATCCATCTGCTGTGCGCCTGGATGTTCTACATGCTGAGGTATTCAATGGGATGCAAGTTTAACATGTACTCCCTCCGTCCCATATTAAGTGCCGAAATATTACATGTATCTTGACGTATTTTAGTATGTAGATATGTCCATTTTTAGAAAAATCTGAGTCACGTAATATGGGACGGAGGGAGTAGTTATTTTTGTGCAGTTTCTATTCCTTGATTATTTACTCTCCTACTTCAATAATATGCAAATAGATAAATGGAATCAACATGGCGGTTGGAGTCAACGGTACTCTTGGGAAATCTATGATTCGAGAGGGTCATGGCATCAATATAGAGGTGCGGCGTAGTTTACGGGATGTTTTCCGAAAGGTTCCAATGCTTTCAATGAAAGTTCAGGTGATTTATCTCTTTTTTTTATACAGTTTATTTTGTTGTTTCTTAGTACTTATGGCCGTATACTTTTATTGCATTTCTCTAGTCATTTGTGCCCTTGTCATATTTGAATAGTTGTATTAAAGCTCAGCATAGCTTAGGTGTGGAGTTTCCATCTCTAGAATAGTTTTGTAATTAGTTTAATGCCAAATTGACTAATGATAAACAAGGTTGTCTTCCCAGGGTCCGAGAGAATGAAATATAAAAGAAACAACTCAACAGATCCATTGACTTGTTCTTTATATCAACAATGTGGTTCTGAGAATGAACATTGCACATTCGTGAATTTGTGAGTGTAAGAGTATGGAAGGCAATATATCAGTAGAATTCTGCATGACCTGACAGCACTCAGCTGATGGATCAAGGGTTATATTTTGCAAACTGTCTACCACAATGCAGCACACTTATTCGCAAGACAAGCTCTTAGCATAAACACTAATATTTGTCATGTTGTAATTCCTGGTTTCCTGTTGGATACTATCCAGAGTGTATAAAGAAATAAAGCTTGGATTGCTGTCAAAGAAATAAAAATATTAAAATAACTAAAGTTTCTTATATGTTTTTGTAATTCTATGTTCTTCTTTCTGCAGATAGGGTTACTACATGCTGTCATGTCGGATAAAGAATACAGTGTCATCACGAGCTGTATTTCCACGAATCTATCGGAAACGCCAAACCTTCCACCAAGTTTCCGTGAAAATGTAAACCGGACAAAAGAGTCAATACGCCTACTTGCAGATAAAGTCAACCTGAATAACCATTTGTTACTTTCACGTACTGTTGTCATCATGACTGTGAATGTTCAGTATGCGTTGCTAGAGCTTTACAACCGCACAGATACTGAGGCACCTCTCGCGGAGCTTGCTGTGAGTATCCCTTAAAAGTTGTTCTATTCTTCTTGTAGTTCTTGATTACTGGTGTTGCAAATATTTCATCTTATGTGATTAATTCATAAGTGGACTTCTAGGCAATAATTTCCTTTTTTATTCCGATAATATGATGGTCACTATTATCATTTCTTTTTTCTGCAGCTGGAAGGTTTATGGGTTTCTTATAGGACAACTTCCCTGTTAGAGATGGATCTATATTTGTCTCTACTTAAATTTTCAATTCGTGATATCCGTCCAGATACAAAGTCCGAGATGCGCCTGATGCTTGGATCTTATTCAGATACTTCTAAGCTGAACACTCCGGACCCTTCAACAGATGTTGGGGTTTCTAGCCTCACCATGCTGATACTGGATTACCGATGGCGTCCTTCCTTCCAGTCGATTGTTATACGAATCCAACAGCCTCGCATACTTGTTGTCCTGGACTTTCTGCTTCCAGTTGTTGAGTATTTTGTGCCTTCCTTAGGTACAATTACAGGCAGAGAGGAAAGTCTAGACCCAAAAAATGATCCTCTTATGACGTCAGATGACATTATACTTTGTGAGCCTGTTTTCTTACAGAAAGAGAGTGTGATTCAACTCTCTCCTGAGAGGCAGCTAATAGTTGACGGTTATGATATTGATGAGTTCACTTATGATGGCTGTGGAGGCACCATATCATTATGTGAAGAGTTTGACAAGAAGGGACAACTATACTCTGGGATTATAATCATTGTTGGGCGGGGCAAAAGGCTTCGGTTCAAAAATGTGAAAATTGAGGTGGGAACTGATCTTGCGATTTTTGTTTAGTTGTCTTGATTTAAATTTAATACCATGGAGTTTAGTGATGCCCTAAGTTTCCAATCACACCATTGATATGTAAGCTAACCTGTTTTTTCGTGATATCATGTGTATGTATACAAGAACGGTGCATTACTGAGGAAGTGTGTTTACTTGAACACTGGAAGCAGCTATTCAATCTCTGCTGCAGATGGTGTTGAGGTTTCCGTGTTAGAAACTTCTTCCGGCAACGATGAAGACAACCGTTTCCAAAGCGAAGAACGCAACAGGCAAATCATTGCTCTTCAGACTGCTGCTGATACGCCTTCAAACCAAATGTTGAATTTTACATTTGAAGCGCAGGTATGAAACTAACTTTAAGAAGCTATATCAATTCCTTGGCAAACATGCACTATTAGGCCATTTTTCAGTTGTGTCAATCTGTTAGTTTAATGCTGCTTAAAGTCTTACACTTTTGGAGTTTCCGTCATGACTTCTCTATTTTGTGCATACCGCTGATACTCTGGAGCAGTATATGTGCTGTTATCTCTAAATGATGACGACATACCCTTTGTTGGTTCTTAGTGCGTTGGAAGTTTAGTAGTCCCTCTGATCCATATTAATTGTCTAAAATTTGCTCAAATATGGATGTATCTATGCCTAAAAAAAGCGTCTAGATACATGTAATATTTCGACAATTAATATGGATCGGAGGGAGTACTTATATTGTGAATGGTAGGTTGTGGGACTGCTGGTTAGCTTGCTCAGGAAATCTCAATCTGTATCACATGCTAATGTAAATTCCTACCAATATGTTGGAAAAGGAAGATGATAAGACAATGCAGGCAAATAATAAAGATATTCTACCGAAGCAATAACCAGAAATAGAAGGGGCTCTGAAAGAATGTTCATGTGTTCTCTATTGTGAAGAAATATTGCAACTTGTTCTATTGCCAAGGTTCTAGGCCAAAAGGAGATAAACTTGGAACCCCAAATACAAAAGGAAATACAACTAGTCCTAGTACATTACAACTATATGTCTCTTACATCTGTTGCCTGCAATTCCATGAAAGTTTCTCCAGCAATGGGCGGTTAGGTGTTAGATTGGATTGATGGGCGCACCTCATGCCAGAAGGTACTGGAGAAGAGGCAGCTGGTTAGGAGGTGGTTCATCAACTCATCTGCCTGGTCACAGAGCAGACAATGTGGGGGTGTGCCACAACCCTTGTCTTGGCATGCGTTGCTAGGCGACCTAGATGAAGAACTTTACCTGAGGGGAGCTTTGGAAGATGGTTTTGTAGCACGACTTGGAGGAGTGCTGGCCAACTACCGTCTAGCACCATAGCAACATGTCTAGTTCAGCGCGAGCCGCACCTCGCAGACCGCCATCCAAGGATGGATATATTGCCACAAGGCTACTGGCCCAAGTGCCCTCCCCCCGAATGTTCGTGATTAAACGTTGCTCCAAGAGCACCTTCCGTACGGTGAGGCATTTGAGGGAACACCATGAGAGATGAGATGATCTTGAGGGCCTCCGGTGCCAAGCTCTGAGATGGCTTAGCCACCTGTTCTCATAAGAGAGCAGAGGTCCGGCTGCCAACCAACATCCTTCCGCTCATCTTTGGAGAACTGCATGTCTAGGCCCTGCTGGGAGCGCAATGGATCTTGTGCATCCTTCAGCTCCAGGAGATCTGCGGGTTGATCGTCGTCCAAGCCTCCAAGCCTTGTCAGAAAATTCCACGCCAGCCATAGCGGAGCAGGTGGGAAATCTTCACCCAATTGACATGGCAGTGGCTACATTTTTTTATGAAACACCTGTCACATTGTAGATGCACCCCCCCGACCGCCAATGTTAGACTCGTTATCGATGGGTACATTGCTTACCAGTGAAAGGATAATCCGCATTTATGAGACACACATGATGTTGAACTTGGCATCGATCTGTGGTGTACAACCATTGGCCACTTTGTGTGACCGCTCTCCTGTCCAGAGAATGCTCCTGTGATCTTGTCCGCCTGCTTCTTGAACATTTCATAAAGGCCCAGTACAGGAGCTGGTAGAGAGGAATCGCCACCAGCACCAATGGTGGAGAGTCGCGTACTCGCGTTCCAGGTCAGGAGGCAATCCGTAATAGTGTCAACAAGGGTTTTGAAGGCCTCACTGGATGGCTTGCGGATAGCTAGGGGGATCCCGATGTACTTGATGTGGAAGTGCAGGAACTGACACTCCATCGTGAAAGCTGCCTCCAGGACCTCCTTCGGAGCAGCCAATGGGAGACACCGAGTGCTTTGCAAAGTTGGTTAATCCATCTTGGACCAGTCTTATTTTTTTGGCGTGTTCTCCTTCTTCTAATTGCTTTCGCGACTCAATGTGACTTGGACAGAGACGACTCCCACGAGAACCAAAAAGATAGTAATCCTCAAGTTAACTATTATTCTCATCTTCTGCTGGTCCTGCAATGGATTCGGTATCCAGATTGATCCAACCAATTTTTTTTTGCTTTTCGAACGTCTCTTCTTCCATGCCTTCCTGCACAGTGCAGTGTGGCAAGCAGTAACTATAAGTGTCCTACAGTCCGCATCAGTGATTAAATGGCACGTTGCAGGATTCTGGTCACCATGTAGTCTCGGGCTTGTTCGTGCCTGGCAAAAGATGGTGCTTGGAGACTAGAGAATTTTTGCCAGGCCAGGCAGACATGAGGATGTGGTGTTTGGTTGGTGCCCCGAGCCTGAGGAAAGCGTAAACATAAGAAAACACTTTGAGAATGAGAAAGTGTAAATTATTCAAATATGCTTTCCCAAGCACAAGTCTGGAACCATGGCTTTCCCTAATACATCAACCCAGCCACACACTCATACAGAAGATATAGATTTCATTCCGAAACAAGAAAGCTAGATGCAACAATGAGAGTCCCCCAGGACAGTTCCATTCTCATTTCACCAGGCTTCTGCTGCTTCTCATCTTCTCTCATGTATGGTTTCTGGGCGCGACGCTTTAATAATTACAGAAGCTTGATTGCAGCAGCGATGCATCCATTGAGGAGCGGTGGCCACGATAGGACTAGGGACTGAGGAGAGACGAGGACAGGATGCTGAGGTAGCTGGGCCTTTTACTTCTCTTCGTGTTGTGATTTGAGAGGGATTGTAGTTTCATTGGCTTTGGGCTGGCGCAGATGCAAGAAGTAGGGAAAAAACCAGGGTCATAACCAGACGCATCCCAGGCACGAACAAGCCCGAGATGGCCCTGGCACTGTGGAATCAGAATTGTAATTTGAGTGTTATCTGCACTTATATCTCTTATAAACTTATTAACACTCGTATTCGCTCCTTAACGCTCTTCTAAACTGATCAACCATCATTATGTTTTTTCCTTCCCTGACTGTTAGGGTTAGGTTACCAACTTGTATTCCTATGAGGCTCTAGGCCAATAATACAGTACATTGTACACAGATTATATGTAGGAAACCCCTTATAATGGGGTACTACATACTGGTATAAACAGCTTATATAACATATATTTATAGGCACTATAAACTGTTGGATACTTGCATACAGTGTGTGCACTTCTTTTATTCAAAACAGCAGTAGTTTGTCATTAACCTATTGAGTTCTGGGTATATAGATTCTAACCTCACGCTCCTTTTGTGGTACTGATGTTACATATTTCTCTCGTTCGAATGTTCAGGTTGTATCCCCGGAATTTACCTTCTATGATAGTTCAAAGTTATCAATGGATGATTCCTTGCACATTGAGAAGCTTGTTCGTGCCAAGATGGATTTCAGTTTCATGTTCGTCTTCCTCTCTAGTACCACTGAACCATTAAGTTTTTATTTGGCTTTATCTCTGATGAATTTCTCTGCTTGCCATGTAACCTCTTACATGAAATCAGGTATGCTTCAAAAGAAAAAGACATCTGGGCTCGATCGGTTGTTAAAGATCTGACAATAGAAGCTGGTTCTGGTCTTGTTGTTCTCGAGCCAGTAGACTTTTCATGGAAATATACATCAGTCAGTGAGAAAACAAACATAATATTGACATCTTCGGAAATATGCATCCATCTTTCTCTGAATGTTGCTTCTCTCTTGCTCAAACTACAAAATCAAACCCTTGCAGCTTTGCAGTTTGGCAATATTAACCCATTGGTCTCTTGTACTAACTTTAAGCGAGTTTGGATGTCACCGGAAGGTACTTATGTGTTAGTTCATCTAGTTTTTGTTGCAAGTCGTGTTATTGTATTTCCACTGTTTATTTGTTTCTTTGTGTTAATGTATCCCTATTAATTTTGCTGATCATCATCATATACTGTAGGTGATCTTCCTGGTTACAATCTCACCTTCTGGAGGCCTCAAGCTCCTTCAAATTATGTTATCTTGGGTGATTGTGTGTCCTCAAGGTAACTTTTGCCCCTTGAGATCTACCACCCTGGTGACCTTAAGTATTAGTAGTACTGTACCAGCAAAACTTTAAGAGTCATATCAGTCGTGTGTACTATGTTCTCGAATCTTGGTACTTTCTAGAGTTACCATGTGACTGTTTCTTTCTAGAGTTACCAACACTGGGATGTGTCTGGTTTGGTCGTACATCCCGAATCTTGTCTAGTGATCCATAATTCCTCTCAGATCCTTTATTCATTGAGAAATGTAGTTCTACCCACGTGTTGGGTATTTCTACTATTAGTGTACATCATTTGATTGACCTGAAACTTTTTGATGGTTGAAATTTTTTAGTCCTGAGCATTTAATTTGTTATGATAGAACTAGCAGTATTCCGGAATTGGTGTGAAGTAGGATTAAGAGTCTGCTGGGAGCTGGCCAGCTATAAAACACACTATTTTGGGCAACAAGGCACCATAGCCACTGGCCTTGGGGTATCTAGCTCCAATTTGAAAATAAATATTTGGCAAGGATGACAACTTTGAATAGAGTTCAGTTTCATTGTAAGAATGTCCAAAGAGAAGGCACCTTCCAAAAAAAGAAAAAAGAAAACAAGAGAAGGCCACTGAAAACCATGTGAAACATTAACTTAGGTTTAAGCTCTGAAACCACTACAAGCCATCTGTTCCCTGTGTTGAGATATTTTCAGAAAAAAAAAATGTTTTAAACCAACATAGAAACCAACTCACTCTTCTGTAGCTTTTCAGAAAAAGTATGTTTTATAGATAAGAAAAATGGTTAATGGTCCACATTTCAACCCTGAACTTTTGCAGACTTGAACTCTGAAACTCGTTGATTTTAACCTTGAATTGTTGAATCCTTTTGCTTTATCACATTGACCCTATCCAAGGTTGTTTCAAGCTGGCAGACGGCTGATGGTTGGCAGCATGTTTACACTTTAGCACTTTGCTACGTCAGTAGCTTAAGTAAAATAATTTAGATTATTTTGGGGGAATATCAGGAAAATGAAAAAACAAAAGAAAGTAGAAAAATCATTTTATTCTTGATGCATTGATAGAATAGAAGTCCTTCACAAGCCTAAGGAAGGGCAAATACCCCCAAATTTACAACTCTACATGCCTAAGTGGTAAGCACCGCCGGGAGCAGCGATCTGAGATCTACCTCCCTGGCTCGTCTCATAGTTCGGCCTCGGCCTTGATCATGTCAAGCAGAGTGGTGATGTTGGGCACCACATTGTGAAAGATGCAGCGTTCCAGATCTACCAAACTATCACCATGATCAAAATCCACCTCCATGGCTCTGTTCATAGTCTGGCCTCGGCCTTGATCATGTCGAGCAGGGTGGTGATGTTGGGCACCACATTGTGAAAGATGGCAGCGTTTCTCTGCTTCCAGATCTATCAAATTATGAGTATGATCCAAAATTCAAAATCTACCTCCCTGACATGGCTCATAGTTTGGCCTCGACCTTAATCATGTCGAGCAGGGTGTTGTTGTTGGGCACCACATTGTGAAAGATGGCAGTGTTTCACTGCTTCCAGATCTACCAAACTATGAGCATGATCAACGACCAGGTGCCTTTCCGCAACACGAGAGGGGTGTAGCGGATAGCTGATCTCCACCAGAAATAAATGTTTACTAACTTGATTTTTATATTAGTAAAGATAAAGATGCTTCACATTAAGTATATAAACATGTCAATCAGTGGCGAACGGTCTGTCCACCTCTTGTTATAACAGTTTGAATGAGGGTGGATATAGATGGTTTTAAAACATGTATTGTGATTTTCTTAAAAATCGGTTGCAACGCATGGACATTGTGCTGGTTTTGAATGAAATTAGAGTCAGTTTTGCAAACTGTAGAAGTAGTTTGTTGCAAATTATCTCTTGTGACATGTTTGATGTAAACCACAATGTATTTGATATGTAAATTCCATACAAACCATCACATAAGTTAGAAATGAGACTATTGGTCAATATAACATTATAGTGCAGCAATAAATATTAAAAACCTGGTTGCTGACTGTATTTTACTTTTTGTTTCCACTTTAATCATTGTGGCTACTTTTTTAAATGGTTTCATTTGATTTGATTATTCACACATACTGTCTGGACACTCTAACTGTGGTACCTTTTTACATTTAATAACTAAATTAAAAAAAGATGCAATGGACTTCCTCTTCGGTGAAAAGAAGTATTCTGTACATAGATTCATGTTAACTTTCTTTTGGGCTCTTCTGTGAAAATAAGTATTCTTTACATACATTCATGTTAACTTTCTTTTGGGCAACTAGCTGTTTCTGGTTGCTAATTTCCCCCCTTGTATTTTCACCCGTTTTTAACACTCATTAACTTTGATCATAATCCTTCTTAGGCTAATGTGTCGTGTGTGACTTTTCCATGTCAGGTCTGTGCCACCTTCTCAGGTTGTTGTTGCTGTAAGCAACACCTATGGCCGTGTGCGGAAACCTCTTGGATTTAGTCTTGTACATACATTGCCTGGATCTGTAGGGTTAGCTGATTCAAAGAAGTCAACTGAGGAAAATGATTGTTCTATCTGGGTTCCTGTGCCACCACCTGGATACTTAGCTCTAGGCTGTGTGGTAAATAGTGGAAGGCAGCCACCTTCAAATCAAGCTGTGTACTGCCTTCGTTCTGATCTAGTAACTTCTGCAGCATTTTCAGATTGTATGCACACTCTCTCGCCTGCTCCTGGGTAAGGACATTTGGCATGCCTTATGTAGTTTGATCATTTGTTCTCCATCTATCTTCCTAGAAAGAGTATTCAGTATTTACTTAGGATTTAATTGAAAGACCAACAAAGGTGTGATCCGTTCTTGCTTTCTATTTACTTTCTGCAGAATACTTTCTGGATTTAGCATCTGGCGTGTGGACAATGTGATTGCCACATTCCATGCACACAGTTCAGCGACCCAACCCACAAGAATGGAAGCTCTTGATTTGCATCATGTTCTGCTAAGGAATCCAAACTGCTATATCGTTAAGGATCTGAATGCAGATTCTTCTGTTCAGGGTGACCAGCCAGCTGATCGGTTAACTCATCGTAAGAGTACTTCCGGGTGGGATGCTGTTAGAACTTTGTCAAGACCAAGTAGCTATTGCACGTCTACTCCGCATTTCGAAAGAATATGGTGGGATAAAGGTGGAGATACAAGAAGGCCATTTTCAATATGGCGGCCATTACCTCGTTTTGGGTTTGCTTCAGTTGGTGACTGTATAACTGAAGGGTAATGGTTCCTTTATATATACATGTAAATTTGAAAGAGCAGTATTATTCTTTCTTATACATAATTCACATGCTCCATACTTCTTTCAGGCTTGAACCACCTACTCTTGGCATTCTTTTTAAGTGTGACAACAAGATAGTTTCTGAAAGGCCCGTACAGTTTACGAAAGTAGCCCAAATTGACAGAAAAGGCTTTGATGAAATATTCTTTTGGTATCCAGTGGCGCCTCCTGGATATGTTTCTCTTGGTTGTGTTCTGACAAAAACAGATGAAATGCCAAGCAAGGATTCCATTTGCTGTCCTAAATTGGGTCTGGTGAACCAAGCGAATATCTCGGAGGACCCTATCTCCAGGTCTTCTAGCTCAAAGGGACCTAGCTGCTGGAGCATTTGGAAAGTTGGAAATCAGGTTATCCTTTACACTTGTATTATTTCCTTTAACATTATTTCAGCTCATGTTTGTAGGAATCCAACTCTCTCTGATGTTTTAGGCATGTACGTTCCTAGCACGGCCTGATCTGAAAAAACCCTCAGCACGATTAGCATACAGTATTGCAGATCATGCTAAGCCAAAGGCACCCGAAAATATTACAGCTGAATTGAAGCTGGGATCTTTGTCAATCAGCATCCTCGACAGCTCCTGCGGAATGGTGTGTAGGCATGCTAGATTATGTTTCCTTTTCTGGACTCTGAAAGATGCCAACTGTTAAAATGCTTCTATTTTCTAGTTAAGTAATTTCCAAATATTTTAGGTCACACCAATTTTCGACACAACAATTGCAAGTATCAATCTTGCAACACATGGAAGATTTGAGACCATTAATGCTGTTTTGATCTGTTCAATTGCTGCATCCACATTCAATAGACACTTGGAAGCGTGGGAGCCCTTGGTTGAGCCATTTGATGGGATATTCAAGTTAGTTCTGCTTAACTGTTTTCTTATTTCCATCTACCTGAAAAATTATATCGTTCTCTTCTGCAAATTTTGTGGCACCAACTTATTATTGTTCAATCCTTATGAAAGGTTGGAAACGTATGATACCAGTGAACAACCTCCTTCCAAAGTCGGTAAGAGGATTCGTGTTGCTGCAACAAGTCCGTTAAATGCCAACTTGAGTTCTGCAAATCTTGATTTGCTTATCGAAACTTTAATTTCATGGAGAAGACAAATTGATATTGAAACACGGTCTTCAATCAGAAATGAGGTTTCATCTTATCATTCAACTACTTCACTCCTGCGTGCTTTCCGTATACTTGCAATGATTGATATTCTCTCTGCCTATTTTGCAGGACACTGTTGAAAATTTGAAAATAGCTGATGATTTGTCTTGTTCTGCATTGGATGAAGATGATTTCCAGAGGGTAGTTTTTGAGAACAAGTTAGGATGTGATGTTTATCTTAAGAAACTAGAAGATAATGAAAACACTATTGAGCTGTTACAGCATGAGAATCACATCTCATTGTCGATGCCACCTCCGAGGTTTTCTGATAAACTAAATGTATTGTCCAATTCCACGGAGGCAAGATATTATGTTGTCATACAGATCTTTGAGTCCAAGGTAACACTCATACTTGTGTTATGCTTTGTGAAGGCAACTTCTTTATATGACTCTCACAGTTTTTTTTTTTGCATGGTAGGGCCTGCCTATCGTAGATGATGGCAATGACCATAGCTACTTCTGTGCTTTGCGCTTGCTCATAGGAAGTCAAACTTCTGATCAGTACAAGGCGTTCCCACAGAGTGCCCGAACAAGATGTGTAAAACCACTGAAAACTGACTTACAGACACATCATGCCAAGTGGAACGAACATTTTATATTTGAAGTTCCAGAACAGGTGAGTTTCAATTTGGTCATAGAGTTCTATATCTAAATTTGTTTGCAATGACCAGCTCTTGTGAAAATTAATAATTTGTTTATTTTTAAGTGGACTGCAAATGAATCCAATAGCTCCTTGTAGGCACAGTTGAGGCTTAATATATCTCGTTTGATGTATTTTCTTATCTTTTTTTTTTGGGTTGATCGTGTTAGTATGATTGCATTAAATTGTATAATATGGGCTTTTCAGGCATCGGCTAATTTAGAGATTGAGGTAACTAATCTTGCATCAAAGGCTGGTAAAGGTAATTTTGCAGCTATTATTTTTTATCACATTTAATAGTTTTCTCTTGGTTTTCTTTGTACTTCCTTTCAATTCCCATCTACTGTATAAAATCATTATGTGTTTCTTATTGTTGGTTACTCATGGCTGTAAAATAATGGTTCCAATTTGCTGTCTTTCAATTTTTTTTTTTTTTTGACATGCCTATTTTTTGTCAAAACTAGTGGTTTTGACTACTATATCTTATATCTAATAAGCTGATAGATCTAAATCTTACCTGACCATGAGAACTTTTGTACTATATCTTTGGAATTGCATAAAAAAAGAGAGTTACAGGTATAGGAGATTCCTAAGCTTCATCCTCTTTTATTTCCAATTTATTTGTATGCAGTAGTGGCTTGTGGATAGCTATTGTTGGCATGCGATGGTTTCCCTATCTTTCAATTTTTTATCTACTCTGTATTAATGCTTCAATTTTTTAAGTATATCATCTAAAATGGTCTATGATATTTGATTAGAAAAAATGGTACAGAAGTCCTCCATAACCATCACTCTGGTTGTTTCCTAAACATTTCTGTTCTAGAAGGTGCAAAATATCTCATTTGCTAAACATGC
This sequence comes from Brachypodium distachyon, assembly GCF_000005505.3. Lineage (NCBI taxonomy): Eukaryota > Viridiplantae > Streptophyta > Magnoliopsida > Poales > Poaceae > Brachypodium > Brachypodium distachyon. The sequence goes on along the minus strand of NC_016133.3, from coordinate 44,528,184 downwards.
GACAGTTTTAAGGCTCTTTTTCACATAATAATTTTGACAAACTGTCAGCCAATTTAAATGTTTGGGATTTGATTAACATTATTCTTTCATTTGTAAGGTGAAGTGCTTGGTTCGTTGTCAATACCTATTGGACGGGGCACAACAACATTAAAACGGGCTGCTTCTATCAGAATCCTTCAGCAAGCTGCTGACATCAAGCGAGTATTGACATGTCCCCTTACAAGGAAGGTAGTGCTTCCGTTTTCTAGAACTTGCTGAGCTATTTGGACAATGTTACATCTTGTAGAGCACAATACTTAATTCTACTTTTAATTTCATATCCTGACTTACGGACAACTTGAGCATATTTTACATCTTGTAGGGCACAGTACTTAATGAGGGAGACAAGAAAGGCTGTGGTGCTTTAGTACTTTCAAGTTGTTACATAGAACGACCGACTCAATCAAACTTACAGAGCTGGAAAGAGAGCATAAGCAATGCAGAGAGTAGTTTCTGGATAGGGCTTACCCCAGATGGTCCATGGGAAAGTTTTACTGCAGTTCTACCACTGTCAATCATCCCAAAAGCACTTAATAGTAACCACTTTGCATTTGAGATCACCATGAGGAATGGAAAAAAACATGCAACTTTGAGGGCTCTCGCAGTTATTGCTAATGATTCTGACATAAAACTTGAAGTTTCTGTATGTCCAGTAAACGAGCTTAATAGCTCTGTGTTAAATGCTGGGTCAACTAGTTCCACCAACACCATTGATGAAGTATTTGAAAACCAGTGGTACCGACCAATTTCAGGGTGGACAAGTAACCACTCTGGTGATCATGGAGTTGATTTAGGGCAATGGAGCACGAGGGACTGCTCTTACTCATCTAAGGTAATTTCTTTCGTTTAGTTGACCAATAAAATGAGCCTTTCTTTATTCATAGAATAGACTTTGTTATTATCTTTTGTTTAGATGATGCAAAAAATAATTATTATAACATAAGTTATTAGCTTCTAACAACAAAATGTGCAACTTGTTATGAAGGCATTTTTTGAACCTCGTCTTCCACCTGATTGGAAGTGGACGTCTCCATGGAAAATTGAAAAATCTACTTTCGTGGATAGCGATGGGTGGGCATATGCTGCTGATTTTCAAAACTTAAACTGGCCATCCTCCTGGAGATCCTCCAAATCACCACATGACTTTGTTAGGCGAAGGCGTTGGGTACGTTCAAGGCAGCCGTTACAAGAACAACGTGTGGAAATACCTAGGAAAATAATTGCTATTGTTGAGCCTCATTCATCTACGTCGTTGCCTTGGACAGCAATGATTAAGGATATGGATTTGTGTTTGCAAGTTCGTCCATTTTCTGTAAAATCAGATGAATCATACAGTTGGAGTCAGGTTCTTTCGCTAGGTTATGGCAGCCTACCTAAGCAACAGCAGCAGCAATCTGCACTTTCTAGGCAAAGCACCTTGAAACAATCATCTGTCCCCTCAAGGAGTTCTGTTCTTAGACTAGCGGAGCTTGAGAAAAAAGATGTGCTTTCATACTGCTCCCCTCCTGCCGGTATTAAACAATATTTCTGGCTTAGTGTTGGAGTTGATGCTTCCATTGTTCATACAGACTTGAATGTACCTGTTTACGACTGGAAGTTTTCCTTCAATTCAATTCTTAGACTTGAAAATAAGCTTCCGTATGAAGCTGAGTATTCTATTTGGGAGAAATCAGCTGAAGGTAATATGGTTGAAAGGCAGCATGGTATTGTCCCATCCGGTGGAAGCGCATTCATCTATTCAGCAGATATTCGAAAATCAATTTACCTCACGTTGTTTCTTCAGAATGGCTGGATTTTAGAAAAGGTAATGCGTCTATATTTCGTGGAACATCTATTGGACCGAAGGGGTTACTCATCTATGTGACACCACCACTCGCATGTTTACATTACTTGTGAGATTAAAATGACTTATCCATTTCTCATTCCTTATAGGATGCTGTATTAATAATGGACTTGCTCTCCTTGGAACACGTTTCTTCTTTCTGGATGGTTCAGAAACGAAGCCAGAGGTTTGAAAGCTTTTATACATTTTTAGTTGGTTAATTTTGTAACCCTCTGGAAGTATTTTCGTGGCAAGTGATCGTTGCAAGTTATCTTGTTTCAGATCCCATAAAGAACATGTTAAGTTTCGTCGAAATAACCTTTTTAAATTTTATGTTTTGATTTGATTGATAAAGTGAACTTCAAGCACCATGAATACAAAAACTGGAAGTTGTCCTAGCAGGGCTGGTGTACTATTTTGCACCTCATGTCTTGGGATCTAATTCCGTTTCACTGAAATAGCAAAAGTATGTAGAAGTAGACTCAAAATCCCTCACGCGCAGTCCCAGAGGAACTTCCATACTTGTACGCAGAAGTGAAAATTCAAATTAGAATGAACGTTTTGACCAATTTAAGTTTTACTAGGCCCTTCTGGCAAATCTGAATTTCTTTTGAGTCTAACATTGTTTTCCTTACAAGTGATTATAATCAATTTAGGCTTCTATTTTAGTAAATTCTTGTCATCCAACGCATGGTTAAGCAATAGCAGATCCATATATATACATAGTGTGTCGATGTGAGAAACATAGAATCACGGTTCTTACAATCATATTACAGCCTGTTCAAGTACAAGTGCTTTGCCCTCCTTTCCCCTTCAGCTTGAGCTTTTGGGTGAACTGGTTCAGTGTATCAGGTCTCGAGTTCGAGACCTGGCTGGCGCAATTAAATTGCAGACCACTTTCGGTCCACATTTAGGCCCGAGGGAGCCACACATGAAGTATAAGTGGATTGCGCTCCTTCCCCCATGAGCTTGAGCTTTTGGGTGAACTGGTTCAGTGCATGAAACGCAGATTATTAGAATGGTCTTGATTTGAATATTTGGAACGCAGATTATTAGAATGTGTAAAATTATGATGCACATACATGGATAATAGTTGTAAAAGAAAAAATAATTTTGAGTAGAGCTCTGTGGTAAAGATCGATCTTTATTTAGCAACTTATTATAATTGGACAATTCATAGGCAATAATTGAAGTACTTTCAGTGGAACTGTCTACAGCCAGTTTGTTTCCTTGTGGACTACTATAATTTGAGGTAGCTAAGTTGGCAATACTTGATAGCGTTTTATGCTTTCATATGCACAACAATTGGAGAGTTCATTCTTTATCATTTCTAATAATTTTACTTGTGTCTGAAATTAGGAGATTGCGAGTTAGTGTTGAACATGACCTGGGAGCAAGTGATGCTGCACCAAAGACACTGAGATTATTTGCTCCATATTGGATAAAAAACAATTCTTCAATTCCACTGTCTTATCGTATTGTAGAAGTGGAACCGGCAGAAAATGCAGATGCAGAATCACTTAGTAGACCAGACTCATTGAGCAGAGCGGCTAAATCTTCAAAATTTTCCCTCAGATATTCTTCTAAATCTCTTGCCAGAAGAGGCAGTATATCACAGAGAATGCAAATATTGGAAGTCATTGAAGATTGTGGTACAAACTATGTGATGCTTTCACCACAGGATTATGTGAACCGCTCAACAAATATGCGCGAGTCTCGGGAGAACAATTTTAGCCCGGCAAGGGTTGCAATTTGTGCGGCTGTTGGCAGTTGCAAACAGTACAGTATTGGAGTGTCTCTCTTTGAGCTTGAGAACAAGGTATACAATGCGATATTATTACACACGTTTTATTTTGCATGTGGGTCTTGAAGCACTACTACATTGATTTGGTGTCACGTACATGGTGCAGGAGCACGTCGACGTCAAAGTATTTTCTTCTGATGGATCATATTACTGGTTCTCAGTTCAACTGAAGATGGCTTCAGATAGAACAAAGGTTTGAATTTTCATGTGTTATCTTCTGGACGTTGTACTTCATGCTGTCATGCATCTTAATTGCTGTACAGCGTTTATATTGTGTCTTGTAGAATTTGTTTGATGCCAGCAAGTTCTCTTGTCATTTTGTTAATTCTCTTTCTCCTGATTCATTATATCTCTGTAAGAAATTAGAAACAAAGGTTGTGATGAGCATTTTGACTCATTTTGACTACAAGAATAAAAGGCTGACTCTGAAAGTTCACTCTCAGTCATATAGTCATGTGTCTCTCTTTTTCATAGAATCTATCTATTCATGTGCGATGGGCAGCATTGGTTAGTGATATGGAGTAAGAACCTTTAGCTCAATATATAATGGTAAATATACAACTTCAAGGCAATAAATAGGTATCCTGATTTATACCGGCCATAATAAACAGTTGTTCTTGATTAATTAACAAGGTGAATTTTCTTGTTGACTTCACTAAATGAATTCACATCAAGGGTTTGTAAGACAAAGCTGACTGTGTTGGTTTAAGGATTTGGTCGAATTAACCTGCATAGTGTACTTCAGGTTTGTTTCGGAGAGCTCCGCTCCACCTTGTCTTACAGACAAGTGTCTAAGAATGTTATGTGCATGGTTTGCAAATAAGATTGTTACCAATCGAGCAAGGAAATTTTGTATCAAAGTTGCAGCCATTCAAAAGTACTACACATATCAACATTTACTCATACGTGAAGTTGATTCATCACAAGAACTTGAACCTTGGTGTAGCATTACAAAATATGTTGCATGTTGCAATTTGTTCCATCCCACATCAAAACAAAAAAGAAAAGTGGAGTTAGGGTGTTTGGGATGAACTTCCACTAGTAAGCTATCCCGAACACCCCCTCATGCTGTTACACTTACACTTCATATATAGATTCTCGAGTAAACCATTTTCTTTACTTTATTTTTGTTGGTTCTCTTCAATAATTTCTGCAATTTCTTGGAATTCCTGATGGATTAGTTAACTCTTACTCCCTCCGTTCCTAAATACTTGTCGTGGTTTTAGTTTGCACTAAATTGATTCTGTTTGAAAGTTTGAAAGTTTGCTATGACTTCATTGATTCTGTTTGAAAGTTTGCTTCGAGGAATTGTTGTATGTGTACCAAATGTATATCACCGTATACTTTTTCTCTCACATATTATGTTATTGTATGATTGCAATAAACAAATCGGAAAAATGTTCTGGTAATGCAGGTAGTGAATTTTCTTCCACGTGCACTTTTTATCAATAGAATCGGGACAAGTATTATTTTATCTGAGTATCATAGTGAGGTGGAGGAGCATTTACGTCCAACTGATCCTCCAAAAGTGTTCCAATGGCGTTCAGAATTTGGAAACGAACTTTTGAAGGTCAGACTTTGAACTGCTGTCTTTTGCTTTGTGATGTGTTCAGTTTCTTGACTTCCTTCATTTTGTATGCTTGCAGTTACGTATGGAGGGATACAAATGGAGTACACCGTTTAGCATTGATGCTAATGGAGTTATGTGCGTGCTCATGAACAGTATTACAGGAAATGATCAAACTTTTGTGAGGGTAAATGTTAGAAGTGGAACAAAAAGTTCACGTTATGAAGTTGTCTTTCAACTTGCTTGCCGGTCCAGCCCGTACAGGTACAGCTTACTTCTTGTCTAATCTATGTCAATATTTCATACAGTTAATAAACAAATTATAAATAATGTACACAGGTTAGAGAATCGCTCCATGTTCTTGCCTGTACGGTTTCGACAAGTTGGTGGTGATGATTATTCATGGCGTAGTCTATGTCCGAACTCATCAGCTTCCTTCTTCTGGGAGGATCTTGGCAGAAGGCGTCTGTTAGAAGTATTGGTTGATGGGGCTGACCCTACAAGCTCCATGACATATGACATTGATGTCATCATGGATCACCAGCCACTAGCTACCTCTAGTGGGCTTAAGAAGGCCTTGGGCATCACTGTTATCAAGGAGGGAAAATTGCATGTTACTCAAATTAGTGATTGGATGCCAGATAATAGAGCGCGTGGACAGACAACTGAAAGGCTATTATCACCGATATTTCAGCCATCAGAGGTTGACTGTGGGCAGTCATCTCAAGATCTGGATAGTGAATTTCATGTTACTTTGGAACTAACTGAGCTAGGCATTTCCATAATTGACCATATGCCTGAGGAAGTTCTTTACCTCTCAGTGCAGCAATTATTACTTGCCTACTCATCTGGAATGGGTTCTGGAATCAATAGGTATAATTTACTATCGGTTGTTTGCTTTGTTACTTTCTCACTGCTGTTTTTTCTCTCCCTTGTGCTCAAATTTCTCCGCTCTTTTAATGGTAGGTTTAAAATGCGAATGCACTGGATACAAGTGGACAATCAATTACCTTTTGTTTCAATGCCTGTCCTCTTTTGTCCCCAAAAGACGGACAATCAATCAGACCATGTGCTCAAGTTTTCCATGACGATGCAGACAAAAAATTCTCTAGATTTTTGTGTTTATCCATATATTGGTGTGCAGGTGAGCTGATGTATTCACACAGCTATTCGAGTTACTTTTGCAGGCTTCTCTATTTTAATAGCATAGCTTGTGCTGCCAAGAGATTTACATGTCTAGTGCTGAACTGAGGAAGATTTTTCTATTTGATCTTGACTGCTGCTCTCTTGACAGTTGCCCTGTTGTATACTCGGGTCTTTAAATTTCTTTTCAATAACAATTACGCAATGTGCAGGTTCCTGAGAACTGTGTGTTTTTTGTTAACATCCATGAACCGATTATTTGGCGCCTCCATGAGATGGTTCAACACCTAAAGATTGATAGGATATCTAGCTCTCAGCCTTCAGCTGTTTCAGTTGATCCTGTAATGAAAATAGGGTATGCAATAAATCGCTTCTTATCATTTCTTTTTCCTTTCTCAATTTATGTCCTTGTTATTAGTACTGAATCTTCCCTTGCAGGCTTCTGAATATCTCTGAGATCCGATTTAGAGTATCAATGGCAATGTCTCCAACCCAAAGGCCAAGAGGAGTTCTTGGTTTCTGGTCATCCTTGATGACTGCACTGGGGAACATGGAGCACATGCCGGTAGGGCATGTTTAAAATTTGTGTATTATAATCATCTTTCGTACTACTTATTATAATTGTGCTTCTATCTCCAGCTTTACAAATACAACTCTTTTCTTTACTGATGTAATTTTCTCAAACATGAAGGTGCGTATAGCTCAAAGGTACCGAGAGGAATTGTGCATGCGACAAAGTGCACTAATGAGCTCTGCTATGTCCAACATCCAAAAAGATCTTCTTAGCCAACCTCTTCAACTACTTTCTGGTGTTGACATTCTTGGCAACGCCAGTAGTGCTTTGAGTAACATGAGCAAGGGTATAGCAGCACTGTCCATGGACAAGAAATTCATTCAGGGCCGGATGAGACAGGTCCATTTATGTTTGTTTCTATGTTCCCATCCATGTATTGGAATAGTACTAGTTGTAACTAAAATGAAATGTTGTTGCTATGTTTCTCCAGGATAGCAAAGGAGTGGAAGACTTTGGTGATGTCATACGAGATGGAGGTGGGGCTCTTGCAAAGGGCATCTTCAGAGGTGTCACAGGCATATTGACGAAGCCCATCGAGGGTGCGAAATCTTCTGGTGTTGAGGGGTTTGTGCAGGGAGTTGGAAAAGGGTTAATTGGTGCAGCTGCTCAGCCAGTGAGTGGAGTTCTTGATCTCCTGTCAAAAACCACCGAAGGTGCAAATGCTGTAAAAATGAAAATATCATCAGCGATAATGGCCGAGGAGCAATTGCTGCGTAGGCGTCTCCCCCGAGCAATTGGTGGTGATAGCTTGATCTATCCTTATGACGAGTATAAAGCAGGTGGCCAGGTAATTAGTCCTCTCTAAAATGGGTACCTATATACTTGAATTTTCTTTCTTTTCTGAATGGTAATATTAATCCCATGTTATTTTTGTTACGAAGGCTATCTTGCAGTTAGCTGAATCTGGCACATTTCTTGGCCAAGTTGACCTTTTTAAAGTCCGAGGAAAGTATGCATCTACTGATGCTTATGAGGACCATTTCATACTTCCCAAGGGAAAAATTCTTTTAGTTACACACAGAAGAGTATTATTACTTCAGGTAAGAGAAAATTTACACCATGATTAATTGGTTATCACTTTTTTAGTTCAGTTTCATGACATGTTTGGTTTCAGGTACCGATGATGACCCAGAGAAAGTTCAGTCCTGCAAAGGATCCATGCTCAGTAATCTGGGATGTATTATGGGATGATCTCGCCACTGTGGAGATTACTCATGGAAAAAAAGATGCTCCTGGATCCTTGCCTTCAAAACTTATTTTGTACTTGAAAGCTAAGCCTGCGAGTTCAAGGGAAGTTGTTCGTTTGGTCAAGTGTAATCGTGGGTCTGATCAAGCGACTATCGTTTACTCTTCAATTGACAACGCTTATAAAGCATATGGCCCGAATGCAGTAAAGGTACACAAACTCTTTAATAGGAACGACATACTTCTACACATAATAACACGGCATGCCTACTTCCAGACCAAAATAGAAAATGGCTAAACTTGATGTTCTAAACTTTGCACAGAGTGGAGTTATTTGAACATTACCTATCACTCCCTCCGATCCATAAGTGTCTCAAGTCTGGTACAACTTTGTACTAAGTACAAAATTTGAGACTTATTATGGATCGGAGGGAGTATAATTTAGTTCGATGGAGACTAAATTTTAATATATTACAAGTTTCTACAATCCCAAGCTTGCTTTTGTTCTTTTTGTTTCTACATATATCAACATGTTCAGCTAAACGACATGTTTTATCTGAACGACCTCTGTCAACAATCATCAGGAATTACTGAGATGGAAGGTACCAAGGCCATATGCCCCTCGCAATACTAATCGTCGCACTGTTCAAGATTTATCATTTGCTTAGATGATATTGTTCATGGAAAGGTCAACAGGAATTAGGAATACTTACCATAATCCAGAAGAAAATACAAGCTTGTGGATGATTATAGGGTTGTGTTTGAGCACAACAATCAATATCCCGGTAAATCAAAGGTATGGATTCCTTTGTTACGCAGATCGTGTGTCATGCTCATCAATATTGATTTACAGTTTATATTTTGTTTTCAAGGAAACAGCATTATAATTTTTTGTAAGATACTAAATGTGGAATTGGCTTTGTGGACCCCTTGCTTCTCTCTAATGAACTTGAGAGAGATTGGAATCTTCAAACCTGAAATTATAATGAAGTTGCAGCTTGAGTTCTGAAAAACATCTTCGCTGACAACTGGCACCAAATTTGTGACTTCAGTTGGATTGGCACGCCATCAGATATGATCCATACTGCCTTATTTTTTTTACAGGCATTGGTAGGCTTGCAGCTTGGGTATTTCCATCGAGAGAAGGCAACTTGTTTATAGGGATATGTTAGGGCATCATGATACACCGGTGGTGACTCTCGTCGCCATACATGTACATAGGTTTTTCAGGGAATTCAGGCATTTTGTGATGGAAATACTACAAAGTAGTTGCTCGTAGTGAAAGATTCCTCCTATGTAAAGTAGTACAAATTTGTTACAATGAGACAAAAGATCGGGTTATATCCGAGCGGTGACATATATTTTTCGTCGTACTTTTCCCCATATGCTCGAACCAAAGTACCGTGGTTTCATTTTTCCTTTTTAATCTAATAACCTGGCTTACATTAGATCATCGTGGACTCCAAGAAGGGAAAACAAAGAAAATAAGATTCAGCGTATCACTCGATGGTAAAGTCAAAAAAGAAACGATGCACGCTGCCAACTGGCATCAGTGCCCCTGAAGACCTGAACTGATTCGCCGTTACGATCACGGCCAGTCGTAAGAGCGCTTCTTGATGGCTTTTGTGCTCTTAGGTAGTCACAGTGGGGCTAACATAAACTAGTACTACCTCCGATCTAAAGTCGTTGAAATGTTACAGGACACTTTTTTATGAATAGATATATCCATGGAGTAACATATTTGTGGTACCATAGAAACTTCATTTATTAGCTTCAGGTCATAGTGGAGAGTAACTTAGCAGAGTAACATGTGTAAGTTACTAGCATAAGTTACTACCTTCATAGTGGGTATTAATATATATGTGGTGTCATATATTATGTCATTTATTAGGTTGTAAACTCATCTTATTTTGGTTTGTGTGATGTTACTGTAACATATGTAGTTACCACCTCAGTCTCTTTCCTCATTGAATACAAGGCCATGTCACCAAAATGCCTAATTGGCATGTTATGTTACTACCTAAGTTATTCCCATATGAGTAGCCAAAGGCTGGTCATAGTGTGGAGTAACTTAGAGTAGTAACATGTATGACCAACCCCTACTTTTCCCACTTGGTGCATAGTTATGAACTAAGGAGTTACTTTTACAACTTTTCCCACTTAGAGTAATAACATTGTCTATTGTTATGGATCCCTATGCTATAAATTACCTCCCATGGGGGCATGAACCTTAGAGTGCTCCCTCTAAGATTCGCTCTCGAGCTCCGCTTTCGACTAAAAGTCGACCCGCCTCAAGAAAGCCTTTTAGGGACTCTAGTTTCGAGGCTCTGTGCTAACCTTGGTTAGCACGTGTTCGAAGGAGAAGGGGTTGGGTTAGAGTTCCGAGTGTATACTAAACTGGATACTTGGAAAGGCGCGTTCGGTTCAAGTACGAGGCAGTCCCGAAGAATCTCTCGCTAAAGGTGTCTTGGAAAGATCCGCTCGGCCCAAGCACTTCGCTAACGACCCCCTCGAAGCCTTTCGTAACATATGATTAAGTCGTACCCGCAGGGTCGACCGGACCTATTAAAAAAATATCGACGTGTCAACTTGTCCAAGTGTCGGCGACCTTTGCTTTAAGGCCGGCGTACACACCCTACTTTTATATACGCGCTTGTGCCATCGAGCATTGGCACCCCTTACTCGAATTGTTGTCGAGAACAACAATAGTGGCGCCAACAGTGGGAACCCTCGCCGCAATTGAAGATTTAATGTCACCAACGAAGCCTAATTCATCTGGTGCCCAACTTGCCGCGAAGTCTACACGGTTACAAACAAAGAAAGCAAACACCTCGAGGGCTCCCAAAGAAGAAGGAATCCTCACCAATCCGGACGTTGCCGCAAGTATGGTCGCTACGAGGGAAGCCGTGGTCGCACCTTCACTACCGGCCGTCGCGGAAGGAACAGAAGTGTTCGAAACCGTCGTAGGCGGACCCTCGACAGTCACCGACATGGTGGCAAGGATCGGCGAGCTACCTACGGTTGCCGCCCCCGTGGGAGATACGGAACTCGGCATGCCTCGTTCGTTGGGCTTCGCGCCACCTTCCCTACCACCGATAGTGACCTTGAAGTAACAACAAGTAAGCAACAAGACAAACACAAAGTAATTAAGCTTGGGTAAAGAAATAACCGAAGGGCTCGAAGGAGACGAGGATTTATTCTCAATTGGCATCTTCAATTGAGTTTGCAAAAGGTTTTATTTTCATTTGATATCTTAATTGATTCTTTGATTTTAAGCATCTCAACTATTGCTCAAATTGATTTTTCTAGTTGGGATGACTAGAATGCTCTCATGCTTTAAATTCATGATTATGCAAATGAGATCACTATTTATGATTATGAATACATTTCTTTTGAACATCTTCATCTTGTCTTAAATGGATTTTTATATGTACATGTTTCCTTGTGTATGGACATCATGATGACTATTGGCCACTTGGAAACTTATTTATGTGAACTAGTGCATATCTCTATTTGAAGTTCAGTTTATGCAAATGAGATCAAATTGAGCCGTGGGCTATGCTCTTATGCAAAGATCGAATTTGTATAATTTTGTCATTTTTCTTGGATATCATATTCCTTTCTTTTGTAACTATTTTGTGTGTACATCTCTCTTTGAGGATACATATCATATAGATTTGTGTCCACTTAGAAACTCATACACACGGGAGAGTTCATGCCTCTTATTGATATTCTCATTCCTTGTCGGTCACTCTTTTTATCATTTTATTTTTGTTTGGTGGCTCGGATAAGAATTTGATTTATGAGTGCTTGTATTATGAATTACTTATCTCTTTATGCACTCATGTGTTTTTGGATCTATTTTGGACCCATGCTTGATTTGATGATCTTATTCAATATCTTTATTACATCTTGTCCAAAATATGTCTTTTGGATCTTGAATGCATGTTTTACATGTTTGATGCATTTTATCTTATCATATTATCTTGTTGCATTCTTTGATCCTCAATATATCGTGAGATCCTCCAATTGTTCATAATTGGATATGTGCATTTGATTTCACTCACATTATGAGAAGTGCACAATTTATGGGGGAACTCATGCTATATTGGCCTAATAGATTTCGTCATATCGATTTTCTAGATTTCTTCCATTTTGGCATTTGATGCCAATGGGGGGAAGTTTAGAGGATTTATGGAGTAGTTTAGATGGTTTGGGAAAGAAGTCTTTGTCATTCATGCATATCTATCTTTGATATTGAAATGCTAGTTGCATGGATGACTATATAGAGGAAACTCCACAAAAAGTTATGTTCACCACATATGCAATGAAATTCAAGTTCATTCACACATGCATATATCGTGGGGAGTTTACTCTATATTGTGGTTCTACTTGTTTAAATTTCATATTATAAACCCTATTGTTGTGATTGTCATCAATTACCAAAATGGGGGAGATTGAAAGTGCATGTTGCCCCATGTGTGGTTTTGGTAATTAATAACAATCCCTATGGAGTAATGTTTTAGTTGAGATGTATTTGAAGGAATGTTCCATAGGCAATGCATGAAAACAACTTGGTCAATTCAATGATAAATGTCATGAAAATAAAGATATACATTGAGTTGTTGACAAGTGGATGTGTGGTTTTGGTAGCCGATGACAATCCATATGGATAAGGGTTTGCATTGATCTTTATACGAAGGAATGCTAGTACGCAAAGTATAGTGAATTGAAGGCATGAAGTTATTGGATTTCAATAAGTGAATCAAATATTGTCAAGAAGAAGAAAGTGAAGTTCCCATGAAGGATTAATATCTTGAGAGAATGATTACAAGATAAGGATTCAACATATGGTTTCATGATAATGTTATGTTGAGCTCATAGTTGAGTCATGGTTAACCAAGTCATGGAGCAAGTAATCGAGTGAAGAATCCATTGGTGTCTCAAGATTTTGTGTTAGAAGATGAAGAGGACTAAAGTGATATTCATGATATCATAAAGATAGTGATAAGGAAATATAAAGGCTGATCAAGAAGAAGTGCAAAGATTGGATTCAAGTTGGTCAATTCACAAGCGTAATTATGCACCACATGAGATCTAATGGTATGGTAAGCATTTGTCAATTGCACTTTGTGAACTAACCCATAAACTATGTCAACTCCTGGGTTTGGATCAAAAAGGAAGATTTCATATAGCCCATGAGAGATGACATCAAGTGGTGATGATTCATCAAGGTTGAGAAGAGCAAGTTCAAGAAAATTACCTCGAGGATTATATGCACGAAGCATATGGTGATACATATAGGAGAGCTTTGAAGGAACAACCTTGTATAGCCCATATGGAGACGGTCATCAAGGTTGAATTGTGCAAGTTCAAGATGAGCATAAAAAGAGAGTAAATGCTTGAAGCTTGCCATCAATTTGGTTGCAATGTACATGTGAAGATGTGATCAAAGTGAAGGTCTCCCACATTTGAGTATGGGGGAGCAAATTGAGAATCTTCACCAAAGTGCCGTGATGAAGTGGAGGATTCCAACGTGAGCCAAGCATGAACGTCAACATCAACCTAAAGTGGATTGCTCAAGGCAAAGGTATATTTAGCTATTTCCTAATTTTACCGGTCTCAAGGAGTTTGGTGAGAGATCGGTTTATAGGTTCGATAGCCATTCTATCAAGAGTGGCTTTCGGGCGGTAGCTTGAACTCGTCGTGCGTAGAGTGCTCGAACCTTTGCATATTTTGCATCATCTCTTTTGGTTGATATTTGTTGGTTTTCTATGCTAAATCGTAGGGCTCTCGTCTTCTTCGAAACAAGTCCAAGTTCATCAAAATCAGAAATCGTTTGCTAAAGTTATTGTCGTTTTCGTGTGAGTGGTTCTGCAGTTTTTAGTAGGCCGGACCCTCCGGGCTGATTCCGGGATAACTCCGGGTGAACCGGTAGCGTTTTACCCTGTTCGAGTTTTTGGTCCGGACCCTCCAGGTGCCCTCCGGGCTGTGGAATCTGGCCCCAACGGGCAGATTCGGGGGAACTCCTTTATAAGGGGCTTCTTCCCCAACGGGAAGAAAAGCTCCTAGATTCGTTTTTCCTCCATTCTCTTGAGCTTTCTCCACCTCCCCCAAGCCCCAAATCTTCCATCTAATTGAAGGGATTTCGTGGATCTAGTTGGAGGATTCATTTGTTGAGGTCCTCCTTTGTTCCTCCTCTCTAATTTCTCCAAGACATTTTTTGATTTGAGAGAGAGGGATTTGAGCATTCTTGTGTTCTTGCTTTGCATTTGGTGCATTGGTTTGAGCTCTCCACCTTGATTAGTTCGAGTGAGAGCCCGTGAGCTTGTTACTCTTGGAGGTTCTCCTCCTAGATGGCTTGGTGGTTGTTACCCTGGTGACCTCTCCGTGGAGATTGTGAAGAGGCCCGAGGTTCTTCTTTGTGATGCTTTGTGAAGTGGCTGTGGAGCTTGCCATCTCCGGAGTGGAGGAAGAAGCTAGCCATCTTAGTGATTGAGCTCCTACTTTGGTGTGGGAGACTTAAGGAGTTGGGTGTGCCCTTTCACGGCTATTCGGGTTACCTCTTGTGGTGCCCGCACCTATCCAACGGTGATTAGCTTCCTAGGAAGTGAACGTCGGGATAAATCATCGTCTCCGTGTGCCTCGGATATTCCTAAACCGAGTTCATTCACTTGTGCTTTAATTTGTGATAGCCATCGTCCTTGAAGTCAAATATTATCTTATATGTGCTTTGTGCTATGTTTATATATCTTGTGATAACTTGTTGCTTATTAAGTGCTCATCTTATTATAGCTTAAGATGTTGGTGCACTATAGTCGAGCCTATCATATTTAGGATTTGTGCTTGAAAATATCCGACTAGTTTAATTCCGCATTTAGGATATATAGAGCCAAATCCGTAAAAGTTTTCAAACGCCTATTCACCCCCCCCCCTCTAGGTGACATCGAGGTCTTTTCTGACCTACCCTCGGAGCCTACGAGAGGAAACAATGTGGCGTCAGGAGGATCCGCGTCGGAAAACCATGGAGTCCCAGGCGTATGACCCCTCCAACCCGGGAATACCTCCATTGGCGCTCGCCGCGATCGCACATGGAGCTCCTTGGTTTCATCCTTATTGGGGAATTCCGCCGCATGGCACTCTCCAAGTCGCACACGCTCCAAACCAACCTCGCTTTGCGAACACCCAGCAAGCACCCCTTGCTCTCCCCGCCGGGGCCGGACAAGGTGGCAACCAAGCACCGCCTCAAGCTGCGCCCCGTGGGGAGCGAGATCCCAGCGTGCACGGAAACGAGCAAATGGCAGAGTCTGGAGCCCCCGCCGGTGGTGAAAGAGACCCTCGCCGATGCTCCGACCCTCCAAAAAAACGGCGAGATCATTCTCCAAGCAACCCTTCTAGCGACGAAAGCTACTCTGACGAAGGAGGATCTCGTCGCTGAATGAACCAGAAGGGTCGAACAACTTGTAACCCGCTCACGCGAGAAATCCAAGGCGCGGCCTTCCCGCTTAGGTTCAAGCCGCCTAAGATACGGTCGTACGACGGAGAGTCGAATCCTCTTCAGTTCCTGGATGTTTACTCCACGGACATACGAGCGGCCGGGGGAGGCCCCGTAGAGATATGCAACCTCTTCCCGCTCGCGCTCACCGGGATGTTGCAAACTTGGTTTTTTAACCCGCGGAAAAACTCCGTGCACTAGTGGGAACGCCTCCAAGAGCTCTTCATCGCCAACGTTCAGAAGATTTAACTTTGAGGATAGAAGTCCAAAAGGAAGATTTAGGAGTATTACCTATACCCTTCCAGAAGGAGTTGTTGTGATAGTATTTAGCTTTTAGAATTTTTGAAACAAAGGTTGTTTCATCTGTCGCTATTCTCCAGGCCGTTCAAGTTAGGAGTCCTTCGTTGACTACTTGGAGGTCTGACCTAATCCTCCTTCTCTCATGGCTTGCAAATCTCAGTCCAAGCTTTGAGGTAAAGGGGTTTTGATTTCCTTCTTGGACACCTGTCCACCAAAAATCTCTAATGATAGAAGTTTGACCTTCTAATTTGTTCTTTGAGATAAAAGGATGTTTGCCATGTAAGACATGAAGGGAAGTGAAAACATACTTTATGAGAGTGAGTCTTCCGGCAGTTTATTGGCTTTATAAGAACTCACCTTACTTATAAACTAGTCAAAAGAGTAAGCAGAAGATCTATTTTTGGCAGGCATTATCAAAGGGTGTTCCAGATGTTTTTCAGTTCTATCCATATCCTTAGCCGGAAATAGTTTTCTATTTCTAGTTTTTTGCTGATCAGTGACATGCTTGCTGAAAAGGATAGATGATTTATTCCTGTTAGGGATTTGCCTGAGTCTTGACAAAATCTTTGAAGAATTTGTTTGATTGTGAGGCAATCATCATTTGCAGCGTCACCACATATAATGAGGTCATCAGCAAACATTATTGAATATATGGCATGACAATTTTCGCCGAGATGTATGTCCTGGAACATTTCTCCCTGCATGGCATCTTGCAAAGTGTAGTACTCCATTAATAGCCATAACAAAAAGATAAGGAGACATAGACAACCTTGTCGAATACCTCTAAAGTTTCTAATCCAATCTATATCTTCGTTTTTGGTTGTTTTACGCAAAAAAGAAATACCGAGTGAGTACATTTTATGTGAAAAAGTTCTGATTAATCTTCCTTAATCATCTACATTTTCCAATTCGCAAAAACCGAACAAAAAAATCGCCTCTTTTTTCCGTCTCATCCACCTTCTTTGCTCCCGGGCGTCTGGGTCCCACCACCCAAAAACACTATCGCTGTTCCGTAAGCATCCGTCCACCACGGCAATGGCCACCGCCTCCTTCGCGTCGTCCTCTTCCTCCCCTCTATACGCAGGGGCCTGCACCATCAAATCCTTCCCTTTCCCGGCGCCTCCGAATCCACCCAGAACCCACCGGCTGCGCCTCCGCCTCGCCGCGGCGGCCGCCTCCAGGTGGGTAAACCGCGGCAGGGCCCCGCCGGAGCGTGGCCGGGCCAACTCCATATGGGTCAACCCAACCGCCCCAGCTCGCCCAGGCGGGGCTGGCCAAACGCTCCGCCGCCTCGTCCAGCTCGAGGACCTCGACGCGGCGCTCCGCCTCGTCGGCTCCATGCCCTCCTCGGAGCCTCCGGCCGTCATCGCCTGCAACATACTCATCAAAAAGCTCTGCGCCCACCGACGCCTCGCCGACGCGGAGCGCGTGCTCGACGCGCTCAAGGAGTCTGGCTCCGCGGACGCCGTCTCCCACAACACCCTCGTCGCTGGGTACTGCCGCGATGGCCGTCTGGCAGACGCGGAGCGCGTGCTCGAGGCGGCCAAGGTCTCTGGCGCCGCTAACGTCGTCACCTACACCGCGCTGATCAACGGGTACTGTCGCTCCGGCAGGCTCGCTGACGCCCTTAACCTCATCGCATCGATGCCCGTGGCGCCCGATACCTACACCTACAACACCGTGCTGAAGGGCTTGTGTGGTGCTAAGCAATGGGAGAAGGCCGAGGAGCTCATGGAGGAGATGATCAGGAACAATTGCCATCCTAATGAAGTGACATTCGCTACGCAGATCCGTTCTTTCTGCCAAAATGGGCTGCTTGACCACGCTGTTCAACTTCTTGAGCGAATGCCTAGGTATGGATGCACACCTGATGTTGTCATTTACAGTACCCTGGTGAATGGATTTTCGGAGCAAGGACGTGTGGACGATGCCCTTGTGCTTTTAAACACAATGTTATGCAAGCCCAACACTGTTTGTTACAATGCTGCATTGAAGGGTTTATGTATGGCTGAACGGTGGAAGGATGTTGGGGAGCTGATTGCTGAGATGGTTAGGAAAGATTGCCCACCAAATGAAGCGACATTCAGTATGCTAACAAGCTGCTTGTGCCAACATGGGTTGGTTGACTGTGCAATGGAAGTTGTTGAGCAAATGCAGAAGTATGGATGCAGACCTGATGTCGTCATTTACAATACACTCATCAATTATTTTTCAGAACAAGGGCGTGTGGATGATGCACTCATGTTACTAGACAGCATGCTGTGCAATCCTGATACCATTAGCTTTAATGCTGCGTTGAAGGCTTTATGTAGAACTGAGCGATGGTATGATGTCGAGGAACTTATAGCTCAGATGCTTAGGGAAGACTGTCCTTTGATTGAAATGACTTTTAATATACTCATTGATTCGTTGTGCCAACATGGCCTGGTAAACCACGCAATAGAAGTGTTTGAGCAAATGCCAAAGTACAGATGTACACCAGATATTGTCACATACAGTAGCCTTATTAATGGCTTTTCTGAACAAGGGCTTGTGGAATCGGCCATTGAGTTATTTCAAAGTATGCCATGTAAACCAGATATCTTTAGCTACAACGCTGTGCTGAAGGGTTTGTGTAGAGCTGCACGATGGGAGGATGCTGGGGAGCTTATAGCTAATATGGCTAGAAAGGATTGTCCCCCAAACGAAATAACATTCAATATACTAATCAATTCCTTATGCCAAAAAGGGTTTGCTGATCGTGCAATTGAGGTTTTCAAGCAAATGCCAGAGTACGGAAGCACACCTGATATTTTCACATACAATGCCCTAATCAATGGCTTTTCTGAACAAGGCCGTCTTGATGATGCTCTTAACTTGCTAAGCACCATGTCATGCAAGCCTGATGCCATTTCCTATAATTCTACGTTGAAGGGTTTGTGTAGAGCTGAACGATGGAAAGAAGCAGAGGAGATTGTAGCTGAGATGCTTAGAAAGAAGTGCCCTCCAAATGAAGTAACATTCAAGTATGCTAATCAATTATTTATACCAAACAGGATAACATGAGTGCAATGTTTAATTCCTTTGGCCAATGTTAAATATGACTTTTTACTTCGTCATGTACAGTCAATGGCTTTTCTAAGCAACAGTCTGTGAACATGGCTTTTCTAAGCAGCAGTCTGTGAACACGGCTTTTCTAAGCAGCAGTCTGTGAACTGGCTTTTCTAAGCAGCAGTCTGTGAACGGTTACCCTGAGTTATGAACCAGTCCTGTTATGTATGTCTGACACAGTCAACTATTGTGCTTCTTGCTTCATTGAAAGATATGTGTACAAGTGACCGACAAGAGAATGCCAGAGTTCCTGTTTGAGATCAGACATGAGAGGGTGACCAAACTGAAGCGACATCCAGTATGCCAATAGGGGCTGGTTGAGTTTGCAAACAAAATTATTTAGCAAATGCGTGCAAGTGCCCACAAGATGGACTGCTAAATTCAAGGGCTTGTATAACACTGAGTGGTTATGCGAGGATATGGATAATCATGCCAGAGATAGCTTGAAAGGATCGTAAAGGTACAACTACTTTTTTTAGCAAATGTCAAACTACAAACGAGCACTCCACAAGCATTTTGGATGATATACTGACTATATTGTTGATTACCACTAGCAATGTTCTTTTAGAGCAAAATAAGATGAAGGCCTCTATTGTTTGTGTGTGTTTTAAATATAATAATATGGTTTCGTACAAGCCAAATGAAAAGATCAATGTAGAAGCACAAACCAGAAGACTATAGGGAGCCAGTTCAGAAACTAATTTTAAATGAAGGTTTAGCTCCATGGATAACCAGGGGAAAACCCTCTTGAACTCCCTCCTCCAAGGCATAAAGCATGCTATTGTCAAAGATGATTTACCACGGTAACCTCAAATTGGTGGCATGTGCACAAGGAACTGAGGAAGGACTTCGATGCCATTTTCATTCCAGTGTTTGGACTGTGGTGAGAGCGCAACAGCCAGATCTTTGAGGGAGTGCTTACTGACCTAGCTAGAACCCCTCTTTATGTTGTAATCTTTCTCTCCCCTCTTAAATCATCTGGTGATTGCCAAGGATAGGTTCAAATTGACACTAAGGAACTGCCAACAACTTGGAGAAGCTAGAAAAAGAACTTATGTTTACTCTCACAGAGGATTTACATGGCCACTTAACAGTAGCAATGTTGTTGAGTGATGGAGAGCTTACACATAGCTTTTGGGACTACACTCCTGATCACACTAGGTGCACCCTTAATCGTTTTCCCACTAGTCACCAAAATCCACTTAGGGGGGCCAAGATGCACTTTCAATCCTACAAAGTTCTGATCGTGGACTTTTCCCATCCTTATTACCATGCTGCCGTAACAAGTCCGATGCATGATGAGTAAATGGCATATTCTTTTGTTTTGCATGACAATTGGATGTAACAAGTCCGATGCATGATGAGTACTGAATATAACTACTGAGAAATTAATAGAATGATTAGGAACATAGATTATCTTTTGTCTTGCTCAAGGATCTTAGACTGCATATGCCTTTGATTTGATATGTCCTATGGAGAATAACTGAATTTTCCTGAAATAACAGCCAGCAGAATTGCGAAGTGCTAGCAGTTCATAAGTAACTAGAGGAAGAGTTGTGCAGAATCTAACGTGAAGAGACTCACAAATAGTTTCATCTTTTAGCCAGTTCATGAGATTATCTATCTAGTCAATCCCATGTTATGTTCTTGCTGTGTTGATAGTGATATTGAACATTGATGGTTTTTTCACCTTTTGTCAGCACAAGCCTGCGGTGACAAGTATCTTTGTGGTGACGAGACAAGATCTGTCAGTTGGTATTTTTCTTTTCGGAAAAGATGTATCGCCACCAAAACTACGACCTTTCTCTCTTCCTCATACTAGTGTAGCAGCCCACGCTAACTTCATATAGTGAAGTGATAATGTGGGACTGACAGTTTATATATTGTTGCTTCCTGGAACATATCACCTTGCCTGATTGTACTCGGTTTTCATTTCCAGAGGATCTTGACACTTTCCTTGTTTTTCAGAATTATGCCCTTTAACGGGTTGTGTTTCTTCATGAGTTACTTAGTGGAAGATGGACTATGTTCAGAATTTTTCTTTTTTCACACTATTCTGTATGCATTTTTCTTTTTAGAATTTTCTGACTTCCTCTAGTGTTGATTTTTGTATGAAATTGCCCTACCAGTCCATCAAAATCAAATAGGATCCAAATAAACAAGGGGATTATAAAATCCCATGATAGTAAATGGAGGTGATGTGGTGGGAGGAGAGGTCAAGTGGGAATTGCCAATCCCTATGGTCACTTGTATCTAGCAGTGTTCTGTTGGAATTTTGAGTTATGCCCAAGGTCCAATCTGAAATTAATTTCTGGAAAATCACAAAAGCCCATTCATGTAGTGGGATGAGGAAGTGGGAATAGTCCCACCTTACTAGTTTAGAGAGAGTTGGACCAATATATAAGTTATGTTCGTTCTCACCTCTTGAGCAAGTGAGCAAGGAAAATCCCCAGGCGCGCTGCTCCTCCTCCGCTCGCCTTGACTCGTCCCGACGCGCGTGCACCGTGTTTCGTGGATTGATTTCGAGTTCGAGTTCGAGCCGTGCCGGGTCGGTGCGGTGCGGGACGGGGTCGTGCTTATCTTTTTGGCAGTAGGAATCTATTGCGGACGCGTAACAAATCCCGATAATTGCGGAGTCGGTTTTGGTTTTCTAAACCGAACCGAAGTCCGCCTGCGTGCCTATATAATAAGACGACCGAGGCCTCCGGACGTACCACGCCACAACTCTAGCCGTCACGCCGACGATCCAATCTCGCTCTTCGCGCCAACTGCTGCTCCATCCCGTCGACTGCGTGCAAAGATCGTCGGGAGAGCAGGCTTCCGGAACCCCGACCTCCGAGATCCTGCCCGGGAGACGCTCGATAAGGTTTTTGGGGAGCGCTCTCGCGCGACTGCTCGCTTCTTCACGTCCCTGTTTCGTCGGCATCTTCATCACTAATGGCCGACGACCTCGGAGATCCCGCGGCTCAGGCTACCGCTCTAGCTCAGCAGCAGCAGGATGCCCAACTCCAAGCACAGCAGCAGGCTGCTCAACTCCAAGCCCAGGCAACTGCTACTGCACAGGCGCTAGCCGCTGCCCAGGAGGTAGTCAAGGCGGCTGCTGCTACCGGCGTGAACATCGACGTCGCCGGACTTGTCACCGACCTCAACAAACAAACACAAGAAAAGAGTACAGCACCGTACGTAATCTGCTCTTTCTTATTGATTTTGATTAGTAGTTCTATTATTCATGCCGTGAAATTAGATGAGTTTTATTGCTGTGCGTTGCTATTTAATTTGTCTAGTTTGAGTGATATAATATGCTACATGTTTTATACATTATTTTTCTGGATTAAATATTCATCGAAATTATCTAATTACTCAACATGTTCCTCTCGTATTCTGTTTGTAAAAGATGCTTGCTTCAATAGTTCAATTCCATTGTCAAACTAACTCAAGTTTGGAAGGCGCTCGACTGTGAGAGTTTTGTGCTTGAAGCGTGGGCGTCTGACCGCGCTGGTCCGGCGGCCGTGGACTTCCTCCTTGGAGGATCCTTCATATCGGGATCCCCTCCGAATGGTTTCAAAGAACTTGCAGCTACTGCATGCTGGTACCTGTGGTGGGAACGAAGGAGAATTGTGCATGGTGAGCCTGTCCAGTCGCCAATCCGCGCTGCGCTTGCTGTACGAGCTCTGTCTTCAAACGTCATTGCTGCTTCGCCTGCCAAAGCAAAGATTAAGTCCCAGGGCTGGACCGCAAGATTGGGTGAAACTCAATGTGGATGCCTCGTTTGATGCCGATGCTTTGTGTTGGACGGTAGACAGCGGTTATCCGTGATCACCGCACAAACTTTGTGGCTGCTATCAACTTGAAGCTGGAGTTTGTCGCTGACGTTGAAGCGGCAGAAGCCCATGCTGTGCGTGTCGGGCTGGAGTTCGCTGCTCTAACCTGCTGCTCGAGGATTGTTATCAATTCTGACTCCTCCACCGTGGTCAAAGCTCTCTCGGCAGGCCATCAGCCGTTTGGTGCTGCCGCAGCCATCTACGAGGATTGCTTCAGCCTCCTCGACGACCTGGTGCAATTCGATACTGGCCACTGCTTAAGGGACTGCAACAAAGTTGCTCATGAGCTTGAGCTCTTAGCTAATTCTTAGTTTGATTCCCCCTGCTTGCATAGTACCTCTCCTCACTGAGAATGTAAACCTTATTTCGAATCAATAAAGAGGCACTTTGCTGTCAAAAATAAAAGTAATTGATCTATGTAAAAACTGTTGTTTTAGATATGGGAAAACAATTTGTTTGTGAACTTTGTGGAGATATTGAGATTAAACTAAATGCAACTAGGCACCTTTCTGATAAATAACCCGCAGCCTTGAACGTCAACAACATGAGAAAATCACGACATAATGGCATGCGGAACTAGTTGCTCAGTGGCATACAAGGAATTGGCCCTAGACAATGACCACAGGGTTTTTAATGCAATATACGTAAACAGAGGATATTGCATACATTTGGAAATTCTGATTAATAGTATAATATGTTCCAAGTCTGATCAACATAAGTAATATAAGAAATCTATTCTTGATAGCCATGCTCACATTCTATAGTCAAAAGCATAAAACAGGCACATATGATGTGATCTCAAGAAAAAAAGGAAATGAAGTGAAAAGCTAGCGATCTGAGCATTTTATTTTAGTCCACTAGGCTGCAAACCATAAAAGGGGGGAAGATCCACTCTGTTAAGTTTGGACAACAGAAGCAAGCATGTGCTAGCACTTGGTCCTGGGGCAAGTATGAGAACTAAACAATGTGCTTCTCCAACTGCAAGCACCATCTCATCCGAAACAATGCAGCTCCATGTCAGAAAACCCCCCGTAAAACCACAGCTAGAGCTATCTCATTTCTTCAGTGCGTTCATCCTGTCCCTCAGGTAGTACAGCTTTGCTCTCCTGACTTTCTTCCTGTCTAAGATCTTGATTTCTTTGATGTTCGGCGAGTAACTGGATTCAAAAGTGAAGTTGCATCAAAATAATAATAATATCCATTGGTGTCTTTCGAATCTGGCTTCAACAACTTAGCCAACATTTTATTACAAAAGACTAAAAAGTGAACTGCAGAACAGAAGTACACAGTCCTCAAAACATGAGAATCCATATAAGAATATCCTAATTATGACATCCTTCCAATTTTTCAATTCAACAGGCGCTGTATCATGCCAGGATGGACAAGAAGAAACATTCTATGAAGTCATGAAAGTTGAACTTTCACCATAGCTGGAAGTACACATTTGTCACACTGCAAACTCCATTTCTAAAAAATTGATAACATGACAGTTAGACATAAGCAACCATTCTGTAAAAATGGTTCACGGAAACATATGTGCTTTGTATTGAATAATTAACAGGGTCTGTCATGGTTTACTTAAGAGTTCATTAACCACACACAAATCATTCCATGGTTTAGAAAATGGTACTCATGGTCAGGGATTTACAACCAATAGAAGGACCAGAATGACTGCCAGGTTCGAATGAGATACTGTTAGACATGTCAAGGAGGCAGCGGATTGCTGAGGATCAAAGATAACAAACCTAAACACTTAGAATGACTGCCAGGTTCGAATGCACAAGTAGCCATCCAACAAAAATAGGACAGCGCACGACCAAGAAGTAATACTGATCGGTATGTCTAGAGTTCCAAAACAAAGAAGTAAATTCTTTTTTTTTGCAGGAAAACAAAGAAGTAAATTCATGGGAAGAGGGAAGCACATTTTGGTGTCACTTACAGTGGAAAGACAGACTCAACTCCCACACCAGCTACTAATCTACGTAATCTGAATGTCGTATTGATCCCAGCATTGCGCCTAGCTATGACAATGCCTTTCAATGTAGACTCACGCCGCTTGTTCTCCGGAACTTGCTATTTATCTACAGATCACTGTATCAGCGCAACAAATATGAATGAATACCATTAAAGCGAGAATGCAAATGACTTAGCACGTACCACCCTCATTTGAAGAATACATCCAGGCTGTACATCAGGAATTGCTCTTTCTACACGGACTTTATCGACTGCTTCTTTGTTTAAGATCTAGTGAGCCCAAGTAATGAATATGTTAAGCAGTTTAAGTGGTTACCATAATGTTGTATGATTTCTGCGAAGAACGCTAGGCTTACATTCATAATGTGCCTGGCTGTCTTGTCAGGCCTCTTGAACTTAATGCGTGGGGGGTGCTCAACGGCGGTAGAGCTGGAAATTTCGTCCTCAAGAGAAACCTCGGTATTCCCCACTGTTGAGAAACCCCTCATCGCCAAAGCCTTCACGTAGATACCATTGTGGTGAATGATTGGACTCTACACATCCAAAATTCATTCCAATAGACATGAACAAGACCAATTAGTAACATAAAGGATCACAAATCGGCAACTTGTATCTCAGAATACAGATACACACCTCAGTTGGTCGTATCCAGCTGTGAGGCATCATCTGCTTGATCGATGACTGTGCAACTCCAGAAGCTGCAAAATCCATGAACCTTGTACAAGTGCCATGGCTTCCGATCCGATAGACGGTCCTCAGTAAAGACTGCATCCTGTGACCAGAGCACGGGCAGAGGACTCAGAAGGGCAAGGTAGGGCAGCCTGATTTTTGCCTCAGTTACGAATTGGGGAAGATTCAGGAGATGAACGGGGAGCTAAAGGACGGAATCCGTTCGTGGGGTGATGGGAGGAGAAAAGATCGGGAGCCAGAGAATCGAAGGGGAGATCAACCGGTGGCGGCGGCGCTGGCGCGAGGAGGAAGGCGACGAGGGGTGCGGCTTACGAAGGAAATTTCAAGAAAAAAAAGGAAGAAATAGATGAGCTCCGAGTGAAAAAAATAATAGCGCGGATGCCGCGGTGATCTGAGAATTCATCTGACCCAAAGATATTGTCTTTGGTTGGTTTTTTTAGCCTCAGCTAAGTATACAAGCTGCAGCATGTGCTCAGATGTATAGGAACACATACCACAACACACCTATGCGTCTAACAAGATCTGCACACTACATATACTACACATCTTGAGAAAAAACTTCCGAAGCCTCCGACTCTGGGAATGGCATGCTCGTAGACGTGTGAGGCACCTGCAAATTTGAATGGGGCAACCCGGGGTGAGACACCCGGCCGATTCAGGGATCGAACCCGGGTGGGTGGTGTGGCCACAGCCACCACCAAGCCAAGGGCTCCTTCTCTAGTTGTTTTTTTCCTAACTCCTTTATAACGTCGATTTCAAGAAAGGTTTAGTTTATTTAGCAGGAGCAAGTTGGATTTTTATCGGGATGCAATCCAAAAGCTCTCTGCAATCTGCATTCACGCGAGATGCAAATCTTTACTATCTTTATTTTTCTGCAAATCTCGTCAAGTCATGTCACCTGCTAATGTTGTTGCAGTCAACAAGGTCGGTCATGATTGATTTCTTGAGATAGACATTCTCGATACAAAGCGATTGACTCTTTCGGATTTAGTTTCGACTTTTATGTAATCACGCCTCACACAATCACCAATTCGATCGGAGAGTCAATCAGATTAGCTAAGTTAGAATATAATTACAGTATTCTGTTGTACTAAGTTTATCTAGTTACAAGGCTTCCACCCGATAGAAAAAAAAGGAGCCCTAGCCGCCACCCAACGCCGGCTCTGGATTGATCTCGTCTCCCGGCCGACCAGCCGGGGAATGGCGTCCCTACTTCTCCTACATTTGGTGTTTCAAAAATTAGGATTTGGTCAACCTGCAGCGGCGCTATGGTGGTGATGGCGGCACTGTGTGGGTCAAGAATAAGGTTTTTCCGACTCCTCGTCCACCTCGTCGACGGCGATTATGCCAGTGACGTTGAGGAGTGCGGGACGGTTGCTCGCTGCTCTTCTGGAGTGGTGGATTTTGTTCTGTGTTTGTGCTTTGCAGTTCGTCTATGCGTATCATTTTTTTGTTCTTTTTCCAATTGATGAGACTTGGCCAGCTTCGACCTCATCGTGGAGTTAGTGTGGCCAGGTCTTCTCGCATCCATCTGGCCGGATCTGAGATGGTCATCCAACCCTCTTCGTCGTTTTCTTCTTCAGGATGGTGGTCTGTTTCTCAGATCATTTCGCCGGCGTCTTCTCGCTCCGGCCGGCGACTTCCCGACTGCTACGTCAACAACGGTTTCCTGACTCCGATGTGGTTCGGAGGTTCAGAGGCAGCATCGAGCTTCGCTCGTGGCGGGCCACCGGCGTGTGCAGGAGGAAGACAACAACGTTTACCTACAAGAACTTGCGTGTAATTTTCTTTTCTTTTAAAGATGGTTCTGTAAGAGTTGGTTGATTTTAATTTGTTTTCTTCTCTAGGCTTTACAAAGATTGAGTCCTTCAACTCTAACTTGCTTTGCAAAAGGTGGTGGCGCCTAGAACAAAAACATGTTTTTTTTTAAAAAAAATGGAAACTTTATTACCTCCAGCCTATACATCTAGAATGCATGTGGCCTAAAAAGAATAGGATGTGGCAATCTATTGTTTCCGGCAAATATTTGATACATAGATCTATTGCTATGATTTTCCATGATGGAAGGATTTGCTGAACTTTAACATCTTTATCTTGTTGGTAAGACTTGTGTGGTGAATTTTGGGGAACAGGTGAGGTTTTGGGAGGATGTCTAGGCGTGTGGCATGGGGATAATGTCTTATATCTGTGAGTTGTACTATTTGTTTTATGATCATAAAGATGCTCCGTTATTTTTGTTAATAATAACCTTGGCCAGATCACTATCTCTCGGTGGTTGCATGGGGCTTTAGGGGACCAATGTGGGGGTATCATGCTACAAGAAGATGATACGTCCCCAGTTGTACAATCGGGCGATATTTCTGAATTCATGATAGATCTGAAGTAAAACTTGTCTGGATAGGGGTTTTCATTTATCATACTAAATGTACTTATTGCCCGGGACAGTACCGTTGAAACCAAATGACATTCTCTCCCCTTGCGAAAGGAGGATTTTCTATTACAAATAGAAAATCCTCCTTTCGCAAGGGGAGAGAATGTCATTTGGTTCGATGGGACATGGTTTGTAGATGATGAGTGTGGCTCTGTGAGGTTAGACAAGTTAATATTAGTCTCCTACGCATGTAAATGACGGTGGCAATCCGAAAAGGGGAGGACATGTGACAAATGATTGTCAAACAGGATATCTATGGATGGCAATGTAGCGGGTCTGGATGGGCAGACCTCATCCAGGTCCATTCTCATATCCAATCCCCAGTCTATTGCCCCCTGTGAAAGGATGTGGGTCACAATCAATATCCATTGGAGATCCATGGAGCAACAACAATGGTCACTGCGGGATTGTCTGCTCGCCATGGTCACCGTGGGACCAATGGCCAACATTGCGACACATGAAAGAAGGTAACTTTTTAGTTAATTGACTAGAATGCAACCTTTTTAGAATTAATTAATTGTAACATGTGGAGTGGGTGGGCGGGTTAGGGTTGACGTGGAGTGGGTGGGCACGGTTAGGGTTGGGATTCGGGAATAAAAGTTAGGGTTGGAGTCTTTTATTTCATTAATTAACTGGATATTCATGGAGCGACTTGAGTATCTATGAATTCCTACCAATGAAAATTCATGGATATCGCTTCCATAGTATCTATCGCCTTCTTGAGGAATATCACATTCTCCTTGCATCATTGCATCTAAAAGCGTGGGACTGACAGCCAACACTGCGATGCATGAAAGTAGTCAATTAATTGCAACACGTGGAGTGGGTGGGCGCGTTTAGGGTTGGGACTTGGAAATAAAAGTTAGGGCTGCAGTCTTTTATTTCATTAATTAAACTGGATATTCATGGAGCGACTTGAGTATCTATGAATACCCACGGCAAAAATTAATGATGCAAAATCATGCTCCATAGACATAAAATTCATGGACAGAGGTTCCAAAGTATCTATCGCCGTCTCGAGGAATATCACATTCTCGTTGCATCATTGCAACTAGTTGAAAGTCAAAGAGTTTCATCCAGACAGTCAATATTTCTTGACGCAATCGAACAGGTCCCAGCCCGATGAGACGACGGACGGCCCCGACCATGCATCACCACAGAACGAGTGTCCGACGCTTAAGTGTCAACTGCAAGGCCCTGGGAGGAGGCAGGCAGGAGGCGCTGCGCATACAAACAACCATCATCAATGTCGCCGTAGCACGATCTCGCCAAAACCTTTATCCATAGTGACATTTTTTGACAGTTACAAAGGCTGCTTGGGGACTACAGCTTCCTGTCTCTTTACCGTCTAGATCGACATTACCCGCATCTATTTACAACCATGCAAACATATGATTGCAACCAGCAAACCCTACCCAAAGCGCATTCACTTGTCACTCGGACTGCACGCCCCAACCTGACAGCCAGCGATAACGTGGACACCAAAGTAAAAAATGCATCCACCTCTACAATTTACGATACTACAGGAATTTAGAAGAAATGAACAATGCAAAGCCCAAACTGTTAAAACAAAGAATATTTCATTTGCTAATTGAGCATAATCCACATAACAGAAACGCATCAGTTGCTAAGAAAATGCCGATATATAGAAGGGAAAAAAAGAAGCAAAATGGTCCTGCAAGAAGGTAGCAGATATATCCGGCAGCTTAGTTTAATAACTTAATTGTTCCAATCTTTCTACTTGCAGAAATGTACCATTAAAGTCATGTTTTATCATCAGCTAGGTGGAGCGTTCTGTTTCTCATTTTCCTTGGGGTTCTCCCTCCTGCGAAGTTCAAATTGGTCACCATCAGCAGAAGGATTGAGCTGTCCAGGAGAATCAGTAGTCTCCATGCTCGGCTCCGGAGACGTCTCAGTGTTGAACTCTTCATCTTCAACAAGTTTTCCTCCCGAATCGTCGCTCTCGTCGCTGCTGTTATTGTAACCTTGATTGGACAGCAGCATATCTCCTTTACTCACATTGGAGTCCACTTCATCAATAGTTACTTCTGTCCGAGGAAATCTCTGCTGGATAGGCACGGCATTGCTGATAGGCTGTCCTGTTCTAATTTCTTCTCTATAAGCAGCTAACTGAGCCTGGTAGCGCTCCTTGTCCTGTACACCTCTTTCTTGGTACACCTATTGAGAGTCACAAAATGCATATCGCATGAAAAAATAGTTAATGATTTAAACTAGTGAAATTTAAGTACTTTTTACTTGTACTCTTACAGCTTTGTCTTCAGGGCTTAGATTGTTCCACCGTTCACCAATCATTTTGCTGATCAGCCTGTCCCGTCCAGGATATTCTGGCTTAAGCATTCTGTGCTGGTCTTGGAAAAAGAAATTATAGCCACTCCTATTTGGTTTGGGATGCCTGGGGTCTGTCGTACTCAGCTTCTTTCTGCGTCGCTTGCGCCTACGTCCACCCTTCAAATCAGTGTTGTTTATAGCAATAGCAGGTGCCGGGGTTGCAAGAGCAGGTTCCTCTGTGAAATTATAGAGGATTGCTTTCGTCGATTTTGATCCCGTAGTAACAGTTACAATGTAGCCATGTTCGAACTTGGCATCAATTAGAACATCCACGTCAACATTATCGGATGACGAAGCTGGGTCTAAAACAGTTGAAGGAAAAAGGCATTAGTCATATAAATATTAACATCTTTCCTCAAGTGTATTAAATCAGCACAACTTTGTTACTTCATATGTGCTTGTTTGTATCAAGTATCAACCTTCAATTGATTGATATAGATAAAATTAGTGACAGACAAACTAAACTTGTTTTGTGTTAGAAAATCTTGCAAGTACTAATATTACTGATAGTCCAAGGCTTCTCCCTCTCTGATAACTGAGTTGTAAAGAGGATGAGTCAACAGAAACTGACCTGAAGGACCACTGTTGCCCCTTTTTCTTTTCTGGGTAGCTTGTGTTTCAGCTCTCACTTCTACGCAGGACATTGATCTGGGATCTACAGAGATAGCATGGTATTAGTAATGGCAAGAAAGCAACAGCCAAAACTAGAAGAAGAAATTCTGTAGATTGCACACACCAGTTTCTTGTTCATGCCAGCCTTCTGCTCCAAAGAAATATTGCTGTTCAAAATGGTATAACAGTGACATATAGTATTTCTTCAACATAAAAGAAGCATTTGTCGCAGTAGCAGGGAAAATAAATGATGCAGTAACTTCTCTCCATCTGTTTTCTGCCTTCACCTGTGAGAGGCAACAACATTTAGTTATCTACCTGACAGACTGACTTTCCATGTTGGCAGATAAAGTAATCACTAACAATGAGATAACGAAAACACCACAAATTTTGAAGTGTCAATACCTTCAACTTGTGTTTCTTTGACAGATATTCTAAGCATCCTTAAAATGTAGTAAAGCATTACATACGATATTCATACTAGCCAAGTCCAAGAAGCTAAGCAATTATCATTTCAGATTCTCATGCCTAAAACATGTTACGTCCCTCCAAATTCAGAATCATATGGTACATTTATCAGTCCACGTGTTTTAACACATTCTATATGAGTGATGATTCTGGAGGTGGAGGATTATTAGGAACTTCATTATTGTCTCAACAGAACTGCAAGTGGGCCGTACTAAACTGATGTTTTTCTCAAAAACTGCCATCTTATGTAATAAGTTTCAAGCATCTAAATGAGAAATGTTATAACTATATTTAGATCGTGGCAGGAAACAAGTGGGAATGAGATGTCATGTGTGAGTATTCCCATCACCCCATATTTGGGTATATGGGGAACAGGAATTGAAGGAAGATGAAAATCCACCAATCCAACAAGAGAAGGGGAGAATAGTATTCACAGGGAGTAAATTCCTTTGCCCATTGAAATTTGAGTGAAAAGCTTAGCAAAGTGAATACTCTATGGACGCAAACTTTTGAGTTAACCATACTACCAAAGTGTAACTGCAATTCATGCAGGTCAATCTTTTTCAAGAATTTGTACAGAATTCAGCTATTAATCTCAACAGCAGTGACATAGTTTGAACCTGACTGTGATGATATTTTGCAGGGCACCTTGTGCACAGGATCATTAAGACAGACCACATGATTGACATTAAAAATAACTTTGTCATAAATACAACGGTATGCATATTCATGAAAACTGAATTTCAGCACACTCGACCATATTATCATTTACTGTATGACTAGGCGTAGTTGGGAGCGGGGAAGGGGTAAATATATGCAGTCAGTTCTTAAGAACAGAATACTCCCGCAATTTATATCTTAATGTTAGTACTCCCTCCATCCAACAAAGGATGTCTCAACTTTGACTAAATTTGAATGTGTCTATACACTAAGTCATGTCTAGATACATCCAAATTTTGACAAACTTGAGACATCTTTTGTTGGACGGAGGGAGTATATGACTATTAGTGTTGTTACTATCCATAAGCTGAGAACAGAACGGTAATACATGACTATTAGTGTTGTTACTATCCATATCTATACTCTATACTATCTCTTAATTTGCAGTTGGTAGTGATGGATTGAATCGTCGTTGGTTGGCCATACGTCTCCCCTCTACTAGCGCTGAAAAAACCGTTCGGCCTAAAAATATTCCACACACGCACTATAACCTCGATCGCATATCTCTCTCAAACGTGCATGAGTCTCACCCCCTTTGTCCCTCTCTCCCACAGTCCCCTGCGCAGAATCTGGCCACATGATGGCAGGAGGGGAGTCGGCAGGGGGAACCTCTGCCCCTGACGTCTCATCTGCAGGACCTGGCCACCACAGGTCATGCCGCCGATTGGAGATGAAGTCCTCAATGGTAAAGAAGTGACACTTCATCATACTTTCACTCAATTCAGGATCTTGCAGAGATGATTCCCCATTGTAACTTGCACACCTGGTCTTGGAACCAATGGTGGGATACTGGAGATGACTCAAAAGGATACCAGAAGTAACAAATTTCCATTTGTGCAGTTGTTCTATTATCTTAACTTCCATAAAAAACAAAATGGAATACTGCATTCAATTGCACATGTTGGAAATGCTGGTGATAGACTTGCATGTGGTATGTTAGTCTGGGAGTGTGAGGCATTGGTGATGTTGTCGGCAGATGAGTGTGCTGGCAGCGCCAAGCCGCCAACAATGCACGGCATGTTGATAAGCGAAACATCCTAATGGCATCAGCTGAAAATTGAGTCCATCTTTACTGGAATGACTCGATGGGTTTGTAAAATCTGGGAAGGGAAAAAGGGAAGATCTTTGACTATAGTATTATGATTATCAAACTGGCCACATGATAATTGACCTGCTTTAGATTTTGGGACCTCTTGAATTCTTGACTCATGGAAAGATGCAGTCTATCTGATGTTTGTGCATTTTTCTTCCCTAGGATTGGAACTATTTTTGTCGATAAATTTCTACGTCATGCACACTGATGAGGTGAATCTGTGCATGTGTCATAGCATATTGGAATTAGCGGGGCAACTGTTTTTTGGTTCTTTTCATAGCGTAAAACTGCAAAGCTAGAACTTTGCCATCAATCAACGGAATTGAAGAGAATGGTGGCGATG
The DNA here is from genome assembly GCF_000005505.3 of Brachypodium distachyon. Taxonomy (NCBI): domain Eukaryota; kingdom Viridiplantae; phylum Streptophyta; class Magnoliopsida; order Poales; family Poaceae; genus Brachypodium; species Brachypodium distachyon. Next base: position 44,494,664 of record NC_016133.3, on the reverse strand, counting down.
ATTTGCCAGAGTTGGAGAAGGCGCAAATGACAGTGCAACTGACAAGGATGATGGCAGCAGAGTGGCAACACATCGGCCTGCGGTTAAACTAGAGCAGGCAGAGGGTTGGTGGTAGTATGAAATAATTAAACAGAGGCCGACACCTTTTTTTGTTATGGAGCAACGCACAGGCACCATACTTGTATGTTCTAATGCGTGAGGAAGTGCTAACCTTGGTGCCATGTTAACTCTAACGAAATGCATCATTCAGAAAGCGACGTAACTAGGAAAAATAAAAGATTCCCGTAAAGTCGGTAGATACTATCACAGCCAAACTGAAGGCATGAAGTACATTTACTTTAGTACTATAAATATTTCCGGTCTGTACCATTTTAAGGGGACAGATACCAAGGAAAACAAAATGTTATTTGAGTTCAGTCCACTTTGATTCTCTGCATCTATAAGTTCCTCAGGATTATGATCCGGATAGACCCTAAAGTCATCCGTCAAGAGTTTCTTACATTTTGGCAGTAGCAGCACTGCAGAGATATCCTGTACAGTTGATCATAAAAGTGACGAAGTTGTAGAACCCCAGCACAAATTAATAAATATGACCAGACAATAAGGAACTCCGAACAATAAAATCTAAATAATCGGACTGATTTCTTGCCTTATCAATGCCACCTCGTGAAGTGACTTCCTTAAATAGCTGATGAAGATCCAGGTCCTTTCCACCAATTATTGGCACCCTTACAGTACAATGACACGTTAGAGATACACCAAATAATGCATGTTAAGTGATAAGAGTAGAGAAAATAATAATTGAAATACACACACAAGTCGATAATGAAATTATCCATCAGCTGATATAATTATATATTACTAACGATGTGCACAGATATTTTATATATTCAAGTTAACTTAGAAAACCACACCTGTCAGTTTTCTATATAATCCAGCTAAAGTCTTTATTTGTAACAACAGACCAAAGAGCAAGCAAGCAAACGAAGGTTCAGTTCTTCTGCTGAACAAGAGAAATAAAAAGAAAGAAAATCAAAATGGGCCCTTTTCTTTACTCCATTTGTACAACTGTTTGGATTGCATCTTCACTGCAAAAGAGTAATTGTACTCAATGTAGATAAAAAATATATTAATGTCTGGTCTTGTCCCATGTAGACATCTTTGCTTATTAAGTGAAACAAATAAGGGGAAAAGGAATTCCCACAACTGATGTGGGCTCCTGTTAAATGACTGACGGTAAACGGATGCAAACTGGTGTATTTCCAAGATTGGTAACTGGTATATAATTCTTCTAGAGGGCAAGATTGAAGAATCCAATTTGAACCAAACAGTAATCCCATATCCAGAGGTGTAAGCCAACTATGCCAAAAGAGATAACAGACTAGCTACGTAATCGACATCAACAGATTTATGGCCTAAGCCATTTTTGGCCACATAATATCAACAGATTAGTCAAACGAAACGTATACAAGCGCAAAAAATGCAAGCATTTGCATCATCCGTTATCAATCCCAAACTTCCCTTTCTCGCTTCCCCATCTTTATCACCAACTCGAAGGGAAACGGAAATAAATGCAACAGCATCAAGGACAATTATAGCCTCACGGCATCGGATACAAAAAAATAATATCGAACAGCTCGAAATTTATAATGCAGGCGCATGGATTATAGATCGACAACGATTGATGCAGGTAGGAAGGCATGAATGGAGAGAGAAGGCAAGAGGCGGCGGTTGCCGCCTATCCCTTACTTGAGCTTCGTGCCCATGTGCGCGTGGAGCCTCTCGAGCGCCGCCCTGAAGAGCGCGGCGTCCGCCGCCACGGCCTTGTGCTCCGCCATCCGCGGCGGGTACGCCAGGAACCTCCCCTTGCTGCTCCCCGGCGCCGGCTCATCCACCTTCTCCTTCCCCTTCCCCGCCGCAGCAGGAGCAGCAGCATCCGCAACGGCCATCTCCGCCGCCGCCGCGCTCATCACCCCTGCGCACACGCGACCAACCCGTCACCATCATCGTCACCATCGCCGGCTCCGCGCCGCCGCCGCCACAGGCAGGCGGGGACGCACGCACGGTAACGAGGAGGAGAGGCACGCAGGCCCAGATAGGGGCGGCGGCACATCTATTGTTTTTCCCCCTTAAAGAAAAGCAGATGCCATGCCACCATGTACAGCTAGCGCGGCGCGCACTCACCTCGTCGCTTGGCCAAAATATTTCGCTTCTCCGACTTTGGCTTTAGGTTTTCGTCTTCCGGGCTTGATTACTGTGGGGGGGTTAGCGATAATAAAATACCGCTACAGATCGAAAGGAAAAGGGGAAGAGAAGACGTGGGAGAGAGAGAGAGAGAGAGATAACGTTATAAACCCAAAGGTTTGTTCTCCGCCATATGTGTTACCGTCAAATATAAAGAAGACATAGATAGGTAGATATGGGGAGTCCAGTAGTAATTATAGGCAGGTATCGATATAGATATGCATAGACCTATGCCAGCAAAAGAATGGAAGCAATTCGTATGTTGCCTAGATATATATAGAACCCCTTTATTGTCCTCCTTTTCTTTATAGATAGAGACAAGATATATTTGCTTTGCCAGGAAGTAGCAGGTTGTATTTTTTTATTTTTTATTTGCGAATAGTAGCAGGTTGTAATTGCTCCAGGTAATCAGCGGCTTCAGGTGAGCTGGAGAGTTTATCACCGACTCAGTCAACGGGATTTGAGGCGATGTGCGTCGAGACGATTTAAATTTGGTATTTGGTTCGGGTAACCAGCGGCTGCTCTTCGAATGTGATTTTTAGTGGCGAGGCTGGGGAGATGCCCACGTCATAAACAGAGTTCCGGGAGACAAACGATGCGTTGTTTTGTTCTTGGGTGGCCGCTTTTCACGATGCAGCTAACATACTCTAAACAAATCTCCTCATTTAAATCCCTATAGTTATCAATCCCAAAACTTCCCTTTCAATCTCAGATAAGTTACGTTAGGGTACGTTTAAAATTGTTAATAAATTCAGTTCAACTTAAGTTCTGATTTTTTTTCTCCTCACTTAAATCCCTATTATTATTTTTTAAAGATTTTGTTTCTGATTTTCTGAATTTTAATTCATTCAAATGAAATGTTAAATATAAATTCACAATTTTTTATGTAATTCATTAAAAAAATATTGTGTAACTCGCCGATGTCCTTAGACGCGTGTAATATGAACAAACGTAATTTAGGTGGTTCTTTTTTCTCTGATCTTATGGCCTAACAACATATTTGTGAAAACACCTATAATCATTTTTAAATTGCTAATAAATGTAGCTGCAGTTTTTTATGTTTGTTGGCACACATTGCGAAGATCAATTTGACTGGGCCAAGAGTACATCTTCGTGCAATTCCACGCTGTATGGTGGATAGGTGGACGTACGGTCTTTATAGGGACACGCCATTTAAAGTATGGTGATGTCCTAGGTGCATAAGTGGACAATATAATTCCAATATTTTTAATCGGCGGCTACCATATGGAATAGCATAGCTGCACGCACAGTTAGCACATGAATTTAATTCCGTTATGGGGAATAAATCATTAACTTTTAAATGGCCTCTTATTTACTGCTCATTGAAACACACATTGTCGGAATTGTGATCCATTTTCATTGTGGGTTCTCTTGCAATAAACTCTTCAAAAGTAGACCCGATATCAGTATGTTCAATGATCCTTTTTGGAAAATCAAGTTTGTGTTGAAGGAATCAAGTTCATAATAATAGCTGCTTGTCATTGCAACTAATGTTTTTTGTTTCTCTACCAACACTAGTTTGCCTAATATTGATGGTAACTTGTCAAACAATGTTGCCGATTGGCATATCATGTATACTACCTATAAAATTCCTAACATTCTCTTATAGTCTTATTTGCCCACCATGATGAAGTTCCACGACTCTGATGCGCTTGGCAAGGGAGGGGGAGTGGTTGAAGGGAATTTGGATGGGGAACTGATGTCTACTACTTCCTCCGTCCAATAAAGGATGTCTCAACTTTGAATAAATTCGAATGCATCTATATACTTAGTCATGTCTAGATACATCCAGATTTGACAAACTTGAGACATCTTTTGTTGAACGGAAGAAGTACTAAAATTCCTAACATTCTCTTATAGTTTTATTTGCCCACCATGATGAAGTTCCATGACACTGATGCGCTTGGCAAGGGAGGGGGAATGGTTGAAGGGAATTTGGATGGGGAACTGATGTCTACTATCCTTCCATCCCAATTTAAAAGTCGTTTCAAGTTTTAAATATTGTGTTACGGTTAATTAATTCCTTCGTGCATGTCTTTGTTTCGGTTTGTTCGCTCGGTAGGTTCTTTTTTCTCATGCAGGACATCTGCCCTACCTTTGATTTTTGGCAGAACAAATTCCAATTTAGCTTCAGGCGTTCGTTTCGGTCGATGCATGGCAAATTGGCAGCAGCTCGCGTGCTTGTTGGGCTGGTGGCGGGCTGCCTAATGGGCTTTGGCAGCCTCAGCGGAGAACCAATCGATTCGATCTAGTTTGCAAAGTATTGTCCAAAGGATGTGATGACAACATACCGGGCGATGGCGACTGATTGAGATGGGCTGTTTTTGAGGTGGGTCAATCTGCTACAAGTGCCTGGGCTCTAGAAGCCGGAGCCCAAACAAACAGCCAATTTTGGGCTGGCTCCGAGCAGCGGCTGGAATGGAGCGCTGCCAGAAAATAGCCTACGACCTCAAAGCTGCGAAATTGATGCTTCTCCAACCGGCTGCAGCCTCCAAACTTCATTTTTACGGGATTACCCTCCCACCAAATCACATGTAACGCACGAAATGCCTCGTTCCCCACACCCCGACCTCGACCGAACGCATCTCGGGCGCCGCCACCCCTCTCTCCGGCAAAGGGCACCGCTGCTTGGGCACCGCGCCCTCGGTCTTCGGCCACCGAGGACCTCCTCTGGCCGGTGGAACGGATCTTCTAGACGCCGCCCTTCTCTCCCTCGAGCTGCCGCCGCCGCCCTCCTCTTCGACCCGCGCTGCCGCCTTTTTCTCCGGCCGGCGCCCCCGCCGTTGATCTGGTACGAGGTGCCCCGCCCCTCTTCTCTTCCCGCCTTGATCTGCTCCTCGACCAGCACCGCCAAGGTGAGCGCCACCTCCTCTTCAAGTCCTTCTCCGGGCTGCGCCGCCCCTCCTCTGCGATCTGTGCGTCCGCCCTCTGCTTCGATCTCACGCCGCCTCCATGAAGCTGGATCTTCGGGCCAAAGGAGCTAGCAGTGGAGAACACGACGATGCCTGGGTTGGACGAGTGGGTGCTGCTCAAGTTCAAAAAGCTAATGTTGTTGTTTGACTGCTACTTTGATTTTGGGATCAATAGTACTACTCGACAAGAGAAGGTGTTTGGATGGAGTCGATGGACTTCGTTTTTGTTTTTTCAGAAATATGTACCGTATACTCCGTCCGTTCCATAGTTCTTGTCTCAAATTTGCCCAAAAATGGATGTATCTATTCTTAAAAAGTGTCTAGATACATGTAACATTCCGACAAAAATTATGGAATGGAAGGAATATTATAGAACTATATTTTATGGGAAAATATTTTATATTTTAGATAGAATATGTATTTTTTTTAACATACTCTATTATGTACAATGGAAATAGTTCTCATAGAACTCACTTTAAGTTAAAACTATACATGCAGTTACTTATACCAACTTACAGAATTATAAGGCAATTAAGGTATACTACAGTCAGCACTAATACCAAAACTACAGGATCATTTCAGCATATTTCAGTTGCAGCTGCAGCCGGACCAGCCGCACAAACAAACAGGCATCAGACAGCTCCAACCTTCCAGCTGCAGCTGGCAGCCACAGCTGATTCTAGAATCTGCAGCTGTGGAGCTCCATCCCAAACAAACACAACCTTAGAGGCGTCAATGGCGATATGTCGATTCTCCCCAAATCTCTTCCTTAATCTCTTCAATCCTCTTCAGATCTGATTCTTACTTTGCTCCTGCTCCTTGACTGCTCAAAATCTTGTATCTTTCTCCGTTTCCTCATCTCCCAGTCCCCATTCCCCGTCATCTGCCCCTATCTTCGTTTTTCCCAAATCCTCTGGCGTTGCCTTCCCAAATCCATCCTTCCCCACTTGGGTTTGATACCTAGCGCGTGATGCAAGTACTGGGTTTGATGGCATAGCCCCTAGAGGCTGCTGGATCTATGCTGCAAGTGCTAGAGCAATGAGGCTCATGGCTTGGAACTATTGTGGTTGTGGCAGGGACCTCGGCAATAAGAAATTGACCTACCTCTCCCAATTTCTTCACTCGACAAAAGCCCAGGTAACTTTCATTGCCGAAACAAAAAATTATGTGATTACCTCCTCCCAACTTAATAATCGTTTTAATATTCACGATAGCATCGTTGTTCCTTCTAATGGTCGTGCGGGAGGGTTGTGGCTTCTTTGGACTCATGAAGCTGAGGTCAATGTGCAGTTCACCTCTAGTAACTTAATCCTAGCTAAAGTTGTTAGCAGTAACCCTAGGGTCACCTTTGCGCTTGTTTGTATATATGGCGACCCGTATCACCGTGATGACCATGCTATCTGGGACCAAGTGGAAGCTTTTGTGCATGATAACCTTGCGCTTCCTGTGTTTTCTATGGGAGATCTTAACAATGTGATGAACCCTGATGAAAAATCTAGTTCCAATATCAATGCTTCTCGTATGCAGCGTTTTAATCATTTTGTCAAGCGTTGTGGTTTGGTTGACTTAGGTTTCAATGGTCCTGCTTATACTTGGTGCAACAAGCGTTTTACTTCTACTCCGGTGTATGAGAGACTGGACCGTTGTCTTGCGAATGCTGATTGGTGCGCTAGTTTCCCTAATACCGATGTTTATAATCTACCTATCATCTTGAGTGATCATGCGCCTGTTCTTACAATTACCGACTCTTCCTTCCGCCGGCCTCGTTTAAACTTTAAATTCGAAAATTGGTGGTTGATGGAAGATGATTTTCAGTCTACTGCTAGAACCCAATGGGTTTCTTCTCTTAATCAAAGCTTTCCTGTTAGAACTACTAACCTGGCAGGTACCTTAAAGAAATGGTGTAGGAAAAAGAAACCTCTCTAGATTCAGCTTGAAGAAATCCAGGAGCAGATAAACCAAATACAAATGCAGCCTCCCCATGCCCAAGACCACAACAAAGAAGCCATGCTCACCACTCAATACGAAGAAACAATGACCAAGATGACTGAGCAACTTAAGCAAAGAGCCAAAAAACATTGGGCTACTCACAATGACAGAAATACCAATTTCTTTCACCAGTCAGTCCTCAAGAGAAGAAGAAGAAATAGAATAGTTTGCATCAAGGATAATTCAGGTGATATTCATTATGACTCTGAACTTATAGCAAATTCCTTTATAAGTTATTTTGCTGCGCTCTTTGCTACTTCCTCTAATAATGTTCAGGTTCAAGAGGAGTCGAATAACAGGGACCCAACTTCTCCGAAAGATTTTACTTACTCAATCCCTAGCAAGGAAGAAATTTTTCAGATCCTCAAATCAATGAAAAGAAATGCTTCCCCAGGCCCTGATGGTTTTAATGTTGCCTTTTATGTGTCTGCCTGGAGCTGTATTGGAGACGACATTACTAATCTTGTTCATTCCTTTTACTCCATGAGTACTCTCCCTACTCGTCTGAATGATACTCATATTGCTCTTATTCCTAAGAAAATCTCTCCAGTTTCTCCACAAGATTTCAGACCCATAAGCCTTTGCAATGTTGCTTACAAAATCATTTCCAAATCTCTTGCTAATCTCTTAAAGCCTCATCTTCCTGATTACATTGATCCCATGCAGCAGGCTTTTATCAAGGGTAGACGTATTACTAACAATCTTGTTGTAGCCCAAGAAATAGCCCACTCTGTCAATCTTAAATTCTGCCCAAGAAATAGCCCACTCTGTCAATCTTAAGTCCTGAAAACAACCTGCTTTCATGGTTAAAATTGACTTGGCTAAAGCTTTAGATAGACTTGAGTGGCACTTCATTCGTCGAGCGCTGGTTCGAAAGGGGCTACAAGGTCATTTCATTGATTCAATCATAGTTTGCATTACCTCGCCCACATTTTCTGTAATCATTAATGGTCAACCTTTTGATAGATTCCAAAGTAGCAGAGGCATTCGTCAAGGTTGTCCTCTCTCTCCGTACCTTTTTGTCCTTGCTGCTAACGAGCTTTCTGTCAGTCTTCAAGAGGCAATGAATAACAGACAACTCCGTGGCATCACTCTCGGACCCCTCTGCCCGCCCATTCATTCTTTCATGTATGCCGACGACCTCCTTATATGTGGTGACACTTCTTGTGAGGAGGCTAACACTATTTCCAATATTATAGCGGAGTTTTGTCGTCTCTCTGGTCAAACCCCCAACTGAAACAAATCACCCATTCTCTTTAGTAATCATGTTAACCAGAACTCCATGGCCCATATAAAATCTATTTTTCCTATCCAAAACCTTGACAACAGCACTTTGCACCTGGGTCATCCTCTCATTCTTCCAGCTAAGGACAGAGTTTCTGCTTATAACTTCATCATCGATAAGTTTAACAACAAGCTCAATGGTTTCAAGGCTAACAAGCTCTCTCATGCTGGCAAGCTCATTCTTATCAATTCGGTTTTTTTCCTCCATCCCTATCTATTACATGTCCAATTTCCTTTTTCCCAACAAGTTTCTTGCTAAACTCACAGCTATTATCAGGAACTTTTGGTGGACTGGAGTTAGGGAAGGTGCGCAAACCAAACCTTTATGCCTTAGAGCTTGTTTTGATATCTGCAAACCCAAAAGCCTTGGAGGACTTGGTGTGAGAGATATTCAAGCTATGAACAAAAGCCTTCTTATTATATCTGCTTGGAGAATTGCTAATGAACCTCAAAGTCATCTCTCTCTCTCTCTCTCTCTCTCTCTCTCTCTCTCTTATTCTTAAAGCTAAGTGTTTTTCCTGATTTTCCTTCTGGAAATCTTGCACTAAAACTCCTAAGTCGGCCTTCTGGGCCTCCATCTTAAAAATCCGGCCCATCATCAAGTCTTCTTGTTTTTACCAACTTAGAAATGGGAATGTTTCAATCTGGAGTGACCCTTGGTGCCCTATTTGGGAAAATGTCCATGATTATCTAAAGATCCAACCTTCTCCTTTTAGATATCCTGCCCAAGTGAAGGATCTTTGGCTTCCTAATTCCAAATCCTGGAATGACAGCCTTATCTATCAACTTTTTGATTCCCCTACTGCTAATGTCATTCTTCAAACTCCAGTTATCCATGGTCAAGACTCTAATAATCTTTGTTGGCGGCACAGTTCCACAGGCCTCTGCTCTCTCAAAAGTGCTTACAGACACTACGCTCAAGCTATCCAAAATAATTCTTCTTTGCCACCTATTACATCACAGGAAAAAGCGACGCTTCTGACTATTTGGAAGGACATGTCATTGCTGCCCAGAATAAAGACTTTTGCTTGGCGTCTTGTTAGGAGAGCCCTTCTGACAGGTAAAAGAGTCGGTAAGTATTCAATTCACGTAAAAAAGGTTTGTGCCAGGTGTGGTGCTTTGGAAGATGAAATTCATTTATTTTTCTTATGCCCCTTCTCCAAGGCGGCCTGGTTTGCTGCTCCTTGGCATCTTAGGTCTGAAGTCTTTGCTCTTCAACTTTCTTCACTTACTTCTATTCTTCAGGCTATTCTGAGCTCTAACCATCCTCTGGCCAACATTAGAGATGTTTTTACTTTTCTATGGTGCCTTTGGAAATCTAGGAATAATTATCTGTTCAATAGGAAAATTACTTCTCCTCTTCAGGTGGCCCCAAATGCAAAGAGTCTTATTGCAGGTGCTGATCTTGAATGGCGTGCTCTTCCTACTACCTTGAGTGTCTCAAATGCTAAGGATAATTCATCGCATCTTGCCGGGTTCGATATTGATCAAGGTCATATTTGCATGATATTTGCCTACCTTTTGGCACCATTTTAATCTCTTTTTGCCTCAAAATTGAATGCTATAAGTACAATATGTGATCAAGTGAGCAAATTTACACTTTGATTTATATTTCCTGCAGAACGGTGCGAAAAGGCACACTTTCTCCTAATTTTGGACAAGCTGCAAATGAAGCTTTATTCTTGAGGACCTGAGTATAAAGAATACAAGAAAGCAAGAGCTTATATGAAGAGAAAAGGACCTACTTGTGGGAGAGGAAGAAAAGTAGAAGGGCCAGAATGCATAATAGCCAGAGGAGTGGGGATTGAAATCCCTAGCTGTTCACATACGAAGCCCCATGCCTGGCATTCTTCCCCTTCCTCTCCCTGCTGCTGCTCCACCACCGGCCGTTGCCGCGGCCAGGCCGGCGTGGCGGCGTGCCACCAAGTTTGCTACTGCCCCGTGCCCCCGACCTGTTGCAGCCTCTCCTCCACATCGCAGGGCAGGAGCTGCAGCCCATCTCCTCGTCTATATCAACAGCAAGCTGCAGCTCCTCCATGATTCATCAAGCTGCTGAGCTTCTTCCTCTTCTCCGGCGAAGAACAAGTGACTCCAGCAAGCACGAAGAACAACCTGAGCTTCTTCCCCTTCTCCAACTTGTGCTGCTCCTTCTCCTTGGGTTAATCCCATCTACATCTCTCCCTTTTCCCATTACTTTCTGTTTCTATGAACTGAAATTGAGAACTTGTTTCATGCATGCCAAGTGTTTGATGTAATGCTCACATGAATTAGCAACAAGTTTCACTCTATCCCTGTCTTCTTCTTTGCTATTCTTGTCTAGTTATTGACTTGTGATGGATTTTTGTGAGCTATTGCATCATAGCTTGTGATAATTTCATAATAATTCTGTTCTTGTTCTAACCCATTTTCTATGATATTATGTGTATGTGCTGTTGAAAGGGAAACCTTGCCCCTGTATGGGTTTTGATGAATGATGACAACATGGTTGAGGAACTAATGAGTTACACTAAGTGTTTCAGGTTTTAGTTCCTCAGAAGAGTTGGTTTAACCAGCATCGATGACCCCTAAAATTGAAGTACAGGTACTAGCATGAAGTATGAAGAACTCAGTGAAGAACGTGAAGTATAGCATTTTTCATAGGTTTTTCCGTAGCTTTTTCTTTCACTTGAGTATAGGAACGCCGTACTATTAACGGGGGTTTGAAGTGTGGAGCTGGTTTAGGTGAAACCTTATTCTTCATGTTCAGCTTAGGCGAAAACCTTTTTCTGTGTGTTTTTCGTCGGAGTGAAGAATGAAGCATTTCAGGCTTCACAGAAACTTCCGCGTGAAGTCTTCACTCTGAGTTCAAATGTGTTTGAAAATCTGTCGCTTTCGTGCTTGACTACCTAATCTAACCGTTGTGAGACGAAGTGATAAAGTGTGAGCTGGAGGCTCAAAGTTCACTTTATCCAACGGGTCACAACGGCTAGATCAGACGTGGCCAAGGCTATATAAAACGACCCACCCCGAAGGAATTCGGTGGTGATCCCTTCTCTAGCCGAGCACTTGAAACTTGTTACTCTTGGTGATTGGCACCACCTAGACGGCTAGGAGTCAGTGTTGAAGAGCAATCGAAGATTGTGATTGACCATCAACCAGTCTGTGAAGGTCCGGAGATCACCTCAAGATCTACCTCGAGTAACTGGGCGAGACTTCGGTCTTAACTCAGGAGGATTGGGTGGACTTGTGTGTCCGCGAGTCTTGCGTGACTCAGCCCCTCAACGGAGACGTAGGATTGTGCCAACAATCTGAACTTCGAAAACAAATCCCTGTGTCTTCAGTCTTGGTGATTTCGTTCCTCAACCTTTACTCCGTGAAGTATAACTGATTCATTGTGTTCTGTCTTCATTGCCGCTGCTAAACATGTTCATCTTTCTTTTTTCCGCTGCAACTCTAAAATTATCGAAGTACTGTGACTGTCTTCAGTCTTCACCCTTCATTTTGAAGAAAGAATTAAAACTGGTCACATTCACAACCCCCTCCCCCCCTGTGACATCCTCGATCTTTCAGCTGTAGCAGAACTCTGTTGCTTTGTCGACGGCGGAAGTAGAATATGTTTCAGCAGATAGTTGTTGTGTCCAACTTCTCTGGATGAGACAAACTCTCAAAGACTTCGGTATCTCAGTGGATGCCATTTCCTCAGAGATCATGTGTCCAAAGGAGAAATTAGCCTAAACCATGTGAGGACAGACAAACAACTCACAGATATCTTCACCAAACCACTTGACAAAATCAGATTCTGTGAGCTGAGGAGTGAATTAAACATCTTGGATTTCCGGAATGTCTCTTGAAGACTTGCATACTTGTGAATATACTCTTGCATTCATGCTTACTTCGCCTGCATTGTCTTCAGTTTTTCTATTCCTCAGTTTGTGTTATCTGTTTTTCGTTTTCGTTTGTCTTCAGTAGATTTAGAAGCCTGTTATTTGTTTCTTTCTTCAAATTCATTTGCACAGTTGTTCTTCACTGCTGTTGCCTCTTGCTGAGAGATGAAAATGAAACTTAAGGACGCCTTAGAACCTATCTATCTTACCTATTTCTTGTATGTACACAAAGTCTGTTCATCGTAATTCAAGTATCATCAAATTCTTTGTTAGTGATGCAAGAATTTTCATTCTTCAAAAATGAGTTGTTTTCTGTAAAACCGACAGTCTTCAAAGTTCTGAAGAATACAACTTCAATGGAATCTCCGTTTTAGCCATAATCTTCACGAATCTTTCCGAACGGTAAAATCTTATCCCTAAGGAAATTTAAACCGTACGGGGAAATCCTAACGGAAATTTTGGGATAAAAAGATACCGGCAAGCTCCTCCTTTTTCACCTCCCTATATAAGGATTTCCACCCCTCTGAAAAATCACCTCAGCCCCCAAAATCTACCGCTCTCGCGCTCGAAGCTCTCGCGACCTCCTCCTCGCCGCGAACGCCCGGACGCATTCTTCAAGCTCGGATCTTCAGCATCGTCGCTGTTCTACATCGATTCAAGTCGGGAATTCCAGGCAAGCGTCGTTTTTCCCCTCTTAGATCGATTCCGTGTAGCAAACGCATCTAAAATCCTCTTTTGCTGCAATAGATTGATCGCTCTCACCGAGTTAGGGCTTTGCGGTTAGGGTTTCGGTGATTCCTCTGTTCTTCACCAAGCTCATCCTAGGTACACTTCAAATCTTCATTAGATGAATTCTCACTCCTGTAGATCGCTATGTTTGCGTAGATTGACATGCTCCGTTTTTCCGAAGTTCTAACTAAACAGATCTAGGTTGAAGCTCTCTAGTAGTTTTTCAGTTTAGATCTGTGTAGCTGTCTTCGTTGAAGAACAGAGTTGTCATTCTTCACAAACGTAGTAAATCTGCTTCAACTAAAAACTCTTTGTCAAAATCGTTTTGTAGCTGAGAAATTGTGTACTTCTTGCCTATTCTTCGTATCCTCTACTTCACAGGTGTCACCATGTCTGATTCTACCCGCTCCAGCAATGACTCTGATAGAGAAGAACGGTACCAGTTTGACTCAACGCCCGAGCCCTCACCGCCGGTTTCTACCAGAGTAAACATTGAAGACTCAGATGAAGAAATTAAAGACCATGTGCCTCTGAGAGTGACACCCTCTCCTGGTGTGCGCCTGAAGTATGCCATCAACTCCCCACGGCCTGGTGAAGTCTTGCCCTGTCGTGGAAAGAAAGTGGTGTCTAAGCCCAAGGCAGAGAAGAAGGAGAAGGTGAAGAAGTTCAAGGACGTGCCTGCTCCCACTGCTGAAGAAATCCTTGTCTTCTATTCTTCAGAAGAAGATGTGAAAGAGGAGACTAGAATAAAGAGAAAGCACCGTCTCCAGCACATTATCCGCAAGCACTCTCGTGTGTTGGCCGCTGAGATTCGGAGAAGAACAAAGGAAGCGGAGAGTGCCAACCTGTATTTGCCGGCTCCCAAGCTGAGAAACTTCAAGATTGCCCGCAAGGAAGGCGGACCTCACCGTGATGAATTCAACAGAAGAGCTCTGCAGATCATCAGAGATATCAACTACGTTGACCTCTCAAAGAAGCCCAAGTCCAAGAAGGCTTCAGACACTGAAGACAGCGATGTGTTCCTGTCTAACCAGCCGTTGAATTGCGCGGTCCTGCCAGAGCATCCAGGATCGGAAGTTCTTCACTGCCTCCTCTTGCGCCTCACAACAAGCCCAGTGAAGACTCCAAGGGCAAGGCCAAGGTGCCTGAGAAGAGGAAAGCCGCTGAAGATGCAGAGAAACAGTTCAAGAAGAATCTGAAGAAAGCTAGGAAAGCATCTGCTGATGGACCCGGTTCCTCATCCAAGGATGCTGCTGCTGCCGCCATGGCCTCTGGAGAAGTTCCTTATCCTCCTCAAGTTGTTCACATTGATCCAGTTCTGCTTGCTGCTTTCAATGAAGGAACGCTCCCGGATTCCCTCATGAGTTATGTTGAAGGCCTGATTGTTGCCAAGACTCGGGCTGAAGAATGGGAGCAGAACCGCAGTTTGCGTGTTGCCAGGCGGTTAGAAGAAGAAGACCGTGCTGAGAAGAAACGTGTTGAGAAGGAGAAGGCAAAAGCTGCCTTGAAGGAGAAAAAAGCTGCTGAATTGCAGAAGAAGGCTGAGAAGGAAACCGAAGAGAAGAAAAGGGCTGACCTCATTGCCCTGAAGAAAGAAAAAGAACTTCCGTTGAAAACTCTAGCTGAGCTTGAGAAGAAGAAGAAAGCTCTGCTCGCTGAACAGATGAAACAAGTAGCCGAAAGCCTGAAGGCTGATAAGACTAAGAGTGAAGCAAGGAAGAAAGCCGCCGAGAAAACGCCTGAAGTAGAAGGCGAAAATGAAGAAGTTGATCGGGAGAAGACAGAATATGAGAAGACCAGGGATGCAGCTCGTGAGACCCGTCGTGAGGTTGGTCTCAAGGCTAGACATGATACAGCTGCCCCCTCTGACTCTGAAGAAAGTCAGGATTTACCTCAGACCGTCCCATCAAAGAAGATCACTATGACTCGTTAGGCGTCTCAGATCGCTGAAGTGAAGAAGACTGCCAAGGAGTTTGGTTTGAAGATCAAAGTTCCTGCCGGAAGAAGTTCCTCCACTTCATCATCTGCGACAGTTCCTCTAAAGAAAGCTATTGACACACTTGTGCCAGATACATCAACAGTCAAGCTTACTTCACTTGCTGAGGAACAGGAACAAGCTGCTTCATCCCCCACGGTACTGTCTGAGCACACCGCTCAACAGGAAGAAGGAGATGAGGTGCTGGGGAAGAACCAAGAAGACATCATCCGTCCTGAGGAACCCCCACCAGCAGCTCGTTGCCTCGCACTTCATCAGTGGATGTCTCTGCTGAAGAAGGAAGAACCTGTGACTTCGAAGTTGAAGCCACTCATGATTTGCATGCCAATGACGTAGAAACTGATGCAGATGCCCCAGTGCCAACGCCGGAAGTTTGTGTGAAGAAAGTGGTTAAGAAGAAGAAGATTGTTGCCCCGTCCGACCCAGATTCCTCAAGTGATGAGGAGAAAGAAGAAGAGAAGGAAGAAGAAAAGAAGGAAGAAGAGAGAGACCCCGCGCAAGCCTCTGATGATCTAATGGAGATTGACCGTCTGCCAGAAGATCTGCTCAAGCCTGCGCCGAAGAAAAGACGATCCGGACTCGCTAAGGATCGTGAAGACAGGAGACTCTCATGGATGCTTGTGAGATCTCAAACTATGTCTGAAGACAACCGCGAGCTGTTACCTCCCAAGCCAAAGATGCCTATATCCTCTGACCGAGAGAAGGTTTACTTCAAGGCCCTGAAGAACGCTGAGATTCGCCTTGTGAGGCTGGAGAATGGGCTGAAGTACAAGGAGGAGAGATCAGCTGAAGACTGGAGGTTTTGGTCTCTGAGCAGCAGGACTACTATGCGCAGATTCTTCTGTCACGGACCCACTTTGCCAAGATGAAGTACATCAATGATGAATGGTTCGCCATCAATCGTCAGAGTGGAGTCATGACTGCTGCCAATGCTCTTAATAATATGCATCTGCTCAAGTTTGTTCAGACCTGCCAGAATTGGAATGATGAAATGATTCTTCAGTTCTATGCTACTTTCGGCAGAAAGGTCTACAGATTTGAAGACAACTCAAAGGGCTACAACATCTACTGGATGACAGATGGTGACAGACACAGCTGCACCTTCAGGCACTTCAAGGATTTCCTTGGTCTCGCTGAGTTCGATGGCCAACCCAAGATCCATGAAGAACAGGCTGCCTCAGATGAAGACATTGTCATTCCCTATGAAGAAGGATTCTCTGGCGCCTATGGAGGACTAGCTAGGTTGAATCCTGAAGTGAAGATTCTCAATGACATTCTCCGTTTCACTCTCTCTCCCAAGCAAGGCAGTTCTAGTGAGATAGCCGGTCTTCACCGCAATCTGCTGCTTGCCATCTTCAAGGGTGAGAAGAAAGATTTTGGAGACTATATTCTTCAGCCATCACTCATGTCTCAGCATACCGTGTGCGTGCTCTGCCCTATGCACCCCACATTATGAAGATCATCCTGCAGTTGTTTGAGAAGCGTTTTGAGTTGGAGCATCAGCACAAGTACTTTTTGCTGAAGCCTCAAGATCCAGAGCCGTATGTGCTTCCTCCTACCTCAGTTTCTGATCGTCCTGAGTCTATATAAAACGGCTAGATCAGACGTGGCCAAGGCTATATAAAACGACCCACCCCGAAAGAATTCGGTGGTGATCCCGAGTGAGTTGTTTTGAAGAACACTGGATAAAACCTTTAGAAAGCTGAACTGAGCGTGAAGAATGGGATCCCTTCTCTAGCCGAGCACTTGAAACTTGTTACTCTTGGTGATTGGCACCACCTAGACGGCTAGGAGTCAGTGTTGAAGAGCAATCGAAGATTGTGATTGACCATCAACCAGTCTGTGAAGATCCGGAGATCACCTCAAGATCTACCTCGAGTAACTGGGCGAGACTTCGGTCTTAACTCAGGAGGATTGGGTGGACTTGTGTGTCCGCGAGTCTTGCGTGACTCAGCCCCTCAACGGAGACGTAGGATTGTGCCAACAATCTGAACTTCGAAAACAAATCCCTGTGTCTTCAGTCTTGGTGATTTCGTTCCTCAACCTTTACTCCGTGAAGTATAACTGATTCATTGTGTTCTGTCTTCATTGCCGCTGCTAAACATGTTCATCTTTCTTTTTTCCGCTGCAACTCTAAAATTATCGAAGTACTGTGACTGTCTTCACTCTTCACTCTTCATTTTGAAGAAAGAATTAAAGCTGGTCACATTCACAACCCCCATCCTCGATCTTTCAGCTGTAGCAAATTCTCTCACTTTCCCAAACAACTGGCTTCTATCCCTTTCTTATATGTTTGCTTGTGATTAATTTTGTTGCCTAGTAGTTAAGTTATGTCCGGTGTTGCTGCTGTTACCGAAAATCACAAAAATATTGTTCATCGCTGCATTGTTGTCTTTATTTTCGGTTCAAATATTATCCCTTGCAATTGATTCATCTAGCTTTAGTACTAGCTCATTTGTTGACCGCCTAGTCCTTGTGGAGAACACGACAATCCGTGGTTTTGGGAAGAATACCCACTGCTGTTTTACGGTCGATCAAATATCTAATCAGATGCAGCCTAGAGCCCTTTGCAGACACGTCCCGATGTTCCCATTTCTGCAGGCCTCGGTATTTTCATCGACTCCCTGGCGCCTCGCACAAGATGGACAGGTCAAATCCAAGCATCTTCAGCTCCTGTTTCTTCTGCCCTTCAGGCAGAAGCAATGGGTGCGCTTTTAGCTGCTCTTCTCCTTGCAGGGCTTCAGATGGAGGAAGCTAATCAGCTCACGGACAGCCAGATTGTCGCCACGGCCTGCAGCCAAAAGGACATTTGCAATGCTCCAGGTCATTGGAACATTAGGCTTCAAATGGATCAGATCCTGAATATCCATTCCAGGCTGAAAACTAGGATCATCTTTACTCCCAGGGATAACAATGTTGCAGCTCATCAGCTAGCCAGCAAAGCTAAGAAATTCTCAGGATGTTCTCCTATCTTCTCTTGTACCAACAGTTCTCATAGAGGTGCTGCTTGCCCTCTTATCCAGCTATGTAAACATCCAAGCTTAAAGGCCTTTAGGCTGACATCTGTTCTGTGCTGTTGATATTTGAATAAATTCCCCCTTTACAAAAAAAATCTTGTTTGCAAAAACAAAATTCGTTCCGATACAGTGGCACGCACAGCGTCAGCGCACTGTTCGGCGGGCAGCACCATTAGCGTACGATTTACCTACGACGCTTAGCTGCATGCCTGCAACTGTCGATTGATTTTTCACATGGGCCCAAGACGGAGCATATCTCAGCTTTGGCCCATCCTAACGAAATCGGACATGCATAATGCCGTAGCCTTGCAGGCGAGTCAATTCAAGAAAGGCGAGTCAATCAGTTCTCTGTCTTTTTTGTGACCAAAAATCAGTTCTCTGTTTGCTTCTTGATCCAGGCGGGGCTGCTCATTTGTAGGTGGCGGTGCGAACCCAGCAAAATCTTTGGATGTTTGAGCGTGGTGGAGCCAGCAATTGCTTGGTTTGCTGAAAAGTTGAGCGTGGCGAGCCAGCCAACATGGCCCAATGTTTGGTTGATCACGTGCAAAAACCTTCTGCTTTTATGCTGGTGTGGTGACGCACGGACCCGCCCGCGAGCCATTTGATTTCACAAAAATCGGCGAGCCGGTAGAACCATAATATGGAAATGAATACCATCTCAGCTCATATTTACAAACCAAACACAAAATAGTTTTTCCTCAAAAAAACAACACAAAATAGTTTGCAGCGCTCTACATCGTGTAAACAAACACAAATTATTATTTGCCAGCGGCGGCAGGTGGCAGCAAGGGCGCATGGATGCGGCGGCTCGAGAGTTCCCCACACCTTAAACTTATTTAGTCCTTTGTAGGGTAGTGTCAAATTTTCATTAAAGGCATGTTATCCAGGACGTGAATTTTTTGCTCCCGGACGTGAATTTTTGGCTCCCGAGCTACTCGTGTCTTGTTGTCTGGACCGGAAATCCCATCGTTCGGCTTGAATGCTGGTGGGCTAGGTCCACTCGGCTGGATTATTGAAATTGGGAATACAGGCCGAGGCGCTCTTGTTCTGGTCCAGTAGCCGGTATTTGGTCCATGGGGCGATTCTTTTTGTTCTGGCCCATGAAGCGTCTTCTGTGCCAATTAGTTGATTGTCACCCCGTGCCCCGCGTTTGACTAGTTCTTTTAATTTGAAAACATGTATCTGTCCGCTCAGCATCGCTAAGTTGATTGGCTTCGGCTTGGTTAAAAAAAAGTTGATTGGCTTCGGATGGAATTCTGGTACATGTGTAGAGGTTTGGGTTCATTGCGTCATGAAAATAAATATACCTCCCTAGGTTGTGTAGAGGTTTTCTGTTCTTTATTTCTTTACGGCGTGAAGACATTTTTTTAGAGGAACGGCGTGAATACATGTGCCAAACCGAACTGGACGGCGTCGAAATCTCATCATGTGCCAGAAAGTAGTATTTGTACCAAAGCCTGGAATCCAATTAATTTTGGCATGGGCCATAAAACATTTCAGACATGGATAAAAAAAATATTTGAACCAAAGTGTGAAATCAAGAGTGTGGCCCATGTCGTTATGCACGGACACGGACCTCTTCCTTTTGGAATACAAAAGATGGACGGACTCTAAAAAAAACATTTTTTCCAACCTAGTCCGATCACAAAAATCTGGCCCATGTCGGTATGCACGATCACGAGCCAAAAAACAACTGTGCCAACCCAAACTGCTGTCCGAAAAAAACCTCAGCCCGGGATACAACAAAATAAAATTCGCACTCAAAGTGTGCCATCAAGAGTCTGGCCCATGTTGCTATGCACGGACACGGACCTGTAGCTTCGTTGGGATACAAAAGACGGACGAGCTCTGCAAAAAATAATTTTTCCAACCAGGTCCAATAAAAAGAAAAACTGGCCCATGTCGGTATGCGCGATCACGGACCAACAACCCCCGCACATAGATTTGATGACCCATCTTTGTTTAATCGCGGCAGTCAAAGATGGTCAAACTAACCGTTGCGACCAAAGACGTCAGACATGCCATCGGCCCATGTAGGTACACTGGATCGGGGCCACAAGCGCGTATGCACGTCCGTAACGGTTGGATGGCCCATCTTATTTGGTCGCCAACACCGAGAATGGCCCCTGAACGAGTCCCCCGATGGGCCAACTGACCGTTAACAAAACCGGGGAATACATATTGAATAAGGGCTGGGCCAGGAGAATACAATAGCGTGGGTCCGACCACGGCTGGATCTCAACGCGTGAGTGGCGCCCAAGATTGCGCGATGTAAGTAACTCGGGAGCTGATCGGCATTTTCGCGTTATCCATGGTTTTTAAAGATAGTTCTGACTCTTAAGCTGAGACCCACGACACACCTCTAAATTTATCACTGTCAAGCTTCATGCGCTAACCAATGCAACCAAAAGACCGATATGATGGAAAGGGCTAGCCAATCCACTTATATACTTTAACACACCCCCTCACATGTGACTGTGAAGAAAAGTCAACACGTGTAAACTCAGCCAGGACTTGAACTTGAGACCTTTGACTCTGATACAATGTCAATCTTCATATGCTAGAAAACGCAACCAAAAGACCGATCTGATGGAAAGGGCTAGGCAATCCACTTATACACTTTAACAATCACCAAATGATGCAGTGTCTAGAAACAAATTTACCTCTGAGATAGGTCCCACGTCCAAGTAAAGTGTACATGCATCTCTCTCATGGTCTCTCTCTCTCTTGTGTTGGTGTTTATTGATTAGAGGTTGCCTCTGGAGAAAGAGATATTTCCTACCTCTAAACCTTAGAGGCGACAGGTTGCAGTCGTTACAGGTTGCCTCTATGCCCTTAAGAGGCATTTAAGAAGTGATTTTCCAATGATTGTGGATGCTCTTAAGTGGGTGACCCAAGGTATTACAAACAACATATGAAATAGATCAAAAATCTGACAATATAACCATTCCCAATGGGATGTAAAAAGCAGCTTGATAATAAAAGAGAACTACTCAAAACGACCACTTAAGAATACTCCTCCCATTCCAAAAATATAAGCCTAGTCCTCTTCCTCCCTCCATTATACTACACTCCACGACTTGAGCCCATCCAGGCAAAATACGCCACATCTCCCGCATACATAGCATCCCCCGCCCTCGAATGGCAATATGGGGTTGGCAAAGGAGCCAAAGACCACTGCACGACGGGGATTCATGAACTGCCAAAATAGCGGGTGCGGCGTTAGGCGACACAACCGACGAGATGGTCTTGTCGATGAGCATCATCGAGCCGTTGGATATCCCCTTGCGCGTGTGATGGAGATGCTACTCATGGATCTCGATCCTTAGCATGATCAACGCAGAGGCCATGATGTTGGCAAGGCGTTCTAAGCAGCACCTTGGTCAACACTATCATGCTCAGCTACGGGACGGGCCACTACGATCTAGAATGCTTCCTAACAAAGGATAATGGCATAGAGGAGCTCCATATATATACGTACGGAGAGGATCTCCTTCCCTGCTCTGCTCCTCCTCCTTTTCCACTTCCGTCGACAGCAGCTCCCCAAGGATCCAAATTTGTCATCTAGGTTGTCTCTACTGGCGTTCTTAGATAGCAGGTACAAGGACATTTTCTAGAGTAGCTTTACAACACATAGCAGCTTTGCAACAAGTAGAAGCGGCATGCGAGTTCGATCTTCGAAATGGTCCTGCTTCTGCTGAATATATTCTAGAACAACTAGATGCTACTTAATTGAGATATTCCATATTCCATATGGAAATTCTCGACGGACCTGCTTACGAGAACACATCCTTTGCCCATATTGTGGGATCCAATGTAAAGGCTATGGGATACAGCACCCCCCCCCCTCTCTGTTTTCTTCTGCAAATTTAGGTCCCAAGTTTTCGTCACTTATTTGTTTAGTTTTCAGGTTCCATCGGAATTATTTGATCTGAGTTGTCATCTATGTAGTGTTCGGTGGCGTTCTCAGATAGTAGCTGCAACGTGGTCCTATAGCAGCTTTGCAACATCTGCAACGGCATGTGACTTCGATCTCCGATATGGTCCTACTTCTGCTGAATATTCTAGAACAACTAGATGCTACTTACTTGACATAGTGCATTAGAAAATTTTCGACAGACCTGCTTCTGAATAAATCTAGTGAGCATCTATAGAGAAGACACACTGGGCAATATTTGTTGGTAGTTGACCAACTTCCTGTTATCGACACATGCTACTGCTACCCGGAGATTTCCGGCAGGTGAGTCTTGTCATTCTTATCATGGTTATATCCAATGTACAGACTATGGGGGCATCCCCCTTCATTTTTCTTCTACAATGGTGCCACCTTGTCACCATTAATGCGCCCTACCACTCAGGTTAACATCACACATGCTCACTCTCCGTTATCCGAGTAGCTCTGTTATTTGTTGATCGCTTTCATGATCAGAAGTTATATAACTAACAATATACCATTGTCAAAATAAAATTAGAAACAATAATGGTAACGACAAGTATTGATGTAATATGAGACGTCAACATCTTACTATTATTTTCCTCTTAGGATAAATTGCTCTTCCTCATAAAACAAACGATTTTCTGATGTTCATTTATTTGTCAAGTCCACCGGAATTATTTGATCCGAGATTGTCATTTACGTTGTCTCTGTTGGCGTATTTAGACAGCAGGTGTAAGGACATGGTTCGTGGCAGCTTTGCAAAATGTAGAAGTGCATGTGAGTTCGATCTCCAATATGGTCCTGCTTCTGCTGAATATTCTAGAACAACTAGATGCTACTTAATTGACATAGTCCATATGGAAATTCCTAACGGACCTGCTTATGAGAAGACATCATTTGCCGATATTGTGGATCCAATGTTAAGGGCTATGGGGTACATTGCCCCCCCCCCCTCCTTCAATTTTCTCCTTTTTCAGCATGTGACTTTGATCTATGATATGGTGCTACTTCTGCTAAATATTCTATAACAACCAGTTGCTACTTACTTGACGTAGTCCATTTGGAAATTCTTGAAC
Source organism: Brachypodium distachyon (assembly GCF_000005505.3). Lineage (NCBI taxonomy): Eukaryota > Viridiplantae > Streptophyta > Magnoliopsida > Poales > Poaceae > Brachypodium > Brachypodium distachyon. The sequence goes on along the minus strand of NC_016133.3, from coordinate 44,471,596 downwards.
TCACGTGCCGTTTCTACATGTTGCAAAGCTGCTACGGATCATGTCCTTGCACATGCTATCTATGCACACCAACAGAGCCAACATAGATGACAATCTCAGATCAACTCGAGATGGTACTTGAATGGCTCGACGTTGAAATCCTCGCCCAAAAGTATGTACGCATACTATTGGCATAGAGAGAGGAGTGAGCTCCTCCAAACACTGACTGCATTGAACACACACATAGAGAGAAGAGAAGGAAGGCGAGTTGGAGATTGACACGTTGGACACATGTTGGACCCACACTCCATCACACGACGTAGTCCACATGGGAGGCCATGTAGGCCTGACTGGAGGGCTCAAGAGGTTGGATTTACCATCAACCACGTCCGAGATGTTTTGGGGGTTTGTTGATAATAATCAATACTCCCGTTTCATAATTCTTGTCTCAAATTTGTCAAAAAAAATGGATGTATCTATTTCTAAAAAGCGTCTAGATACATATAATATTTTGACAAGAATTATGAAATGGATGGAGTAGCAAAGTTGACGGTATTGTGTTGAAAAATTCAAGTGTGATGCCAAAAGTATAATGATGTGTCTCAAAGTGGTTGTTTTTAAATAATTATCTTAATAATAAACTTGTGTCAACGCGGTGATCAATTAGCATTACAATAAGGCCAACGATGAAACATAATACTAATATATAATGATGTGCTCTGAAGTGGTTGCTTTAGCTAATCATCTCTCATAAATACCATTTCTCATTTTTCTGAATCGGTGCCTAACTTTGAAACACCTTCTGCAAGAAAGAACCAAAGTTGGGGACCGTCCCTCCCAAATCAACAACAGAATAAGGCCTCAGCATACGCGGACCGTCCGATCCATATCGATGGCCGAATAGAAAAGGAGGAGCCGCAGACAGGGGAGAGCCGAGTCCCCTTCCACCCTTTTCTCCCTTTCCCATCCCCATCTCTCCTCCATCCTCCGCCGCAGACCCCCATCCGCCGCCGCCGTCGACACTCCTCGTGAATCTCTCCTTCTTCCGGTACATTCCTCACCCTCGGTCAGATCCCCATCTCCCCAATTCCGCGGTTCCCCGAATTATCCCCCGATTCGATCGGAAACCAACGAGGGGCGTTCCTCTGCGTGCGCTATTGCTCGATCGATCAATTGGGGTTTTGTGCGCGTTAATTGTGTCTAGTTTGTGTGCGTGCCTGTTCGATCGAATCTCCGCCTGCCTAGAAATCTAGAGTCTATGTTTAATTGACCTATTTGGTATTTTTTTTTTCAGTGTAGTTGGGGAGGCATGGCGCTCCGGAGGTTGCTTCAGGGGAGCGTTCTACCGCGGATGACAGGCCGGGCTGCTGCGGCTCCCTTCTCCACGGAGGCCGGGGAGACTATCCGCGCAACGCTCTTTCCCGGTGATGGCATCGGGCCTGAGATCGCCGAGTCGGTCAAGCAGGTACGGAATTTTGTTTCTGCTAGTGGAATGCCTGTGTAATAATAATCCATGTATAAATTCTGATCGCAATTCAACTTGCTTGTGCTATCTTTCTCGTGACGTGGAACTGCCTTTATTATTTGATCAAGGCGTGAGCGCTAGAGAATTGTTTAGTGGTTCAACGCCCACATGGCTAGTGACGTCTCTTGTAATTTTCCTGGTTCCGTCCAATTTTGAAAGAAAGGCAGAAAGGAAAAATTCCTTTATTGTTTCACCTTATAACAGTAGGTATAAGTTTAATGCTCACACCTAGCAAAAATAATAATAGTAATCATTATTAGTTTCATTTTTCGCATGAAAATCCAGATGTAATGCTGAGAAGATAAGTTGCCAACTTGCTTTTATTCCCCAATTATAGGTGGGATGTTTAGAAATAGCCTTTGAAGCTGAATCCTAGTCAATTCGTAAGCATGCATGCTCAAAATTTGAATACATGGTCTAGCACGTGCTCTGTAGGTTCAAGATTATTACTAATAATCCAGGGGAGAGTGTTTTGTAGCGATTGGGTGAAGCACATGCTTACGCTTATGATTTATGCTTTTGTTGAGAGCTGAACTCCTAAGAATTCGGGGGCACTTGAGTTGTGCTGTATTTATGTGAAAATGCTACTTGTTACTTTGGATCATTGTTGTAACTTGGTTTGGATCCTCTTTGCAGAGGAATGTTCAATTATTGTTTCCGTAATTTCTAATTGATTATGTAGGATTTCTTTTGATTCTAGAAAGTTTAGTGTCAGCAGCTTTGCTTAATATTGATCTTAAATAAATGAATTATATGCACTATCCATGGAGTGGGTATATATCTACTTCATGGTTACAATAGCATGCATTCTACTGTATCTGCATACTGAATGCAGCACGAACAAAGGCTCAAAGACAAAAGTTAGGTCCTTAAGTTGCCTGTGATGCCTAAAAATCGTCAGGAATGATAACATAACAATTAGTTTTTCTGTAATATGTAAGTGAAAAAAAGAACATCATATGCCAAATCCACAAGTGTTGATATTTTACCGATTGGGTCAGCTATGGCAATATATTTCGTAACAGGGCCTTACTTGGTGGTTGGCATGCCACCAGCCCTTTCGCTAGATGCAGATAAAGCCTAAACTATTAACACAGCACATAAATACTATAATAGCATAGAAGGACTGGCTGCTAGGTTGGACGATTATTAATTTAATTCTTTGTATATGGCTGATTACAAAACTGGCTAATTGTGGGAACAAAGAACTTGACTTCAACATGTCCATGATGAATGGAGGATGGTCCTCACTTCTTTTCGTGAACTTTGTGTGTGCTGTGTGTGGTACTGTTGAGGTGTAACTACGGTGATCATGTCTTGAAAGAGATTATAACATTGGTAGGTGAAGATGGGCTATAGACTGGGATGGTGCGGAGTGGAAGAGCTTAGTTATTCCTTTCTTGATTGATAATAGATAGATGCTACCTTTTTGTACTGATGATTTCACACTTGGCCCCTTCTCTAGCACATAGGTTATATCAATCGAATTGTACAACCACCGCACTGGCATGACGTAAGTATTTCTTGCTATGCAACTGGACCTAACCAGACATATCTATTGTGGAGATTTATTAAACATAGTTCCTCATACTGAAGTTACATGTATGGTCCCAACTAACTAAGAAAATTGCTCTAATTGTAAACCTTTACTTTCACAACTGTGTTTCACAGGGGTACTGCTGTTAACGTGAGTAATTATCAGGTCATGAATGCAACTCATTTATATATGATTTCTTTAGGGTAGCTTGTTTGCATCTGTAGTTTAAAGGTTTTCATGTTGCTGTTTCAGGTATTCAATGTTGCAGGTGTACCAATAGAATGGGAAGAACATTATGTTGGTACGGAAGTTGATCCCAGAACAGAGAGCTTTTTAACATGGGAGAGCCTGGAGTCAGTGCGCAGGAACAAAGTTGGCCTGAAAGGTCCTATGGCTACACCTATCGGAAAAGGCCACCGATCTTTGAATCTCACTTTAAGGAAAGAACTTGGACTTTACGCCAATGTCAGACCTTGCAACAGCCTCCCTGGCTACAAGACTAGATATGATGATGTGAACCTTGTGACGATTCGTGAAAATACTGAAGGAGAGTACAGTGGCCTTGAGCATCAGGTATGCTGTGTGCATTCTTTAGAGAGATGATATTGTATTGTTGTTTTCATTGTTCTCATTAGCTTCCTTTGTCATGTCACCCTACTTTTTCTCCAGGTCGTGAGGGGTGTTGTGGAAAGTTTGAAAATTATTACCCGCCAGGCAAGTTTAAGAGTGGCAGAGTATGCTTTCCATTATGCCAAGGCCAATGGCCGGGAGAGGGTCTCTGCGATACATAAAGCCAATATCATGAGGAAAACTGATGGACTTTTCCTCAAGGTTTAAATGCTTACTCTCTTACATCTTCATGATGGTATGTGTTCCGTAATTTCATTTTTCTTGTCATCTAATGCATTGTTTTTTTATACATACAATTTTAGTGTTGCCGTGAAGTTGCTGAGAAGTACCCTGAAATCACGTACGAGGAAGTCATTATTGACAATTGCTGTATGACGGTATGGTGATCTGTCAACATCACAACTTGCGCATATTTTGGTGTTAATGTTTACAGACTTGATAATTATGTACTACAGGAATGCTATTTACATCTATTAAATATGTTTTCTATTCTACATGCTCATTTTTAACATCACTGCGCATGAACTGCATCTGCTGGCAGCTCGTGAAGAACCCTGGTACATTTGATGTATTAGTGATGCCGAACCTTTATGGCGACATTATTAGTGATCTATGTGCTGGCTTGATCGGAGGCTTGGGCCTAACTCCCAGGTAGAGTTGTTTCTTTTTGTCGATCTATTTCGGTATCGAGACAACATCAACTCACTATTTTTTATTCTCCAGCTGCAACATTGGTGAAGGTGGCATTTGTCTGGCAGAGGCTGTTCATGGTTCTGCACCTGATATCTCTGGCATGGTAAAGTGATCTTAAATATCACTCCGTGTCATGACTCGCTATTTTTAAATTCTGAGGTTTCTCATTTTGTTTGAACCCAACATTTCATGTTTAATGTTTTGATTTGTCAGTTCTGCCTTTCTTCGCTATGTGTTTATGAAATTAAAAGCTCTTGTATTTTATCTCATGTTCTCTAGACCTTGTCTTTCACTCAAGTTATTGGTACAACTCTCCCTTTGTCTTTAACTTGCTTGAATGATGGTATTTGATTGCTTTGCAGAACCTTGCGAACCCAACTGCTCTTATGCTAAGTGCTGTTATGATGCTACGTCACTTGGGATTCGACGACAAAGCAGACCGGATCCACAACGCGATCCTCCAGACCATCTCGGAGGGGAAGTACAGGACTGCTGACCTTGGTGGGAAGTCATCCACATCAGACTACACAAAAGCAGTTTGCGATCATATCTAAGTACCAGCTGCAGTTCTTCTCTTGATTATTTTTCTCCCCCATAATTTTGTTGCGTGTCAAGAGGTTGCTTTAGCTTCAATAGGTTATGTCGCGGGCACCTCGTGCCTCTTTGGGCATTAACACGGTTTAAGACCGTCAAATAATCATCACATTCTTGCTCTTGGAAAAGTTTTACCAGCATTGCAGTCAAGCTGAAGAATCATCTGTAATAATCAATCATTGACAGCATCATAGCAGCGGATAGAAATTGTTCATTCTGAGTTCAATCTTCTTTTGCTTTTGGTCAATTGTACATCTTATCGATATAACCAATGCGGCCAAGATGAGTGAAATAACACTTGCGCATTGTGCGTGGCTTAGATGCATGTGATTTATTTAAGATTTCATCTTTATGTTAGTAATCTGCACATCCCTCCAAATAATGTGGAAAATAGTTGCAGCTGGTTGGAACGGAGGGAGTAGCTGCAACTATCTTCCAGATTATTTTCATCATTTGCACCCTTCAAATGTTAAACCTAACACTTTGTCACCCTTTTCCAGACGGTTATGTTTGGACACAATCAAAGTGCCCTCCTTATTATAAAATGGTAAAACAGTGAGTTTCTGCTATTGGGTGTAAAAGAAGTAGTCTTTACTACTGTACTGTTTTACGAGTGACGTAAGAAATATGTAGCGTGAATTAAAAATAAGGATGGATCCTTTTTTGGTTATGATTATAGTGTTCCGCAATGATATTCGGCCGCACTTAGATGAAATAAGGAACCACAGTTCCACACATTCAATGAAAATGATATTTGTGCATCAATGGTCATTGCTGTTAAGATTAATTAGTATATGATCAATTAGGATTAATTATTAGTTAATGAATAGTTAATATGGCAGTTAACATGTAACCGCTCGCGTCCCAAAATTCCCAAAACTGGGACGCGAACGCCAAATATTTGGGACACCAATGCATGTATTGAAAAACAAATAGATTCATTCTCAATTATTCATTTCACAACATGTTATCACTCACGCTAGACTCTTCCATCATAGAGCAACAACAAGAACAGAGAAGAAAGAAAGGTAAGAAGATGGCGATTTATGATCTGCCCTCGATCTTCACGGATCTCTTCGAGTTCCTACGCGACGAAGCACTTCGCCGCCGGCGAACTCACCTTCGCCGACGCCGTTGGATCCCGACACGCCGCTGGATTCGATGCCCATGGAACCCGCTGGACCGCAGGACCTTGACGGCCTCGTCGCCGCTGGACCCCTCGACCATGGTGGCCTCGGTGCCATTGGATCCACACGGGTGACCCGAGGGCGCGGCTCCTCCAACTCCGATCAGCACGCCGCCTTGGGCAAGGTCGTTGCCTCTGACCCCAACGGGCGCCGCTCCTGCGCACAGGAGACCGCCGCCGGCAACAATAGAAGGAATCGGAGCCCTTGGCCTCCCCTCCTCTCTCTAGGCGTCGCGGAGCAGCGGTGGTGGGCGGCGGCAACAACAACAAACGGCAGCGGCAGCTGAAGGCAGAGGTGATCGAGGAGATGGGCACCGTCGAAAAGGCTTGGCTTGCCTCCATCCCGGCCGGCCCGTCTTCTCCAAATCCGAAACCTCCTATCACTTCGGCCGTGGCTCCACCCGCGACCCCATCCGAAGTCCACACGGAGGCGAGGCGCCTCCTCCGCCGGTTCGCGGCGAGCCCTCAGCCCTTGGCCTCCACTCCTCTCTCTAAGGTGCGGCGGCAGCAGTGGTGGCGGGCGGCTGCAGGCGGCAGCCATGGCGGCGCCGTTGGGTGTGGGGGCTGGGAAACCCTAACCGCCCAGCCCTACCCCTTTATCCCCCTCCCGATCCACCCCGGCCCCGACCTGTGCCGGCCGACAGGCCACCGAGGTCCCAGGCCCGGGACGCCGCCTGCAGCCCCAGCGGCCAGCGTGCCCCCCCGCCACACCCCCCCCACCTCCATAGGCAAAAGCCATTTTGCAGAAAAGCCCGGAACTCCTGGTTATTTGCGATTTGGTCCTAAAGTCTGCTTAATAGTACAAGTAACTATTATTTATAGGTCCTTGGACTTATATTTAATTAGATTCCAGTAGTTTTCTGTTGAATATCTATTCAAAGACATGTTCCTATGTAAATGTCTAAGTAAATATTATCATGTTCAATGTGTTTGTATGATATACATTGCCTATTACATGTGATATTTATGACTTTGCAATTGAGATCCTTATTTCTTGCAAATTTGAGAGTTTTGTTTCATCGATTAAGTCCCAAATGGCATCAATATGCACAAATTTGACTTGATTCAAAAAAAAAGCTCCATTCGTAGTAAGCAAAAATCATCACATAGTGACTACCTCAATTTAATATATGTGAATCATAAGGTACTATAGATTTTCAATAACGGTAAATGCTAAATGGCGTTGAATGTTTCATGGGAACATACACCTTATTGAACACAGTGGGACAGCCATATCGTGGAAGTCTTCTAAGCAGACACTAGTGGCTACATCCACAAATCATTCTGAAATAATAGCTCTATACGAAGCATCTCGTGGAAGTGTATGGCTACGCAGAACCACATACAACAATCATGTGGTATTGATTCGATTGAATCACTTACAATTATCTATGAAGATAATCCTGCTTATGTTGCACAGATGCAAACGGGTTATATAAAAAGCAATATATAACTAAACATATTGCACCTAAACTATTCTATCCTCATGAATTGCAACAAAATGGGGAGATAAATATCTTGCAAACCAAATCATGTGATAACCTCGCAAATTTGTTCACTAAGTACTTACCCAACTCCACATTTTAAAAATGTGTCTATGGGATTGGTATGCGACGACTTAAAATTTTGCAAGCATCAGGGGGAGTATTCACCTGAAATTAACCTGTTCATAACATCATATTGCACTCTTTTTCTATTATGAGTTTTACTCACTAGTTTCTCATAAAAGGTTTTTAATGAGACAATATTAACATAAAATTATATGTCATATTTTTAATTTTCCCCACCAGGTTTTTTGTGGATAATATACAAGGCACATTTATTGTTCACATAGTTCTATATGAAATATCAAGAAATAATGTCCAATATATGTTGTACCATTTTCTCCTTATTTTTCCCATTGGGTTTTTAGAAAGGAGTTTTCACAACATATCAATATCAGTATTACTTTCCTCAATATTTTTCCCACAGGGTTTTTGGAGGAAATTACAAGATTACAAGATTCCATGATGTTTCAAGTATATACATATCAACGGAGCAAATTGATCGAGGGAGAGTGTTAAGATTAATTAGTATATGATCAATTAGGATTAATTATTAGTTAATTAATAGTTAGCAGTTAACATGTAACCGCTCGCGTCCCAAATTTCCAAAACTGGGGACGCGAATGCCAAATATTTGGGACACCAGTGCATGTATTGGTGTCTCTTCCCCTTGTATATATATAAACACAGTCAATAGATTCATTCTCAATCTTTCATTTCACAACAATTGCTTTGGGGCGAAGCTCCCGTTGGCTCTGCCCACGGTGTGAAATTAATTAAAAATAGTCGTGTGAAATGCATCAGCAAAACACTTTTCAACATGGCGGCATGCGCCCAATGCTAGCTCATCTTAAGACGACAGAATAGAGAGGTCGCTGCCACAAGCAAAACCCATCCACCGCTCCAATCTCACATGAAAATGCATCCCCACCGTTTAGTGCACGGGTCTCTTAGAATTGAAGATTTGGTTCCTCAGCAATAGCAATACGGAGGATACGCCGTACAACGTAATCATCGGTGGCGTAGAGGACGGGCATCGTTTGGTTGTTGCTCTTCTGAGCAGTGGATCCGGTTCCATCTTCGTGTTTTGTAGTTGGTCTTGGTGTCTTGGTGCTTCTTTTCTGTTCGGCGAAGCTTGACCAGCTTCGACTTCGTCGCGGAGCTAATGAGGTTAGTCTTCCACTCTTCTGAGATCCTTTTGGTTGGATCTGGGGTGGCCATCCAAATCTTTGGGACAACGGTCTGTTCCTTAGATCACTGTCGCCGGCGTCTTCTGTTCTGACATGCGACTTTTCGGTTGCTACGTCAACAACGTTTTTCTAGCTCCGAAATGGTTCCGAATTGAGCATCAAGCTTAACTCACATGCTCCCCTTGAAACCCTTGCAGGAAAAGTAGGAAAATGGACTTAAATTGTTGGATAAGTGGATTTGCAGTATCCCAAAAATCAGAATAGCGAATATTCCATTATCCAAACTAAGGTTCCTCAGATCCTAACCCAATTATCGAGCGTGCAACCATCGAGTTCAGTAGGATGACGGCTTTGCTTTCCTAAAAAAACTCATTTGCATTATTTTTTAAAGATGATTCTGTAAGAGTTAGTTGATTTAATATATGTTTTTGGCATTCTTGTCAGTAAACAAAAACATGGCGGCATGCAGGAAACAAAATCTATGTACGTTTCTGGCGCGGCTTGATGGTTACACGTACGGTAAGCAGCAACTCCCTTGGATAATGGTATGAGGTTGGAGCCAGGGCCTGGTTGGAGTGTGCATGTTGGACGGACGTTTCCTAAGGATGGTTGGAGAGCGACAGAAATGAGGAGAATGTGCGTGCGTAGCTTGCGTATAGTTGAGACAATCTAGGAACGTACGAGTTTGTTCAACTAGGGGGTTGCGTACACATGTATAACAGAGAGGCGACAGTTGTGCGGTCACCAACTAGAAATTAAGAGAAAATCTATAATGACACTGTTTTTTAAATAAGAATTTTCAAACATGTACCAATTGCAAACACATGCATAGCAACTTGCTCGTGCTTTCCTGGTCGTTTCACGCAAAATAGTTAACCAAAACTTGCTACCGGCAGTGTTGGTGCTTCTTTTCATGTGCACACCCACACCACACCCACACGCATGGGTTGCACTTGCTTGGAATCCTAAATGTCATAGTGATTGAACGCTGTTGTGCAACCGAAGCAAACCTTATGAATTGACACTAGCAAGCAAGAGCATGCAATGACTTCAAGTCTTATTTTTGAACGAACGCTGTTGTGCAACCGGAGCAAACCTTATGAATGACACTAGCAAGCAAGAGCATGCAATGACTTCAAGTCTTATTTTTGAACTCCACGAGTCCAGCCGAGGGTGTTTTCGAGTGACAGCTGCTGTATTGGGTGCTACTCCTTTGGTTCCGTTCCATAATTCTGATCTCAAACTTGTTCAAATATGAATGCATTTATTTCTAGAAGTGTTTAGATCCATGTAATATTTCGACAAGAATTGGCATGGGTGTTTGTGAAAGAGAACAGAAGATTTCACTTTGCGATGCTTTTGTATAAGAAAATTAGGAGTACAAATTTGTACTACATGGATCAGAGGGAGGAACACCCATCAAGCATCCCTAGATGCGCCGATTAAGCATAGCAGAGTGACATTTGGATCTGGAATGCACCCACAAATACTGCATTAGCTCACAATCATGTCACCACAAAACACAAAGACACCTTTTTCACGGAAGCACACTTATGTACAAAATTATTCAGAAGTTCAGTAGCTTTAATTTAGCCACATCCAAATAGCGTGTGGCGAACATGCATGGCATAGCACAAAGCAAATATTTAGGTTACAGCAAGCATTCTGTTCAGCTTCACATCTCCAACGCACATACCACGGTGATGATGGAGCCTAAACCAACTCCGAATTGACGTTCTACCATATATCGAAATCACTATTAATTCCAGGAGGACTGCTGATCAGAGTCTACTCCTCCTTTGAGGTGTGGGCAGCGGCCACTGTGGAGACCATGGAATCAACGCCACACTTGTTGCGGACGTTTGAGCCCCTGCAGATCTTGTAGTACCCCTTCTCCCCCCAGTTTTCGCCCCACGAGTTCTTGATGACCCAGTATGGCTTATTCTTCAGGCGGGACGGCGCAAAACCAGATGCCCCATAGCCGACAAGAAGAACACCATGGTCAAGGCTCCTGCCGCAGATGTATGGGCATGACACACCGCCGATGTATGTCTGCATGTATGCAGCATTGATACCAACTGTGCCAAAGAAAAGAACATGCATCAGAGATTTAATTCTTCACACTGACTGTTCCATGTATTCAGATACAGAGATCTGCATTGTAAACTCTGTGGGAGACAGTTATACTTACTTGCTAGTGGTCCATGCTTGACAAGGTTAGCAGCAATTTGCTCCTCGTCAACTGAAACAACACTGAAGTTCTGGACTGAAGCAACAATCTTGGACTTGTCAAATTTGCAGGTACCATCCCTCCCAGTATAAGGGTAATCCTTCTCTCGCTCAAGGCCGCCCGATTTCAAAAGATAGCTGAAGGCTGAAGTCATCAACCCACCATTGCATCCAGCATCACAAGAATCAGGTTCTTCTGGGTCACACTGGAAAATTCACCAGATGGATGCAGCACATAAGTTGACGCAACATCAAGGTAAAGCAGAAAGGAGGAGCAATGATCAGCAACATTACAAATCTGCTGGAACCAGGCAATACAACATAATACAAAATAGGTTATCATGTATGGATCGTTCTTGCATTTTTGCAATTTAGGAATAATTATATGAGATGGCAAAATTGTTTAATGAAAAAGGTGGAAACAGAGCATCTGTGTTACCATTTTTCTTTGCGGAAGAAAAAAAATTACCAATGGTTCTTGCTGCAAGATTAGGTATAGAACAAAGTGGTATGTACATTTTAATTGAAACTAAGAAAACGGTATGTATAAAAGGCCCTTCAATCCACAACAAAACCTGGATGTTTCACACAGTAAATGGAGGTACATACTTATCGTACTTATGTGAGTCAAAAAAAATTCTTCATTCTGTGTAGTAACTCCTGTATAAATTATGATTTGGAGCCATGGGCCTAACATCGGAGACTACAGAAACAACCTATGCAAGGATTATATTTGTCATTCGACTTACTAGTTTGATGACAGCAAAGCAAGAGCTACCCCGAATAGTTCACTTCTTTCCAATTCAATTGCTAATCAGAATCTCCAAAATCATGTGCATTCCAGTTCAATGAGCTGACTAATAAGAAATGGCCAAACAACTTAGTCACATCCCAAGTACACAACAATATGAAGCGGTTATTCTAGATAGTGAGTATAGTTCATAGGGATCAAGGTCAGTGGTCTAGAAGGTGACTGTTTTAGCTCACCTAGGGGCACCGTCCTATGTCGCCCAGCAGTCAAGCCGCCTGGCACCTCAGTGAACAATGACAATTTCTCAACCTATCAATTCTCCTAATTTATGACATATTTCCACTCCACCAAATATTTCTTATCTCCTACTCCGTACTTGTTTTATGTACCCATCCACCACCATCAACTGGTTCTCTACGTTATCTTTGAATCATAAGTTGTGGTCACTTTGGTTAGCTTTTGAAAAAAAAAGGTCTACCTTTGTTGACAGTTAAGTAGTGATACTCAATTTAGCCTTGTGACTTTCTCCTTCCTAATTTTCCCTTCCAAAGTTTGCCATGGAATCTTGCTACTCTTATGCCTCACGGCTCCCCTCAAAATTTCTCTTGCCCAATCAGAACCCAATAAAATAGGAAAAGGACACCACGCCAACGGACAAACATAGTGATAGGCCACATAAATCCAACCTTTCTTGCAGCAGCAAACACATCAACCAATCACAAAACAGAATAGAAAAATTGGCGAGAAAGAAAAAGAATCTCACTTCATGGTCGCAGTCGACGAACTGCTGCTCGGAGAGCACCTCCATCTTGCCAGTCGCTAGGTAGTTCGCCCCCTCCAGCGCTCCCGACGCGCTGAACGACCAGCACGACCCGCACGAACCCTACAAAATCAAGAAAAAAAAGTCAGGGACGGAGGTAACATCGAACCTAGACATCAGACAACCAAGGAATCAGGAATTAGTTCTCGACTGAAAAATCCCATTGGAACCGGACGGACCTGGTTCTTGACGGGGCCGACGGCGCCGTGGTCCCTCCAGTCGAAGTCGTCGGGAAGGCCATCTGTGGGCAGCACGGGCGCATCATGGGCTGACCCGCCGATCTCCCGCAGGAACGAGCGCCGCGACGTCTTGAGGCCGAGGAAGGTCCGGCGGAACTCGGCGGGGGTGAGGTCGGAGAACTTGGTGATGCCGTGCTCGGCGGACGGGTCGAGTAGCTGGTGCCGGCGCGCGCGGCGCAGGTTGGCCTTGAACACGGAGAGCCGGTGCGCGTGCTCCTCCGCGTCCTTGTACGTCTTCCCGAACCGCTGCACGAAGCTGGTGAAGTGCGAGCTCAGCTCTAGGTCGTTGTCGTCGCCGTCGGCACCTCCAACGACCTGCCGGATCAGAGGATCCTCGTCGCCAGCGGTGGCCGTTGCTGCCGCCGGGGAGAGGAGGAGGCCGAGGAGGAAGAGGAGCGGGGCGACGAGGCGATGATCCATTGGGGGATTTCTTGCTTTTCCCCCTTTGCTTGTTTGGATGGGTTAGTTTTTGCTTCGATTTCTCTGACTCCACTAGCAGTTGCTTTATAGGAAAAGTTGTTCAAGGAGACATTTTTGGTTTTGACCCTCATCTTTACAGAAATTGCAAGAACGCGCTCTGAAGATTCGTGATGTTGAAGGGTTATCCGGAGATATTTTCGTAGTCCGTCTACATGCATCGAATCTCTCGGTTGCGGTGAAAGGATCTCAATTCTAAATCATTTAAAAAAAAATTGTACTCACTCCTTCTAACAAAAATGTCTTAGTTTTGATTAAATTTAAATGCATCTATATATTAAGTCATGTCTAAATACATTTAAATTTTGACAAACTTGATGCATCTTTTGTTGGACGGAGGAAGTATGTTTTTTTTTAAATGAGCAATTATAACTCTAATTTACTTTATAAAAAATATGTCAGCATTTATAACTCTAAATTAGTTTAATCAAATTCGTCAACAATATATATCTTCATTGCACACTCAGTTAATATTGCAAATATTAGTACATTCTTTTATAAGTTTGAGTCAGACTCAAATAAAGTTTGAATGAAAACAAAATTAGAAAATTTCATATACTGAAACAGAGAGACAGTACTTCGTCTGATCCATATTAATTGTCTAAAATTTGTCAAATATAAATGTATCTATGTCTTAAAAACATCTAGATACATGTAATATTTTGACAATTAATATAGTTCGGAGAGAATACTTTCTTGACTCCATGGCTGATGAGAAATGAAACTTCCAATGAGCAACCATTGTTAAAGCAAGAAGGATTTCCAATAATATTATTCTGGGCCAGGAAATTACTCACTCCTTTAATCTTTCATCTTGGAAGAACAGAGCTCTTTTTGCTTAAAATTGACCTTGCTAAAGCTTTTGATAGAATACAATGGAATTATATTCTAAATGCTCTAAGAAGACAAGGTTTCAAAAACCACTTCATCAACTTAGTCAAAACTTGTATCACCTCTGCCCATTTCTCGGTGGTTATTAATGGTCAACCTAGTGGTAATTTCAAAAACTACAGAGTATTAGACAGGGTTGCCCGATGTCTCCTTATCTTTTTGTTATGGCTATTAATGAATTATCAACTACTTTGCAAGATGCCATGCAGGAACAAAGGCTTCAGGGCATTTTTCTAGGTGAAAATGCTCCTGCCATTCATTCAATAATGTTTGCTAACGACCTCATTATATGTGGAGATGCTGCAAATGATGATTGCCTCACAATCAAACATATTCTCCAAAGTTTTTGTCAACACTCGGGACAAATCCCTAACTGGAACAAATCCTCTATCCTTTTCAGCAAGCTTGTTACTAATCAACAAAAAACTAGAATTCGAAACCTTTTTCCGGCTAAGGATATGGATACTACTGAAAAACATTTGGGACACCCTTTGATAATGCCTGCTAAAAATAGATCTTCTGCTTACTCTTTTATTGTTGACAAATTTATAACTAAGCTGAGCTTATATAAAGCCAATAGACTTTCACATGCTGGAAGACTTACTCTGATAAAGTCTGTTTTCTCTTCAATTCCTGTGTACTACATGGCTAACATCCTTTTATCAAAAAAACTCATTAAAAGGTTAACTTCTGTCATTAGAGATTTTTATGGACAGGTGTCCAAGAAGGAAACCGGAAAAAACCACTTTACCTCAAAGCTTGGACTGAGATTTGCAAGCCCATGAGAGATGGAGGATTAGGTGTTCGAGACCTCCAAGCTGTCAATGAAGGACTCTTAACATGCACGGCTTGGAGAATTGCGGCAGATGAAACAACTTTTGTTTCAAAAATTCTAAAAGGTAAATACTATCACAACAACTCCTTCTGGAAGGCTAGTGGTAACACTCCCAAATCTGCTTTTTGGACTTCTATCCTCAAAGTTAAGGATAAACTTGCTGAAAATTGCACTATCCAAATTGCTAGAGGTAACAACAACATTTGGAATAGCCCATGGGCCCATTTCTGGGAAAACATTCATAATCTCCTTAATATCCAATCTCAGAATTTTGTTTATCCTAATATTGTGGCTGATTTATGGATACCCAACACTAAGGTGTTGGGTATTCCCATCACTCATGATGATTATGAAGATATTGTGATTTGGAAGCACTCTGCTAATGGGATATGTACTTCTAAAAATGCCTACAAATCTTTAATTGCGCGTCGTATCCAAAACAATCATGTTGTCAATGTCAGTTTTGCAGAAAATCTGAAGAATCTAACTACGGCGGCATGGAAAAGTAAGCTTTTGCCACCTCGGATACAAACTTTTGCGTGGCGCTTGTCGAGGAAAGCTCTTGCTACAGGAGAGAGAGGGTCTACCTTATCAAGGCACATTGAAAAATTCTGCAAACGATGTGGTCAGGTAGAAAATGAACTCCATCTGTTTTTTACTTGCGAATATGCATAAGTTGTGTGGTTTGCTACTTTTTAAGGTATAAGGGTCGATAGCATGCTGGAGCAAAATATTCTGACAGTTCCGGAGATAATTCAAGCCATTTTACAAGCTTCCACGCACGACAACATGCTCGAGTTCATCTTTGCAGTCCTCTGGATGTTGTGGAAATCAAGAAACGATCTCTTGTTCAATTCAATAAATCAAAGTCCATTGCAGGTCATACATGGAGCTAAGGCGCTTTTTCAAACCGAAGCAAAAACCTTCCAAATGGAGATTGCACAAGATCCTGTCCAAAATACTCTTTATAAATCTGTTTATTCTATGGACAGCAAAAGGATAAAGGAAGGCCCAAATATATTTATTGATGCGGCTTGGAAGGAGCAAAATCCTCTTAATCTTTCTTGTGTAGGTCCTGGAAAGCACGCCGGACTGGAAGTCTTCATCTATGCACCTCGTCATCATCAGCACAAAACCATCTTCTTGCAGGCAACTTCAGTAGCGGATAGCGCCCTTCAGCTGAAGCTCAAGCCTTGGAACTCGCAAGCATAATTGCTTCAAGATTACAACTTCTTCATTGTGCAAACTTTTTAACAGATAACGAGACTCTATCACTGGCGGTAGCTTCGAGGAAGCCTAAGGAAAAACCAGGCCATTGGAGCATCATGTCAAATCTACAAGGCTTCGTATCCAATACTGAAGCAAATGACACGACAATCTACAAGATTAAGAGAGAGAGCAATAGAAATGCTCATAGGGAAGCTCAATGTGCTTATAGAACTGCACCTAGGAGCTCTTGCATCTTTGCTTGTAGTTCAGTAAGCCATCCTTCGGCCTCTTGTCCAACTAAGGCCGTTTTATGTTTGTTTTATGTTTGGTCTAGTTTAAATAAAGTCTTGAGTTAAAAAAAAAAAAAAACTAGGCAACTACCACCGTCCACACGTAGAACTAGTACTCTTCTAACTTGATTTTACCATCAGTGGAGGATGTGCTTGAGAAATAGTACCCCGTGTGCGATATCCAAGGAGGTCGTCTCTCCCGGCGCTAAAGAAATGCGCCGACGTGCTCAATAAACCACTACACAATTAATCTCCGCGTTATATTTAACCGTTCTGTATGGAGCTGCTATCACTGACAACGGGGTCGATGCTTCCCCCTGGCCGGAGATTGCCGCACATGTCAGTCAGCGAGGAGACAACGAAGTTAGCCGTGGTCCGGTCAGTAGTGGAGTGCCAGTGTAGTTTATTGTAAGGCATGAGGAGACGTGCAGGATGAGGAGAGCTCCCTTCCCGTCCGTTTCGGTGGTACGTCCGGGTGTGAAGGCGACAGCGACTCTCACCGAGTTGGAAACCGACACGCTTTGCACGCCTAGTTTTTCTGCCCGGCAAACTGACTTGGGGGTGTGGGAAGAACCTTTGAGCCGGAGGTGGATAAGATACTTTTTTCGCGCAAGGAAAAATGTAAGGTGATCAGAGTCTTGGAATTTACAGCCTTGATTGTGATGAATTCCGAAGACTTAGATTTAAAAATATCAGAACCGAACAGAAATTTAGGAACTCCGCGTTCCAGTCGAGGCAGTACTCGGTCTTCAATAGAATAGTAGCTCATATAGATTTATGAGCTCTTTTTTTGCTGGAATATATTGTAGAATTATGCACTTCAAGCAAGACAATTCTTGTATATAGTGTAATGTTCGTATTGTTTAAAAATGTGAGGAGTTATTGATAGACTGCTGGAGCTAAGAAACAAATAAGATATATTAGAGAATAAATGAGAAAAGTATTATACTTTCTCCGTACAACAAAAGATGTCTCAACTTTGACTAAATTTGAATGCATCTATACACTAAGTAATGTCTACATACATCTAAATTTTGATAAACTTGAGGCATCTTTTGTTGCACGGAAAAATATGAGGTCTTTTACAGAATGGAGGGAGTACTAATCCGACGAAAGGTGTGTCATCATTGTTTCATTAACGTGGCATATGCACCCACTGGCCTAGCCGGAGAGGGATCTTAAGTCAGGGATCCAAGTCCGTCCTAGCCACTAGTTTGGCACTCCCCCTTCCACTCTCTCTCTCTCATTAATTTATTACACTAAATTAGAAGAAAGATTAACGGTTTGACCACGTGACATTTTTTTTGCTCTTCTTAATCTCTTTCTCTCTCTCCCTCTCACATTTAACTTCATCGTGGTGCATGATATGTTTTTTAGTACATATTTAGTATATTACGGTATATGAATAGTAACTTAGTAATTTTTAAATACCTCATGTACATGAACTTATGAGACGAGTACATCGTATGATACATGACATGTACCTTATTAGTTTTTAAGTACTTCGTGTACATAAACTAATGAAACGAGTACATCACACGTACCTATGATGTACCAAGAAAAAGACACATGAACATTCATCAAAATTTAGTACATCGTCATGAACCAACTTATCAAATTATGTACATGATATGTACCTTAACAGTTTTTAGGTATCTTGTCAGATCAAATTATGTACATCTTGTAGCTAGACAAAAATCACAACACAAACATTCATAACGAAAAAACTAGTGCATTTTCATGTACTCATGGTACTAAAAAATCACAATCACAGTACCTTCTTAAGTACCTCATCAATCAAAGTACCTTACGGATCAATCAGTGTACATGTACCTCTCAATTCAAAGAGAAACCGCAAAATCCAAAAACAAAACAACAAGATCTATCCTCCCTCGTGGTACCACAGATTAGGGAGGAGTACTGGAACTGGAGGTGGAGGTTGGTCATGATCGTGAACAACAAGATCTGCTGCTCCTCCGTCTTTTCCTCCACATCTGGGCTGCTCCCACGGCTGTGATGGCGGCGGCAGCCCAACATCGCGGCATCGGCAGCGGGATCATGTCCCACCGTCCGCGCCGTGTGGGGCCATGGGGGGTATATAATCTTAAGAGACCTGGTCTCTCGAGAGACCCTCTGCATGTTATGCCACGTGGACAGATCTATTATATACTAAAAATACATGACAGAGCAACCATAAAAAAGAGAGGAGGCTAGAAATTCCAAAAGAAGAGCAAAACATCTTGCCATTTATTCGATACATCAGAAGACATCAGCCGTTTATCTAGAATTGCAAAATAATTACCCACCTATGCCATCAATAAAATAAACGTATCATCTCTAACCTCCGTTCTCCCCCAATATACTTTTCTTTCCAATCTGACGACACCCAGCGCCGCCCTGATTCTCTCTTGAGCTCTACGCGCGACCTAGCTACATCTTTTGGCGGCCAGCGACTGCTCTCTACCGAATTCCCGACCGTCCTCTCTCCCGATCGTCCCGAACGGCAGCACATGCCCTAGACGTTCATGAGGGTCACCTCAGAGGTGAGGCCTCACGCTCTCACCAGGCTTCCACCATGGCTTTACCCAAGCGTTGCAGCGTTGTTGTCCTGAGGAATCAACACTACCACCTCAGTCGCCTTAATCGTCCATGTCCCGATTGATCGAACCTGCTGACGTCGCCCTCACGGAGGAGACCGTTATGATTGTATTCTCGATCCGTGGTTGTGGACTTGTGGATCAATATCCTATTTATTGTCTGAAGTTTGTAAGTTTGGCTTCCCTTCAATTGCAGTCTTTCAATTGTAATTAGATCTGTTTCTAGCACTGCACTGACGTGTGTCACGAATTGTTTCTGTAATCAATTCATCAATTTTCTTTTGAATAGTTTATGTAATCAAATCATCAGTTCCTTAATAATAATATTAGAAAATCGTTGCCCCCATCTACTTGGTCTGCTGTGCCTTTTCTGTTCTTTCAAGCAATGAGATAAGAGATGCAAGTTGGAGTCAGAGTCACATTCTCAGTTTCTTGTATTCCGTTATATACATGTAGATCACTATCAGTTTGTCTCAATGCATAGAGTTTATTGGTAGGAAACAATGTCAAAATATCAGGGGCAGTAATGTGTGCACTTCTTTGTTGTCTCTATGGAAAATTTAAGCTGTTGAGCAAATATATTTTCATTTTCTAATTAAAGCATCCCCGAAGGCCAGACAGCAAGGTTAATAATCTTATGCTGTCCAGTATCTATTTTCCATTCATTGGATACTGAATACGAGTCATGCATTCATTTAGCAAACCGTGTTCCATCCGTGATGTAAGCAATCAGAAAACAGATTACATATAAGACTAAAAACATTGGTTAATAATCTTATGCTGGCCAATATCTATATTTGTTAATAATCTTATGCTGGCTGCTCTTCTATCAATAATTCAGTTGTCTTAATCTTGCATTTTTATGACTTCTCACTGTCGAGTTACCAGCTTTGACATAATATGTAGCCTCTGCTTTATCATGACCTGGTATGCTACCCACTTTACAAGATGTATGTATATACATTTATATGTCTTCAGTTTGACACCTAATAATGATGTCATCTAGAATGGACAAATGGCTTTCAGTTTTATATACATAACACCAAAGTACACCTAAAATGTTGACTAACGTTCTTAACAATCACTTTAACTGTACCATAATGATCATATCTGCAAGGGTGTGGGCACTCTTTCTAGATCAATTGGTAGAAAAACTATTTTAGACTACTCTAATGCATCACTCTGACACGAGAATTATTTTTTGGTTAACAAAGCTTGTAGGTCGCTATGACCGCTGATTGGCCTTTCCGTTAATGGATACTAATTATTTATCTTCTACTTTCAAGCATATGGAATGTGTTTCTACCATGGTGATAGCTAAAAAAATCACATGCTATTGGTCTTTCCGCTAATGCCTACAAATTATTTATCTTCTACTTTGAAGCATATGGAATGGGTTTCTACCATGGTGATAGCTAAAAAATTCACATGCTATTTCTTTATTTCAATTTTGGCAGGCTACCAAATGGTATTTCTATTAATGGCTACAAATTAGGTATCTTCTATTTTGTTGTAGATGCAAAAGCATTAAATAGTAGATACCTCCAGAGTGTTCTTGAGCTTCGTAACAAGAAGGTACAAATTTACGAGTAGGGACCAGGAAAAGTGAAAGGATTGGCGAATTTACTTCTCTACAGGCCGAAAGGGAGCCAAGATAATTGATTTCAGCTTGTCCTCGGCAGACAGTATCTGAGAAGTTGTTAGCCAAGACCTCATAAGCACCAGCATATGCAATGTTCTATGTCACGTTTCTCTATAAACAACACAACATTTCCAGCCAAGTAATCATATAGTGTGAGGCAGACAATTTAGGTTCTTACTACAACAGATGTGGTAACGATTGAACTGACTCCATACAAGAACATTCAAGCACTTTGACGTCTCTGATGAAGTCCCTGGATTCGGATAACTTGGGAGCAGCTTATTTATCTAGATATTGCTTAGTATCTTGAGATAACGACCTTTCGCCTAAAAAGGATGCCAATTAATATGAAACGGAGGGAGTATTAAAGTTGACATTTGATACGAATATTTTAAACACACATATCCTTTAAAACACGCATAGACAAAGACTATGCATGTCAGTTACTCCCTCCGATTCATATTAGTTGTTACTGTAATAAATCAGCAATAGCTAATATGGATCAGAGGGAGTACTATACCTACCAAAAAGTTTTTCTTTTCTGCAAAAATATTTGCAGCAGTTGTTTTGTACCTTTTACAACTAATTTAGAATGTTATCAGTAGTTTAGTGAAAGAGGCGATAATAATAACAACTAATATATTTTACTAGGATAGAAAGATATGGGATTATTAGCACTTAGTAAGATCAATTTATTTCATATTTTGTTCATATGTTGCTACTCCATGTGCTCACAGCATCAAGATTCCAAAGAAAGAAAACGGATGAATAAAAATTTACCAATTGCATTTGATGTATCATGTAACTTTTCAATTTTCTTTGCTACATTTTTGGAAGTATTAACGTGATCTTTGTATCTTCTAAAAATTAGTTTAAGAGTTTGCAATTAAATCCTTAGTTAATTGTGAAACATACGTCAAATTAATGAGCAAGATTCCACTGTGGATTGACAATTGTCATTTGATGATTTAGCATTTGCGTTTCTTTCCGGTTCCTTGGAATGTTCCATGTGATCTGGTTGTTGTCATGTCAATTAAGAAATTCAAGAATTTTGCATCTCAACTCTCAAGTTTTGTTACACCATAGAACTGAACGCGTTGCATGGCGTGTGACATTGTATAGAACCAACATCTCTTCTTGGTCAGCTTGGTGCTTAGAACAAGTTTATGATGTTGAACTTCATCCATTGAGATAGCAAAATGACCAATATTGTACCAAACACCAACCATTGGTTAACAAGGGTATAATTTCAATATGTAATTCGCAGATACTTTCTCCCACGAATCTAGGAGGATTCTATTTTCCTAATTAAGATTGCAAACACTATTTCTTTATTCGTTAGTACTTAATATGTTTATTTAATTCCTTGTAGATTGTTTGTGTATTACTATTTACTAATGATAAATTGTATGTTACTAAACTTCGCTACAGAAATTGAATAGAAAGTTTACCATATTATTCATGTGCCCGATTAAGTTCGGCCCTTCTTTTATTTTGATACTTGGTGACTATTTTTAAACTAGCTAATGGGAAGCACTTTGTTGGACCTTTAGGGGTGTAAATTTGTTGGGGAACTAAGAAGGGGGTTATGGTGATGGGTGAATATTTCACTACACATTATGATAGGATAACTTATCACGATTTAATGAATAATAATTCACTGATATCTTTCTGGGATGAATATGTTATCGAATTAAGCATGTCCAAAGCTATGCCATTGGAGAAAACAAAGAGACATGATGACTTGCAAAACAAATTGTTTGATTGCAGGTAGTGATAGAGACAAAAACACAAAGGGGTCGACGAGAAGATTTGGTTTGATCCGCTTTCCCACGCCATACAGAATAAATGTAACTTTTTAATCACTACAAATATCTCCAAGGAAATGAAATAGTTGTCCTATAACCAAATTGAAAAACATACTGAAAAAGTGTTGTGTTTTTTATGGTTTATGTTTTATATCTAAGCTCTATTAATTGCATCTCTTTCCCTTCGTTCAAATCAAAATTGACGACTGATAATATGAAAATAATTTTATTTATCTTTTATGAAACTAAGTGCCATTTAGTGGATGTAAAAAAAAGTTCCATTTACCGAAATACAATATTTATGTATTCACACGGATATCCCTTCAAATAGCATAGTACTCACTCTGATCCATATTACTTGTCGAGATATTACATGTATCTAGACGCTTTTTAGGCATAGATACATCCATGTTTGGACAAATTTGAGACAATTAATATGAATCTGAGGGAGTATTAAATATCTATACGATATTATAATACAAGATTCAAAATTCTTAAATAATCAAAGATGTTGCCCGCACAAGTGCGCGTGCCACTCTTCTAGTTTAAAAAAAAACTAATCTCAAAGTATCACAAGTGAGAAAATAAAAACAATAATCACGACTATAATACAGTGAATTTCCCACGTGGCACAAGATGTGTGTGGTCTTTCTGCCTGGAGGAGAGACCGGGTCTCTTAGGATTATTTTCCGGCATGGGACACCCGGGCTGCTGCATCAATGCCAGAGACCAAGAAGAAAGAGAGACTGATGTAGCGCCAGGAGCAAGGGAGAGAGGGGGCCTGCTGCTCGGGCAGAGACCCAGGAGAGAAGGGGAGAGAGAAAACCGAGCCTGTAGGTGGGTGGCAGGGGATTAACTTGAGGACTAGTGACAGAGGGATTAGGGAATGGAAGAGGACACGTGCTGTGCAAATACGATGGGGCTACATGCCGTGGGTGGCACCGTGAAGTTTGGCATTGTTTGATCCGCAAGCCTCGCGGGGACTAAACTCCTGATTGTTTTCTTAGGACTTATTCGGTACACAAGATTTTAATATCACGGAAACAAGAAAAGTAGAATATTGAAATGTCATGCACACTATAATTCTTAAGATTTTTCAATGAGGTCTCACCTAATGATTAGAATCCGAACGATTAAGTCAATCTGAACACAATTCTTAGCGAATAAATGTGAAAACGCATTAACAATCCTTCAAACCGAATGAGGCCAGTAAAAGTGAAATCCTTCACATGACGTACAGATTGGAGGACTAAATCCTGCTAGTTCCTTAGTGAGAATGGAATCATCTAACGTATGACATGTGATGTAGAGGTCACTGACATGTGGTTCCACCAAGGGGAGGCCCCACATGGCAGCGACCTCGACGTCATGTGACGTAGGACCTTCCTCTTTTTTAGTGTAGGTTTTTTATAGGACATATTAAAAATAAATAGTATCTTACTATATCTCAAGCACCTCACAAGAACAGTTGAATTAAGATTTGTGAGTCATCCCTCTCTCCCATTCAATAACTCGTCACCCGACTGGGGGAGAAATACAGATTTGTGAGCAATACGAGCTCTGCATCCATAACTCGTCACCCGACTGAATGAATAAGCACGCTCGCTCTTGGCTGTTCCGGAGGACATTAATCTCTTGTAATACAGTATTTCTTCTGTTTCCAAAGTTGAAACCACACAACAATTGCAAGAGCTGCAAAAACACACACCATGGAGTAGCAATTGCAAGAGCGGTCGCCAAAGGGAATTGGGATCACGAGCAATCTGTTGAGGATGAGAAAACCGTCAACAGATTACCAATTGAAATAGTACTACTCAACAAGTTGGGAACTGGAAGCTGAAACTTCTTTTTGCGAAAAAGAGAGATTTCATTGATCACAAAACTGTTACATCTGGGGCATCCTCTAGGGGATTACTCCCTAACCAACACAATGTCCGTCGGCTAGACCGAGCATAATTTGCTAAGAGCAACTCCACCCGGCCCACCTAAAGGCCCCCTAAACGGGCTTGGGGGGCGCCGGCGCGTAAAATCCGACCCGGCCGGCCTCCCCAATTTGTTTTTTAGCCGGCACGGTCCAAAAAGTTAGTCGACGCCACCAGGCCGAACCCAACTCAGGGGGGGGGGGCGATCGGGGCGTCTGATGAAGCCAAAAGTCAATGCAGGCCGCACCTATCGGCGAGATAATCCAATTTCCCTCCAAATTTTCGTCGGCTTCCCCTTTTTCCCTCTACTCCCCGCCGCCTGGGTGGCCAGTCCCGCCATTCCCCACCATTCTCGTCGCCGACACCACCTCAAAGCGCCTCGCCGACACCACCGCCGCTCCAAGAAAAACCATGGCGCCGAAGAGGTATGCAGCGCCTCGTTGCACGCTGGCCGGCGACGCAACGGCGAAGAAACCCAAGGAGGAGCGGCCACCTGGGATGAGCAACGCCGACTGGGTGGCGGATTGTACTCGCCGCAGCGTCGAGAATGCCTCTCGCCGTGAACGGGATAGCAAGGCCAAGGAGAGGAACGCCGACGTGGCCCAACAGATGGAGGCGCAGAGGGTCGCGGCCTTGGCGCCGATGGCGGCGCACAAGGTTGGTATTCCTATGTCACGGCC
Source organism: Brachypodium distachyon (assembly GCF_000005505.3). NCBI lineage: Eukaryota > Viridiplantae > Streptophyta > Magnoliopsida > Poales > Poaceae > Brachypodium > Brachypodium distachyon. The sequence continues at coordinate 44,446,328 of NC_016133.3, read as the reverse complement.
ACCCTTCGGCCAGCACTAGAGCAGCGACAGCCAAGGAAGCTCTTCGTCGTCCCTATCACCGTCAGGCATATCGCCTGTGTCGTCCCATATGCCCCATGACAACCATGGGAATGCCATGCCGTCCCTCTCGCGGTTCTCGCCGGACTACCCCGACACCGATCCCCTCGGCGGCTTCAACCCCAACACCTTCACCGCGGATCTCCTCGGCGGTTTCAGCCCCCAACGCCTTCGCTTCACCTCCTGTGCAGCGGGGCCCTCATCCTACGGCGGTTCCTCGCCGTCCGCCTCCTTCCAGCAGTTCCCCGCCGGCTTCAGCCAGCCCACGGGCAACCCGTTCGGCGGAATGTCGCAAGGCGACTCCATCATGGCCGACATGATCAACGACGGCTTCCAGCACGCCCACTACACCTACACCCAAGAAGAAGAGCCTTACACCGCCGAAGACACCAAAGAGCGAGAAGAATGGGCCGACGGGATAGAGGAGCCCGTCGTCGCTGTGCCGAGGGGGAAGAAGAAGGGTGCAGCCGAGAAGAAGAAGGCCGAGGCCCCAAATGGACAGCCAAGGAAGACGAGTGCCTCGCCGAAGCTTGGAAGGTCATGAGCATGGATCCCTTCGCCGGCGCGAATCAATCCGGCGACACCTATTGGAGGCGTGTGAAGACGGCGTATGATCAGTGCCAGGTCATCGACCGGGTGTTCGCGTCGGTGACCCACGATCGCAACGAGTCCGGCTTGTCGCACCGATGGCAAATGATCCAACAAACGTGCAACAAGTGGCATGGCATTCAAGAAGAGGTGCGCCGGCGACCCGCAAGCGGCAGCTGCGCCCACGATCAGGTAAGCCGGCGCCTTCTTTGAGCTTTTTGTCGCTGATTTTACATTTGACGCCCGGTCTTGTAGATGGTCGCCATTTTCACCGCCTTCCGAGACGACAACGACGGCGCCGATTTCAAGTTCATCCACGTCTTCGCAAGAATTGAGACGTGCGACAAGTGGACGGAGACGCGGAATGGCCTCGCCAGGTCCGGCACCTACGACCCGAAAGCCGCTCCTCCGACGACAGCGGAAGGCCGGCCCATCGGCCACAAGAAGGCAAAGGCAATGAGGGATGCCGCACCGGTCACTGAGCGCCTGTACACATGCATCGAGAAGTGCATGTCCGACGCCACCGCACAAGCCGCAAAGAGGGACGAGCTCACCGCCAAGAGGGAGGCTGTCGTGGCGTCACGGTGGGCGACGGTGATCAAAAATCAAGATGACAAGCTCGAGATCCTTAAGGCAAATGTCGCGGCGAAGAAGAGGCGGGAGGACTTGTTGATCTTGATATGCGACACCACCGGCATGGATGCCAAGGTGAAGGCGTGGTATGATGGCCAGCGCAGGCTCATTTTGGCCGAAGCGAGAGCGCCGGCGTCGGTGCCCGCCACAGCAGAAACGACCACCTCTACTCCATCGGCGCCCTCCCCGCCCGAAACAGCAACTCCGGCCACTTCTACACCACTAGCGAGCTCGGAAGAGCCATCAGTGCTGGTGGAAGACGAATGGGCCGAGTGATTTCACTTTTATTTGAGTTTGATGTTATTTTGATCGCTGAAACTTGTGATGAACTTGGGCGATTTTGTGATTTGGCCGGCCTGTGAAATGGCGACAAAACTTTGTTTGAATTGTGTTGGGGGAATGACCCCAGATAGGGTCATGACGACACATAATGGCTGGTTTAGCGAAAGCAGGGCCGGCATACGTAAGTAAACCGACACTCATAAGCCGACCTTCTAACAGGCCAGCATACCAAAAGTATGCCGACATCACTATTTTGTCTCATATGTCTACAGGACAGATTAAAGCTATCTTATCTCGGCCCGAGCCGGGATATGGCAACGGTCTTATCCTGGTCTTCCAGTCTAAAGTAAAGTTACGCTCTTTTGATGACGGAAAAGCAGTCGTGGGTCACGTCGCCGTGTCGGACGACTGCACAGTGACGCGCCGCAGAAGGACAGTGACGATAGCCGGGGCATGGCTACAGTGCGTGCCGTCTCACAGTACGAAAAGCACAAGGCTGCATTGTCCCCTCCCGGACAATCCGGAAGGGACCACGGGCAGTACCCAGCGGGCTCGGGAGTATGGCCAGGGTGGCCCGTTGCCCCACCTGGCAGGGGAACATTCTTAGTCTGTAAATAGAGACATCAGCCCTCCTGTCAGAGGGGTTCCCCATTCAACACTTGTTTCTTCTTCTTCTTCTTCTTCTTCTTCTTCTTCTTCTTCTTCTTCTTCTTCTTCTTCTTCTTCTTAACACAACTCAAGGAGCACCATTGTAATTCTCGTATATCTCGGGTAATACAAATTGAGGCAGGAGTAGGAGCTTTACCTCTGCAAGAGGGCTCCGAACCTGGGTAAACATTGTGTGTTCTTACGTTGTGTGTAGTTTCGCTACACCATCCCTCCTCCGGATCATCCATCGTCCATCGACCCCAACTCAAGCCATCACATGACATCTGCCGTGACACCACCACGACAAATTATATTTTTTTGGGGGGTGACGTTTAGGGGGTGCGGCTGGGTCGCGGCTGGGCCTCAAACGAAGAGGGTGCGCCGGCGCCCTCCCAAATGGCCTAGCGCCGGACGCGAAATGGGGGGCCAAGTGGAGTTGCTCTAACTCCAATGGTATCCCCTAAATTTTGCTCTAAGAGCAAGTGAACATATGTCCGCCCTCATCACCCAACCACACTCGCAAATTCCTATCTCAAATTAGTTTTTCCTTCTCTTTATCTTTTCTCTTCTCCTTTTTACTTTTTATTCTCCTTTTCCCATCTCTTGTTGTGAGACTGGGGCGAACAAAAGAGAGCACCAAACAATGTCCGGACACCCCAAACCTTTCCCAAATTTGGGGCAAGTTTGGGGGATGTTTCCGGACAAATATGACATTTTGTCCGTTTAAGGATGCCATTGAGAGATGATTTTCATAGCAAAATATTCATATCCCCAAATAGAACATTTGGGATAGCTTTGGGGGATGGCATTGGTGATGCTCAGTCATGGCTAACACTATTCTGTGACCTTTGAATTTTAAACAACTTAATCTCTCTTTGTAAAACTAACAAGCGCTGCACCTCCTTAACAAGCCTACAGTACCGAGACCTGTTCTGTTCGTGAGCTTGACCTGAACAATAAGTTGGACGCAATCAGTCTCCACTTGAATCGGCAGCTCAGTTAACGCCGAGGCTGTAGCACCGGAGCAATATAGCCCCACCGTGTGAACCACTCGATCCTGTATGGGGATGTGCGCTAGGAGCTGCCTAAATGATTTACGAGACCCTCCACAGAATTAATGTGTCAGGTCATAGGGAGGCAGAGTAGGCAGGGTGGTGGGGTTATTCTGACACAAAAGCGAGAAAGTCAGGACAAAGTGGGGCCGGGGTTGGAGAAATTAGTGGGGAGAGAGAAAGAAAAATATCTGGTCACTGTGCTCATTTCATCCCACCGCTCAACTAAGAAATTTCTTCATCTCCTCCACTAGCAACCGTACCTAAAGTACCACAGGTACTTGAGTCCCACAAGTACTTCTGTTCCACAAGTACCACAAGTACTTGAGTCAAAATACCACAACGATTATTTGTACCACAACATATCCGTCATATTTTCAACAATCGCAAAATGCCAAGCACATGCCTCAATTGAGAAAACAAATAGTCCGTAACAAATATTACGGATAACATACGAATAATTATGGTCCACATGACAATCTAGTACTGCCATCAAATCCTTCCAGAATTCACCAAGTACTAAGAAACACAACCTGTCACCGACTACCATTTCCTACAGGTACCTTCAAAATATCACAAACATAACAAGTACCATTTCATTTTCATACATTCTTCCATTCTGAAACAACTAAATAGTACTAGCGCCTTCACTGATAACCGTAGTCGTTGCATCTCCGTCCGCCACGAAGCTTCTTTGCAACCCTGGTGTACATCTTAGTCAAGATATTACGCCTTTGGTACACCTTCACATCTTGAAGTTGAACGGAAGAATCTGCATGCATAACGATGAACCAAGCTAATTACCAATCTCCAGAATACAACTAAATCAGTACTTCAACCAATATTATGTGTCCCAACCTGATGCATCTTTCTCTGCCATGGAACCGCGTTGGTACTTAATTGTCAGCAGCATATGTACATTTCGTCAAGTGTGTAAACTTCGAAATCATCATCAGTACATATGAAAACTATAAGAGCATCAGCACTCATGGACTAAAGCAATGAAGTTGAAAAGTAACTATATGTGTGACCCAAAACATGATCATTGGTACTGGATTGCAGAAAAGTAGCAGATATCAGAAGTACACCAAGTAATTGGTATGTCATTTGATAAAAGACAGAGGACAACAACTATGAAGTAGAATACATGAAGTACATGATGGTTTGGACATATACAATCCAGGTACAATTTGAATCTTAATTGATGCAATTACAGGGTAATTAATTACTTCATGGGTTAAACAGAAGCTAAGTACAAGTACATGATGGTTTCAAATTCATGAAGCCCATATAATATATAATGTTATTAGTTAATGTGTGAATGGACTCAGAAAGTACTCCCCTTGATGAAGTACTTTGACAGAAGACTTGATGGAATGAAAAGGCAACACCAAGAAGAGACGGTACATACATTCTTTCGAGATTGAGACGGTACGTATAAAACTATAAGACTCAGAAAGTTCATGGTGACTCCACCTCTATCTGTGGTACATCAAGATGGGACTCCATCTTGAAGTTGAACCGAAGCTTCTTTGCAATCCTGTTGTACATCTTAGTCGAGATATTAGGCCTTTGGTACACCTTCACATCTTGAAGTTGAACCGAAGAATCTGCAAACATAACGATGAACCAAGCTAATTACCAATCTCCACAATACAACCAAATCAGTACTTCAACCAATATTATGTGTTCCAACCTGATGCATCTTTCTCTACCATGGCACGTTCTGGTTCAGCCTCCACACTCACTTCATGAACCTCGTTGGTACTTAATTGTCAGCACAATATGCACATTTCGTCAAGTGTGTAAACTTCTAGATGATCATCATTACATATGAAAACTATAAGAGCATCAGTACTCATGGACTAAAGCAATGAAGTTGAAAAGTAACTATATGTGTGACCTAGAACTGACCATTGCTACTGGATTGCAGAAAAAGTAGCGGATATCAGAAGTACACCAAGTAATTGGTATGTCATTTGATAAAAGGCAGAGGACAACAACTATGAAGTAGAGTACATGAAGTACATGATGGTTTGGACGAATAGAATCCAGGTACAATTTGAATCTTAATTGATGCAAGAAGGTAATTAATTACTTCATGGGTTAAACAGAAGCTAAGTACAAGTACATGATGGTTTCACAATCTGAAGTAGATTTATTGAAAAACTGAGACGGTTAAACAGAAGCTAAGTACAATATGAAGTACAAGTAATTAATTACTTCATGGGTTAATCCAGGTACACCAAGTACATGAAGGTAATTAATTACTTCATGGAATATATCAAGTACAAATTGGAAACTACTTCCACAATCTGAAGTACATATATTGAAAAACTCGCACTAACACAAGTACCCGTACTCAAATCACTGATTATATGATAAACCTAAAGTACATCCGAAGTACATGATGTGGCAAATGAAGCCCTAAGGTACATATCGTCCAATCTGGTAAATAGCACATACATTTGAAAAACAAAACTTGCACTAATACAAGTAGCAGTACTCGTATTGAGCTCTAATTATATGCTAAACCAGAAGTACAAAAATGAAGTAAATGTGGCTATGAAAATACTTGCGAAAGAGTAGGACAAAGAACAAAAACAAAGTACATGATTGGAACAAAGCACATGATATATATATAAGCATGTTGGGAAGGAAGTACATGATATGCAAGATGGTTGGGAACAAAGTACATGACGAAAAATACAAGATTTTTGGGAACAAAGTACATACACGTACAAGAAGTCAAGAACATCTAGGGACCGGCGGCGATGGCGGAGGCCGGCGGCGGCTGCGCCCTACTTCGTATCTCCTCGCTCGTCTGCAGCAGAGTTAAGAGAGGGACAGAGTGTGATGGAGAGAGTCTGAGAGGGAGAGAGAGGGAGAAGGGGAGAGAGAACTCACCCGGATCCGGCGTCGGCAGGACCAAGGAAGGCTGGATCCGGCGTTGGCAGGGCCGAGGGCGGCTGGATCTGGCCCCGTCCGGCCATGGCGCAAGAGGAGGGGAAGCCTCGGGAGCAGGGAAGGGGACGGGAGAGGCGACCGGCCAGCAGCCGCCCTCTGTGGCGGAGGAGTACCGACGGCCTCAGGTCCAGGGCGCAGGAGAGGGGAAGCGTCGGGAGCAGGGAAGGGGACGGGAGAGGCGACCGGCCGGCGGCCGCCCTCAGTGCCGGAGGAGTAACGGCGGCTCGGTAGCGGCAGGTACAGGAGAGGAGGGCTTCGGTGGGGAGGAAGAGAAAAGAACGAGAGGAGAGACTCGTTGAGCCGGGCCTGGCAAAAAGGTGGGCCATCTGACAAGCCCGACATGACAAGACTCTGTGCAGGCCTAGAAAATTAGTCAAATAGGCTTCAGAACCCACGATTTTCCCGGACCGTCTGATCAATACACGATGCAGATCCATCGGTATCCATGGGAGGCAAGATAGCGGTGGAGTCACCGTGAACTTTGGCGCAGCTCAGTCCTTTGGAGTTTGGACGGCTATGGGCAAGCCCTCCGTGCATGCAGCCAATTCGGCGTGAACTGCAGCTCAGTCCTTTGGAGCTTGGACGGCTATGGGCAAGCCCTCCGTGCATGCAGCCAATTCGGCCTCAAAAGCATCTCCGCAGGACGGCAAATAACGGACAGCACTAAACGTTGCTCCAGTGCTGTCTTTTAGGATCATCCCAGCTCCCCCTTCGCCCGTGAACAATAAGTTGGGCGCAATCAGTCTCCACTAACTGGAAGTTGAAACTAACTGCTTTATATTCTGTTCATCAAAGACGTAATCTGCATCTTCCACATGCACATATCTCACACAAATTCCAGTAAACTTATACAGAATTAGCTCTTGGCATAAGTCACCCTTCCCACCTATTTGAAAAATTCAATCTGTATTGGCCACCCAATTGTTAAGTGAAGGTCTGGCCTATTTTTTAGTGATTCTCAGAGGCACTGTTCTTAAACTGCTAGGCCCCTTGTAAGTTGCAACTGACCCCTGATTATATTTGATTGAATGTTCATCCAATTGGTTCTCTGGCAAGAGGCTGCAATTAATCGATATTTCAGCAATCTCCATTACTGATCACTATATTTCGTTCCTGCAAAACAGTCAAGCAGTAGCACTCAGCAGATGCACAACCGAATAGCTCAATGATAATTCAACAATGAACCGCAAGAACAGGAACACCAGGAACAATCAAAACATGGTGAGATATTTGTCGTTACCTTAACAATATTTCTGACCAAGCAAGACCATTGACTTGTAAACACAACAAATATCTTACGCTTAGAATTAGCATGGCCTTCATTTCAATTGGATGTAGTCCTTCACCGATCTGTTTTCTTTCACTCGAATTTAATATATTGATCAGCTCTCATGGTAGAAATATTGATGTCTAAGTCTAATGAGAAATTCCATTGACAAGCACCCAGTTTCCAGGGCAGTAAATTGAGGAGGGGGTATCCGTATCACTCACCCATATAAGCTAGAAAGCCAATGAGAACCACACCGTGAAGATTCTATCCATGCTCATGAACTGCAGTTGCACTCCTGGCCCAAAGTTTTCTGTCACAAGCAGTTAGTGACTATGATATATGCCACTTCATCTCATCAGGGATGCATACCTCCCTGAATAATACCTTAGGCCATTAGCATTCTCTCAACTCTAAGCTCTTCAATGCTTTCTGACCGAAAATGGTTCTAAACTTTCATGACATGTTGTTTAATAACTTGAGGCTTCATCGACACGTCCTTGCTCAGAAAAGCCATTAACAACGGAGTTGTATATCACCATATTAGGAGTACATCTGTACTTTGGCATTTGCTCAAAAACTTCAGTCGCCAAGTCAAGCAATCCATTCCGGCATAACGAATCAATGAGTATGCTGAATACTGCTTCATCTACTGGGCACTCCTCTCTAAACATTTCAGCTATAAGCTCCCGGGCATCCTCCCATCGCTTTGATCTACACAAACCTTTCAGGGCAGCGCTGTAACAGATGTGTCAGGCTCACATGGCATGCTTCTAAGTAACTTGAGAGCATCTTCCAGATGGCCATGTTCTGAGAAACCATTTATGAGAGAACTGTAAATTACAATATTAGGCGTGCATTCATACTTTAGCATTAGATCTGAGACTTCAGTTGCATACTCGACAAACCCTTGTTGGCACAAATTAGTTATTATTATACTAAATGTGACCTCATCTGGGGGGCAATCTTTTCGAAACATTTCGACTATAAGCTCCCCAGCATCCTCCCACAGCTCAGCCCTACACAAGCCCTTCAACGCAGAGCTATAACAAATGGTGTCAGCCTTGCACGACATGTTGTTTAGTAACTTGAGGGCGTTGTCAACACATCCCTTTTCAGAAAGACCATTGTTAAGTGTGCTATAAATGATGACATTAGGTGTGCATCCGTACATTTGCATTTTCTCAAAAACATCAATTGCACACTCAACCAATCCTTTTTGGCACAAGGAGCTGATAAGGATACTAAATGTCATTTCATTTGGAGGACACTCCTGCCCAACCATCTCGTCAATAAGCTTCCCAGCATCCTCCCATAGCTCAACTTTACATAAACCCATCAACACATAGTTATAGGTAACTGTATTAGGTTTGCACGTCATGCTTTTAAATAACTTGAGGGAATCATCCACACGCCCATATTCAGCAAACCCATTAAGAAGAGAAGTGTACATGACAACATCAGGGGAGCATCCATAATTTGGAACTTCTTGAAGAACTTCAAGTCCACAGTCAACCAGCCCTCTTTGGCACAAACAGTCAATGATTAACCCAAATACCATTTCATCAGGGGCGCAGTCGTTTCTAACCATCTCACCTATAAGCTGGCCAACATCCTCCCACTGACCATCTCTGCACAGACCCTTCAATACAGATTTGTAGCAAACAGTGTTAGGACTGCAGGGCATGCTTCTTAGTAACTCAAGAGCATCTTCCACACACCCTTGTTCAGAGAAGGCATTGATAAGAGCACTGTAAGTGAAATTATCAGGCTTACGTCCGTACTTTGGCATTTGGTCGACAACTTCTAGTGCACAATCAACCAACCCCTTGTGGCACAAGAAACTGATTACTGTGTTGAATGTGACTTCATCTGGAGAGCAATCCTTTCTAACCATCTCAGTGATAAGCTCCCCTGCGTCCTCCCAGCGCTCAGCTCGACACAGTCCTTTCAAAACAGCATTGTAACTAAAGATATCAGGCTTGCACGGCATACAGCTAAACAAGTGAAGGGCCTCCTTCACACGCCCTAGCTCTGCAAAGCAACTGATAATTTCATTGTATACGATGGCACCCGGAGTGCACCCGCACTTTGACATTCGATCCAGAATTCCCATTGCACGGTCAACCAACCCACTTTGGCAGAAGGAATGGATCAACATACCGAATGTGAGATCATCTGGAGGTGAATCATTCCGGGTCATCTCCTCGACGAGCTCCTCGGCGTCGCCCCACTGCTTGGCACTGCACAAGCCCTTGAGCAGGGTGTTGTAGGCATAGGAGTTGGGCGCGGGGGGCATGGAGGCGACGAGGAGGCGGGCGTCCTCGAGCCGGCCGCCGCGGCAGTACCCGGCGATGAGGGTGTTGTACGTGACGACGTCGGCTGCGCCGGAGGCAGCCAGGGACCGGAGCATGCGCTCGGCGTCGGCGAGACGACCCGCGCGGCAATACCCGGCGACGAGGGTGTTGTGGTCGACGGCGTCGGCGGCCTCCGAAGCCCGGAGCACGCCCTCCGCGTCGGCGAGGCGACCCGCGGCGCAGAGCTTCTTGATGAGTAGCGTGCAGGGGACGACGGCCGGGGGCTCGGACATGGATCCTACCAGCTGGAGCGCAGCGTCGAGGTCGCCGAGGCGGATGAAGTGGTGGAGCCGGTCGTTGGCCGCGCCGCGGCGGGGCGGGACCCGCGGGTTGACCCATCTGGAGGTGGCCGCGGTGGAAAGGCGGAGGCGGAGACGGAGATGGATCCTGCAGGGTTTAGGGTTGGTCCGAGCCGGAAAGGCATGGGCGGAGGCGGCAGCGGCAGGAACTAGAGGCTTGGAGAAGACGGTGGCAGTGGTTGGGGGTTGCATTGCGCGCGCTCGGCTTAGTGGTGCGCAGTGACGATGGAGTCAGAGTGGATGGCGTTTGGAGTTTCAGACCACTGGAAATCTCCTCTCTCTTTTGTGGTCTCTGTTTTCAAATAATATACTGTAGCACCTCTTTTAGATCTCGAAAATCAAATTTGATTAAATTGCACCCATGGTACAACAACTTATAAATCTCGCTCACTTTGGTCCAACAACATAGAAATCCTTAAATCCGTAGCCAAAACCTTTTCATTTTGTATTTGTTTAGTCCAAACTACTCTTTTTAAGCCCCTGCCCCCGATTCTTGTCGGACCCCTTCGTCTACTCTTTGTCTTTTTTTTTCTGTGTATTCATGTTGACGTCATATAGCCGGAAGGCAAGACTGAGCTTGGTGCAAGAGCGTGCGGCCTCGCATTCCGCTCGTGATGTGCACGTAGTACAACTACAGGAGGGTTAGAATATACACCTCTCGGACACAAGAGCATTGTCTCAAAGATTTCTACAAATGTGTGGTATGTACACCTAAATCTATTTGGTTTTGCCTTTTTTCCTCTTGCTGCTCACCCTTTGGTTTTTGTTCATGTTGGTAGAATCATGGCCATGGTTGTGACTTTTGGAAGTGGGATCACGAGTACAAGGATATTTTTTATGCCAATTGGCATTGACCCTATAGTGCAATACTCTGCACAGAAGGGAGTTTGCGCCCCATCAATCTCGCAAGCCCAATGTCACCGTCATCACGCACAATCGCCTTTGAGTTCGTCTCCCTCACTCGGACGAAGAGATAGAGGATAGAAGAGGTGCAGGTTATGAGGATGTATGAGGTGGAAGAAGTGGGTTTGCAAAAAAAAATGGTGGGTGGGTGGGGGGGGGTGTCCTTGGTGACTCCCTACCTTCCTCATGTGTGCTAAATGGTTTTTTTTTTCAAAACTACCATCCCGCCCAACCCGAGCCCCTCCGGTGTCACATCAAGACACACATGCATGGTGACTTAAAAGAGCGATTTGTTTGGACTAAACAAATACAAAATGGACAAGTTTATATTTCCGAGTTGATGAACCAAAGTGAACCTGATTTACAAGTTGTTGCACCGTCAGTGTATTTGCTTTTCAGAAATTTAGATTTCTCCGGATTCAAACATTTTTTATTGCGTATTCATCACGTGCCATTCATATGTAACGTTGAAATAAAATTTAGAAGATGTTTGTTTCTACATGATACCTTTGTTTTAAGGATAATGGTAGGGGTTGGTCATTAGCTGGTTAATCTTAGCCAGGCAATGACGGATATGGAAAGTGCAATGTACTAGATAGCCTTTAGGTTGTTTTAAATTATAGGATGTTCTTGTTTTGTTGTAAGTTAAAACTTTAAACGATTAAGTTTATGGAAAAATCTACCAACATCTATAACTCTATATTTGTTTGTTAAAATCCATACAAACAATATATATCATTACTAGGATAGTTATTTTATTTTATTTTTGAACTGTAGTCTGAAAAACTCAATCCATTAATATAGAAAACGAGAGTTTCCTAGTTAATTAGGAAAAAAAAATCCCGTAACAAACCTCTCAATGCCATACAAAATTGACAACATAAGGGGACCACACTGACCGATCTGGCCACCCGTACGCACTTGACACACTTTGATGAAAGAAGATTGGTGCCGAGGTTGCACACAGAAGTCATCGCCATCACACAACACACCTCCCGAACTGCGACTCCGACTGTCCCCCACAACCGACCAAGAGCGGGGCCTATGCCTCCGCAGGCGCATGCCAAACAATCCAGCACCCCTATCACCGACCAGTGTTGTCGATTTTGATGGCGAGCTTCAAAGGAGCGAAGAGCAAGGCTTGCGGCGAACATGAACCCCATGGGGCGGACCAACCATCACCAAGGCTTGTGGTGAAACAAATAAAAAACATAATAGTAATAATAAATAAAATAAAATGAATAATATTAAATAGTAATAATAATAAGACCAATATCAGCATGCATGTAAGATCGCATGCGATCAGGTCCTATGATTTGTGGTACGCCGACGAAAAATTGCTAAGGAAACAGAAAAGAAGGCCGCAATGTTACTACTACAAAATGTCGTAGATACCATCATTGAAGCACAAGAACAATCCCGATATGAAAGATGCCACGTTCCAATGCAACCAAGATGGGAGCCCAAAATCTGTATCTTCTTCATGCATGCACTCATGAGCCTATAAAGAAAATCTACAAAGGCTAAGGGACCTATAAAAAGGTGTATCATGATCAAGAAGAAAGAAGAGATAAATAATTCACGAGAACACTATGGAGCTAGCTTTCCTGCCTATATAAGGAGATTCTCGCAGAGATGAAATACACGCAACACTTCAGAACAACACAAGCCATCAACGGCAAAAGAGTTAGGACAGTTAGCCAACAATTTACTTGGTCGAAGCAGTAGTGGTAGAAGTAGTGATAGTAGTAGCAGCACTAGCTCCTCCCACGGTAATAAAGCCAATATAATGAAGGCATTGTAACATAAGGTCGGGAAGGTAGTAAGGTATATACTTTGTCTTTGTGTAGATCCTTCGAGGGTTCCCGATAGGGAAAACTGTATATAAGCCAAATTGTGGAACAAAGTAGTTTAGTATTTCCCTCAGTCTTATTAGCATAAGCACTCATCCTGTATAAACATGCTAACAAGACCGAGAGAAATACTAGTCTAGTTCATTTCACAATATAGCTTACATACAATTTTTCTTTTTGGAAACTCCGAAGGGTTTACACAAAGATAAAGTAATTTCCTTACTACATTCCTGACCTTATGTTAGGCTGCCTTGATATTGGCTTTATTAAGTAAGAGGAGGCACTGCCGCTGCTGCTTTATTACAGAGAGTAGGTAGTTTGCTCTAATTGTGTTGCTCTGAAATGTTATGTGTCCTCCATCGTTGCGAGAGACTCCTTATGTATGCAGGAGAGCTGGCTTCAATAGTGCTCCCGTTAATTATTTATCTACCTATTTATAGGTTCCATGAAGAAATACTGCCATCTTGGTTGCATTGTGGCATCCTTCGTATTGGAAGCGTTCTTATGCTTTAATGATGATATCTATTCCCTCCGTCTAGTTTTTGGAACGTACTATTTAAAACCTGCTGCCTGCATCTTTTGTCATGCTCCGGCAGCACCTGTGGTTGGCCCAAGGGTCATGGAGGGCTATCTGCAAGGTGATTGGGTGTGCAGCCAGGGGTAGAAAAGGAATTTATAAGGCTGTGCATGTCTGCACATTGACAGAGAGAGTACGACACTTTGTAACAGTAACATGTCTGCACAAATCATAGAATTCGATGCATTTGTGAATTGTGATCTTACATGCATGCTGATGATGGATCTTATTATTCGTACTATTTAATATTATTTATTATTTTATTTTTTTCTCTGCCTCTGGTATTCAGTTTTCCTTCGATTTAGATTCTATAAACTATTCGGTACAGGTGTATACGTCCTCCACGCCTGAATAATTGATACATGCATATGCACAGCATACAACAGGACTGAGACACAGTTCCGTTGTATAGTAGCTTTTAACTACCTGGAGCCTGGAGGAGTCCTGGACATAGACGCACCAGAGCGTCGATTATTGATTTAGGACGAGAAGACGATGACAGTCGTGACACACCGCTGCGGCGAGGTTATTTATTCCGCACGTCTATTCCTTTTTAACTCTTCCGTCGACAGTTTCTCCTAGCTGCCGCACTCAGCTGCTCCGTCAGGTCCTGGATGGTACAAGATGCCTCCTGCGTTGCAAGCAGGGGAGAGCCAAGGTCACGCAAACGGAGAAGAGCAAGCATGTAAATTAATTAGAGAGAATTCCATATTATTTTTGTAAATTAATGAAGACGCTGCATCCGCAGAGATCCAGCATTCCAGCTAACCTTCAGCTTGTTTCTCAAATCCTGTTCTTCTTGCTCCCGACGCCTTATTTCTTCCGAAAAGGCATTCTTCAATGCTTCAAGCGCCTTTTTTGCAGTTTCAAGCTGCGCCTGTGCATTCTCCGCCTGGGAAACAAAAACAGGAAATAAACTTAATTTGGTTACTTCACAAAGAATGCAACCTGACCCTCAGGCCTTCAAGGCTTTTCAACAGTAGCCTTTTGTGCCCATAGATACACATGGTTCAGAGATGGGATAGACAAAACATAAGCACTGCAACTTACAAAAATATGTAGTTGGTGAAGTCAACAATTGTGTTAAAAATCATAAAAAGAAAACAAAATGAAGAAAAACCATGTTGGAAATACATTATTGTGATCCAATCTGTATATTTTTCAAGTTCTAGCTGCTTAAATTACATCCACTGTTCACTGTTCAGTCCATCTATTTACGGCTACCAAGAAGATTTATACTTGTATAATTATTACACCTACCAATTCACATAAGAAACGCCTCCTCGACACATTATTGTAATACTCAAGGTAACCGGAAATGAACATAAGATAGGAAAACAACACCAAGAGCTCAATTGGTAATTTTAGTACTGCTTACTCTCTCAAGCAGACACTTGTTCTTCTCTTGCTCTGCCTGCAATTCCTTCAATATCGACTCCTCCATCTTCAACATACTATCACAGTAAAAAGAACAAGAATCAAGAAGAGAATTAATATTGCACGTTCTTATTCTGATTTCATGTAAACCATGGAGAACCAATGCCTATGCCCGCACCAAAACCTCGTATCGACAAACCATATAAGCTGAAATTGGTACTGGTCCTAGGATTGACGGACAAAACAAAGTTGGGAGAATGGCTCCGGGGAGCGCTGGTAAGCCATGGTGCTGGAGATGACAGTCATAGAAGGGATACTGGGATATTTTTTTGGATAATGGAAGCTTTATTATCCCCGGCCTCATACAGCCTCAAGTCTTACCTCATTCTGAACAACCGAAAACACATGACCACATCCACAAGTGTGACAGGCCATACGAAGAACCGATCTACGGACTAAGAAGCCTAGAGCTACCATGCCACCCAAACCGTGACATAAACTCCCTGGTGATCCACTCTAGTGGTTTGGCACCAGACTCCATCGGTTCCTTGTGCTGCACCTAGTAGTTGGTTGCTGCCATACAGGGAGGGCCCTTGACATGCCTCCTTCATACACTGGCACATGAACTCTTCCCGGTACCCAACTACCGATGACACCATGGTTGATTACATTAAAGATTAACTACAGAAATCTAGGTTATGATTTTGATTCATATTAGGTTAAGAGTTTAGGCCAACTTGGATTTAAACGACTACCATTTGGTCACTCACAAGGCTCCAAAAATCGGAGCAATTCACCGGTTTTCAGGAGCAAACAGCCTTTTCCTGTAACCATGTTTCTCTATTTCTCCACTTGACTGAATAAACCACTTCTAAATTCAAATTATATACAAAAACAATAACATACCAATTGTAGTAAAAGAAGAAGAAAAAACAAGTGGCAGATGGCAAGTCCTGGCATAAAATACCCAAATTTTTAACTCAAAGTTTGTGAAGGTTTGACAATGTTTTGATTGATCATGACTAGTAATGGCCATTCAGCTATCTGTAAAATGTAAACAAAAGAAGTGCATGAAGTACTAGTAATATCTACCGTTCCTTTAATGATGAATTTTCATCCTTCAATTGCTTGATAATAGTCTCAGGGTCCTCAATAGTTCCCCCATCTCCATTATTTTTTACAGTTTCTTCCTGGGAAGCACACAGTGGATGGATGGCCAATGGTTAGTCATATGTATTGAACAAATCAAAAAAATCTGCAAACTGCAAAAAGGGCACACCAGTATATGTACACCTGTCTGTCATGGCCTCAACAGCAATTAAGAGAGGCACCAGTGTATTTTTCAAGAGGCACTAGTGTTATTTTCAAATGGCAGTAAGACAATTTTACAGAATGAAGTCTCTGAACTACCAAACATAGTCCAGGCTTTGTGATTTGCTGCATGTATTACGTGGGTCAATTATTTATTTAATGATTGTCTGTAAATGTGGCACATCTACCCAACCAAACATGATTGAAGCAAAAAGAATCATAAAAAATGGGAAGTATGATTACCTTTGACTTGGATCTGGTTGTCATCCTTTCAGTCCGTGTTACTCCATTCGATGGAAGTAAATGGAAACTAGTATTGTTAAATGTTCTTTCAGGTGTATTTATGATATTATAAATTGGTCTTGATGCAGTGCCAGCAATCTCAGTATCACTATCATCGCTTATATATGACAGACTACGCCGTACTGATCTTGCAGATTTTACAGTCTTTGCGGACTTCTCAGCTGTCTGCTGGGCCATTTGTCTTGAAGAGAATTGCGTGCTCATATCCAAGGGTGACATTCTAGTTTTCCTAATCTTATGATTTGACCCAGAATGTAATATCTCAGCATCTTGGGATATTTGCAAATAATTTGACTTCTCACAACTTTTCGAAGGTCGATACAATGATGGAACTGTGTGGGGGGTATCTTCAGGTGAACTCCCTATCCCGAACAAAAAAATATGCTTAGTCAAGCAAAAGTATTTCTTTTCCTCTCTTTCCTATAAATATTTTTCATGACAAATCTAATGATACTATTTTTCACCTTACCAAAATATTAAATATTTCTTATACATTGATAATCAAAGCTACAAAAGTTTGACTGCACTCTCTAGGAAGCCATGTATTTACGTATGGTTTGAGTATTAATAATACAAAAGATGCACTATAATTTTATTATAAAAAAAAACCAAATGGAGACCCTTCATACCTGTATCTCTTGTCCCAGAACTTTTCTTAGCACGATTACCACCGTAACCTATTCGATGGCAATTCTCGGACCTGAAAAAGAATTTAAGATAAGAAATTTGCTTTTCCAATAAATTGCTATCTAAATCAACCACAAAATGGTCCTGCCTAATATCATGAAAACAAACCAGTATTTCTTCTGCATTAAAATTAATCGTGCTTCCAGTCTTGAGAGACTGTTTGTGCGTTCGAAGTCCTGCTTATCATGAGCTGGCTCTACGAAATTGACTTCAAGTACACCTGCATAGAAAAACAATCGCCAGTTCTAAGATGAAAAATATACCCTTAAAATCCTACATGCAACATGATTACCTACCAATAATACCACGGCCTTGAGATCCAGGAAGAGTCCATACCCTCCAGAAAGGCTAAAATAAAAATGGGACTTCGTCATAGAAGAAATAAACAAATTCCATAATAGATATTCCCAATAAGACAGAAAAAGAGTTGCCATCAAATATTTAGCATGTTTAAAACAAGAAGTATTCAGTTGAACGAGGTATTTAGATCAATGTATTAATAGAGAAAGTGCCACTTGCTACCACAAAAATACTAAAAAAGATACTCTATCTTGGTTAGACTCTGGCTTGTTAGACATTTCACAGCAAAGTTCTGCAAAAAGAGAAACTATCTTCATAACATAAAAAGGGAAAAAGTTCATGGGTACCTTTATTAGGCGGTTCCTGTGGTAAACATTAAATCCCTGAATGGGAACATGATGTTTCGCGTCTTTAACAAAACCAACTGTAACATTAGCCACCATCTGGCATTCAAAATATGAGGGAAAACTAAGTTATTATCGCAATGCTGATATATCATTATACAGGAAATGGTGTATACAAAAGCTTAGGTTTACATCTGTATCATTCGGATATCCATTACTCATGACTGGCTTATAAGTAACCTGGTTCTTTAGCATCATATCATTGATAATATTATGGTGTTCAATCTCTTTTCCCCGTAAAATCATCCGGAAGTCGTATGGGACTCGGAGATATAAAATCGATGCATAAGTCTGCATGAAAGGAGCAAAATAGACTAGCATGTGAGAGAAGTTTTTTCCTTGAAATATCATGTAACTACTGTAATGTTTCTACAACTGTAACAACCCCTCCAGTGCATGTGCGTTTTGTTCCTTATATGAAGTTTATCTAATTTTTTTTACTGCAGTATAATTATGCATGTTTTGGACTAGCAATTAGTAGCATGACGGACCAAATAACCAATCATCCTATGCGGAATAGCGTTATTATATCATGCTATAGTAATAATAATTATTCTTTATATTAATGAAATAGTACAGTTGCTTTGACACAAATATACAAGTACAACTGAAACATACCCTTAAAGAGTGTCTATAGGTAAAAAAGTGTTTGGAGTTTGGAAACTGCTTTGCCATCAGGCTGCTTTTCTCATCTCTATTAACCCCTCTAATTTGAATATCCTGCTATCTCAAAAAGTCACCGAATTCATGGTTAGACATATCTTGTATTAATGGCAATAAGATCTTGTTATTTGACACATACATTTACATCAGCATCAAAATCAAGCTCCAACTGCCCCTGCTCATCCTCCCACAGATTGTATATAACGATTCTAGTTCCTTGTTCATTAATTGCGCTAAACTGCAATACCATATAGGCAAAAGGCGTTTAAGATCATGATTAGAAAAAAGATCACGATGCACACAATGAAAGAGAAGCGTAAAGATATTCAACGCTACAATTAAACATAGATTCTATGTGCAGCATGACCCTAGAACATGAACATTGCAACTGTGTGCACCAGCATGATCCTAGATAATGAACATTGCAACTATGCACTAGCATGATCCTAGACTAGTGCAGAGCACAGGGAAGGTTTGAATTTGCAAAACCACATCCTGTCATAAATAGATTTCATGAAAACAAGGATTCTTAAACAACAGAAAAATACAACTATCTACAGCATTAACAATGGTCTACAATACTCCCTCCAATCCATAATAAGTGTCGCTGATTTAGTACAACTTTGTACTAAAATTGTATTAAATTAGCGACACTTATTATGATTGGAGGGAGTAACATATACTACCTCCTGAAGAAGTTCTGCTTCATTAGAATAAGGAGACCATTGGATTATCGTCTGCAAGCTCGTATACCAGTCACCCAATGTTGTCCGCACCTTCCTGTTCCAAGCTTGTCTTTTTTCATAATCAATCTGCAAGTTCCATACAAAGATCAGGCCAAACTCGTGGTCAACTTGCCACTTTGGCTATTCTCACAAATAAGAGAGATACTAAGTTAACAAAAAAAATGAATTGATCAGGAGAAATGACACACTAGATTTTTCCTAGTGGTCTATCCTTACTGGGGAAAACCAATTACTCCCTCCGGCCGGAATTACTTGTCGAAATATTACATGTATCTAGACGCTTTTTACAGATAGATACATCCGTATTTGGGAAAATTTGAGACAGGTAATCCCGGTCGGAGGGAGTACTAAACTTGAGTAAAATGGTAACAGTATCATCAAGAGAAGACTGAGCTTACCATTGGAACAATAATGTCATCTTTACCAGTGCTCTTCAGGAAGGTATAAGATAGCATTCCAATGCTCTGTGTAAGACTTTTATGCCACCCAGGGAACAAAAAAAAAGATTAAAACCTTGTGCATGGAGAATAAGAAATAACTTACAGAAAAATAGGCAATAAAAAAATTATATGTAGTGATGTAGTCACACAATGGGAAAGAACCAACTGATCCAAATATAGTTTATTAGAATTGCAGGTAGTAAACAGGAATAACACACTAGTTATATGTGCTGTTAGGGGAAGCCTAGGGGTGCTGGGGCTTGGAGAGCTTTAGCCCCAGTCTGTCCCAATTCATCCGAAGGGAATTAAGGAATATATACATATATATTTAATTTTTAGCATAAAACTATCAACCTCAACAGCCCAGATAGCACCCTTCTTATCCTAACCTCAGGTTCGCATTTGTATAGATTCTATACAAATCCAAGTCAGTTGTTTCTGGACCGAGGGAGTATCATTATTTCGAGGAAAAAGATCCACTTTTCAACCCTTAACTCTAGCAAAAGATCACTTTTCAACCCCGAAATCTTAAACCATTTGAACAGCAGCCTCGACATATTGAACAGATATGTTTTCAACCCAGAACTCTTAAAGTATTGTGCATGAAAATTTAACTGATTTTCAAACAAGCAATCCAATTGGTTGTCCAATTTAATAATCTCTCACCACAACACCGCATGTGTTCTAAAGCATTATACGTTTAACGGAGGGAATACTCTTGTGTGTAAAATGGTAATGGAGAATTCATGATTCATAAAGTATGCAGTAACCAAGATGATAGAAAACAACCTTCTTTCTTCATTACTACAACTACGTGAGAAAACTAAAACATCAGCACCAAGTCGCATTGTACTTGTCTTGAAACCATTTCCATCTGAAAAAGAGAGATTGAAGCAAAACGAATCTTTGTATCTCAATGAAAAAACCAGAAACTGTGGTTTCAGAGCTTATATTTACTATTGGCTGAGTAGCTGTACGTCCATACATACATTGTCCAATGGCATTTTTAACTTTGCTCTTTGCTGAATAACCCAAGGACATGCAGTGCCGTATTTTCTCTGGGCTCATGCCACCACCATCATCTGTGCAACAATTTGAATATGATAAGGTAAGACCACTAGAGTATAAACATTCACTGATGTTCAGGATGAGAAGAATGGAAAGCCATTCATTTCAATATTGGAATCTGATTGTACGCGATGTTAGATCTCGTTAAGTAACCATGAAGAGTAAAACAGTTTCATACCTTGAAAAAGCAGCATTCGAGATCCATCTTTCTTATTTTCCAACATGTCAATGTTCACAAATGTAGCTCCATTTGAAACCTTGCAGACAAACACCACTGAGTGAGCTCACGAGGATTTGAAACGGTAAACTAGAACAATGTTTTCTTTGAGCCAAGCATACTTCATCAAGAGAGTTGTCCAGAAGCTCAGCGAAAGCTGACATGTTAATAAGGTCATACATCAGCACAACTTATTTAACAAGGATAGAAAAATGAATTGTTTGGGTGCTTAGACATGCATTGTAAGATATATACATGGGAAGGCAGACCATACCCCCTAAAGACCACTTGTGGCTTGTCGCATTTGAGTGCAGAAATCTAGGATGGACACGAACATGTTCCATCCCTGAATCTGGCAGCAGGAATAGGCAGAAGAACTTCAGGGAGTAACAAGAATCAGAGGAACTGAAATACGTACTGCACAGAAGAACTTCAGATAAGACACGCGGCAGTGCACAAGAAACAGAGGCTTTCAGGAAACAGAGCATCAATGATCCAATCAAAACTTCTTTGACCCAAGTCATCACATGCGCAAATGTCTAAGAAAACCGGATGCTCTTTTACATCGACGCAAATTTTTGGTACTGCCTAGTGCTCTAGCCGGCTAGTCTCCCTTACATACTACTAGCACATGCAAAGATCTCGTATCAAATATTAAAGGTTTTGCTCATTCCCGGTTGCCCAAAATTTTGTCAACTTTTCCCCTCAAATTTGTTTTCCTTAACTCTACCTGCTGTGCGTAAAAAGTGCAGACTTGGCAATACGAATTTTAGGAAAACTCTACTATAACTTTTAGACCACAGTTTGTGTTATTAAATGTTGATATTAAGTATTCCAAATTTTAGTGGTATGAGTGGCCTACAAAGGTGACTAAAAGAGTAAGAGTTACCAAAATCTCAAACAATTTATACAATCCCAAGTATTAATCCTTCTAGTTGCACTGGATTCAAAGTTTTTTTACATACACATGGACTAAAGTCCTGCTTGGATTGGGTGTATTTTTAGTGGGAGCTACCAGAACTAAATACCGGTCCGGCACAAAAAGTACAGCTATTCCAAGCAGGCCCTAAGAGAGTAAGAGTTATTCATCGCAAAAAAAACCTTCAGGAAAATATGTTTTTTCCTTCTTTCCGAGGTAAAAACATTATTTTCCTTCAATAAAGAAGCAAGCTGTAGTCCCCGGCTTCTACAGTTAAATCCAATGCACTGGCAGAGTACGGAGCAATGTTAGATGATACGAATCCACTGGCAGAACCTCTATTTCTGCCGATCTGAAGCAACTGGGAGAAAGATAACGCTAGAAGCTTCATGACGGACAGTACCAGAATGCTGCGCAGGGTCACTCCCGAGCAGCTGCCGATTGCCACCGTACTCCCCGGCCTTCCAGAACTGCTTCGTCACAGCCTTACGCGGCGGTGGAGGAAGCGGCTCGAGGAATCCAGGCGGCACGGCGGCTAGCACCCTAGCCCTCTTCTCCGCCCGGCCGACCCTCAGCCGGCACCGAGGCCTCTTCCCGGCGCTCCCGGAGTCTGACTCCGTGCTGCTGCTGCTGCTGACGTCGATCGCCTCCTCAGAAGGCCCATTGCCTCCTACGCCACCGGTTGTGGCGATCGGCCTGGCCGAGAGGTGGGCGCCGGCGGTGGGGGTGGTAGGGGCCATACTGAACCAGAGTGTGAGTAAAGGCAGCAGCGCAGCGTAAAGACTGTTGGGGAACCGATCGTTGGGGGTGGGAGGGCCACCGAAGCTGCGCCCCCCTCCGGCCTTAAGGAATCGTTCCCCTGCTCACCTAAGTTTTAGTTCTTATACTTCACGACCACGTGTGTGATTGACTCTTTCAACTACGATTTTGGTGTGCAACCCCGGGACCGGCCAGCCGGCAGATGTTGCACAACACGTTATCAACACGAGCTTTTACCCCGAGCCTTCATCGAGCCTACCCCAGCAGGTTCTCGACAAAAATCACGGAGTTATTAGATCTGAAATTTTATTAAAAATGGATTCCTCTTTGCATTACGATTCAGTTTTTGCGATTAGTTTCTTTTCGTTGTATTTCACCTCAAAATTAGATTTTCCTCGCGGGTCGCTTGCGGACCAAGTCGCCGGCACAATTGCCAATCGATCCCGCCGTACGAGGGACTTGTTGACCAATTTTTGGGTGAGACGGCACCACGCCGTCGAGCATCGCACCGCCGGCCCCCGCCGCCATGAATGGCCGCGAGCCGTGCCGCCCAATTTTTCCCATCGCGAGCCGCCGGGCACGAGCGAGCGCCCCCGCCTTGGGCGCAGGCTGCCGCCGCGCCGGGCATGAGCGTGCGTCGACGCCGTCCGGTAGGTCGCCGCAGCGTGCGCGCAGGCCCCTGCCGCCCCGGGCGCCAGCCGCTGCCTCCTGCGCGGGGCGTGCGAGCACGGCCGCCCCTTGCCGCCAACAGCCGCCGCCCAGAGGGGAAACCCTAGGGGCTGGCGTGGCAGGCCCAACTGGGCCGCGAGGGACGGGCCGGTGGGCCGGCTTCTGGGCTGAAAAAAAGAGAGGTGGGAATGGGATGGCAACCCGAATTACATTTTGGGCCAGGAATTTTGTGTTTTAGCCCCTGGATTTTACCGTAATTACGCACAAATATTTGATGTGCTGCGTTTTTGCGCATAAGTCCCTGGAAGTGTCAGTTTTTGCTGAAACTGCACATTTATGCTCAAAATGACTTCGGGAATGTGTTTTTGGGGCTAATTTTCACGTTTAGGAAATGTTTACCTTGCCATCTCTATACACATGCTTGTATTACCATGTTTTACCGTTGTTGATTAATTGTAATTATGACTTATTGCTTTTAATGATTAAGTAAGACATGAACTCGCGTGTTTTAAATATTGGAACGTTGTCTTAGTGAATACATTGTATCACCATCGCATTTGTGCAAGGGATTGCTGTTGTAATCTCATGGTTACTTGCAAAAATGCAGATGGATGGAATAATCCATCGGGAATTTGACGCGCTTCATGAGAGCGGCGCCAATTACCTCCAGTGGAATTGTGATGTGGAGTTTTTCCTCGAGTCAAAGGGACTCCTAGGGGCGGTCGGTCACTCGACCCACGAGGTCACTACCACCACGCCTAAGGAAAATGATGAGGGCTGCAGTTTTTGTGGCGCCATCTCTGCACCATTCTGGAGGAAGAGTATATGGCTGAGACTACCGCCATGGCTCTTGGGACTGCCGTGAGGGAGCGGTTCGAGGAGGACCAACTCGCCAACTTCCATTTTGGGGCCTTTTATGGCGCCATATGAGTAGCGGGCAAGTCCAGGCTGAGCCTGATGGAGTGATTGCAAAAATGGCCTAGTCATTATTGTTTCCTTGATGTTTTAGTTTATTCATTGATACAATTGGGTTGTAAGCTCTATGAGAGCAAACCATATTCTTTACAGTGATTGGATGATATCTGGTTCATTCATTAGTTCCTTTATTTAATACGGATGGCTTGTTATGTTTTGAAATGTATGTCGCGTTTACTTAATTATGTTGCTACTTCCTCACTTCATGAATTAATTAGATGCTATATTTTAGAACACGTGGCGCTCGAATGGAGGAAACGTGCCTTGTGGATAGTTGTACCACAAACACCATCTTGAGAGAAACTCGTTATTTCGAGTCCATTAAAAAGACTCCGGGGAGTATCATGACTATCGCAGGGGGCGAGTCAAAAATAGTAGGCTCTGGACGAGCTACTATCATACTCCCCATGAGAACAACTTTGCTCATTGAGCAAGCAACCCAGAGTCAACTCGAACTCTCTTGAGTTTTAAGGACATCCGTGCAAACGGCCTCCATGTGGAGACCGATGATGATAATGGCAAAGAGTTCCTACTTATCACAAAGCGCGATGCCCACGGTAAGCATGTTGTTGAAAAATTCCCTTCATTCGACACGGGGCTTTACTACACTAAGATTGTAGCGCCGCCCGTGTACACTACCTTAAAGACTATATTTAGAAGCTCTGAACTATTTTGCTTATGGCATGATAGATTAGGCCACCCGGGTATTAGAATGATGAGAAATATAATTAACAACTCAAATGGGCATGGGTTGAATGTTAAAAATTTCCTGAATCATGATGATTTCGTGTGCTCGGCATGCGCGACGGGGAAATTAATCATTCGACCATCACCATTGAAAGTGAGGGATGAAATCCCTGCGTTTTTTGAACGCATCCAAGGGGATATATGTGGTCCGATTCAGCCCCTTTCGGGGCCGTTTCGATACTTCATGGTGCTCATAGATGATTCGTCTAAATGGTCCTGCGTTAACTTGTTGTCTACACGGAACCATGCCTTTGCCAAGTTGATGTCGCAAATCATACAAATGAGGAATAATTTCCCGGATCATCGTATAAAGTCTATTCGAATGGACAATGCTGGAGAATTTTCTTCAAAAGCGTTCGATGATTATTGTATGGCACTTGGCATTAAGGTTGAGCACTCTGTACCACATGTCCATACGCAAAATGGACTAGCGGAGGCATTGATTAAGAGGATTAAATTCATTGCCAGACCACTCCTTCGGGGTTGTAATTTACCAACCACGTGTTGGGGGCATGCAGTGTTGCATGCCGCAAATCTCATCAACTATAGACCCACGGCCTACAACATCTATTCACCTGTCCAACTAGCGCAAGGGTCGGCACTGAAAATTTCCTACCTTCGTAGGTTCCGTTGCCAGGTATATGTATCGATTCCACCCCCTCAGCGATCAGCATTGGGACCGCTCCATAAGTCGGGGATATACGTTGGTTATGAGACTGTGTCCATAATCAGGTATCTGGACCCCATGACAGGAGACTGTCTTATGGCCCGCTTTGCTGACTGCATTTTTGACGAGGATCTCTTCCCGATTTTACGGGGAGGAAATCAAACTCTTGATGAGAAAAGTCGAGAATTGACGTGGCAAGCCACGGGGATCCACGCAAATGACCCGCGCACAAGTGAGACACATAGAGAAGTCCAAAAGATAATAGATTTGCATGCTTTAGCGAATCAACTGCCTGATCACTTTAGTGACTTGAGAAGTGTGACAAAATCACATGTGCCTGCGCGCAATGTACCGGAAAGGGTAGAGATACCCAAGGATCCTGTGGGTTTACCCGCTCGAGTCCAAAGGCCTAAAAGGACGAGAAATCCGGTTCCTCAAATCCCAAGTACTCGGGGACGCCCGATGAGAAAGGACAAGGGGGATTTATCACACTCGGTTACTAAAAAGCCCCGAGAGAGTGAGGGGAGCCCATTGAGACCTGGCACAAGTACGGAATCTCCAGCGCAAGGAATTCCGTACTTTAATCTTCCAACAGTGGAAGCACCCAACAGAGATGTGAGCGCACACGTTGGCGCGGAAAAACTAAAGGACCTCGCTCCAGGAATGGGAAATCCTGTTGAAACAGAGGATGCGCATGATGCACCCCATGACGAAATGGCCATAGATTATGTTAACACGGGAGAGTCAATAAACCGAGCGACTGCTAATGTCGACATAAACTTTGCTAAGAAAACTGCCACAATCATCGATCTTGACCCCGAGCCTAACTCGCTCACTGATTGTAAGAAGATGTCGGATTGGAAAGATTGGCAGAAGGTAATAGCTACCGAATTATTATCTCTGCACAAAAGAGAGGTTTTTGGACCTGTGTGTCTAACCCCTCCCCACGTACGCCTTGTCGGTTATAAGTGGGTATTTGTCCGCAAGAGAAATGAAAATAATGAGGTAGTACGGTACAAAGCAAGGTTAGTTGCTCAGGGGTTTACTCAATGACCTGGGGTCGATTATGAGGAAACCTACTCCTCGGTCATGGATGGAATTACCTTTAGATATTTGATCTCAATGGCAGTTAATATGGACTTAAAAATGAAATTGATGGATGTTGTTATTGCTTACCTGTATGGTAACTTGGATTCAGACATTTATATGAGGATGCCTGATGGTCTCCCGGTTCCGAACCAAGACAGATCAAACAGAGGTCTATACAATGTTCAACTCAGTAAGTCACTGTACGGACTTAAACAGTCAGGTAGAATGTGGTATAATCGCCTGAGCGATTTTCTACATGAAAAGGGCTACACGAGCAATGAAGATTGCCCATGTGTATTTATACGGCGATCCCAAGATGGATTCTGTATAATCTTGGTGTACGTAGATGATTTGAATATCATCGGTACACCCGAGGATATTGAGGAAGCAAGTTCCTACTTGAAGTCGGAATTTGAGATGAAGGATTTGGGTAAAACCAAGTTCTGTTTAGGTTTGCAACTGGAACATTCCCATGATGAGATTGTAGTGCACCAGTCTACCTACACTCAAAAGGTGTTGGAAAGATTTGGATTTGACAAGGCATATCCTTCAAAGACTCCCATGATTGGGCGGTCATTACAGCAAGACAAGGACCCTTTCAGGCCGAAAGAAGAGGGGGAGAAAGTTCTGGGCTCAGAATTTCCTTACTTGAGTGGTATTGGAGCACTCATGTACCTCGCGAATTGTACACAGTCGGACATTGCGTTCGCCGTCAATTTGCTAGCTAGGTACAGCTCTGAACCTACCAAACGGCATTGGAAAGGTGTTAAGAATGTCTTTTGGTACCTGTAAGGGACCAAAGATCTTGGGCTATTTTATAGAAGGAATCAAGACCTATCTTTGATAGGCTATGCCGATGCTGGGTATTTGTCGGACCCGCATACATCTAAGTCTCAGACTGGATATATTTTTCTATGTGGTGGAACTGCTGTTACATGGAAATCGTCAAAGCAAAGTCTTGTATCGACTTTGACGAACCACTCGGAAATCATAGCACTATATGAAGCATCACGTCAGTGTGTATGACTTCGACGGATGGTTTGCCACATTCAGCAGACCTGTGGGCTGAACACCGTCCAGACCCCCACCATTATCTATGAAGATAATGCAGTTTGTGTTGCACAAGTACAAACAGGTTATGTGAAGAGTAATCTCACCAATCATATAAATCCTAAGTTTTTCTATGCACATGAGTTTCAAAAGATGAACGAGGTAAAGGTCTTGCATACTAAGTCGTGTGAAAATCTTGTTGATTTGTTCACTAAGTCACTACCGGCATCCACCTTTGAAAGGTGTGTGCGTGGAATCGGTATGTTGAGACTGAGGGAAATGCAAAGTTCAGTGGGAGATACTTCACATACTCATCGATAAATCTTGATCATGGCGATCAAGTACTCATCTTGGAGATTGAGTAGGTTGTACTCTTTTTCCCTCAGCGAGTTTTCTCATGTTTCTCGCATGAGGTTTTTAACGAGGCAATCTGTACAACATAGCAACGTATCCCATGCGCTCTTTCTCCATGTGTTTTTCCCACTGGTTTTTTTCCGGAGTTTTTGAGGCATATGATATACGGGTATCGGCCCAAGGGGGAGTGTTGGGAAACCGATCGTTGGGGTGGGAGGGCCACCAAAACGTGCGCCCCCCTCCACCCCCGGAGGAATCGTTCCCCCACTAACGTTAAGTTTTGGGCTTTATCCCTTTGACCCAGTTGGACCATCTAGTCTATATAAAGGAGAGGAGGCTACCCCTTGTACGTACTGTTGAGATCAAAAATTACTAAAGAGTTCATGTTCCTCTCTACTCCCTGGTGTTCATCTACTTTACTATACTTCGTGATTCTGTGTGTGATTGACTCCTTCGACTACGATTTTGGTGTGCAACCCCGGGACCGGCCAGCCGGCAGAGGTTGCACAACAAAGACCACTTTTATGGGCGGTCCCTTTTGAGAAAAAGAAAAGAACGTTAAAGTGCCGTGGGGCCCTGCACAGACTGTACGTCATGTGATTCTCCCATACAAAGGAAAGGCACGGAACTATCACAGGTGATGAAATTCTAGCTCGGTGACTCCAGTGGTTCGACCCATTTATGCCGGATTGACGTCGGCCCAGAACGGCGACGCAGTTCGGTTTTCGATCCGGCCGGACTCATTCTTAACACAAATCTGGTCCGGGTTTGCGTTCCATCAATAACAAATGTACCAAGTCTCTCTCTGACTCAAAACTTTTTTGGCTTTGCCTGTCTCACCCGTCAGCGGCACATCTACCCCACCCGGGTCTTCTTAAACGGGGACCTGTCGTCCCCATTTCCCCACCGCACAACATTCATTCCCAGTCCCCAAAACCTTAGGGTTTGTCGCCTCCTTTCGCCGACGAGAAGCACCGCGCCCATGAACCCACTATCATCGCCTCCTTCTGCGTTCTCCACGAACGTGTGCGGCCACTGGATTGCCCATCCCGGCTGGGGAGCACTGCCTGCTACCCGGGGAGCTGTGCCTGCGGGCCGTCGGACTCATGCAACCCCAAGGCGCAACGCTCCCTACTTGCTCGCGCGTCGTCGGCCAAAGCCTGAGATGAAGGACGAAGAGGCGATGGAGATCATGGAGGAGGAGAAGGAGATTGAGCTCCCGGAGAGCTCCCGTGTCGCCAGCATCCTCCACCATTTTCGAGCGCATAGATCCGACGAGCAAGATGAGGAGCGTTTGGTCGCCTACGTCTGCAAGGAATCGTTGTAGACCAGCGCGGAGGAAGCGCGCGGTAGGTGGCATTAGAAATTGGAGGATCTTTAGCGGGGATTCGAAGCTGAGAAGAAACACCAGAGGAGGATGGGGGAGGGATGCGCGAAGGCGGCGCTACTCCAGACGTTCGTCCCGGGATCCAACGAGGAGGACGGTTGTGAGCCGGCGTGCATCGCAACTGGCAGGCCCATGTATTGCTCTTCCCCTCCCGCTGAAGTACCAAACTCACCTTGCCATCAGTTTGGTGTTTCAGTGGGCAAAGTGGTTGTCCTTAAAGTGTGTACCGAAGTTAACTTTTAGAGTTCATCGGAGTATTGTAGCAAGTTTATCAAATTTTGTCAATGAATTGTAGCAAGTATATCAGATTTTATCAATGGATTATAGCAAGTTCATCGAATTTTAAGCTTGCCAAGGTTCCCAAATAGGTCACCCCGCTGGGCGCACTCTGCAACCCAAAGCGATTCAGACCGTACACGGGCCCTTTTGTGTCCGCCTCGCGACCTCGCGACCTAAACGGACCATGTCCGGCTCGATCTCAACAGCAAGCTCGTCTGCCGCGGAGAGGAAGAGAGGCAATAAGAATTCGACAGTCGTGTCATCTTTTTCTCAGTGCAGGTGGGGAAATTAGGAGGAAAGATCACAAAATGAGAGGCAGAACAATTTTAAGTATATTTTTTTTGCATATTGCAACAACCGGGTAGTTAGCCAACGTGCCAGCTGGCCGTCAACACCTTCTCAGGCGAGTTTAGGGCTGCACATGTACAACTTTAAAGAACTAGATGATGCCCATTGTTACAGAAATTTTTAATTAAAATACGTGAGCGAGATGATGCCACACACATTGGTGCGGAAATGAACTTCCGGGAGTGAAATTGAGTAGCAATGAAATAGTATCCAGAATAGAAAACATAGAATGAAATTGTTTGGTAGATTCTTCACCTAGTGTGGATAGCTTGATGAAAAGTAGCATGCAGGTGCAAAAAAAAGAGTTTTCCACTAAATAGGTGTGAACAAGTTAATAATGTGATGATGGCATATTTGCATGTTGGGGGAAATCAAATAGTGGGGTTCTCCTACTTAGATATATAAGATAATTGTGAGAAATATCTCTTTGTGGTGGTGGAGTTGTGGGTGCATAACTCTATTGATTCTATAGTTGCTTTATATCTTGGTGCTCATAATTATGTTGTAGGGTTTTCCTTACAGCCTTTCATAAAAAAAAACTTTAAAAGAATTAAGATCCAAATATACAGTTTGATACAATTAGGACTCGCTCGACACACTTCCTATAGTTATAAGACTTGCGATGCATTTTACTTATACATAAAATTGCATTAGCTAATCTTTACAATTTTTTCGTATTCTATGATGTGTCTGGTTGACGGCACCTTTGATCCTACAGTTCACGATATTCATCTGCCTACGATATTCTGGCATGGTTCTCCTCTGCATCACACAATGCATGATCAGGTTCACGCATAGTATATCCCTAGAAAAATAGTTCATGCATAGTATCCCTCTCATCGTCCAGGATCTCAATATTGGAAGCACATCTGCTGATCTTTCCCAATATTTTTATCTTCATTGATCACGAGCCCCTAACAGTGCTTTTTTTTTGCTCGGCAGTGGAGGAGCTACGGAGCTACATGTGGTCCGGCATATATGTTCTTGATATAGACATGCTAATCATGAATACGACCTTGGACACCCTCAATTTTAGAGCATTCGATAACATTTATAATCAGCTGAAGTCAAGTAGTATTAGTTTCAATGTCAAATGCATGAAGAGAGAAAGAGCTACCACTATCTTGTTTCATTTTATAATGTAGGCACCTTGTGGAGTTATTCAAGTCAAAAGTGAAGATGAAGTGTCATAGCCTGCAAAGGAAGATGCAAAGTGAAGCCTTCCAAGTGTACTTTCCAACAAATCAAACGGCACATGTTCGGAGTTTGCTACTGAAAGATACACCGAATTCAAGTTGAATCTGATTCAGGTCCGTGCTGTCAGGAGACCCGAATTTGTTTTAATCACCCAAGTCGCATCCGGACTCCAAATCAAGCAAACAAGTACTTGTTGGAAAGGTAATTCCAAGAACTTTCCAACGGATCTGGCCCCATCAAGAGATTCTACGCGTGCTGACTATGGCGGACAAAACAAACTGACAGATCTGTTTTTATGTTTCCAAATGAGTTGTAATTTGTTAGGAAAGTTAGAGATAGATTTGAATTTCGGCCTCCTCCTCAAGGTGGACGAAAATAGCTCTCACTACTCCTTTATATACTCCATGTGTTCCGCTAAGGAACTTTGAGTTTTCTTTACACTTATAAAAATCTGAGTTGGTGGTCGCGAGTTCACTCCAACAAGACTACCCCTTAATGGCTATGAAATTATCTAATTGCCACTCATTCTATACATATCACGATCTTTTGACTATACTTGATTGGTTTTCATAACTTTCAAGATAATTCTTTAAAAAAATAGTATTTGACAAAATTCCTATTTATCAGAAAATTTTAAAAATATGAATGACACATATTTAAACAATTCAATCATAATACAAATTCTTAATTTCGTAGCAGAGCATGGACATTTAGCTAGTGATTAGATAAAGTTTAACTTTTGCTACTTTCGTGTAATCACATGTGTCGGTTAGACCACCTGTTTTACCATCATCAAGAATCCAACTTATCGTTTCGTTGACACGTCGATTTATTACAGAATATTCGCAATTTGAGATTGTACTTGCTATTTATCTTATTTTTTTACTTGTTCTTTAGTCGGATTATCAACGTCACCTCCTACCCAAATCGAAAATTACCAACCTCACCAAAAGATAAGCCATCCCCGAGCCATATCAGTTCTCGCTCGAAAACTCTTCGAATCAGACATGGTCGAATCTGTTCTAGTTAAAAAGAAAAACACTTTTCCTGCTTACTTAATGCACATCCGCCATGTGACCTTTCATGGAATCGACACCGCCATTAAACGCTTTACTAACACGGCTCATGTTGAACATCCAACTTTTTGATCCACCAATGTTTCACAAATACATAAAAGAATTGCAAAATATCGCATTGTATTTAATTTACCATAACAACAGCTAAATATAGTATCAAATCACATGCATAGAAAAAATAAATACAAACACACCTAGAGTACTTCTTTTTGAAGGTGGATAACCCGGTCTCTGCATTGGTTGATGCACACAACCGTATACCTAGAATACTTCTAAACCTTACACTGGAGGGAGTAGCATTCACAGATGAAACCAATATGTGCATTAGGGCTGATGAATTCGAACTTACACGGCATACTTAAACCAAGGGAAAAGTTCGTACCTGGTCACTCCTTGAATTATTCGACCATGATAACACAATCGACTTGGTTTCGTAAGATGGGTTTGATTAAACTCCGAGTAAATACATAAAAAGTAAATCAAAATCCCTATGCAGAAACCTCAACAATACCAAAAGATTTGTAAACATCAATTATCTCTAATTCGACAATTCACAACGCTTTCAAACAAATTCAGGAGTCAGGAAATGTTGGTTACACCCTTGTCTGCTTTCCAAAATGAAGAGCCCAGAAGCCTCCTCGGAATATTTCATATAACAAGGACCCAGCCGGACCGATTGCTCGGGTCTCATCTTTGTCTGCTATTTGAATCTCCAGCAGAACCTATCCCCCATGGCGCAAGCATCTACAAGGACCATCTCTTCAAACAAAACTATGTACCCTGGTTGAAATGTTAGCGTGTTCAGTTGATCTTGGGCTTCGGCCTCCTTGGTCGCAGAAGAAACCAAAGCAACCCAAAAACAGCTATAAAAGCAGGGAGCGTAGTTAAGTCTAGCTGTACGTCAAGTTTCCTTTCACGGGCACATTGAACAGGGTGTAGACTTGAAATGGTTGAGTTCACAGCACGAGAAAATCTGAAAGGAATGACAAAACATATGAATACCAGACAGATAGCTAATAATTCCAGTTAAGGACATAACATGACTTGTCAAAATAGATACCATCTTTATGTTCTTGGCAACATGCACCCTAATGACTACTGAGTTATAGACTGATTCATTTCTGGAAAGGCCTAATGAAAATCAAAGCCACCATCCAGTTTGGATCTTTTCAAGTCCAAAATGGTGGAAGTCTATGTACTCTGCTTTGGATCCATCCAGTTTGGATCTTTTCAAGTCCAAAATGGTAAGTCTATGTACTCTGCTTTGGGGGATACTCAAGATCTAAATGCTCGTGGAAACTGGCAAACTCAAACTTCCACTTAAGATAAAACAATTTCTTTTGTGTCTTAATTTATCTTGGTGTCATTCTCACTAAAGATAATTTAGGCTAGCAACACTGGCAGGGAGATTAGTTATAGCTTTTGCTATAAACAAGAGACGATTCAGCATCAGGGTTTTGGCTGTACTTTTGCGAGCATTGTTTGGCAGGTGGTACATACATAGATCTCTCATTTGTGTTGGCGCCGTGTCGTTTTTTAGGTCCATTTGGCTATGTAGGAATGACATCATGTTTGAGAAGAAAAGGTTGGCTCCCTTATGCCGGTACTATACTCATGTAACAATTGGTTGCGTCATGGGCTTTGCTACAGCAGACGCAGTGCAATGGTTTCAAGCGACTGGAATGGCTTACGCGGGAATTTATGTCAAGGTTTGGGTGGCGAGTACATATTAGATTCCTTACAATTTGATTGTGTTTGGTGGCCGGTTTTGTAAACCCACTCGCTTTGTTTCCTATTTGTTCCCAGGTAGTGTATGGCAGTGCATCAACGATGGTAGCGCAAGAGACAGGAATTTAGACAGGTTGAGGCCCTCAGGACCAAGGTAATACCCTACTCCCGTGTTTGGTGGCCCCAGTTGTTTACAAAGAAACATTCCCTATACAAAAAGACTAGTGTGCCCCTAAAATATCAGGGAGCTTCCTTGGTAGCTACTCCAAGGCGGTTTGGGACTAGGCAAAACCAGCCTAAAGTCGGTGGAGGCCGGACACCTTCCGAAGTGTTCGCCTATGTCTGTTTGTTGGGGCCGAGTTAGGCATGTTTAGCCATACCCGAGTTCTATGAAATCATCGCTATAACTCTGCAAAGAACGTTGGTCGTGTGCATCTATGATACAGATGCCAGAGGCAATAGAACTTGCATTTTTAAAAATAAAGGTGTTCTAGATGAACGAGATCGGTATCATATGTCAGCAGCTAATTGCATTTTTTTCAACAATAACTAAACATATTCACACAAATGTAGTATTAAATTCTACTTCACATAAGAAAACAAATACTCCCTCCGATCCATATTAATTGTCTCAAATTTGTCTAAATATGGATGTACCTATGCCTAAAAAGCGTCTAGATACATGTAATATTTCGACAACTAATATGGATCGGAGGGAGTACAAATATTGTATGTGTGTGCAAAGCCCAAGGACTACTCACCCATTAGAAGCATCCTCGAGCAACGACATAAGCTTTACTGCATCACCATAGCGCAACCCTTTAGACATAACCGCCACCTAAATACAAAGAGAACTTAAGCCCAAGCATTGAAAGCACATCGGTAAAAAGGCATATCTGACAGAAACTTACCCTTCTCCACAAGTTAACAACAGAATTGTACTTCTCAACCATCACTCCCTCTTGAGTCTTGAAAATTTTAAACCCTTGTTCAGCTGCAGCTTGTTAAGGTTCCTCAAAATAAACAAAGAGAGCAAACAGCGCAAACATGCATATTAAAGGCAGCCAACAGTTTCGACAGAAGTCATAAGGACATGTACAATGGGGTGATGCCAGCCTTTTCTTAGCAATGCCACGTATGATAATTGCTGATGTGAAAGAGAGAGGAATGAAGAAAGGCTTGAGCCTTCTCTTAACTTAGAGATGATCTCTTCACAAGAAAGATAAGGCAAAAATAAGACAAATTTCCCATTGTACTACCTCCGTTCCATAATTCTTGTCGAAATCTTACATGTATCTAGACACCTTTTAGGAATAGGTACATCCATTTTTTGGCGAATTTGAGACAACAATTATGAAACGGAGGGAGTACTAGATTTCACCTTTTCCTAACATTTATTTAATTAATTTTATTTATTTAAGCATTAATAGTAAGATATCTCACTAAGAGTTAACCTATTGTACAACATGTTTTGTTGTCTTTTCTTAATAACGTGGAACACCTCATCAACCATTGTACATGCCCTAAGAGCGCTCTTTGCTAGGTTTGACCCAAATTCTCCAATATATCAAGTTGGGTTCCGATTGGCTGTCACAGGATGCACTTTGCTATACTGCTTCATGCGGACTTCATTAATCACAACCATCATGCATATCCACAGGAGGCTAGGACTGACCACCAAGGAGGTTATGATGCGAAAAGCTTAAAAAATGTATTTACGAACACCCAGGATTAGTTTTTGCAATTTTTCAAATGTGCATGTGGTTTTTGTCAACTGGGAGCATGTGCTCCTGGTTGCAACTATGAATACGTAAAGTTCATACTACTTCTGGTCCATCTAGTTCAATTGAAAACATGAATAAGGTTGAACTATGTCCCTTGTGTCTACCTCTTCTCAAAACAATATTATCCATAGCAAACTTTCAATAACTTGAATAATGAGGAACTAAAGAAAATTATTAGGATACTTGTCCTCTCTGTTATCAATCGTTGTATTGCTGAATTGACTACTTGTATGGATTCCTCGACTGCAGTAATAATATAGTTCCGAGCAATTACATCTTGCTGAAACTCAGAAAGTCGCCATCCTTTAGAATTAATAGATAAAGGATTACAACCCACAGACCACGTCCAGTCCTAGAAACATGAGAAAAACAAAGAAGGTGATGAGAAAAGGGAGGGGTTTTCAAATTACAATGGCGAATAGGTCAGAAAATAAATAATGAATGAATGCTGACAGAGAAGACGATTAGGTTACGGCAAAGTTTGATATACTGCAGTGGAAGAGAATATAGAAGTTATGAACAAGTAATAATGGACAACTCAACATAATTAATTAAAACTAAAGGTATATACTCCCTCCGATCCATAAAAAGTGTCGCCCACTTAGTACAAAATTTGTACTTAGTACAAAATGGGCGACACTTTTTATGGATCAGAGGGAGTATATTATAAGAGCAAAGCAAATTTTTTTCTCCAGGAAACACAAAAGCCTTGTGTTTCTTCATTGAAAAGGCAGAAGTGTCACAGTAGAAGCCACAAGCTGTCAAAAAGCAGACAAAAAAAATGATCAAGTACAAGTGCCTAGAGAATCTTAATGCCCATCCCATGACCTAGGCAAAACCAGCCTAAAGCCTAAAATCACCAGTGCACACCCAGAGATTCGCCTCATCCTTGATCCTTGCAATCAGCGAACGAATGCAAGGCCTGACGTTATCAAAGGTGCACTCATTACGCTGCTTCCAAATCAACCAAGCAGGTCCTCCTTTCGAAAAAAAAAGGAAAAAAAAAAGATCAACCAAGCAGTGAGCAGGGTCATGGAGCCCAACCCTTTGTGCAGTTGGTTGAGAGTGCGGCAGCCGAAGCATGCCACCACTCGGTGATCTTTTCTCCACGCATCGGTGGCTGGCAAGTTGCCCTGATCCTAGCCAGCATCTCAATCCAAAGCTGCTGTGAGAAGGGCAAGTCAACGAGCAAGTGTTGCATGGTCTCTTGTTCTTGATCGCAGAGAGGGCAGACTTGATCATGGTCCAGACTACATTGCTCGAATCTCTTGGCGGTCTGGCAACATTTAGGTTGGCATGCCATAAAAAGGAATTTCACCTTTCACTGTGCCACTTCCAGTTCAGTTTCCAGTACTCCCTCCATTCCAAAACACAACTCACATAGATTTTTTTCATTTGTTCCACAACACACCTCATTTTTTTTTGGTATCCGCACCCGGCCAATAACTACTCACATCCATTTACTATTGATCCAATATGAGTGGTCAGGCACTAGAAACGAGAGTTGCCTTGGTCCAAGTGCACAAATCTATATGAGTTGTGTTTTGGAACGGAGGGAGTAGTAGCAACATACGGCGCTGCAGAAGGAAGCCAGGTAGCAAGAGCGGGTAGAGTATGAACCAGTAGCGCTCCAGCGCCAGATCAACTTATCTGGCACATCAGAGAGGCGGACATGGGCGATGGCCATCAAAAGGTCAAGAAACTGCAAGATCGCCGATGCCCAGAGGGTACCCTGGATGTCGAGCACCCACCGGCAGGCAGCAAGGCCCTCAGCAGCTTGCAGTGGAGGCGTGGAACAGAGCCATACCAGCCACACTGAACCGCAGATCGATCCCATGCTAAGGCCGGCTGGGGTCGTTGCGGACGTGTCCGTGCAGTCGACTCATAACAAACGCATACTCATAGCCGTGCTTACGCACCCAAGGTCTTGCATGCCGAGCCCACCATAATTCAATGGCCGCAAACCCGGCACCAATTCATGCTGCAGCTGCCGCCGTTCACATAAGCAGGCGCCTCCCATAGAAAACCATGACGTAACTTGTCCATGGCCTTAATGATTTTTTTCTGTGGTCGATCATGATCAACTGATGAGCCAGGATGGTGGTCAAGGTGGAGTTGATCATGGCCTGTTAGCAACCCGGTCCACAAGGACCTGCATCTGGTCGCTAGTAGGTTTGCACAGGGTGAAAGGAATTCTCAAGCAGGTCACACGACTCCATGCGGAGGGGCCATACATGGCTAAAATTTCGTGTGCCGATTCTTGATCCCCAGCGCTAAGATCTCCCTCGCAGCTAGCAGCTCATAAGGCGTCAGGTTGCAGAATAGCACAACGTCGTCAGCATAAAGGGAGATGCGAGGCAACACGCAGCAAGGACGAAGGGAGCCAATACACCACAGTTGGAGGCATAAGTCAGGAGGCAGCTCAGGGTATTGACAACCAGCGAGAAAAGCTTCAAGGACAAGAGGTCTCCCTGTCGGAGCCCTTCACTATGCCAAATAGGAGGGCCTGGCTTGCCATTCAGGAGGATCCTGGTGCTCGCAGAGGAGAACTGGATCGCCAGCCGTCCTAGCAAGTGATCACGAAGAACCTCAAAGATTAATGGCCAGGAGACAGAGTCTAATGCCCACGTCAAGTTGAGCTTGAGAAGGACGTTCGATTGCTTGGTGGTGCAGCCTAGCTGTTTGCCACACAAGCACAAATTATCATGCAAGCAACGACCGGAGAAGAAAGCACTTTAGTTGGAAGAAACCAGAGTGCACAGCGACAGCGCCTTGGCAAAGACCAACGTGAAGATGTGAATCAGACTAATGGGACAGTAGTTCCGCAGCTCAGCAGCATCTTGTTTTTTTTGGCAGTAGCGCAAGAAGCGCCTGGTTAAGGGATGAAACCCTCTGCCCCGCAGCTCAAACAGCTGCTGGAATGCAGCCACCACATCACATTTGACGATCCCCCAGCAAGATCGCCGGAACTCTGCAGTAAACCCGTTGGGCTCAGAGCTTCGTCTGGTTGTTGCTGCTTAATATGACCTGCTAGATTTCCTTCTCGCTGAAAGGCACCTCCAGATCGGATAGAAGGACAATAAATGCTACGGAGTACAAAGTATTCCTTACCTATGAAGCTTAGTAATATTCTTTTTCTAATGTTATCTTGTTAAGCAGAAGTGACTTGATAGAATGAAAAGTATTTCAGCAATATCTGACATAGATGAAGAAAACTTTACTACACTGGTATGTACCATATCCACCCCCTTCTTTATGAAAGTTGTTCGGTGACTATAAAACCTACAAGACTAATTGAATTAAAGCCGTACAGATCATGAAAATTAACATCAAGTGCCATGTACCAGAGGAAGGTAATCCATTCCAGATGTGACATCAAGTTAGCCCAGCATAAAAGATAGTATGTTTGCGTGGGATGGTGGATCATAGCAAAAGAATCATGGGAATGTAAAGACAGCATGCTGCTAGGGGATTGGTACATCTTTTGAATCATTGCTGGCTATTCTAAAAAAAATTCCTGAAGTGAAATTGATAGGAATGAAAGTGCAATTCGAAATATTTGTATATTATGCCGTTCCACAGAAGAGACATATGTTACCCATTAGTCAACTAATACTGAAATTGATAGGAATGAAGGCGCAACAAACCTCAAATGCAGTTTCATGAGCTGAGCTATAAACTAGATGTGAAGGAAGTAAACCAGCCACATATTCAGCAGATGCAGCGATAGCAGCCTTAACAGGTTTCCTGTTCACAATGAGTTACAAGGACCATCAATGCAGTAGGATCAAACTCAAAATCATAAGACATATTTAATGACAACGGGGGAACTGGGAACTGGGACTTGCTCGTTTTCAGTTACCAAATCCTAACAAAGTTAGATGTGCTTGATCTTATGACTCCAATGAAGCTATGGAGTTCGATGTTAGAAAGTTTACTTGAGATCACAAACAAAACAAGGGGGTTCAGTGTTAGAAAGTTTACTTGAGATCACAAACAAAACAATGGAGTTCAGTGTTAGAAAGTTTACTTGAGATCACAAACAAAACAATGGAGTTTAGTGTTAGGAAGTTTACTTGAGATCACAAACAAAACAGTGCCATAACACGATGGCTCTTAGGTGTTGTGTGCCAAAGAAAAGTTAGCTGCCGCAGTAGCACAGTTAACTATGACTATGGATGACTCTCACAGTCCCACCTGTGGTCTCAAATCAAGCACGCCCTAAATGTGGGAACAGTTTGAGTTTTTAAGGAGAAATAGGTATTGCAGGTCAGATTCCGGTCTATATTCAAATGACTGAAGTCAACAAACAAAATTCAAATTGGAAGTTAACATATGCTTACCAGCCCCTTTTTAAAAAAAGAAGATTGGTTAAGATTTGGTAACTGAAAAGGAGGCTAGGATATTGTAAATTCAGATGGGGGCCAGACACCAACCCCACATGTCTGAGCTCTAGAACGGTCGCTCGGATCTAAGCATCATTATGTTCATGAAACTACTACTCCCTCTGACCCATATTACTTGTCTCAAATTTGCCCAAATATGGATGTATCTATGTTTACAAAGCGTCTAGATACATGTAATATTTCGACAAGTAATATGGGTCGGAGGGAGTGCATAATAATCACAATCATACCTCAAATCCCATAAGATTGACCTCCCATTGCATTGTAAGTGGCTTTCCCAGGAATTGGCATCAGATTGAACTACGACAACCATGTTTGAAAGAGCCTTAGCTTGATAATGTTTATCCAATAATAGGGGTTCACTATGTATGAACCAGAATACTGGAACCTCCAGCGTCGACCTGTGGTTTGAATGTTCTCCTGCGCATAGAAACAAAGCCTCGTTTACGATAATTCAACACACAGTAGCAAAAGACAGTGGCCTGGGAAGTCATGCTTGATACAGTGCACATCAACATAGTAAACACTAGCTTCATTTTCTCTCATCATAAAATCCTAGAGATGATACTACATCAGTTGTCAAATACATGTTGACCTATAAGGAGTGCTGTGGAAATGATGACAGTAGGGCTACAATATAACCTACAACATTACAAGCAAAAAAAAGTATTTACATGGGAATGTTCTTGTGGTCTGTAAGACTTGTGCTTACCTTAGCGCACGGTAAAAACAAGAGAAAGATGATATACTTTAAACCTTCTTGATTTTCTTAGATTTTGTGGGCTCTTCACGTAAATGTTTTGTGTTGTTAATTAAAAAACATTAAGGCTCCCCCTTCTCCCCCGTACTGATCTCACAAAATGTTACCGGTGCATTTTGTCAACAAAAACATCTTTTAATGTACGTTTAATTTTGCAAATAATAATTAAAAAAATTAATTCAATATTTGCAAATATATATTTCGAAAAGAAAGGACAAAGGCGAGTATTGGGAATTGTGTTAATGTCCGAAACAAGTAAAATAGAATGGAGGTAGTATTGTAAAGATAGACCCATGAACTTTCCCACCTATATTTCCTCAACAAAATCACCAATTCCATTTTAGCCTCAAAAGATCAATAGCACAGAACCCTCACACGAAAATCCATGTGTTGCAAGGTGGTGTCTAAAGAATACATGATCATATGGTTAATAATCTGATGCAGGACGTGTATCTGGCATCTAAAGGCATTGTTTTGCATGGTTCATATACAAAAAGTGAGTAACTCCATGCAACACTCAATAGAAGCATGCATGTGAATGGTCAATAAAACTTTAAATATAGAAACACTGCCTGAACCAAATGGCATTCTCCAGACCAAACAGCACAAGTCCCTAGATCATGAGAAGCGAATCAAAAGAATATATACCTTTAAGTGAACCTCGCTCACTTAACCTCTGTAGCTGGTGTTGGAGAATAGCAGAATCAAGGTATGTACGAACTGTAGACCTATAGGTACCATTAACCAATAAGAGTGGGACTGCAGCTGCACGGCGTGCCATAGAAAACGCCATCATCAATGCTGGTTCCTCTGACAATGACAGCCTAAGTATCAACATGCATAATTCAAATTCGTAAGACTTGGAAAACACAACTGTACTCAAGATAGTTTATGAGGATGTCAAGATGACTGTAAAATTAAAAAGCACACAACGCACAGACAAAACTTTATGCAATTTTTCTAAAGGTATATTTCCTTACAGGCCACTCAATAGTTCCCTGGCCCCAGACCTGTC
Source organism: Brachypodium distachyon (assembly GCF_000005505.3). Lineage (NCBI taxonomy): Eukaryota > Viridiplantae > Streptophyta > Magnoliopsida > Poales > Poaceae > Brachypodium > Brachypodium distachyon. Next base: position 44,404,120 of record NC_016133.3, on the reverse strand, counting down.
ACTGAATAATGAAAAGCTCCGTAATATGCCACTAGTTTAAAAAATATTAATCGTTCATGCCATTAAATTGGGTATTCAAACCGTGGCAAGGCTGTCAAGGCAATCTTGCCCTGCACTACAAGTGTGCCGCCATACATGGCCCATTGTCGGGTGCTCTCGTTCTCTACAGCAGATGGCCCACATAACAGATTCCTCTTTTCTTCTTCTCTTGCTCTTTTGCTGTGTCATTTATCTACATATGTATTGAAATTTGGTGCTCGCATGCCCATATGCTCTCCTGTGTGCTGCTGTTGAACATTGGTTTTCACTGTTGGTGCCCTCTATGTTACTTTTGCTTCTGTCCACTGTTCTTGTGATAGCCATAGTCTGTGCCATACAGATTCTTCTGTGATAAGGGCAGGGAACTGTTGTACATATTTAGAACAGAGAGAAAGCCATGAGAGAAACCATGGAGGAAGAACATGAGGTCATGATGGGAATCAATGAAAATTCTGATATATGAACAATATAATGCAGCATTTGGGTTCACAGAAATGAGCCTTGAATCGTGGAACAGAAAATGAAATTCCCAAATCGGAGGCTGTTTCATCGCACCTTGGGCCAATTGCATAGAATTGATGGACAATTAGAGAAGGTATGGACCACCATTCCTGCTATCTTCTTTGACTATAGAGATAAGCCACAATTAGTCTTTCCATCTTCTCCACCTCTGATAACCCTCCAGTCACTCACGTAATCACTCTAGTGACCTCAGCAAGTAGCAGTTCGGTGGTTGCCTTGACACGTCTTCTTCCTCTTACTCGTCACCGGAGCTACTACCCTACTAATTAATCGCTGGCAATGGGTTTCTTCTCTATGTCAGTCATTCGCACAAGTCAATCACTGATTAAGGTTCCTTAAAAACTTAAGGATACATTGATACATTTCGAGATCAATTTTGAAGAATAATGGATCCAATACTAAAGAAAAAACAAAGAAGATAATTCCGCCTTTTATCACTTAGGAGGTTTCTGAGAAAAAAGTCTAATGCACAAGTGTACATATGAGAAGAAAAATTATATTGCCGACATCATGGATAGATCATATTCTTGTGTTTTCATAGTTAACTTTTAACGTACATATGGCTTAATATTAGCAATGGGGACTCTGAATTCTCGGGGATTGGCCCTTACAAGGTTTTATTCAATTCCATGAACCAACCAGACCCAAACAGAATGGATGGAATGTACAAAATCACATAGGTTTTATCAATAGGAGTGGCACCGCGCAGTTCATTATTCACTGGCAGATCAGGAACAAGGAACTTTTCTGCTTTTTAATCCATGCCAGAGTTTGTAGAACACTTTGCATTTTCGCACGGTTTTTCAATGGGAAAATGCAATTGAAATAAACGAAAATTCCCCAAAATATTATCAAAAGGTATGGACAAGACCGGCAGAAATGGCAATACAAAGCATCCCAAGGCACCTGGCGTGGCCTGTAGGCGCAAGTAGGGAGGACGTGTGGTGAACTCCTGCCTGTAAGGACATACTGGCAAGCTGCATATACGGTCACGTGGTTGCTGAGGAGAGGATAATGACACCAGCACATGGCGTGGTGGGAGGAGGAAATAAGGCCACAGTGCGCCACTCATGAGAGGACATCATGGAACACACTACATTGCCAAGGAGGCACGATACTTCTGAATGTTCGATGTGTCGCTCATCATGGTAAGCAAGATCAAATACTTGTTCATTAGCACAAAAAATTGTGTTCTGTTGCAATGTTCTGCAGGAGTCTTAAGCCTTCTTGCTTCATGCACTACACAAGTGCATTATCTTCCTGGATGCATGGTCTAGATGGTTAGCAGACACATCCATGAGGTAGGCGATGCTCTTGGATCTAATTAGCAGGAGCAGAGAACATTTTTACCATTTTAAGAAAACTATGTCATGAATGCCATTTTGTGAATGAGTTTCGACAACCAATGGCATCAACCAAAATGTTGTTTTTGTCGTCGGAAAGTTTCAACTATGGATATCCCATATGGCATACCCAAATGTTCCAACCTTTTCGAGACGTATACAAGTGCTTACTGACTATAAACTAGACTCACGACCATGGTTTTCAAAGTGTCGCCTAGTCGACGCTTAGGCGTCGAAGCGCCCAGCGACCTCAAGGCGTCGTTCTCGCCTTAGAATTAGGACTAAGGCGCCCAGGAACGTCGCCTAGGCGCTGAAATCGCCGCTTCCCTCTTCTCTGGATGCCCTCGATAGAACTCAGCGGGAAAAGAGCCAGAAGGCCCAGAACTCAGAAATCGGCGGGAGAAACTGAAATTGGCGGGAGAGGAAGAGAAATTGGAGGGAAAATGAGTTGGGAGAGAGAGAGGGGAACACACCAGTGGTATAAATCGTGGGAAGAGAGAGAGAGGAGCTCCTGCCGACCAGATCCCATCCTCCTCCGCCAGTCCGCCGCCAGGCTGCTGCCCGCCAGATCCCCTCCTCCCCCGCCAGTGGTATAAATCGTGGGAAATTCAAGGTATGAATCAGGTTTTCTGTCTACTCATGTCTGCCATATTAGTTCCCCTAGCGCTTTGCAAAATTTGACTAAGGCGTCGCCTCGCTTCGCGCTTTGAGCGCCTAGGCGTTGAGGCGCCCCCCCAACGCCTTAAAGCGCCTGGACGCTTTGAAACCATGCTCACGACAATCTACAATTCTATTTTGAATCACTTTTAAGTACAACTAAGAAAGTTAAATGAACGTGCTATGAGAAAACAAGCCGCAGAATAAAACTGTAATAGGTGCACCTGAATTTCACATACTGTTTCCATATTGATTAGTTTTAAACCCTGTGGTAAGTTTATCACTCCATGTTAAATCTTTTTTTTTCTACCATGATCCCTCCATATTTGTAGCTAAAGAAGCACTTGATTTGCCCTTCTTGATGAACAAAAAGCATGTAATAAGACTATAAACCAAGATTGAGAAAATGAAGAACACGTACATGTGTTGACTAAACATTGACTTCTGAGACCGTAATAACAAAGAACTAAGGCCCTCCTTGATAGATTTTACATTAACAGGCAACTGGTTTATATTCCTGACTTTCTGCAAAAAAAAAAAGACAGTGCAGGGGGGCATAACTTTATTGAATGTACAAAACACAAGCAAAAGAAACAGAATAGTTACCTCTTGTGTCACGAAGTACAACTGAAATGATAACTTCTCGTAGTAATGGTATGCACTGTGAGAAACAGATGGAGCAATGACATGCCTCATCGATCCCCATAATGTTGACCCAAGGTGTGCAAGAAATGAATCACGAGCCACTGTGTAATTATGATGTTCCTGACATTACATGATTGAATTCTGCTATTAGAAATACGATTAATTCCAGGAAGTTGTGTTGACATTAAAAGGAGAACGTGTTCATGTTAAAATAGTTTTTTCCAGGACGCGACTACCGTGCTACCGCTGCTAGCGTGACACGTCACCCTGCTTTTTGTTATTGTGCATGTCTTGCTTTCTACCTTCCAGCCATGCCAGATGTTACCCATTGGAAACTCTTGTTATTTGATGGCAACTAATATTGATTTATGCAGGCAGTCAATAGTGAGTGGTAGACCTATGTTACTTACTAGCAACTTTAATCTTTACTTGCTAGCAGCTCTACATGGTAGCAACTCCTATTACTACCACTTCGCCAAGTACCGTTGACTTATACAGACAAAGACCCGTGACAGCTATATCTCCCATTATCCATTCCATATACTCCATCCGTTCCAAAGTGTAGGGCGTATAACTTTTGTTTACTGTCAAACTTTCTAAACTTTGACCAACCATATAACAAAAATATCAACATCTATGATGCCAAGTGAGTATCATTAGATACATTGTGAAAAATATTTTCATAATATTTTGATTTGACGTATATGTCAATACGTTTTGCTATAAGTTTGCTCAAACTTTAGAAATTTTGACAGTCAACAAAAGTAATGCACCTTACATTTTGGAACGGACGGAGTATACGACTATGCATGCTCTAAAGTGCCAAAACAGCACACTCTGTGCTACGTAGCAGCAGTTGGAAAAAGCTAACCTCAGAAGTATCTTTAAACAAGTTCCATTTTTCCACCCTCTTGAGTGCATCAAGAGCTTTCTTCTTATTAATTTCATCAGAATCTCCATTATTGTAACCCTCCAGTTCATTTTTAAGATCATGCATCCTTTCTTCGAGTTCTGTGTACATAACTGAAGGTTATTAATAGCAAGCAGAGATCTTTCAAACAAAAACACAGGAACATTAGGAACAGTACAAGACTCAAGCCCAGGTTGTACCATAAACTGAAGATCTCAAGAAAAACATCGATAACATTTTTTTTAAAGGAAAAGATAACTCTGTAGCTTTTGTAATTGATGCAAAAAACATCGTGTCCATGCTTTTTCTTCAGGTGGGAGTGGGTGCGTATATACTTAGGCTTCGTTTGGACGTATGTATTGGAAGCCTTGGAATTGAATTGGGCTCAATACCAAATCAGCCTCTGTATTGAAATGGGCTCAAATGTCAATTCTGGTGTTTGGTTGTCGATGAATTCGTTATTTGGAATCACCGTATATAACAAATTCCAATTTCTGTTTGGGTGCCTATCCGCTGAATTGGCCCATCTTCTCCTCCTCTCACCGCGCTTGCTGCTCATCCTGCCGCCCCTCTGGCCGGCCATCTGCCCGCACGGCAGACCTCTCCGCGCCGCTGCCCACCCACTGGCCTCACACCCACCTCTCTACCACTCACGAATCAATCAATTACCGCTACTAGTATTCTGCCGCATGCATCCAATGGTGGATTGATTTGTTCGAACACGCACGTACGAATCAATTGATTTAGTCTCATGAATCGAGCTCGTCGAGGATGTCCTCCATGGCCGCCTGCTCGCTGAACGCCGCCTGCTGTTTCTCCTCCACCATCATCTTCTCCCGCACCACCCGCTCCAACTGTGGCGGCTGCAGTCAGCAACGAATCTCCAACGGTGGTGGTCGGCGGGGAAACTCCGGCATGGTGCCGGCCGGCTGCGGCGTAACCGGCGGTGGTTGGCGGCGAACCTCCGGCGGTGGTGCCGGCCAGCTGCGGCGAACCTCCGGCGATGGTACGGGACGGCGGGGAAAGGTTGCAGTCGGCTCCAATTCCTCTCAATACGGAGGGGAAGAGCTCGGTATTGTGAAGGGGTTCTTTTAGTTGTAGCCCAATTCCACGGAAATGAGCTGCAAATACCAACTCTGAATTCTGAGGACAACCAAACATCAGAATTGAGGAAACCTAATTCCAATTCCGAATTCCACGCTCCAATATCGACATCCAAACGTAATGTTAATGAATGGTGTTGCATGTATTTAGCTTTTTCACTCTTTGGACCAAAACAAATAAATAAGCAAATCAGATGAAACTGTGGCGTAAGTGGATGAGTTGCAAGACAGATATCATCTACAAGTTTACCATTATGTCAAATAGTTGAATTTGCAAATCTATGGTTATCTGGAAGTACCTTTGCAAAGGGCAAGCTCTACTCTTCTTCCCATGCAATGCTTGAAAGCAAAAAGTTCATACACATCAATCTCTGCCAATAGGATATCAACAGCATGGTAGTCCTGAACCAAAAAATTCCACACAACAAAATACAAATCAAAAGCTTGTTCCATTGTTCAAGATGTGACAACACAACAGAGAGAAGGAGAAGGTGTTAAGAGGAAATGAGGGTATGCATGAAAAGCTGTAAAGGAAGTAAGATCACAAGAGAGGACTTGAGTAATGACCAAACAGAAGTTGGGACGTCATTATAATGTGAGAGATTCATGACTTAGGGTACCAGCTGTAAGTGAATTATGACTGTCAGAAGTGCAGCGTAACACAGTAAAGGAAAATAATATCAAGTATCCCAAATCTTTCTGCTCCTTCTCTTCTTTCCTGTTGTGCTCCCAAAACTCTCCCTCTCTCTCTCTATAGTGGCAGGAGTACGACAAAAAGGAATTTGTAAGCAGCATCACAACCTTTTATTACAAATCTACTATGGCCATCAAGGAGCAGAAACATTTGATATGAGATTGGGTTGGCAGTAAAGAACAATATTTAAATGTATTGAAAGAATGATGATAGTACCTCACCAACAGAAGAAAACCTTTCTCTGATTGTGTCTTGTAGTCTTTCTTCAGCCTCTTCTTCTGTCACTTCTGCATCAGACAAACTACAATCACTTCATGCTGGACAAACAAGTCACGGTGCAGAGCAAATGCAGTCGCTCAGAAATTTCTCGCTTAACAGAAAATATCGTAGATATAAATTAGAAACAAATGAAACAAACTCAAGTATGAATTCTCTACACGCTCAGTGCGCCACCTGGATGAGGTTGCGTGCTAGCTACTTGCATGGGCTCTCATACCTGCTTCAATAAAGAATGAGATAACACGGAGTTGCCATATACGATCCTTCAAAATTATATGAAACTAGTCTACATCTCAACTCTCTATGTCAGAAATTAATCCCGATGCTACTACCCTTGGGCCACATAGACTACCGCTGCTGGGCCAGGGAGCTAACGCACCATGCAAAAAAGCTAATGCCCTCAGTAACAAACAGTACAACTGGAAATGCCCCAAACACCATCAGTAGATATCCAAACCGTTTATCCTCCACAGGCCAACATGATTTTGTGCCTATGCAGCAATTTTCATGATCTAATAATATCCATAACACCCCTAAGACCCAAAGTTCGCTGAAGAACAGAAGCCACAACAAGTCACTCAGCCTTATGTTCCTGCTTCGTCCGAAAGGGTTAACCTGGAATTGCTATCTTTAGACCTCGAGCACTATATGCTATGAATTTACACCTGAACTATCTGTGTGAGACTAATCCGATACTAACTAGAATTTTTTTTCTCTTGGGCCACCATTATTGCAGGAATTGAACTGGCTATTGGGTTTTCAAGCCCTGGCGGTACGCCAGAAATAAACTGGAGACAGAATAATACCCAGATGCCAGAGTATATAATAGGACAAACCTAGATCAAGCACGCAATGTAGATCGAGCAGTTCCTGGTATGTTATAATAAGTGTGCTATGTAAACATTTCCAAGCATGTCATCTATTGTAACTTTATGACATAATATATCTTATTTTCAGCAAGACTTTTTGTTCTCAATGCTTTTCCCTCAGCTCAGTTATCAATTCAACCAGTTTATACGTGTTTTAACTTGAGATAGGATGTATTACCATTTAATAGCCCCAATATCATATAACCTGTGTACTCTATATGAAGCTAACGATATTAGAAATGGTATGATGAAGTGAATACAATAGAGCTCAGGTAGGTGGTTTACTAAAAATGGGTTTAAAGATTACTTGCTGCTATGAGTAATTAACTGTAAAGCAATCAATCTAACAAACGAAAATGACTAAAAGTGTCTTAATGGCTTTAAGAACAAGTAGAGTGAGAAAAATAATATTATACTCCCTCCGATCCATATTACTTGTCTCAAAATTGCCCAAATATGGATGTATCTATGTTTAAAAACCGTCTAGATACATGTAATATTTCAACAAGTAATATGGATCGGAGGGAGTAATAATAGTTGGGAACATGCTAGCAGCTAAGGAAACTAATGAGATATAATTTTTGAAATGTTCAAATCTAAAATATACATAGTGGCAATGCATGCCTGATGCATAAGCATTCTGGAGTATAAAAAAAAAATAGTGTTGAAACAGCATATGGAAAAAAATTTGGGGAAAAACTGACCTGCAACAGCCCCAACAGTCTTTGCTATATTTGGGAGACTAAGTTCTGTGCGGACACCATCCCCACCGACAGCAGGGCCCCAGGAAAATGGCCCGGCACTTAGATCAACAAAAGCAAACCTGGAGAAAAGTTTGGATTAGGAGTATCCAACCTCAACAGCAATAAATGAAAAAGTATGTAATGTGCCCCCTGAACTTTGATGGAATGTCTACTTCAGTCCCTGAACTAAGACATGGTTTTCTATCCATCTTATGAATTCTATTCGGGTGACCATTCAAGTTTGGTGTTTGGATGGACTTGTTCCGGTTTCGTACGCATTCAATCTTGTATACATGTCTCAGGAATATATCACATAAAAGATCGAAAAAAAAGATTTGAGAAAAGAAGTTGGCGGGTCCAATAATTGCCGAGGACCCATCAGACTAGCTAGAAGTGGCAGAACACACGTGAACGCCCAATACTTGGAACACATTGGCAACACAACAGCTAGAACCTATTCTGATAGAACGAAACCACCTGGGGAGCAAGAAGCATCAGTATTGCTGCCTTATAGGGGCACCATAGATATGAACTGCATGACCACCTTTTGCTCCATCATGGGCCAAACAATTAAATCTTTTACGGTACCCAGATCACTAGATTTAGTTTTCCAGATGTAACGCAATAGTTCCAGCCAGAATATTTGCCAGCACGACATTGTTGGCTTAGTGCCTTTGGTGTTCCGATTTGGCTGCTACATAACCGAATTAATTTGCTTGATGCTACCACCTGACTTTTTGTAAACTACAGAAAATGACGCCATGAAGTGGTTTTGCAAATATGACAGAGCAACTACTCTCTTCTAATACAAATATCCATCCTCCTCCTCTCTTCACCGTGGCCTCTCTTTTCTCCATGGTCCCCAAATGTGATGTTGCTTTACTACACATCGCAACCAGAATCCCATATTCCCATGTCGCCCTCCTACTGCACCATTGTAGGCGGACACCACTGGTTCTCATCTACTTGTATACTCTGCTGAAATTAGTAAGCATCCCTTTCTACAGTGTCTGCCACACTTGTATTCACACCAGTCACCGGTTACTTGCTGCTCGCCTCCTCCTGCAACCATGTCGTTTTCCTCTAGCCGTCTCAGAATCAGACATGACAGAACTTGCTCCCCCTCACCTGCCTACCCTTTTACTTGGATCTTAACTATTACTCCCTCCATTCCTAAATACTTATCGCTGTTTTAGTGCAAACTTGCACTAAAACAGCGACAAGTATTTAGGAACGGAGGGAGTAGTTCTTTAAGTGTTCTACAGGTTCCAAGCTGCTTCCTTATGAGATATGTATGAAGGCAGGTGCATAGGTTTGGAGGATGAGAGTGGAACGAAACTCCTGTACTATTTTGTGGAGTTGAAAGAGGAGTCTTGGCACATACGTTGTGTACATGATGGATGGGCCTCAGTATGGCCATAGAGCAGCCTGACAATGGAGGCCCGGCACTGTCTTTGCTGACATAGCCGCAGGTACCGTTGCTGTCAGCTGCCTGCAAGAGCACGCAGCAGACATTCCCTTTCTGACCTGGCCGTGGGAGTGTGTTAGCAACCAAGGTGCACACCATAGCTGCTAGCATCCCCGACCAGTGGAGGATGAAGAGAAAAAAGGGTATAACAGAGAAAAGTAAAGTGAATAAGAGTGGAACCTCACTGACATGCGGATCCACTTTGTATATAATTTTTATATATCTGATTCACTAAGTAGTTGCCACTTCATAGTTCATCACCATGTCATTGACCACTGGCAAAACCACTTCAGGGGGTGATCCGCTCCAGTTTTAGAAAATCAATGGGTAGAGCAGCTCGTTTGGTAGCTCGTGGCATGGAGCAGATGTAGCATCAAAGTTCAGGGGAGAATATTGACTTCTTTCCAAAAAAGTAAAAGCAAACAAAACGCAGACCTGTCTCTGCCAATCCATATATCTGTAAGGCATTCAGCATGCAGACCCTTCAGATCACTAGACATGAGTGCGCTCACCAGAACATCATGCAGCTCATCTTTTGCACCATGTAATATCTAACAAGAACATGTGATGTAAGGTATATATATATGTTAAGGTATTTAATTTCATGTACTTCTGCGAGTGTGGCACCTGAACAGCTTTGTCATAAACAATGTCATCTTTACTCTTTCCTGCCTTCAAAAGTTCAAAATTACTTAAGGCTTCCTTGCACGTCTTTGACCAATCCCCCTGTACAAGGCATGAACAGAGCATTTAATTAGGTTATATGTATTATAACCGTTTGTTTTCGTATTCATGTAACTTTGGGTTACACATAATAATAATCAATTCTATCGGACCATACACTGCTACAATACAGCTTGTCAACAGAATAAGGCTATCGTTTGGTTGGTGCCCAAATTTGCGCTGCCAAAATAACCGTTTGTTTTCATATTCATGTAACTTTGGGTTACACATAATAATAATAATCAACTCTATCAGACCATAAAGGCTACAATACAGTTTGTCAACAGAATAAGGCTATCGTTTGGTTGGTGCCCAAATTTGCGCTGCCAAAATAACCGTTTGTTTTCATATTCATGTAACTTTGGGTTACACATAATAATAATCAATTCTATCGGACCATAGAGACTACATTACAGCTTGTCAACACAATAAGGATATCGTTTGCTTGGTGCCCAAATATGCAATGCCAAAATTTTGGGACGCAGCTTGCCTGCTCCGCCCTCCTGCCCACCATCTGTACTCCGCAGCAACATAGCGCCCATCCACGACTCCTCTCTCTTTTCTGCAACCCCCCCCCCCCCCCCCATGTATTATTTTTTCTAGACAAACAAATTTACAAGCAAAACAAAAAGTTCACTTGTCATCCTCGCGTACGGCGTCACGTTCTTCTTGTTCTCCTTGGCCCTGAGATGCCGCCATTGGTAGGACCGTGACGGTGGTGATGCCGGTGGCACTGGAGACGGCAAGGAGAGGAAAATGGCGAGAGGGAGGACGTGCGCAGGGATTGCGATGGCGACGGCAAGGAGGACCGTGACCCCAGCAAACCAGAATTGCCGGAGTATGAGCCCGTGCGCCGCTGCACGGAACCACTTCTCATGGCCCAGCACCAGGAACACCACCTCCTGGCCAATGCCCCACGCCATGATCTAGAGCATGAACGGAACACTGTAGAACCTGTTGAGGAGCACGGAGGACACCAGCACCACGACAAACCCCACACCCCCTGGGTCACCTCCCCTCAGTCGAGCAGTGGCTTGTGGCTCTGGTGCTGACGCCGTTGAGGGTGCCATAATGGCCCCGGCGCTGGCAGTGAGTCAGGAGCAAGTGGGCCACAAAGCAGAAGAGCATGCCAAGGAAAGGCGATGATGTCATCGAGAACATGACCCGCTGCAAGCAGGTGGAGAGGAAAAGGAAGGCCGAACCACATATTGTCAGTGGAGGGGAGGTCGCACGCCTTCGTGATAAGCCACCAGGGGGACATCGAGGCAAGCTCCATGGCTCCAGATCATCTTCTCTGCCATGCTGTGTCAGGAAAGAGGAAAACAGGCTTTTTGTTTTGTTCACAAAAAAATTTACTGGAACAGAATAAGTGGAAGGCAGAAAAGAGAGATGAGTTGTGGATAGGCGCCACATTGCTGTGGAGTACGGATCGGAGCAGAAGCGCTGAGCCGGCAAGCCGTGTGCCCCTACATGGTTGGTTGCCCATGAAAACTTGCCCACTCACCTCACAATCTTTTCACAACTCGTAGCACAAAATTTTTGCCAACAGAGGACCAAGGAATCTCTAGCCAATTTTTTGGCTTAGCAAATGGTTGGCAAAATTTAGTACGGCATGATATGGCATGAACCAAAGACACCCTAAGTATGCTGAAATTAGACAGCGTTCCAAAAAGCACATCAGGCTGGATCCTGATTAGCGGTCAAATAAAATATTTTTTGGCTATTCCTACTGACTAGATAACTTTTTCCTGCCATAAGACATACAAACTTAAGAACTAAACTCAAAAAGTTTAAGTGCAGCCTCAAAAGACAGGGTAATTAAGATAAATCCACTGGCCACCCAACAATCACATATAAAGTCGCTAGGTCAAGCACTCACAGCAACCAGTTTTGGTGTATATGTAGCTCACGAATAATATAGCACAAAAGGAAATGTTTGAATGGTCAAGCAAAACGAACTGAAAGAAAGGCATACCATATCCACATTGTCAGTTGTGGTCCACGAAAATGATGACAGAGGATGACTTTCATATAAGGGCCTTTTGTTCACTCCCTTCTCTATATCTGCTTTATACAGAATTACAGGGATCCATACTATTACATGTCATAGTTAAGTAGCAGAAAAGCGAACCACAGAAATATAATAGAAAATAGTCCAGCAAAAAGATCAGCTTTGCCTCTACATGTGTATTACTATTGCACAAAGTAAAATATTTGGGTAAAAGCAACACCATGTTTGTCTGTTGAAACATGTAAAGTTAAAACTAGACTTAGACGCATTAAGTATCAGATGAGAGGAAAACAAATTTTTACATGGATATTACGAGGATGTTCAAAAAAAGTACATGACTTTTCTAGTAAATAGCAAGCAAGAAGTTGAATAGAAATTATGTTAATCAACATCATGACCAACGTATGCAAGTCAACATTGTTTAACACTTTAACTTAGTAGAATTTGCCAGCTTCTTAGGGCTCGTTTGGTTCCCCGGCGAGCAAAGTGGACAGGTATAGCCATGATGACATGGATAGGGATATCCCTGCCCTGTGTTTGGTCGCTTAACTTGGATGAGCCAGGTCTCTGTTTGGTTTGGACGGACAAGAGATGGATGACTATGATACTAAAATTGAAGTTTTCAATTTAAATTGAGATCAATCAACATCAACGTGTTAATTTGAGATTAATCAAAATCAACATGTAGTTTGAGATTTGGTCAAACAAAAAAACATGTTTACTTGAGATCAACCAGCATAGCCGCATCAAAAATGAAATAAAAATCAACAAAAAAGAAGAGAGAGGCGTCAGTACTGAACAGAGAAAGAGAGAGGCAGAGATCGAGAGAGACATAGATCAACAGAGACAGAGATTGACCCCGTCTCCCCGGCCGTGCTCCACTCCCACCAGCTCCTCGCCTCCCTCCCCAGCTCCGCGCCCTTCCTCGCCGCCCGACTTCGACGCCCCGGCCATCTTCTCGCGCCCTTCCTCGCTGCCTGACTTCGACGCCCCGGCCATCTTCTCGCGCCTCGGCCGTCACAGACCAGTTCGAGGCCGCCCTCCTCGCCCAGCTCCTCTGTCGGTCGCCTCGTGCTGGAGGGAGCAGCGCCATCGGCAAGATGGAGCAACGCCCGCACGGCATAGAAGAGCAGCGCCGGCTGTGGGAGGGAGCCGCGCCGGCGGAGCATAGGGAAGACACGCCGTCGGCGGGAGCGAGCAGCGACCGCACGGCAGGGCAGAGCCGCGCCGGCGGCGGGAGGGAGCGGCCCCTGCACGGCGCTGCTCTGAGCGCCGTGCAGAGAAGAGGGGAGACGCGCCAGCGGCGGGATGGAGCGGCGGGAGGGAGCGGCGGCCGCGGAGGAGAGGGGAGACGCGCTGGCGGAGGGAGGGAGCGGCGTCCGGCGGGCCAGAGGGAAGAAGCGCCGACGGGAGAGAGAAGAAAAAGAATCGAGGGGAGAGAAAAACGGTTCGGGTGAGAGGGGGAGAAGAGGGTGGATGAGCAAATCCAGGCAAATTATAGGGATCTCCTCATCCAGCATCTACAAGGAATATTCCAAATACCTGGCTATCCATATCCATGCTGTCCACCCAATCAAACAAAGGCTATCCCTCAAAAAGATGGATATCCCTGTCCCATCCACCCCAATCCAGCCAACCAAACGCACCCTTATATCCACAAAAATTGGTATACCCATATTAAAGCAATAATCCTTATTGACAAAACCTATTTTTTTTGCATAAACCAACCTCTGAGGAGGCAATATTAAATGATACAGGAACTCAGAAATAATAATATCATAAAAAGGAAAGACAATAATTACCAAGATAGAGTTTTTTGTCACTTTTTGATTGGAGTATCTGAGCTTGCAGGGTCTTATTCTGAGAAAAACAATCACGAACATGTCATGGTCCAACACAGTACAGCTTTACCCACCAAAGAACAAAATGCATCCATAATCAATAAGGACATTCACGTCAAGTAAACACAAGTCTGTGCACTATCTGTCTAGTGTCTATAGAATAATAATCCAGTGACATCATTGGAGATGCACAATTAAAAATTGTCTGTATTAAATAAGTAGAACTCAAGGATATGGAACAACACCCAGGCAAGACTTTTTTGCAAAATCAACCGTGTATGGACAAAAGCTGAGACTACAAACCAACAGAATGTCGATAGTGCATTTTCTCTAGTATGTGAGAGGAAACTTTAATGAACAAACACATGCAACTAATGACTAATACAACTAAGAAAGAAAGTAGCATACATATTGTTTCAACATCATTTTCCTCTGCCTACCATATCCTTCTTAGATAATTGACTAACTATGCAGCCTTCACATTATACATATCGCCTTTCAAAAAGGATCTCTAATAAATTTGTCTGAAACTACTGACGGACAAACACTGATGCAAACCATGCATATCGTCCCATACTCTTAATGAGAGAGCAGAGAGAAAATCTAAATTGGATTATCACAGCTATAACCTGAATAGAATGTTAAGCATGATATACTCCCTCCATCGCAAAATAAGTGATGTGGATTTGTGTAAGAATCTATACAAATCCACACCACTTATTTTGGGACGGAGGGAGTATGTGATATGTTTGTTTGGCTGATCTTGGAATGATATATTGACATGCAATGCTGCAACCTCTTCTTATTTACAACAGACCATGCATGTTATTCTGTTACAGAAGAGCTGTGAACCAGTGTGCCACATGGGCCAACCTACAGTCCTATACTACATCTATGGGCCACAGTCACTAAGCTATCTATCATCCTATCATACATAATGTATCACACTTCACAGAACACATAACAAGGTATAATTATCAAGAGCAGTCATGAAATCATGATGACCTCATGTTACCAAGCCAAGAGCTCCCAACTGAAGATCTATCATGTACAAGGAATTTCATAACAAGTGCAAACCAAATAGATTTATGAAATCAACATTCAACAAGATATAAGCACAGTGATATTTCTCAAACTCTGGCCGGAAGTTTGCTAAAGCATGCAAGCATTACCTCCCTGAGCAAGTTGATCTCCGACTCAGAGAAGCCCTTCCTGTGAAAACAGATGGCACAAAACATGAACTCTAAACAAATGAATATGAAAAGAATTAGATGGTGTTTATTGTTTGCCAAACATGTACAACTAAACTTGAATGATAAAATGGGACACGAGAAAATGAACAAAACGCAACCCAGTTAGCAAACCAACATACATGTATGCAATTTTAACCTTTCCATCTTAGCAGCAGACTTTAGATTTATCAAAGATTTAAAAAAGAGCAATTGTCCAGATAATTAGCCATGGACAAAAAAATACCTTTCGATGCGAAAACAAGTGGTACAAATCATTTAAAACTAAACTAGAACACCATTTCTCGTATTGGGTTGATATATCTAGCATAATTCTGGGTAAGCTTAACACATACTACTAAATTGATTTATTTTGATGCATACTTTCAGTTGAAGCTACCAGAGTGGCACTTCACTATTACTCCCACTGTTCTAAGATAAGCAATGCTAGTTTTCAGTTTTTACCGTCTCCAAGGTACAACTTCAGTACTAAAATTGTATGCAGTATGTTGCAAAAGTTCTAAAAGGTTATAATATCAGGAAAGACTCTTCACGGAAATAAAATATTATTATCATTTTCCATGCAACTGTAGTAAATATTTTACATGTCCTAGTGGAGTAGTGCTCGAAGTTAGAGAAGATTGACCACATGCTTTGCATAATATCACTTATTTTAGAATGGAGCTAGTAGGCTGTAATCAGTCGAACAATAGGTGGTAAATATTCCATTCGACTTGCAAGTTGTAATAAACTAATGGTTATATAAACACTGTTCATGTTTCTGTATGGACTATCAAATTAAGGAACTAGCTCCAAGTTCAAGTGACTCTGAAAATGAGACTAGACCAACAACAGAGGTTGTGTGCAACATGATAAATGCAACATGCCAAAATCAGATTCATAAGTAGGCTTCTATGTAGGCCTGAATATGCAATGTAGAGTATTAAGAATTCAAGACTACTAACAAAAAGTGTAACTAAGATGCACGCCAGTGCTACTTAGTCACAACAGTTCAATGGTTTCATATTGTCAAAACAGAAGGCCACATCAACATTTCCATGGTAAAATTCTCATACTCAATACATATAAAGGATAGTGACTTAATAGTAGAAGTACCTAACTGCACTTGGCTTGGTAGTGATCATCTACATCATGGACATACATGATCAATTAAGTAACATTGGTAGGTGCTGGAAATCTTGGCTACAGCTATTTAAATAATAAAAATTACCATGTCCATGTAGACACCTATTTTTTAGCAAAATCTTGTGTTCTGCCATCCAAGTAACACTATCAACCATGTATATTGAGATGGCAATTATATTTTGAATTTGTTGCGGCGCAGCAGGAAATTGAACATTTTCACACCATCAAAAGTTACCATAAAATGACACATCATGCTATTGATTTATCACAATCTTGTCGCTAAACGTAAATGAGTGCATCTCCTATCAGAATCCTATTATGTTAACAATATGATGCTATAGAAGAATCTGCGAACTCACCGATAACCATAGTGATTGCTTTTTTCAATAGGCTTGGGGTTGATAATGAAGATGTTGTATGCTTCTTGTATCTGAAGGTGATCGACAAGTGTTGAAAATATATGTTCCATTTGATCACTGTCCACTTGCCAAAATGCCGCCTCATTTTCTCTGTAGAATAGAAAGTAAAATAATTATTATTATAAATGATAAAATGATGGCTAATGAAAGGTAGCATTGTAGAAGTAATTGCAAAGGTCAGCGCGAAGGGTTTTCCTACTAACTGTATGGTAAGCAGTTTTTACCATACAGGTATTGCGAGAAGTCCATATATATCAAACAAAAGTAGAAAAAAAGTACAAGCAAATATAGTGTAATATGCAAGTCTCATTATATACCAAGGCAGATTTCAACAGATCAGACAATAAACACGCAAATCTTTGAAAAGGAAAACATTGGAAGTGTTATTCGTTTGAAGTATTAGATTCCATGCAGGTATTGAGAGAAGTCTATATATATATAAAAAATAGAAAAAATATATGAATAAATTATAGTGTAATATGTAAATTCATCTTTATACACCAAGGCAAATTTCATCAGATTAGATAATAAACATGCAATATCTTTGAAAAGGAAAACAGTGAAGCTGTTATTCGTTCGAAGCATTACATTCCATTTCCAAGTAACAGCAAGAGCAAAACCATATTAAGGTTCTTTTGGGTGTACAATCATAATTGGGGTATTGGACTGAGGTTCCTTTTTCTGGTATGCTTGCACTATATTTCATTGTCATCATCATATGATACAGTTCTTATTAGATTTTGCTAAATTGCAGGATGGTCAGAATTGCAACAAGGAGTCTATACAAAGAACATCTGACCTGAGATCCGTCAGATCTTCTCTGCGTGATAGAACTTTTATAGCATGTTCAAAAACAGACATGACATCTTCTCCCATGTGTATTGCATGCACAGAAAAACTGCACCAAACAGAAACGGTGGAATAGTAGAATTATTGCTCACGGAAGCATACCTTGGCTCTATTACAAAACATTGGGCAATAAACTGAATCGGCTGCCATAAATGAAGAGATATGTTACTTGTGATTCACATGGCTGACTAAAGGAAGATCATATTGCTTTAGTTTCTTAACACTAGTCTTGTAGAACGGGGTAAGAACTTCTCCAACTGGAGGGATTCTTGTGTGCTCAAATATGTGATCTATTTTGGAAAACCAGCGCTCCAGTTCTTCAGGTGCTAACTTAAACTCTAAAAAAATAAAGGAACTGTTAATGCTCAGTATGAACAAACAGCTAATGAAACTAGTATTATTGCATATGGATAATTCACCATGGCCTCCTTTCCCATCAAATCCTATAAAGATGAAGTTCACAGGGATCGAAAGATATATCGAATCAACTTCTGCCAGGCTCATGTAGTTTGCAACATTACCTGAATACAGCAAAAGCAGGAAAAAGGGATAAGCACAGTAGCGAAGGGTTCTATTTTCCTTCCCTGATGAACAGACGAGGACACAATAGCAACTCCTATACTATCTGTATTTCGATCGATTGCTTCCACACACAAATTAAATCTAACCTTCAGTACGTAGTCCTTAACATGAAGCAAAACTAAAAACTTATGGTTGCGAAGACAAAGGCCCCGTTGGACTAACATTGTGTAGCAAAAATGGACCTGACTGGTAAGTTGATATTTAGGTTGCATTTGCCATATACCATGCCTGCTAATTCTTGACTACATACAAACCAAAATGTTCCGTAGGTTTTATTAGTTCTTCTACTGCAGGTCTTCACAGAGATAACCACCACCTACTTCTCTCTCTTCAACCTTGATTTAGTGACCTGTAGAACTTAAACTTCCTTTAAATTCACATTAGTATCTTAGAAACGAAAGAGTTGCTCGGAAGATTGACTCTACATGACATAAAAGGATCAAATCAGCAAGTTCTATTAGATACCGATATGGTAGTTATGGCTTATTTAGTTGTATAAACAATTATATCAGCACTGTTGCTGAAAGAATGGCGAAAATTCCAATTGAAAATTATCATGCAATCATAGCAACATCCAAAGGTAAAAGGAGAAAGTGTTGTTGCAGAGCCTGTTTGGTTAGAAACCTGGACAAGATGCCTCACAAAAACTGCTGCCTGGTCAGGCGAGATAGTGGTGATAGAAACAGCCGGGCTCAGGCGACCAATTTTGGTGGCCTGACTCAGGTGCGTGCTGCCTGGCCGGTACGCGTACCAAACACCTTGCGGGCACATGTCCGGCTGCTATTTAGGCTAGGATAGAACGCACCAGGACGCAATCCAAACAAGCATTTAAGCTACTCAACACTGAAGTTTCTGTCAAAGCTTTGACTTTTAGACATGGCACTAAAAAACCAATGAGCCAACACAAGAACCAACCAGCTCTTGTGAAGTTAAGCAGCGCCTTGTTGCTGGAGTCCCGTGACGTCGAACCCTTCAAGTCATCAAATTCTACCAAAATCAAGAAACCCGTAAGTATTACCAACAACATAATGCCACAATCAGGCAGGAATCCCAAAGGCCAAGAAAGAAGGAAATGAAGGAACCTAACCTGTGCGCATGATGGATTCAGTCCAAAACTTGCTCTGGGGCTTGAGGTTGAAGAGCGAGAACACCGAGGAGGCGGCGGTGCGGCCAATCTTGCGCGTCCGGGTCCCCGGTGTGGTGGGCTCGGCCGCCTCCTGGGACGGAACCTGCAGCGCAAGAGGAAGACGGAGGGCAAACCAGAGTGGCATCAGGATGCCGAGCGAAACGGGTCGACATGATCAGATCTAACAATAGACCTAGGTTCGGAATAGATCAGATTACCAGAGCGAGCAGCAGCAGGACAAGAAAGAATAGGAAGGGGTTCATCTTGCCGGCGGGGATGCCGCAGGGCGGCGGCGGCGGCAGCGGACAGCGGCGGCAGAAGGTAGACCAGGAGGAGGGGACGCAGGGGCTGAGCCGCTGAGATCGTACAACGGGGTTTTGGAATTCCGGGTCGGCGCTTCGTCGTTGGCTGCTGTCCCACGATGACTATCGTCAGTTCATCGCCGCTAGCCCGCTAGGTTGTTTCTTTCCGTTTCTTATGGTCACTGCCTAGGCAAATATGCGCCCACCGATCCAAGGTCAAGGTTTTTCTTTCAGGAAAACCAAAGGTCAATGATAAATATGAAGTTTTCAGAAATATTTAGTTTGCCAGAAATACGACATGCTTAATTCTTTTGTAATAGTAGCCGCCCACAGCTTTCGGCATCTTGCCGACGATATCCAGTCCCCAGACCGCAAACGGCCACGAGAACGGGATGACTTGCAGGGTTTAGAGCTGGTTGGTTGCTCTTCTTCGTGTGAAACTGGCATGCTTCACAGGTCTTGACTAATTGTTCGGCGTCGGCTAATACTGTTGACCAGTAGAAGCCGTGCCGAAACGCTTTCCCAGCTAGCGCCCTGGAGGCCACACAATGCGAGCATGTGACTCGTTGGATATCCTCTAGCAGCATGCGCCCTTCCTCTCGGAGCACGTACAGGAGCATAACTCCATTTGGACGCCTCCGGTAGAAATCTCCGTCCACCAGAGCGTACATCTTTGCTTGCCGGGCTACTCGCTCCGCGGCAAGGTCTTCTCCTGGACGGGTTCCATCTTTGAGGTAGCGAATGATATCCGCGGCCCAAGGTGGCGGTACCCGGCTCAAGCATGCCACGAGTTCAGTAGCATGGTGCCCCGCGGCTGCAGGATCCCCTTGAGTTGCCGGAGGGGCTTTCCCAGCAACCGACTTGGGATCGACAGAGGGCTTTGACTGCCTCTGCACGAATACTCCAGGAGGCACCTCACTGCGTTCCGCTGCCCATTTGGATAGCTCATCCGCAACAAAGTTGTACTTGCGCATGACGTGCTCAAACCGCAGTCTCTTGAACTTGGACTCCCGTTTTCGCACTTCTTCCACGTACGCTGCCATCTGGGGACAGTCGTAATCTTTGTTCACCTGATTGATCACGAGTTGGGAATCCCCGCGAACGACCAGGCGCTTGATGTCGAGGGCGATTGCCGCACGCAGCCCGGCTAGCGATCCATCGTACTCCGCTGTGTTGTTGGTGGACTTGGCGAAGTCGACCTGAATCATGAACTTGAGTTGATCTCTTGTGGGTGACTCGATCACTACTCCAGCGCTGGCGCCCTGCAAGCTGAAGGCGTCGTCGAAGTACATGACCCAGTACCCTTCATCTAGCCTCCCGGTGGCTTCACGGTTGGTGAGGGGCCGCTCCAGGCAAAACCCGGACACGACCGTGATGCTGTGCGCCTGGAAGTAGTGTGGCAGCTTCCGTGAAGCGAGCAAGATCCCCCGCGAGAGCTTTTGGACCTACGGGTACCGTACCCAGGCATCGTGCAACACCATGCTGACGAAGTACACGGGGTGCTGCACTAGCCGCTTGCGGGGGACAGCTTGAGTGGGCTGCCCCTCGGCTCCCAGGGTAGCAGTGGTAGCCGGGGGTTCCTTAGGATTTTCGGTAGCCCCCTGCTCCACCGCCTCAGCCCCCGGGACTTCTTCTTCTCTTTTGGCAACGAGCACGGAGCTCGCCACCTGGTCTGTCGCTGCCAAGTAAAGCAGCAACGGCTCGCCCGTCTTAGGGGCGACGAGGATCGGCGGTGACTTTAGATACTGTTTCAAGTCCTGGAACGCCGCTTCTGCCTCGGGGGTCTAGTTGACTGGGCCCTTCTTCTTCATCACCTTGAAGAAAGGTAAGGCTCGCTCGCCCAACCTTGAGATGAAACGCCCGAGCGCCGCAACACAACCGTTGAGGCGCTGGACATCTCTGACCTTGCCGGGTGCCTCCATCTTCTCGATCGCTTCGATCTTCTATGGATTGGCCTCAATTCCCCGGTGAGAAACCAAGAAGCCCAGCAAGTGCCCCGAGTCCACGCCGAACATGCACTTCTCGGGGTTAAGCTTGAGCTTAATCCTGTGGAGATTGTCGAATGTCTCCTGCAGGTCGCCGATGAGTGAGTCCCCACGGCTCGACTTGATGACGATATCGTGCATGTAGGCCTCGATATTGCGGCCTAGCTGGGGTCCCGGACACCCGCGCAAAACGTGCTGAAATGTCAAGCACGCGTTCTTCAACCCGAAAGGCATGCACGCTGTTTTTTCCTCATCCTCGACTGCCATCTTGATCTGATGGTAGCCGGAACAAGCATCCAAAAAGCACAACGACTCACAACCCGCTGCGGAATCTACTATTTGATCAATACGGGGTACAGGGAAAAGGTCCTTAGGGCATGCACGATTAAGATTAGTGAAATCTACACACATGCGCAATTTATTTCCTGCCTTAGGGACTACAACAGGATTTGCTAACCAAGTAGGGTACAACACTTCCCTGATTGCCCCGGCACTCTTGAGCTTCTCCACTTCTTGCTGGATGAAGTCTTTGCGTTCCTGTGCTTGCCCGCGAACCTTCTGCTTGACGGGGCGCACGTCTAGTTGGATCCTCGTTCACGGCAACGTCGAAGTCGTCGGAATCTGCCACTACGGAGGTCTTCACGACATCGCCCACGCACCTAGCGGCGTCCTTCAGGTCACACTTGATGGATAATACCCCATACGTTGACGGCATCTTCATCACGCCATAGGCGCAATGAGTCATCGCCCTGAACTTGATCATCGCTGACCGACCAATGATCCCGTTGTACGACAACGGGGTGTGAGCCATGACAAAGACACATGCTCAGTCCGGAACGCTTCCCGGGACCCGAAAGTCACCGGGAGCGTGATTCGCCCCATGGGCTGCACCACTCCGGGGTTAATCCCCTGGAACGGGTCAGTGGGCTTCATCTGCTCCAGGGGCAGCTCAAGCTTCTCCACTAACTTGGCGGACAGAAGGTTAAGACACGCTCCATTGTCCACCAAAACCTTGGTCACCGTCATGTTGTTGATGATCGATGACACCACGAGGGGTAGAACCACTGACCCCAAGGGAAGGATCGGGTGATCGTCCGAGTTGAATGTGATCGGCAGGTGCGACCACCTCAACGGCTGTTGGGCCTCCATGCTGGGGCGGAGGGTGCACACCTCACGGGTGAGCCGCTTCACGGCGACATGAGATGTGAGAGCGTATGCTCCCCCGTGGATGCAGGCAACGTCGCGAGGCTCCTGGAAGCCGAGCTTGTCGACATCGTCGCTGAAGTCGTCCTCACGCTAATCAGCATGGGGTGTGTCGCGTCCCCGGGGAGGCCGGTCTTTGCCACCACGGCCTTGACCGCGACCCCTCGCGGGCTCTCCCTTGTCGCTGCTGTTGGCCGCGCTGCGGCCTGCTCCGTTGCGCGGGTTGTTCGGGCGGTCGCGGGAGAGGTGCCTGATATACCCACAGTTGTAGCAGGCTCCAGCGGCACGGCGTTCCTCGTGGCGTTGCTCGCGCTTCTCCTTCATGGTTTGGAGGGTGCGATAGTCCTGCACGTCGTGCGTGGCGTTGGCGTGGATGGGGCTGCAAGCGGCTGTAGACGGCTTTCTCCCCGATGCGCCGGCCGAAGCAACCTTCTTGGTGGGCCTCTGGGGAGCCCCCGGTTCCACAACAAGCACTTGCTTCCCGCCGCGCTTCCGGGAGCCCTCGGGTGGGTTTGGCGCCATTCCTCGGCCATCGCGCACTTGTGCGCGAGGGCGTACAGATCCCCGGTAGTCCTGATCCGGTGCTTGTTCAGTTTCTCACGCATCTTCGGGTCACGGACGTTGATGGCGTATGTGTTGATGATGACGGCCGCTTCCGCCTCTGGAATGGAGTAGGAGATGTTGGAGAACCTGTTGGTGAAGTCCCGCAACGTCTCCCCCGGCTTCTGCACCACTGTCTGCAGTTCTGCCATTGTTCCCGGACGCTTGTAGCCGCCCTGGAACGCGTTCACGACCTGCTCGCGCAGATCTACCCAGGAGGCAATGGACCCGGCGGGCAGGTTCAGCAACCAAGATCTCGCTGCTCCCTTCAGACCATGGGGAACCAGCTGGCCCTAACCTTGTCATCGGCACCGATAGCATGCATGCCCAATGTGTAGGTCAGGAGGAAATACTTGGGATTCACGGTCCTTCGTACGCGCCGGCACTCGGAACTTGCAAGGCCATGTCACCCGGCGCAGCTCGCGGGTAAATGCGGTGCAGCCGTCGTCAGCGCCCATAGGAGCATCTTCCTTCTCCCCGGGACGCTGGCGCTCTATCTCGCGCTGGCGCCGGCACTGCAAGCACGGGCGGAGGTCTTCCTGCTAGCGGGCGTTCAGGACGCCACGCGCGTCAACTGCCGTGACGGTTGGTGGCGAGTCCGAGTAATCCTCGGGATCATCACCATCTTGTCCCCCAGCGGGTGGAGGACGTTGTCCTTGTCTCGAGGCACGGGGAGCATCCCCGCGTCTCGGGTTCTGGCCTTGGCCTGAACCGACCGGGCCACCGTCACCTTGCGGTTGTTGGGCGGCGAGCGCGAGGAGTGCGTCCAAATCGGCACTCCACGCGTTATGCGCCGACGTGCCTTGCGGTGGCTCATAATGCACCATGACACGCACAACGATGATAGCCTCCGCCGGGGTCTGGGCGGGAGGCTGCCGGTTCTCGGACCTGCTGCCATCCCCCGGGGCCCTCGGTTGAGAGAGCCGAGAATCCACTGGCGTCGTATGTGACGCGACTGTTGTTGCCCGTCTTCAGCCCACGAGCGACCCCGCTGGCTGGCTCGGGCGGCGTTGAAGTCGCCCATTTGGCTGGCTCCGGCGCGAGGCACCGAGGGCCCCCTCGGATGGTTGTCCGTCGTCGCCCGAGGGGCTGGCGGTGGCAGCGGCGGTTGCTGCTGGGGTTGTTGCCGCCAGGGGGACCCCTGGTCCCTGTGACCTTGGGACGTCCTGGCGGCGTCATGGGACCGAGTACGCATGGCAAGAGTGTCGCGCAAGTCGAACCGAGGCTCGTCTGCCTTCTTGGGCGGGATGGCGAGCGGATGAAGGCGATGCCGACGAGGACGACGTCGACGATGACGCCGGTGGTCACTTGAAGCTCTCTGCACGCCCCCCTACCTAGCGCGCCAGATGTCGAAGCACGGAAGTCTGGCACCGGGGATGTTGGACACACCCTTTTTGCTTCGGTGGGGGACGAGGGGATCGCTTTGGCGATCGCTGCTGTGGCGAAAGACACGAAGTGTCGACACATGAGATTTACCCAGGTTTGGGCCACCCGAAGATGTAACACCCAACGTCCTACTGTTGGTTGTATTTACAAGTTTGAGTGCGTACAGGTTGCCTGGGAGTACCCAGGCTTGATACTTGTCCCTCTAAGGAACTTTGCTATTTGGGTGAATGCTAAGCTATGTTCTTTTCTTGACTGGGATTGGAACCCTTTGACCGGTGGCATTGGTCCTCCTTTTATAGCCAAGGGGATACCACATGTGCCTATGCATGCAGTGTGACACCTTAGCCACCCACGTGTCCTCGCCATAAAGCTCACACTACTGTTGATCCACGCTGGGCTTCATGCAGTGCCCAGGCCACTGTACACGGTAAATAAAATAAACCGTAGGGTAGTCGTTCTTGCCTTACTGAGCAAGGCTAGCCCTGCCGATGTGACTCCTGTCGGTGCATTAAATGCACTCCCTCTACTGTCTCCCCTGTTTTCACTGTTCCGCTGTCCTGCTGTCCCCACGTGTAGGCCCGAGCGCGAGTTGTCGGGAGCATCCGAGTACTGGCGCCCAGTCCGTTGCGGGGGCAACGTGCTATTACCTTGCCGGGACCATGGTTCCCGGGTAGTCGCTGAGGCGGGTATCTCTTCTGTTCTGGATCTTGGCCTTGACTTTGTCAATGATGTCAGAGCTTTTAACCTCCCGTGTGATGGTCTTGCCAGTGAGCGTCTTTCCACAACCCCCCTTAGCTACTTCCTCGGGGGTGAGCTTCCCGCGTTTGCCCTTCCCGGGGAGCTAGCCTAGCGGGATCTCGTCAGTTGCTACCCACACGTCCCGTATCAGTGGGACCCCGTGGGCCACTGGTACGACACCGGGTGAGGTGAGCGGCAGCTGTGTCGAGCTTCATTGTCACCACGGGGTGGAGTCCTGTCCCGGGGTGGTCTTCGATTGGTCATGTCTTGGCTGATGCAAGAGGCTCCTGGTTTGTTCAATCCTTCCAGAATCTGTTTGCGGATACGAGAGCGAGGGTCATTCTCGAGTGGCTGGATCGACTGCAAGTAAGTGTTTGCCGCAAGGAGAGCGGCTTCTAGAGTCTCATGTATCATGTCGCCGTGAACGTCAACTGACATGAAGCTTCAAGCGAGGTTGAGGGTTGCGTGGGTCCTGTCTGCCTCTGGTAGATCGTGGAACCGAGACTTGCAATGCGAGTCCCCATGAGGAGGAAGTGTTCCCGTCCGAGTCGTCAAATGATTCTGGACGAGTCTTTCTGCCTTTTGAATTCGTGTTTCTGTAGTTTCGTCTAGCTTCTTCAGCCTTTTGAATTCATGTTTCTGCAGTTTCGCGAACTCTTCCTTCTCTTTGACTAGATCACGGCGATCCTTCATACGGGAATTGATGTACAGCTGCAACTCCAGAGGGCTCAAGTCCTTTAGGGGCACCTAGGTGTCAAGAACTGTTTGGACTTGGGCCTTTTCGGTTGTTGTGCAGCTGGCTTACGCTGTTTGGGTGCTGGTCGTGGCCGGCGGTGGCGTCGACTTTGGAGCAACCGGGCTTGCCATGAAGACTTGGGCGACGGTGCACGGGGGCATGAGATAGCTGCTGCTGTGGCAGCTTTCTTGCTCGGAGCAGTCGCCAGCGTTGCTAGGGATGGGACTTTCTGCACGCGGGGAGCGATTGGCTTCATGGTTGGAGTAGATCGCGTCGAAGATCGACTCTGTTTCGTCGAACGGGCCCGTCAGATCCAGCGGCAGGACCGTTTTGGGCGAGGATGATGAAAGGAACTCCTCCATTGTAGGAGCAATCGGATCCAGCAGTCGAAGGATGCCAGAGCGGTCGGCTCGGAGATGGAAATCCCCAAACACGAGATCCACGCTGGCTTTGAGCACGTCGAAGATCGCACGCCTGGCTAGAGGATGGGCGATGAAGTGGAAGGAGCCGAAGGTCATCGACTTCGCCTGAGTCGACAACTTGTCGTCTGAAGATGGAACCGTCGAGAAATATTAAATTCAAGGGATCACAAAGATAAATTCCTAGTGGTCTACAACACATGATGTGGATGGTGATGTGGACACTTTACATGCTCAAGATGTGCATAATGTGGATGATGATGTGGACACCTTGCATGTGAAGTTTGCAAACATTAATTGCACCTTAGTGGGGATCAACTTTATAGATTATATAAATGTGTACTAACTTAGTACAAAATGGGGACACTTATTATGGATCCCAGGGAATAGTATTTTTTGTAGAATTGGAAAGTATAACTTTTATGAGCAATGATTTAAATCTCGAACTAAATGTTTATTAAATATGAGAATGGTTAATAAATTCTCAGAATATTCTATGTGTATTCATGTGGATGATGACGTGGACACTTTACATGCTTAATTTTTTTTTGTAATAATGCACATTATTTAGAAGTTACCCATAACCATTACAGTAAGTCCAATCCCAATGCTAGTCTCTTAGCACCTCATCTTACGCATTTTGCTGACATAACATCCTCTTAATGATGAAAAATTGTCTCTTATGCTAGCGACCATCTCTTCATGCAAACGAACACAAAGTCATTAACCCTTGCACAGTAGGGGTAGGTGTGTGAGTGCGGTGTGCGTGAGTTCAGATACTACAGCTGTATTGTAAGAGAGGCTTAAAAAAACTATTTCTCACACAAAGCTATAAAATAACTGCTAGTTTAAATATCACATTAACAGACATTGCATTGGATATGGTTCCTTAGCAATTATTGTGGGCTACAACTCTCAAGGGAAAATGCATTGGGAGTGGCCTCCTGTACCCATGCATTAAAGCAACCAAAAGGCATCTTGTTTAAAGATTGTGTATGGTAAATAATCATTTTTATCTTCTCGATGTGTGTCTATTTTTCACGACGCTTGCTTCTTTTCCTCTTGTTCAAGCTTTTGATATCGCTTCCGCTTTGTCATTCCTACTTCACCATTTTACATTCCACTATCATGTGTCACAAGTCTTCGGAGACAATAAAAACGACGTGCCTTTGCATACGGCGATCGTAGATGCGTCGTGGCAAGCGACTTTGCTGGTTGGTTTTGCCTCTGGTTATACTCCTCTGTGGGCTTTGGTGGCGGGATTTACCCTGTCTCAGTTGAGCGGCACACTTGCAACCATGCCATGGTAACAGCAACGAGGTTGATCTATGTGGGTGAAACTCTCCATCTCAAGCAAACATCCTCCATGATTTGCGTTGCTAGAGACGGCAGATTAAATGTCCTAAACTCAGTGGGACAATCAAGACATGTGGCAATGACAATGTTCTCCACCCATTGATTGACTTCACTTAGACATGCATGAATTAGTGAAAAATCTGCTTGATAAATGCTTCCCAAAATTTTGAACCAACCAACAAGATTATAAAAAATACATGAGGACAACGATGACACAACATCCGGGTATAGTCAAGGAGTACAAAGCCGACTCATTGAACATAGGGTGGGTGAGTCATCTACACGTGATTCGGATGCTACACGAGACACCTCGTCGACTTAGAGTACAAAATAGGGATAAAACCTACTTGTAATACTCAAAATATGATTGTAACATATTAGAAAACAACTCCTTGTAACCTTAACCTCCGGCCACTTATTATATAAGGCGAAGGAGGATCTACCCAATCGATACAATCCTTGGCGTACATAGAAACACTTGCGATCTCTAGAACACCTCTCATGCATATACGAACAGCAAACCAATGGAGTAGGGTATTACCTCTTCCTAGAGGGCTTGAACCTGTCTAAATCCTCGTTACGTGTGTAACCATCTTGATTCTAGCCTCGTGCACTATCCTGGAACAAGTTTTGAGGGATCGAAACACGGACAATAAGGTGTATAAAATTACTGAGAAATTCTTTGGATCAAAGAAGTCCTTACTACTACAAAATCCGTCATCCTTGACCGGTCATCGTTGGCGGACGAGAAACATATATTTCAACTGCAGCTTAGTAAATGGATTATAGTATTATCAATAGGGTTGACACTAAATAAATAATTGACAAAAGCATAAGCGGTTGATGCGTCCTTGTAACACCACGACCGTGTTGTCAAAGAATCATGGATTCTATATATTGTCACAAATTGGTTCTTTTTTTGTCTTGCGTTATTGACTCGGTTATATAAGAATTTATCGTATACCGGTACCGATAGATTTAGCCATGGGACAAATATTTGCACAAGTATCACCGTCACCGTCAGCACTACTGATAAAAGCACAAACAGTGTGTGAGATCCAAATAACACTCATACTCAACCCCTTCATCATTCATCACTTAAATGGACGCACCTGATATTCTCAATGATTCATGGACGTTACCTCTGTCTTGTACCGATCTTCGGTTGCCTGGGTACATGCAAATCCTAGCAATCGAAAAATAGACACGAGCCTAATATTTTGCACAAGTATATGAAATATATCACACCGTCAATACTACCTTCAAGTGTACATGGGGATGCGAGGATCGGCCTCGGCTCTCATCCCGTAAGGACTACTCATGCATCATGATGGAATCACAAGACATTATATTGATCAGTAATTCGAAATTGATGATTGGAAATCTTACGGTGTCCTCGATCGTATCGGAATTGAGATTACAAGTAGAGAGGTATAAAGTATGGTGGCTATGGTGGTATAAAGATTGCAAGTAGAGAATTATATTCATTCTTCATCCTCTCCACTGCGTCACGTTCTCCCACAACCATCCATTCCCTTACGAGCCTTCGGTGAGCAACTGAGCACCACCTTTTCCTCCACGCCGTGCCATCGCCACAGTTGCTGGCTTGCTGCCTGTGAACAGCCGCCGCCCCCGCCTCCCACATTTCTTTTGGAACAAAATGATGTTGTCCATGGTGGGCCGCCACATGGCTCAGCCTAGCAATCCTACTCCCCCAGCCCAGTTTGAAAGCAAAACCGGGCTTGAACTAGTCGACCCAGCCGAAGATCCGTCCTGCCCATTTTCTTTTTCCCGGATCTTGTCAGTGGATCGGACCCCACCTGTCGGTGCAAGTAACCTAGATTTTCTGTCTATATCATGTATTGCATAAGTAATTGTAGAAAGATCATAAAAATGAGAAACCAGTGCCCATAGCGTCATATCTTCATCCAATTTACTATAACCCCTTCGATCCATTAAGTGTCTCACTTAGTAAAAAAATTAGGTGATTTTCCGCGCGTTGCTGCGGAAAATTCTATATGCACATCTGGATATGATGGTAGGAACAAATGACAATAATCATTTAATGTAAAAGAAATATAAATATTGTAGGACAAAACGACTTTATCATTCATAACACTTCGGGGAAACCAAAAAGTGAAGGTTCGTCAATCTGAATATTTGCAAATCCTAGAAATATTGACATACATATCATGAAATATGTGTATTTGGTGAAATCTTTATATCCAACGTGAAGGTGAAAAATCCTAGGTATCAAAATATTAAATTTCTAGTGGTCTACAACACAACATGTGGATGGTGATGTGGACACTTTACATGCTCATGATGTGCGTAATGTGGATGATGGTGTGGACACCTTGCATGTGAGCTTGCAAACATTAATTGCACCTTAGTGGAGATCAACTTTATAGATTATATAAATGTGTACTAACTTAGTACAAAATGGGGACACTTATTATGGATCCGAGGGAATAGTATTTTTGTAGAATTGGAAAGTATAACTTTTATAAGCAATGATTTAAATCTCGAACTAGATGTTTATTAAATATGAGAATGCTTAATAAATTCTCAGAATATTCTATAGAGAACCCCCAAAAATGTTCAACCAATTTTGTTGGACTCGTATTTAATTAAGCCCCTAGACAAGCCCGGCTGGTTCTGATAATTTTTGAACTATAAATCTATTTATGTGATTTATTGCTTGTAAATAAATACAATAATCACAGTAATTATTTTATGCACTGGTAAAAAATGAAACTTGTTCAAAAAACTTCTATTGACTAAATAATAATGTCCAGTTCCATAATATGGTACTATTATGTGAATGAAAATGCATTTCCTATTTTTTGATTGAAAGAAAATATTTTGATAACCAACTCCATGTTTATGATTTTAGAACATCTCGAAACCAGTAAGATGCACGCATAGGACCTGTTTGGTTTAATTTGTTTTGATGACTTCATGTCTAGATTTCAAAACATCTAAAAAGATCCTACCCGAAACATGCAAAATGGAAAACATAACCTAAGCCCCGACGCTATTTTCTGAATAGTGAACAAACTCTTTTCGAAAGTATTACTTTGCATATCATGCTTTTCGCATTCGGCAATCGTGCCATGTTGTATGTTCCATCGTACTTATTGGTATTCTTCGTAATTTTTCAATCAATAACATTTGGTTTCTTGGCGAAGTATCCGGTGAAAATCACCTCTGCGGTGCAAACTGTGAAAACTCCATCGAAAAAAGTTCAAAAACTTCTCAAAAAAATCAAATATGTTAGAAAAGTGATGTTTTATATATGTGTAAAATTTCAAGTTCAAACTCAATTTCGTTTGGTAGCAGCGAAAAAGACAAATTCTGCATGAATAGTGGTTTTTCAGTGTTTGACACTATTCATTGTAAATTTCTCTTTTTAATTTCTCCCAAATGCTTTTGATTTTGAATTTGAAATTTTGCAGGTTTGTAGAACATCACAGTCCCAATATATGGTATTTTTTTAGAATTTTTTTGAAACTCCTAAACGTGATTTTTGTGGAGTTTGCACGGTTTGCACCGAACGAGGGTTTTCACCGGATATTTCGCCTTGGTTCTTATACTATATATAGATAACCTAGAAACTAACCACAGTAACTTCATTTTTTGTGGAGCACCAATTATTCCATTATTTTTGGTGGTTTCTAACACTACCTATTGGGTCCCGGTCACAAGCTATTCTGCCCATTATTTTTTTGTGGTGTCTAACATGTGAGCATCCAAAGTATCCCTTGCATGTGGGTCCGATACGATGCCGGAAATTATATTACGGCATTTTAAAAATTGGAAAATAAAAAGGGATTTTGTCGATTGGCTTGTTTTTGGGTCTAACTTTATGACGAAGTTTACGTAGTGTCACAAAACTTTCAAGAATGTCACAAAGAGGTGCAAAAGAGTTTTCACCATCTGTGTGATTTTCTATTCATAACGATATTTGATTTTCGTTACAAAGTGGGACCTTGGATGGACATGTGACACTGTGTCCAAATCGTCATATATCTGTGACGACTTTGTTGCGCCATAGAAACCCCAAATTGGTTATAGTACCGAGTGTATCTCCACATCTAAACAAATACGATATGTCGACTGTTCCGCTAAGAGGTTGCGATATTTCATCTCTCGACGGATTCCAAATCCTCTATGGAAGAATATACTTGTTTGGTGCAAACTCTTGAAACATTATGTGCCGTCCGTTGAAAAGTTAGGGTATCTCCAAGGGGACTTGCCAAATCAATGCCATCCGTCCGTTTTTGTCCGCGGGCAAACAAAACCAACCCAACGGGGCTTGCCAAATCAATGATATATGTTCATTTTGTTAGAGTGATCTCCCACCGTGTGGGCCCAACGGCCCACCGGGCCTAGATCTGACGCTCCCAGATCGGGGGCGCCCAACCCAATATGGTTGGCGGGCCCCTGTCGCGCTGCGCTATATAAAGATCTGGGGGGCCGGGGCACGCACTACGAGGTTAGTCTGTGTTTGCCACCAACCCCACCAACAAGCCCCTACCGATCTAGGGTTTTGCGAAGAAGCGACGGGAAGCTCTGCCGCCCCCGTCGCTCCCCGCCGTCCGCACCTCGCCCTCGCTGCCGCTCAACGTCGTCGACCTGGCCGCACCGTCGAGCTCGTTGTCGAGTCAAGGAGAAGGTATCCCTCCTCATTCCCCTTCTCTCTCTCTCAATCCCCATATCCGAATCAAACATGTATCACAGAAAGTAATCCTAATCTACTGATTGATCTACACCTAGCTGATCCTAAACACTACTACAAAAAACCCGATCCGTGATCCGCCTCCAGTGGCGGTTAAAACAGACAAAAAAACACACCGCCACTGGAGGCCTCTCGAGGCATCCACGAGCGCCACCAGTGGCGGTGATAATCACCGCCACTGCTTTCCCACCACCAGTGGCGGTGAATATTGTCCCGAAACAAGTCACCGTCACTGGTGATCCATCACCACTGGCGATGTTTATCACCGCTACTGGTAATGGCCATGGAAACCCTAACAACCACTAGTGGCGGCCGTAAAAAAGACCCGCCACTAGTAGACCACCCAATACATGATGGTACTACTTAGTCTCAGTGCCCTTCCCTGAACCCCTTAAGCACCGTCCGGTCACTCGTTTAGAACTCAATCGGAATGGTAAACGCACTGAGCACTGAGTAGTAACCACCGGTAGGTGGGGCGGCGGAATCCCTTTTATGCTGGTCGAAACTCCTCTAAACTAGCCAGGTGGGACTAAACAGGGGAAACTGGTGGGAGAGCACTAGTGGCGGGCCTAATGTTACCCGCCACTGGTGAGGCCTCCAGTGGCGGTTTATTTTTACGCCCGCCGCTGGACTTAACCAGTGGTGGTTTATCCATAAACCCGCCACTCATGACCTGTCTTTATATAACCCCTGCGCGAACCCCAGCTGGTCGAGCTCGCGCGTCTGTCTGGACCAGCTACGGCTCTCTCCTCACTGGTGCGGGCGAAGCCCTGCCAAAATTTGATGGCGGCGGCCGGAAGGTAGCTCTCCCCCCTTCTCCTTCCTCTTCCTCTCCCTTCTTCCTCCTCCTATTCTTCTCCAATTTTGCAAAATGGGCATTAATGGTGCCTTGGCCGCCGGCGGGAAATTCGGCCCCGATCTCTCTCCGGCAGCTCTCCCGGGTTGCCCCCGCTGTCTCTGGAGCTCCCCCTCACCCTAGTGATGATCCTCCCTCTCTCTCTCTCGCTTTAATTTTGCTCGGATGAGCTCCCTCTCTCTCTCTGGCTCTCTCTCTCTCTGCAGCTCTCTCTCTAGCTCTCTCTCTACGGCTCTCTCTCCATATAGCTGCTTATGGGGGAGCTTAGCCCCTGGGGGTTAGCCCTATGGGTAAGCTTAACCTCGGGACCGGTGTACGTGCATGTTCAAACATATTAAATGTGTGTTGAAACCGGCCTTCGTGCCGTGTATTTCTTATGTGATGTGATACCGGTCGTCGTGCCGATGTGGGTGGGGGTAATTTGTTTTTGATGCAGGCATCGAATTTCGTAGTGCAAAATGCTATTTTTTTTTAGCAAAGATCATGCCGAAAATTTCCATTTTTATCGATCAAGCTGATTTGTTTATTTAAAAAAAAATTGTGTTGTAGCTCAATGGGCCGTGCTTGGATGTACGAGGATAGGTTACGTGTTGAGTGAATAGAGCAGCCGAAGACTTTTGTCGATGCCAGCGTAGAAGATATGCATAGGAAAGGGGGTGATAAGATGTGTTGTCCCTGTGTGAGATGTCGGAACAGCAAGCTGTACGAGCCAGAGGATGTCGAGATGCACTTGCTCATGCGGGGATTTGTGTGAGGTTATTCAAGGTGGACTTCTCACGGGGAGGATGGCATTGAAGTCAATGACGGCATTGAGATGGAAAACATGTAGTCTGATGACCAGCCTGGTGAAGAAACATACCGTGGCGAAGATCCAGTACAGGACGTTCCAACCGGTGGGATGGTTGAAATGCTGGACGATCAGCATCTGCAGAATCAGTTGGATGACCCCGAGGATGAGAGGGTGTCCCGTAAATTCGAGAAGCTGAGGGAGGATGCCGAGACACCGTTATATGAAAATGCCAGCGTATCAAAAAAGATTACCCCCACCAGAATCAAAAAAGATTGTGTACATGGGACACCGTAAGAGGCTGGAGATGAAGGACCCGTGGAGGGATGCTAAGAAAAACTTCAACGGGAGGGCAGAGAAGCGGCACAAACCGAGGGAACTGACTGGACACGAAGTATACGAAATTGTCAGGGACCTCGAAGTCGTGGCCGGGAAAGCACAGCCGGCTGCAGGTCTAGATGGTGGCGGCCTTACGTACAAGAGGAGGTCCGTGTTCTGGGACCTGCCTTACTGGAGGTTCTTACAGAGCCGTCACACCATAGACGTCATGCATGTCGATAAGAACGTGTGCGACAGCCTGTTGGGCTTGATGATGCACCACGCGGACAAGTCAAAAGATGGACCAAAGGCACGGAAGGACCTACAGTGGATGGGGATAAGGGAGAAGCTGTGGCCGATAGAGGAAGAGGCGCCGCAGGAAAACAAGGATGGTGAACGCACGATATATACACGGTGCAAACCTGCGTGTTACAGTCTGAGCAAAGCCGAGCTGCATAGAATGTGCGAGTGTCTCCATGGCATCAAAGTTCCATCGAACTACTCATCCAGCATCAAAGTTCCATCGAACTACTCATCGAACTACTCGTTGACATGAAGAGCCACAAGCTGGTTGGCATGAAGTCTCATGACTGCCACGTGATTCTCACCCAGCTACTTCCGGTTGCAATAAGAGGCTGCATGGAGCCATGGGTGAGAGAGACGGTCATGAAGCTCTGTGACTTCTTCGACACGATCGGCCAGAAGTCCATCACAGTGGACCGTTGCCTGCAACTGAGGGACGCAATGATACAGATATTGTGCGAATGTGAGATGTTCTTTCCCCCAACGTTCTTCGACATTACAGTCCATCTGATGGTCCACGTCGCCGATGAGATCTTGTTGTTAGGGCCATCGTTCCTGCACAACATGTTTGGGCCCGAACGATACAATGGGGTGCTGAAGCGATATGTTCGTAACAGAGGGCGTCCCGAAGGAAGCATCATGGAAGGCTATCATGTAGAAGAGTGCGTTGAGTTCTGCACTGATTGGTTGGCGGACCGCAAACCCGTAGGGGTCCCCGAATCACGACATAAGGGGAAGCTAGAAGGTGAAGGTGGGCTTGGCCGGAAGGAGCTTGATGTGCATGCCCGCCAAAGAATGGACGACTTTATAAGAGCACAAACAATGGTGCTGCAACTCACGCCAGAGGTCGAGCCGTTCATTGACATGCACATCGAAGAACTTCGAAACCTCAACCCTAACAGGAATGATGATTGGATCCAGCGAAAACACAATTCTACATTCGCCATGTGGCTCAAGGATCTTTGGTATCCAAGGGCTGCGGCGAATGAAGATGAGAAGATTGTCCAGAAGTTGTCACGGCTTCCCGACCGAAACGTCGTGACATACCAGTCGTACGCAATGAATGGGTATACGTACTAGACCAAGGCTCAAGACCGTAAGAGTACGTACCAAAACAGCGGTATAGTGCTCGTAGCGTAGACGGGGACCGACAGCGAAGGCCAGACTGAAGCGTACTACGGCGTGGTCGAAGAGATCTGGGAGCTTGACTACACCTTCACCACCATCGCCATGTTTCGCATCAGATGGGCACGCGATGTCAGGCATGAAGTTCATAAGTTCACAACAATGATTCTGCCAAAAGAGATTCCCCGTCATCAGGTGAACGTGAAAAGAATCTCGGCATTGCATGAACCATGGCAGTTTGCTTCCAAATGCAAACAAGTCTTCTTCGTAGAAGACCCGATAGCGAAAAACCGCGTAGTCGTGAGGAGAGGTAAAAGGAGCATTGTTGGGGTCGACGGAGTAACTTCACAACATGACTATGAAGGTTTCCCCGATCCCACGACCAGGCAACAAGAAGAGTGGCAAGACGGACGATCCAGACAAGAAAAATCAAAATTACCCACACAAGATGGGGCCTACGCCAGAAGCAGCCACGATGAGGTCCAAACGTATAAGAGGAAAGAGAAGACAACAAAGAAGAAAGACAAGATTGTCCAATAGTTCACTATTTGTGTAATTTTGATCAATTATGCTCGTTGATGATTTTCAATGTAATTTGAATTCTAACGAGGTTCGAATCTTAACTTGTTCAAATTTGAAAACAAATGCCGTATATTTGTTCGCTATGGTCGTTGATGATTTTCAATGTAATTTCAATTCTAACGAGGTTCGAATCTTAACTTGTTCACATTTGAAAACAAATGCCGTAAATTTGTTTGCAATATTTTTCTACTATGAATGCATATTTTATTTGCTTGTTTCATCATTATAAAGGAGAAAAAAAAGTTTTTAAGCCCGCCTGGGTCAACTGGGTTGTTCGGGTTCGGGCCCAGCTAGGCGAACCTGGGAGCAGCCTACTACCTACTAGGCCAGAGCGGACCCGGGCCCACGGGGCTGTTATCCGAGCCCACAAAGAACAGTACAGGCACCGGGCCCACGGGCCAGGCGAGGAGCACAGGAGACAGGCGAGAAGATTAATCGAAAGCTGATGGGAGAAGGGAGGAAAGCATTATATGCTGGTCGAACCGCTTGTAAACTAGCGAGGTGGGACTAAACTTCCATCTCACCTCGTGCGGAGCCCGCAGAAGGACACCAGTGGCGATTATTACAAGGAAAACCGCCACTGGAAGGGGACCAGTGGCGGTTATTACCAGGAAAACTGCCACCGGAAGGAACACTAGTGGCGGTGATTTCCGTGAAACCCGCCACTGTTGCGTGCTACCAGAAAAGGAGGCAAAAAAACTTTTTAGCCCGCCCGGTCAACTAGGTTGTTTCGGGTTCGGGCTCAGCCAGGCGAGAACCCAGGAGCTGCCTACTACCTACTAGGCCAGAAGAGCACGGGCCCACAGAGCTATAATCCGAGCCCACCAGTGCACACAGAGGGTACCGGGCCCACAGGCCAAGCGAACGGGAGTAGAGGAGAGAGCGGCATTTCATTTTATTCGGAATCTGCAAAGGGAAGGGGAGAAAGGTATTTATGCTGGTCGAACCGCTCGTAAACTAGCGACGTGGGACTAAACTCCCACCTCGCCTCGCGCGGCAGCCCGCAGAAGGGGTACCATTGGTGGTGATTACAGGTAAACCCGCCACCGGAAGTAGCCACCAGTGGCGGTGATTTCCTAAAACCCGCCACTGGTGAAAGCTACAGGACTTAAGGATTTCCCAAATCTTCTCCAAATCACCAGTGGCGGTTATTTTCCTGAAACCCGCCACTGGTAATGATTTCAGAATGCACTATTATAATCCTATTATATTCTCTGCGTTCTCAAAAAATATAGCAGTTGTACTTTTGGGTGTATAGTAATATTGTTTGTTCCCAATACAAGTTTTAGACATTAGTTCATAGTATTTCGTACAAATTTCTGTGATTATGTGTGGTTTTGGTGCTAATTTAATTCCATAAAATTCAATTTTCATCAAAATGAGCTGAAACTTGGCATGGGAACACCTATCAGTCCAATGAAGCCACATGGAAAAAATCAAGCCCAAAGTTGTTATAATGTTACCATTTGGATGTTGGCTTAGAAGGTATGAAAGATATCTACCTAGATGATTCCAATATGCTATTCTTATGGGCTTCATTTACAATTTTAACACCAACCTTCATATACAGGCATATTGTTGTGTGAGCAGCCTCCATGCCAAATATCATACCATTATGAGTAATTTTGTAATTTATAACAATTTTTAACCATAGTAAACACTACAAAAGCATAAATATTTGAATTTCAGCAATGTATTTAGCATTGAAATCTTTAGTGAGACAAGAAATAATTATTATACACTGTAAGTACAGGTGACATAACTTTCAGAGAGACACATAATATAATAAAAATATAATACTAGAGCCAAAATAATAACCAGTGGCGGGTATATGCAATACAACCGCCACTGGTGCTTCGAACAGGGATGTGGTTACCCTCACTCCTGTTCCAATTATCAATGGCGTGGTTTTCACATACCCGCCACTGGTGGGTCGCCAATGGCGGGTATCCGGAAATACCCGCCACCGGCGGTCTCCTGCACCTGTAACCCTAGGAAGGTCTCCAGTGGCGGGTATCCGCGAAATACCCGCCACTGGAGACCCTCCCCATATATATTACAGGGCGAGACTTCTCCAAAATTTCGTATACCAGCAACGCTCACGGCCGGAACCCTAGGCGAAGCCCTGCCGGATTCAAGCGCCGCCGCCGCAGCCCTCCCTCGCCGAAACCCTAGCCACCGCCACCATGTCGGAGTCGCAGAACGGAAAGAGCGAGGGGTCGCAACAGACGACGAGGAGCGGGAAGACCCTCGCCCCGCAGGACCCCCGCCGGCCGTCGGATCCGGTGGCCCCGCCTTGCTGCCGCCCCGCCCAGCCCGCATCGCCGGGGGCGCGGCCGGGCCGCCTCGACGCCGCTGCCTCCACCGGCCGCCTCCGCCCCGCCCACCCTGGTAACC
The DNA here is from genome assembly GCF_000005505.3 of Brachypodium distachyon. Taxonomy (NCBI): domain Eukaryota; kingdom Viridiplantae; phylum Streptophyta; class Magnoliopsida; order Poales; family Poaceae; genus Brachypodium; species Brachypodium distachyon. The sequence continues at coordinate 44,365,088 of NC_016133.3, read as the reverse complement.
CCCGCCCCGGCCGCCTCCGCCCTGGCCCCCTCTACCCCGGCCGCCCCAACCCCGTCCACGACCCCGACGGTCTCCGTCGCCCCGACCCCGGCTGTCGCCGCCCCGACTCCGGCGACGGTATGGTCTCTCTCTGCCTTGCTGTTAATTAGTGTTAGGGTTTATAATGTTTGAAATTTGAAGTTAATTAGGGTTTTTAATGTTTAGTTCAATCTATTTAGGGTTTAAATCTTGCTGTTTATGTTTAGCTAGTTCTAGTTACTTAGGATTTTAATGTTTAGTTCTACCTATTTAGGGTTTAAATTAATCTTGTTGTTTATGTTTAGTTCTAGTTACTTAGGATTTTTAATGTTTAGTTCTAGCTATTTAGGGTTTAAATCTTGTTGTTTATCTGTTTTTTAGTTACTTAGGCCTTTTAATGTTTAGTTCTAGCTATGTGATTGTTGTTTATGTTCGTTATGGCTGCTCTTGGTGCAAAGATTGATACACGCATGTGATCCTGACCATCATGTCGGTTGATATGAGGAATGTGGGCCCGGCCATCGTGCCGGGTCGTTGAGAAGGGTCCGGTTCATGTGCCGAGGGGGTATATGTGGGTGGGAGTTTTTTTTATGCAGGTATAACATTCGGGTAGACTCATTTGTTGTTTTATAGCAATGGTCATGCCGAAAATTTCTTGTTTTACCGCATAGGTCATGCCGAATTTTTCCTTTTTTTAAATTACTTTTATAAGTGTTGGATAGGAAGCTCAGGCTCGCGTTAAAGAGGTGCCTTAGCAACCACCGGTTGTGGAGGGACAAGTCGAAGAAGAAGCGGGGGCATCTTCCTCGGGCTCGGAAATTGCCATGAGCGAGGAGCAGGTAACGAGGAAGAAGCCCAGGGTGCGACGTCTCAGGCTACGGAGTCGACTACTCAGTCGAAGTCCAAGCGGGGGGCGAACAAGGTGCCGACGGAGTCGTGGGTCGTCACCAAGCTGAGCAAAGAAAACTACCCGGAGGAACTGGTGGAGGCCGTAGAAAGATTCTCCAACACATGCAACGCCATCGTACGGGTACATGCTCGGATCTATCAAAGATGGAGCGACGTCCCGGAAGCTGTGAAGTAGGACTGTTACGAGGCGGCATGGAAGCGGTTCGTGCCTGCCAATGATGAGATCAGAAGACGGTTGGAGTGGCGGATGCACCAAGTCATGAGGAAGGGCCAGAGCACGTGGCAATATAACTGCCGGAAGCTCATCGGAGGAGGTGAACAGAGGTGAGATCATAAGACTGGAAGACAGAGGTGAACAAGCACTGGAAGGGGATCTCGGAGGAGGACTGGGAGAGGTTCAAAGAGTGGGTCAGGTCAGATGAATTCAAGGCCAGCCAAAAATGGTACAAGGAGCTTCGTGAGAAAAGGCCCTTCGACCACCGCCTCGGCAGTCGTGGACGCCCCGGAAAGGAGAAGGTGTGGGCGAAGGAGGACGCTGCATTGGACCAAGCCGGTATACAACCGAGGGTCCCAACTTTGCTTCGCGGTGAGCACTCCAACAAATGGATGCGGTTGTCCATGACCGCAAATCAGTGGGCGGGCTTGGAGCCTATGTCAGAGAAGCAAGAGGCTGCACTCGTAAGGCCTCGTCCTGACATCTTCTTTTATCGGTTGGGCTTCTTATACTCACATATAACATTAACGCCGAGCATGTTGTTTTTTGTATACAGGGTGCAATGGCAGAGTGGGAGTCGGATGGCTCCCACTCGTCTATCAACCAACAGTGGGATGATGCCATCAGTTACGCTCTGCAACGAAATGAGCATGGGGGCCATATGCGAGGTGTCGGTTCCGGGCCCTTTCACAGGCAGATGGCGAAAGAGCAAGGTTCCCGCAAACGCAGAAGGGCGTCCAGCAAAGAACAGAGCTCAGAGGAACTAGATGAGAAGATCCGGGTGTTGGCGAGGGAGTAGCTCAGGAAGCTCATGCGGCTTGCAAGGGACCAGCGTGACGTCGACAACTTCATCGATCACGGTGTTATCCCGGAGGCGCCCATCCAACCAACCCCACCCGCATCGGATCCGTCCCTGCTGCGGAATAAGAGCACCTCATGCTCCGGCACCGAGTGCCAGCTTGACCCGCTTGGTCCACCCGATGAGAACCTCACGGTAAGCGTCTTCGCGCGCTACGAAAAATTGTGAAATACCACTATCATGCTCCAATCCATTAATGATGTTGCCCTGTTTGTCATGCGCAGAAGGGCGTCAAATGCCAGCTACACATGCCGACGGTGGGGAACCCTCTGGGCGTGCGTGGGTTGCTGATGCCGCGTACGGCCGTGGTGCACCACGTGACCCTGCGAGACGACATGGTCAGGGTGCAGGTGGACTCCATGCTCAGGGGCTTCGAGGACGAACCGGTCCCTTATCCTCTGCACGAAGAGGCGACGACCCTAAGGGATTGCGTCAACTCCTACCTCATCTGGCCTAGGAGGTTGGTGGTCCTCGCTACGGAGCCGTCTCCATCTCCGCCCCCCCCCCTCCGCCTCGGTCCGTCTCCACCCGCCCGGCGTGTGACGTCTCCGTCGCCGCTTGGCACCTCACCCGGTCCTTTTGACTACGAGCCTGCAAAACGAGACTTCTCACCTACGGCGGAGTGCAGCGACGACAATGCAGGCGAAAATCCTCCGTCGCCGCCCAAACCCAAAGCCTCGAAGCCATCCGCACCAAGACCCGTCCCTCGGAGAGCCGCAGCACAATCGGCCCCATTGGAGAGCCGTCCAAGTGCCCCTGCTGGGATGCAGGTCCCCCAGAAACCGGACAGTTCAGATTTCCTGAGACGCAGGAAAAACAAAAGGGGGACAGGCGGCAAGGCAAGCAAGGGCTCCTAGAAGGAGGGGAAATAGTCGTCTTCTATGGGAAGACAACCAAAGACCGCGCCGCAGATAGAAGGGATTTGGGAAGAGCGGCCAGACATTCTGAAGATGCCCACCCACCCCCGTGTTGGAGATAGATTGCCTGATGGGTCTTATTTCGTGGACAGGCGATTCTCTCAATTTTTGTTGTTCCATCCCGGACAACCGATGGTGACCCAGGATGACCTGTATCGCCTGCCACGGGAGATGCAAGAGCTCCATGAAAAATACATGAATGTGGCATCATCAGGCGCAGACCTCCAGAATCTGGAAATCAGGGTTCGAGTGCCAAAGCATTATGGCTTGTTTGACTCCAATACGGGGAAAATCCAGAAGGAAAACAACGTTACCTTCGGCGTTGACTTCCTCGACTTGTTTCACCTCTTCAAGCGCAAGTGCCTCGACAACGCCATATTAAGACTATGGTGTGTACACTACACGAGGGAGAACTATAGGGTGAAGCAATATGGGATGGCCGTCGCCGACCCCCTTCTCTTCAACGCCACTTTGCTTGGTCCAGACCCATTGTTGGCCGAAATAGAAGGTTGGCGATTGAATGCCTCACTCAATTCATCTTGAAGCACAGAGACCGCCGTTTCGTAATGATATTGTACCATCTACAGTAAGTTGTTTTCAATTCGCGTGAATACATAAATCTTTTTCCGTGGGAAGACTTGCTTGTTATATTATTTGGCTAATACATTGTGCGTCCTTTTGTGAAACAGCGGCCATTGGGTGACAATCGCCATCTGCCTCGATATGGGAGGGGTCACATATTTTGATTCACTGCGACGCAAGGGGAATGAACCACAACGTGACTTCGGGCCGAACAAATATGTCATCGACTCAGCCTATCGCGACGCGGTGAAATGGTACGGGATGATTGGCTTCAGCCGCAATCCTGACGCTCCTCTCAGGCACAATTTCAACTTCCCCTGCGAGCAACAGCCTGAAGGATCCGTCTACTACGGTTACTACTGTGCGCAAACTATTCAGCAGATAATCAACGACTTCAAGCCGAAGGGGAAGAAGACCTTCGAAGAAGTAGAGGAATTGGTTTCTGGCCAACGCCGAGTTAGGGCACAACTCTGAAATTCTCGTGTACGAGATCCAGAAGGACATCGGCGAAATCCTCAACAAGGAGGTCCTCAAATCGAGCGGGGATTACTACGGCAGCAGGATTGTCGCCAAAAGTGGCTAAATTGTGTGGAATACTTTTATTTGTGGCTCATTCTTTCAAACACTTTGTATACACATGCATGTGACTTGAATGTTTAACTCGTGTGGAACTTTGTAATATATTTGCTGCTATTTCTGTTTCTTTGGTATTGTATATTGTGCTGCTGTATTCCTGGTATTATCTGTGCTGTGTTGTATTCCTGCTATTTCTGTGCTACAGTAATATTTATTTTTATAAATAATTCATTTTTTTTTCGAAAAAAATAGTACTAGTGGCGGTTAAAAGCCACCGCCACTGAAGACATAGCAGTGGCGGTTGGACGCCACCGCCACTGGAAAAGGTTCTAATGGCGGTGGACATAGACCGCCACTCGAAAATGTCCAGTGGCGGGTTCTTCGTCCGCCACTGATGTACTCCAGGGAGTTTTCGGTTGGTGTCGGAGGGATTTACAGTGGCGGTTTGTGGGTATTCGGTGCCGGGTATTCTACCCGCCATTGGTGATCTCGGAGCAGCAATGGCGGGTATTTCACCTGCTACCGGTGCCGAAATCTCCAGTGATGCAGAGTTGGTGGTGGGCGTGATCACCGCCACTAACCCAATTTTTTGACCACCACTGGAGGTTTTTTTTGGAGTAGTAAAAGAATCCATCACATTTGTCTACGGACATGCTATACTCAAGCTAAATTTGGGATTGGTTCGGCAAGTATGGACATTATCCGTGGACAGACCACATAGGTATATATATTGGCACAAAAATAAAAGAAGAACTTTTGACATGTGTGTGAACATATATGAAATGGACGAATGACATGTCCATTTGACATGTATTCGTTGGATGAAGTGGTAGTTGTCCACGTGTCATGTTGTCCGAACACATGCCAAATGGATGGATGGCTTGTCCATTTGGCTAGTGACCCTTGGAGATGCCCTTACTTGCTTGATTGCTACTAAACCTCACGGTAGTCTGATGCTTAATTGGTAGACTGTATCGCTTCTCTCAAGAAGCACTACTACAAAATGGTCTATATGCAACGCCACATCAGTAACGGGTCTGGCGCGACCGTTACTGATGAAGAACATCAGTGTCGGTTGCGGCCACGACCGTTACTGATGAGTCGAGCAGGCACCGTCCGTCCCCGCCCAGCCACACATCAGTGGCGGTCGCGCGACACGACCGCCACTGATGAACACTCATAGCTCGCGAGTTACATCAGTGGCGGACGGCTTGCAAAAGGCGGAGCACACGGGCCGTGTTCTAGGAGAAGGCGAAGGGGCCTGTTGGGATGATTATTTCCCGCCTGCTCCGAAGCGAAGCAGGGTCCAGAAAAAGCTCCCTGCTTCTTCTGAGATAATAGAACAAGCTAAGGCGGAGGCGCGAGAGCAGGCATCTATCGTGTCTCAAGAGGTGTCGCGGGAATATGCAGTGCAAGCCGTGCATCATTTGGTGTCGGCATTGGCCAAAGACCACCCTGCCCTTGGCGCCATACTCGGGGGAGGATTGGAAGGTTTGAGGAACCTCCTTCCTCTTCTTCCTCCTCTTCCCCAGCGAAAGAGCACCCCGTTGAAGAGCAGCGCCGCCTCCGACACACGTATGGAGGACGAAGAAACCTACACCCCAGGTTACAGCCCGGCTCCTAGCATGGACAACCCCCCCGCTAGCCAACCTTCCCCAAGCGAGGGCAGCCGGGATAACGATCAGGGTCCGAGCGACAACATCCTTGTAAGCAATCTTTTCAAACTCTTTTTCAATCCTTACCTTCATGAATAAAGATCTTACACACATATGCCTTCTTCTTGTTACGCGTAGGCACCGGTGAAGTGTCGTATCCACGTTGACAAGCCTGGGAAGCCTGTAGGCGTCATTGGCCGCCTGATGCCCAGACAATCACCGCCACTGGTGCACGGCATTCTCATGAATGACGCACAAGTGAGTGTGATGGTGGACTACGTCGTCGACAACCATCGGGATTATGCTATCTCGCTACCTCCGGAGGAAGGCGTGGATATCCTAGGCGGTTGTCCAAACTACCGAATTATGTGGCCTAGGAGTTTGGTATCCCTCTACAACCAACGCCAGCCCTCTATGACTCCATCTCCCTCCGCCCAGAAAGGTACTTCTCATTCGCCGCTCGGCCTTTCCCCTAGGATACTTCCTCCTGTAGATGCCGGCGGAGATGAAGAGCGGGCAATGTCGATGCCCGCACAGCTCAAAGATAGCCAGACCACAGGGTCGGCACAGGCTAGAAGTGTCCCTCCCACCTTCTCTCTCTTGGGTGCCGCTGAGTCCATGGGTGGCCGCAAGATCGATGACAAGTACAAGGCAGAGGAGCAAAAGGCATGGGACAGTAAGAGGAGGCATAAAAAGAGGGGGCGCGGCGGCAAGACCATCAAGGAGTCCTCCACCGTCACTCAAGATGAGATGCACCATGTGTCTGACATAACTGGAGTCTGGTAGGACAATAGGCCTGACATTCTCATCAAGAACCCATATCAAGGCCAGAGATTCGAAGACGGATCCTATTTCGTGGGTAGAGAGTTCGACCGGGTGCTTCTTTACTATCCTGGAAGATCGATGGTCACCGAAGATTCCCCACGTGCCATGTCCAGAGAGATGCAAGAGCTTCATCAGTTCTACATGCAAGCATCAGCTGGTTCTGAACAGCATGCCCAACAGATCAATGTTAGAATCCCACGAGACTATGGCTTCTTTGACCAAGAAACTGGGAGCATTCAGAAACGTCCTATCACCTTTAGTGTGGAGTTCAACCTCTTAAGGCTGTGGTCTGCCTACCAAATAAGAGAACTGCGGCGATTGGAGGTCAAAAAAGTAGCCATTCTAGACCCCGCGATGTTCAACTACGGTGACATCGGTCTTGAGCCTGAAAAGGATGCCTCAAGAACCATGGCATCTAAATACTTGGTGGCATGTCTCGAGAAATACGCGGACGACGACTTCATCCTGTTCTTCCTTAATTTGGAGTAAGTTCAATTTTATATATGGAACCGTTTGTTTTTTCTAATTCAGTCTTTCTTATACACCCTTAGATACTAAAGTTTGTTTCTTTTGAAAACAGAGACCATTGGGTGACACTAATCATTTGTTTGCCTTGGTCCGCGGTGTACTACTTCGATTCACTGCTTCCGAAGAAGGGTGTTCGAGGTAGGTTCTGGAAACGCATCAAATCACTCATTAACACTGCCTGGAAAGTGGCGACCAAGGGAAAACTACCTGGTAAAGGCTATAAAGACGAGCCTCACCACAACCACAGGTTCCCTTGCCAGCAACAGTCGCCCGGCAGTGTGTTCTGTGGCTACTACTGCTGTCACATCCTTACGGAGAATGCCAGCATGTTCAAGCCTGAGTGGAAGGGGTCAGTCGCGGCGATGAAAGAGTACTGGCGGCCCCGAATAACAATGGGACACCGACCTAAATGGGTCGTGTATAACATTCAAAGGGAGTTCGCCCATCTCATAAACAATGAGGTCATCAAGCCTAGTGGGGACTTCTTCGAACGCGTGAAACAAGTCGTGTCTAGGGTTCACCCACGACAATAGATTCATTTGTATTCTTTATATGCTTTCATGAAATTTTGACACTTTGTAATTATGCTTCTATGGAATTTTGACACTTTGTAATCAATGTCGTGAAGTGAGATACATTTGTATTCTTTATATGATGCGGCTTATATACAATTGTATGCTTTAAATGATGTGATGTGATGTGATGCGGCTTTATATGTATTTTTCTGTGATGAGATACATTTTTCTGTGATGAGATATATTATGTATATAATTTGCTGTGTATTTCCTGTGTATTTACTGTGGTTTTAGTTATTTTTTTAAATACCGAAAATGTATCAGTGTCGGTCGATCGACCGACAGTGATGGGGAGACGCGACATCAGTAACGGTCGGGAAGGAGCGACCGCCACTGATGTATATATACATCAGTAACGGTCGAAGCGACCGTTATTGATGGTGGTACATCAGTAACGGTCGGGCCGACCGTTACTGATGATGGGTATCACCAGTAACACGAAGTTAGTAACGGCGGCACCGACCGTTACTGATATGATTTTTCGACCGTTACTGATAACTGTTTCTATAGTAGCGAACGGAAACGAATGAAAGGCATGTTGATGTTTTTGAATATGATCTTGGTATGAAAATGTGCAGTGTGGACTTTAACTTGTTGCTCTCAACAGCAAGATAAATTGCCTTATAGATTATGTTAGTGCCAGGCGATCGAATTAATGGAACTAGCAGCACAGCTCGTAGGTGTTGCTTCGTATAGATGGAGAAGAAGTAGACGATGGAGTGTCAGCCGGCTGCAGGACGCGCGTATACCATTCGTACCTGCAAGTGCTTGCAGGAGACCTAGCGCGCGATGAAGCTGATCGAGCGCCACGAGCAGGCACGCCGTGGGCACGTTCCTGCACGCCCACAGCGCGTGTCGTCGTCAGCCCGGCGCTACGTGCACGCACTGATATACTACCGCTCTCCTTTTTAAACGTCGATTAAAAGGAGTCTCCATCCGTCGTCGTATATACAGAGTACGGCTCTACGGAATATAGACGTTACTCCTTCCGTTCACACTAAAACAGCGACAAGTATTTAGGAACAGAACAGAGTGAGTAGATTGAAATGGAATCTTTTCGGGTGAGACTGTACGCGTCGTACTGGAGTATATAATTAAGACAAAAAAAATTATGTATAAGTAAGCTATTTGGTGAGATCGATGGAGAGAGATAATGAGCCCCGTACCTTCTGCATGAGATGTCTGGGACAAGAAAAGGGAGAGAGATGCATCGGGTGGGAGATGAATGGTAGGAATCTTTAACCTTATTGAGGGATTTTATTGCTCTTCGACGTTGCATCGATCGGCATCATGAAACCAACTACTGTATTGTTAAATTTTGACATTTATAATTTGTTACTGCAAAGTTTGTATGATCGAGGGAAACAAAATAGACAATGAGAATTAACCGTACTAGCCATACTATATCGCTCGTACCAAGGCAAAAAGTCCTATATATAGAGAGATATACTATCACAATATCGTATGTCACTAAATGAACTAAAAATATTTCTGTTAAAAATAGTCCATATTAATAATTCATACAATAATCCTTATCTTGTTTACCAGAGTAATTAATAAGTGATGAAAAAAAAGGTGACAGCGTTGAAGTAACAGACCATCTCGTCACCACATGAGTTCTTTTATAGGGAGTAAGGATGCATGTGCTTTAAAGATGAATTCGGTGACAATCTCGACCGTCTAAACCCAAGAAGAAGTGGCGGACGTCGAAGAAAAATAATCAAAACAAAGAAAATTTGTAGCAAGCGATCAGAATTATTAATTAATTAGGATCAAATTGGGCTCTAATTAAAATGTCACGACGTAGTACGTCTTAGGAGGGCAATAATTTCTTTAACTTTTTTTTAAATCGCGTTTAGAGCAAGCTCTTGCAATTAATTAGCCTCCCAAAGGATTTCTTTTTTGCGGTCTTTCCATTGCCATTATTTTGGTACGCGCGTGCCCTCAAAATACATCTAGTTCAACTCATTTTTTATATCATATACTCCTTCCGTCTCATATTAAGTGACTCAAATTTGTCCAAATATGGATGTATCTATTCCTAAAAAAACCGTCTAGATACATATAATAGAAAGTCACTTAATATATATGGGACGGAGGGAGTTCTACGCTATAAGCTTGTGGCATACGGCATAATTAATACCATGAGATATGATTCAGAGGGAAGGACGCAAGGCACAAATATATGCAACTATTGAGTTACTTTCACCCCCGGCCCTTTTTATGGGAGGCAGAATAAATGCAAAACAAGAACCTTAGCTCCGCTCACGTGATTACTTTACACCGACCGCAGACTTCTTATTTTTTGAACTCTACTCATGATTTTTAAATTGCTTAATTACATTTTATATAGTATATACATACAAGCCAGCTGTCATATGTGGTGCTATAGCACACACGTCATCCCCCCATCCATATGGTGGATATTTTTCTTTATTTAATTAGTCACCTATGGATCAACATCGATATCTCACACTTCAGATAACTTACTACGAACTTCATTAAATTGTAATTGCATGTAGCTAAAATTGCACTCCCTCAATAATACTGTAATCTTAATTAATCTATACGATGATGCATGTTCGATTACAGGTGACTAAAAGATTGAAGGAAAAACTCAGGCAAATATCTAAAAATTAGGACAATTGCATATTGGCGCTAATCATATTTTGGAGTAGTGTGTCTCTCTCCTCGCCGGTACTAACAGCTAGCTAAGGTCGCGTAGGCTACTACTTCTTGTGGTCCATCCACAGAGAATATGGTCATTGAGTAGCTAACTGGCGACCAGCTAGCTATATGTTCCGTCTACAGACTTGGAAAAATACTCTCCACGCAAACAACGTACAAATTAACCAACGCTGCTAGCTGCGCGCGATGGGGCACCAGCTGCCGCCGTTAACGCCGTGGACCAACCTGGACCTGGATCTCGACCTTGACCTCGACCTCGACATCGATGAGGGCACCGCCGTCGCCGTCCGCGACGCGACGGCTGCGAACGGAACCTCGTCAGGCTCCGGCTCCGGCTCGCACAAGAAGCTCAGCCACAACGCGTACGAGCGCGACCGCCGGAAGCAGCTCAACGAGCTCTACCTGTCCCTCCGTTCTCTCCTCCCAGACGCCGATCACACCGTAAGCTCTAGCTATAGCTCCTGCGTGCGCGCATGTGCCGGCCGGCGTTACGACAAGATGTCTGCAGACACAAGGGAAATTAATCAAGAAATTAATCTTGATGTTTGCAGAAGAAGCTGAGTATTCCGACGACGGTGTGTCGGGTCCTCAAGTACATCCCGGAGCTGCAGAAAAAGGTCGAGGACCTGGAGAAGAGGAAAGAGGAGCTGACTAGTGCCAACTGCAAACCAGGAGTAATACTGAGCGGCGGCATAGCTCTAGCTCCTACGGTCTCCGCTACTTGCCTTAACGACAAGGAAATCATGGTTCAGGTCAGCTTGTTGAGCACCACGGATGCTGCGACAACTACTACTCTTCCTCTCTCCAAGTGCATAAGTGTGCTGGAGAACGAAGGCCTTCGCCTCATCAGTTCATCCACTTTCTCCACCTTCGGGGACAAAACGTACTATAACCTCCATCTTCAGGTACATATATCCATCTCTATCCGCCTAAATTTCTGTTGGCGATGTTTATTTATTGTTGACATGGCAAGCTATATACTACATGCACTCAGACAAGCGCATATACCTCTTCAAGCTAGATACAAACATTTGACATGACAGATATGTGCTACGCACCGTTGGATATATATTTGTCAGTACATGTATATATACGTATGAGTATTCGTATTACAATTAAACATGGGGAGAAGTGGACACTAAGGATCTACTCATTGTACTGCAGATCATGTCAAGACAACTACAAATGAGATCGATGCCGAGTTATATTTTACACTTCTTTTTTCTCAAAAAGGGTGTATATGACCTGGCATCGATTTATGCACAGCCTTTATGTTATTGCAGCCTACAACAATCGTATCTCAAAGTTATCCCAACTCAAAAGGACAACATGCTAGTAAAACCACGGTCCTCCTAGCTTATTACCGGTACGTCATCCAAAGCGGTTGAAGAATTCCATACGCACCCAAACTCTAAAGACTTCATTGGAACCTTGTGATACAGTAGAGATCAAATACGGATCCAATGCATGGCTTGAAGTATGACTTGCAAAAAATGGAAGTTTTTTTCTCTTGTTAAAAAACAGATCATTTTCGCAATTCCAAATCGACCAACAAATCACACAAGCCCTCAACGAGAATGAGCGATTGAATTGATTTTCCCAACCCATTGAGCCCACAACCAAACATATTCATGATCCACACACAACTAGTGGGAGGTAAACTGAAAGTCACAAAAACAGCTCTCCATATATACTATGTTCGCCATTTGGACATTCAAAAAATAGATGATGAATAGTTTGAAACTGGTCACAAAAAACACTTTCTGTGCAACCATGCCAATTCCTTTTGGTCTGGTTATCCTTTGTAAGTACACAACACCACGACAAAGATTTTAATTCTAAGAGAAAGTTTAAGCTTCCAGATAATTTTATGACGCAAAATAAGCAAAAGTATTAATTAATTGGAGTCCCATAATAAGATTTCTTTGAAAACCCAAATGATGTAGTGAAATCCCAAGAGAAAGAATCAAGTTGGTCAGTAAGATTCACTGCAGCAAGATTCACACAAGACTGGTCCCAAGCTGCTATATGCGCCTCAACAAATGGCCCTTCTAAACGTAAGATTGTGGATGCCTACACCCAACACATCATCCACCAAGGCTTGACAATTGAGTGTAATACGAAATAACACAGGGAACGCTCCTTCTGCATAGAGGAACCCAAATCAAAATGAAACTTCCAAACCATATTATTGATAGTAAAAAAAAGATGCTGAAAGAAATATTGTCTCATTCTCAAACCCTTCCAAAATGGAGAGTCAATCACCCTCAGAGTCACCCTGAGAAAAAGTTTTTTAATAAATATATTCGTTGCGAAGTAACTCAAGTCACAAATGATTCCCACCCAAAATTTTAAAAAGACACTTGCCAATCAAACAAGTATTTTTGATTCCATTCTCAACCCAAAGCGCACCTTGATGACAGATAGAAATCAAGTCTCTTGCAGTCCCCAATTAATGGACACTTCGATGAAAGAGAGCATGAACACCGAATTAATTAGGACAAGTCGATCAACGCTTGTAAGAAGATTACCCTTCCAACTGCTAAACTTCTTCTCAAAGGGATCTTCTACCCCTTTCCATTCTTTATTGAGAATTTTTTATAATGGATAGGAATCACAAGATAACGAAACTGAAAAAGACCTGACACCACATCCAAACAATTGCATGTATTCAGCTTTCTCCTCTTTTGCCTAACCAAAAAGCAAGAAATTTCACTCTTCTGAAAACTTATGTTCAACCCCTGCTCGAAGACACACACAACAACTTGAGGTACTTAGCTTGATCGATGTTCGCCTTGTTTCCTTTCATATAAGGGTCCTAACTAAAACATGTGTCCATTTTAGTCCATTTAGGGGAAAATAATCCTAAAAGACGTTGTCTCTCCTTTGGCGTGACAAACCATGTTCATCTTACGATACGTGGCTAACCCAGCACCCTAAAATCATGATTGCTATTTTCTCCCACTTTTAATTCTCACATATACTTCCTTGAGATTAGCTTTCGGACTAATCTAGCCACATGTCATAAGATGAATATGGTGTTTCACGCTGGAGCAAAAGACTATGTCTTCCATATTTATGGGTCAAGCTGACGAGCTCTAAGAACTATAGCCCCGCAGAGACATTTGAATCGACTCCGAATTCCGCTGCACCTTGAAGTATCCTAAGTTTTCATCCAATTTCCATAAAGTTCCGAGACATCAAAGGCAACAAGGAACCTGTGCATTCCGTGCAACTATTAATAGGTTAAGTCACAGAAAAAATATAAAAATTGGTAAAAGTCAATAAAAGTAGGATTAAAAGCTTAAAAGGAATAAAGAGGTTTGAGATTTGTGTGCATTGTCCACCGCCATGTAGGCATTATTTTTGTGAAAGAAAGCTTATTAAGTCTCATGTTGTCCTTTTGTGCTCCATATAACCAACCGGTGAGGTCATTTGTGGCTCCATTGCGGCGTCCGGGCATTACACCATGCCATGCCGCTCCGCCTATAAGAGAGAGATTCGAGTGGTTTTCCACACGTGCTAGATGTAGTACACTCTTGATATGCGGCACTACTTTGCTCAACGCACACGGTATCGTGGTGGACCACAGATCGCATGTCGGCGAGGGTGCACACGGTCTTGAAGAGAAAGCTTGGGTTGGTTTGAGGCACTAGACCAACACGGCATGTAACCAATTTCGATGCTACGAACACTGCTATACGCAGTTCTGGCTCCGGCTTTGGCATTTCGGTGCTAGCAACACCGTAGTTGCGGTTGTCCAACATATTATCTGGTACAGGGAGCAATGCATGTGTGTCGTCAGGATCGTCGGCAGGGCTGTGCTCATGGCCAATAAGATGTGCATGGTGTTGTGGTTGCGCAGGAGGTTGCCTAGGTGTCGAGGACGTATGCTATGCCGGCGCCACCTAATTAGGTGAGTTTGTGACCTGCACCGCTGTAGCTATCACTACGGGAAAAACATTCTTTGCCGGAGGCCCGAGGAAAAGCCTCCGGCAAAGAAGGCTTTGCCGACGGCAAAAAAGAAGAGGCCTCCGGCAAAGAAAAGACCTACGGCAAAAAATAAAAAAGGCCTCCGGCAAAGAACAAAAAGGCCTTCGGCAAAGGAAGGGGTCCCACGTGGACTTGACCGGGGCCTAACGGGGAGAAAACGGACGGGATTCTTTGTCGGAGGCCGGCCGCCGGCAAAGAGTTTGTCAATATTTTTTCTTTTGTATCCCTTTCTTCTCTTATTTCAAATTATGATGTAAACCACCACTTTTTGAGTTGAAACTTTTACTGTACTTTCATTTGACATTGATGACGAGTAATGTGAATTAAAATCATAACTTTTTATGTAAAAATAATTATTTATCATTTTCTGTATCTGTTTAATAGGGAAAAATGAAACAATATTAAACATTTGTAAAAAATTCACAATTTTTGGCATGGTACCATGTTATTGGTATATAACACTAGTATAAAATTTACAAGTCAATACACAAAATGAAAATGGTACATACTTCACAAAATGAGCGATCTCAAGAGTGAACCTCCAAATTTGAATCCCGAACTAAGTTTTGCATTAATTTGACCCATTTTTGAGTTGAAACTTTTTCTGTGGTTTCATTTGTCATTAAATGATTACTAATATGAATTAAAATTACCACATTTTATGTAAAAATAATTACTTATCATTTCTAGAGCTGTTTAATAGAAAAAAAATGAAATAATACTAAAAGTTTGTCAAAACAGAACAATTTTTGGCATGGTGTCATTTTATGGGTATATAAACTTGGTATAAAAATTACAGGTCCATACACAAAATTAAAATGGTGCATGCTTCACAAATTGCAACATCTTCGTATAAGTTCCCGAACTTAGCGCTCAAACGTCCAATTTGTGTCCCAAACCAAATTTTGCAATAAGATTTTCCCTTTTTGAGTTGATTTTTTTACTATGGTTTCACTTGGCATTAGGGATGACGAATGTCAATTAAAATTAACAAAATTAACACCTTGTATGTAAATATAATTACTTATCATTTATTGGAGACGTTCAATAGACAAAAGTGAAATAATACCTAAACTTTACCAAAAATTAATAAGTTTTGGCATGGTGTCATGTTATAGGTATCTAAACATGGGATAAAAATTACAAGTCAAAATAACAAAAATAAATTGAGAAAAGTCTTTGCTAAGTATACACATTAAAAAAACAAAAAATATGTCTTTGCCGGCGGCCGGCCTTCGGCAAAGGGATATTTGCCACGTCATCGATCCGCGTGAAGCCACGGATCGATGACGTGGAACCATCCAAGCCGCACATCTCTGTCTTCCTTCTTCCTCCCTCACCCAGCGCATCTTTTAATTCTTCCTCCTGCCTTATCTCTCTCGCTTCTCCTCTTCCCCACCAGCACATCTTCCAGCCGCCCACCTTCGCCTACCCCAGCCCGCCGTCGGCGACCTCTAGCGCCCCTCTCTCTCCAGCGCCTCTCCCTTCTTCCTCCCACCCTGCCCCTCTCTTTCAATTCTTCCTCCCTCCCCGCCCTTCTCTCTCCCTCTTCTTCCCTACTGCAGGTGCATGGCCACAGCGGGGCGCGAGGGCTACGGCAGGGCGAGGCGCTGCGGCGGGGCGAGGCGCCGCAGCGGCTGTGGTCTGCGGCGTCAGGACGAGGCGGCGGGGTGAGGCGCTGCAGCGGCTGTGGTCTGCGGCGTCAGGACGAGGCGCGCGCGACAGCAGGGGGCGTGCCCAGCGGCGCGCTCTCTCTCTCCATCTCTCTCGACAAGTAGCAGCAGGAGACGAGCAGCAGCGGCGCCGCCCTCCGTGCGGCCCCCTCGATATATCCGGCGAGCTCTATGCGGCGGGGGGGCTGCGGGTTTGGCGGGCGTGGTGGGGTAGGCGAGAAGCAGCGGTGGGCGACGTTCGCGGCAGCCGAAAACGGGAGAGGGGAGCAGCCGGCCAGGAATTTGGGACCCAGCTTCGACCGGATGATTTTTGTTTTTTCGATTTTCTTTCCCGGAGGTTGGCCTTCGGCAAAGCCTCCTAGCACATGCCCTTCCGTCTACCTCCGTCCGTGGTGTGTCTATTACTTTTCTTTGCCGGCGGCCTCTTTTTTGGCCTCCAGCAAAGCCTTTGCCGAAGGGCCCGAGATAAGGCCGTCGGCAAAGAGGCCTTTACCGATAGTGCTCCATGCCGACGGCCTTTGCCGGCGGTCACGTGGAAAAGCCTCCGGCAAAAGCTTTGCCGGGGGTACTAAGGTCTTTGCTGGAGGCCTTAGGCCGCCGGCAAAGAATGTTTTTCCCGTAGTGTGTGCGAGTGAGGTGTGCTCACACCTAGGCAATTGGTTGAGGAGCCACAAAATGAGACTCTTTAGGAACATCTTCTGTTAAATACTACTCCCTCCGTTTCATAATTCTTGTCGAAATCTTACATGTATCTAGACACTTTTTAGAAACAGATACATCCATTTTTGAGCAAATTTGAGACAAGAATTATAAAACGGAGGGAGTAGTATTGTCTACGTGATAGTGGTCAACCTGGCATGAGTGATGCGTGTAGGTCAGAGGCGATGCGGTGCAACTAGGACATTTGTTGGCTAAATTATTGTACTTTTAGGAATCAAATTTGCAATTTCATAGTACGTAATATGAGTCAACTTTGCACCCCTTGATACTTTTAAGACATGTAGTGCATTTAACTCTCTTGTTTAATCTTTTTTAAATGGCGTGTTCTAGTCATAAAAAAAACAATGTGAACATAAGCATGCCACAATGTTAGGTTGATTTCGATGGTGCAACTTGCTTTTGCATGATACAGAGACTTCTATTTTTGAAAGGGCATCATACAAACTTGATATAGTGTCATTAATTGTGGCTAGAAAGACACATTTGTTTTTATGGCCACAGTGGCACGTCAATAACTTAAAGTCCTGTGCATTTACCCATTTCTTAGGCCCTTTTTACTCTTGTAAGTATTTTCCTTTTCTAATACTCTCTCCGTCCAACAAAGGATGTCTCAAGTTTGTCAAAATTTAAATGTATTTAGACATGACTTAGTGTATACATGCATTCAAATTTAGTCAAAGTTGAGACATCCTTTGTTGGACGGAGGAAGTATATTATACCGTCGGAGTCTGTCCTATAATTTTGTTTTAAAAAAAAGAAGCGCATAGCTAGATACTAGAAACTAAATTACTTTTTTAGCGAAGAAACTAAATTGCCAAAAGGTACTAGATGGGTAAGCGCGCTTTGCCGCGCCGGATAACAATAGGTTAACAAAGTGTGACATATTTATCTAGAACATATACATCATCTAAAACAACAGGAAGAACTTTGTTACAAAATCAATCAATAAGCATGCACACACAACGAAGTATACTTCATGAATTGTCATCAAGCTGCAAGAAAAATAGTCATGCTACCATCTGGGCCTAGGCTTCTTTTGAGCAAAAAAGTTACGAAACAATAACCTGGACCCAAAAGGACAAGTGATTCTATAGTTCCACATTTTCTAAGCTAAAAGGTCTCTAATACAAATCCAGTCAGAGTAGAGCACATTAGAGAACATCACTTAATCCTATAGAGTTTAAATATAATGGAACGATAAATTTGAGCAGTCATCGTCAACAGTCTCCTTTATTCCTTGTCATCAAAAAAATTCTGCCAAATCACATCCTGGCTTCATGGTGACTTTATATATCGGTCCAAATTAGAGGAGCCACCAGCTCTGATCTCATTAAGCCTCCATTTCAGGACCTTCGAGAATAGATGTTAAGATGCAAAAATGTTTTAGCTAAACTAACTGTAAAGGTGCAGCAAAATTAGAAACCACACGCTCTTAACTTCAACGTAGAGGTAGCAAGCCATTATGTTCTATTTGGATTATGGAACTCGAAAGCCGCGATTGATAGCTTTGAAGCAAAATAAATTCATTCGACAAGTATCATAACATAATAAAGCAACTTCAAGAAGAATACTAACCTTGATGGCCTGCCTAATATTGTAACACTCTGAAAAATTATGACATATTATGTTTATCGAGCTGACAACATAGTGAAAATAACTTAAAATGACAAAAACAGTCGAAGCAGACCAGAATCATCCATCAATGAACTATGTGTGCTTTGTTCAATGCATTCGATATTCAAAATTAATGTAAAAGAAAACATGGAAGATGTATAACAATATAGGACTTCAACAATAAAATAGCTCCCCCGTTGTTGGAATAAAACAAAAACATAAAATATTGTTAGCTGAAAGCATAAGATTAGTTACAAAATCTTAATCTATGTTCAACATATGTCAGCACCCTAAAATACCGGTAAGAAGGTAGCTAAAAAAAAATCTAGTGTCCTACTACCATGTAGCAAATCATCCCGTGCTTACTACGTGAAAGCCGGCTTTGTCAAATTTAGTGTCCTACCATGCAGCAACTCGTTCCATGCCTGCATTGTGCTAATTTCTGGAGGGAGTGTGCTCATACTACTAAGGTATCACATCCTTACACATTTTAAGCAAGTACTTGTCTTCGTATGAAACTGTTGGGAATATTTCACATTCTTTGGTACTATAGTGGAAACTTGGCATGTGCTATTTAGTCATTAAGTACTGCAAGATCTTATAATCTGAACACAATTTTTCTTTCCTAGGGCCACAATCTCCACTAACTCTTCACTGAGATATTCCAGACGAAAGTAGTTTATCAAATCAGGCTGTGGTTTTTGCAAGAACAAATCTGATAACAACACATTTGCGACGGACAAAAGTGTCAGCACATACATCGAAAAATATCACCTGGGGAATCCTTGAACTGTACACGTATCTCTGATTTCTTAAGAGTTTAGTGCTGCCAAGTCTTGCGAATGAAAGGAACTCCTAGTCTCCTACAGCAAAATTATTTAAATCTCAGTATTCAACGGTAAATATGGGGATCCAGAGGTTCAGAAGTGCTCTGTTTCCGCTGCAGCTTCCTTTTTTTATCAAAATACTGACATTCATAATGGACCAAAAGAAAGGGGCATGCCGCAAATATTTCATGAAGCGATGCAGTACATATAACGTTGTAAAACTCTTCTACAGATAAAATAGAGCTGTTTGAGGTGAAAAGATTAACAAATACTTGTTGTGACATTTGAGCTTTTGAATAAGTAAATAATCCTTAGGTAGTAAAACCTACGTTCCCATCTCTAACTGTGTATCCTCAATAGTCAATACGATAGATTCAACAGTAGGCGTGTTGGTTTAAACGTGAGAGTAGGACTAAATAATCAAAGTTATATACAAAGAGAACTATTCAAGAGCATACCTCAGCATTGTCCAGCCAAACATCCGAAAGCATGACAAACATGTCATACAATATGTTCCAGTGATAGCAGTCTCAGCTGTTTAATGCAAACATGACAAAGATCATGAGTGAGAATGTTTTGTACAAGACACCTCCGCCAAAGAAATCAATCCCCATAAGGCCATAAGCAGTGAAACTGATGCTTCCCTATACTTAAGGGAGGAAACCCACACTTATTGACCTGAACATCATGGAAATTAACCACAAATCAAGAGAATAAAAAAGTAAAACATTGAGGGCCTCTTTGATTCGCAGGATTTTGAAAATTTAGGAATATGAAAAACACAGGAACATGATAGGAATGCATCTGCAAAACAGAGGATTGAGAAACACAGGAATTTTATAGACTTTGGTGTTTGATTCACAGGAATAGAAAAAACACAGGAATCCTAATAATGATGGTCAATTAAGGTCAAACCACCAATAGAAGTAAAAGATTTGTGTTCATATGCCACTAAATACCATTGTCTTGTTGTTTGTGCAAAGGAATTCAAAAAAGAGGTCTAGGTGGATTGTAGAATTCTTGTGTTTTTCCTTTGAAAGTGGCATGGAAGGAAACTTTTCCTATGTTTTTCTTATACTAAATTCCTTTGAATCAAATGGATGAATAGTGTCACTAAAGGAAAACTTTCATATTCCTATGGTTTTCCTATAAATCAAAGAGGCCTTGAGATTTGTCTAGTGTGGCACAAACAAGCAGCCTAGAAGCCTGGATTAAACAGTACACGTATTAAGACTCAACTCAATTCGATCTTGATGAGCATAGATGTGAAGAGGAATAGAAGGAGGGACGGAGAGGGGGAGGTAGGCGTGCGCGTACGGGCGCAGTTCAAGTGATCACCTGGTGCCCTGGTGGTCGAAGTTGCTGCGCCCGTGGTTGCGGTAGTCACGGCCGGGCCGCCGCCCATGTGGTTGGGTAGAAGTGGAGCCCCGTTGCTTGGTATTGTCTTGGAGACGCCATCGTCGAGTTTGTCCGTCGAGGAGGGGGAGAGGCGGCGCGTCGCATCGGGTCTCCTACTCCAAGTCCGGCACCTCCAGGTGCGGCATGCCGCTTGCAGCGCATAGATGTGAAGGGGCCAACCGCTCATCCGGAACCTGCACGTCGTGGCAAACACGAAGCAGACTGAGCTTATGGACGAGAGACGAAATGGACTCCATGAGTGTAGGACAATACCCAAAATTTACCTTTTGGAGCTTTTCGCAAAAGGCCAGAACTGTCATGCGGGGAAGGTTGAGACAAGAGATGTTAGAGTTAAGGAGGCATAAGACGGTGCTCGGTCCCGACAGGTGGGTCCCACAAAATGGGTCCCACGAACTTGCCACGTAGGGTTTGGTCATGTGCGTTTTGTTAATTGGAGTGGGTCCCACCTGTATGAAGTGTTAGTCGGGCCCGAGCTTTGGCCTATCCCCCAACGGAGGAGAGAAAGGCGGCGGCAGCGGCGGGAAGGCTGTTGCGGCTGAGGCATGGGCGAACAAGGCGCAGGCTAGATTCCGCAGCTTCGTCGGTGAGTGAATCATCCCCCAAATGCTGTCCAATGTTCTCAATTTGAGTTCCCGAGCTACATTTCTTTCGTTCCCCATTTCTAGGGTTCGCGGCGGCGGGGAGGACGCGGCGGCAGGAAGGCTGCTGCGGCTGCGGCGTGGGCGAACAAGGCGCAGGCGAGATTCCGCAGCTTTGTCGATGACTGAATCATCCCCCAAATGCAGTCCAACGTTTTCAATTTGAGTTCCCGAGCTACATGTCTTTCGTTCCCCATTTCTAGGGTTCGCGGCCGAAGCACGATTTGAGAGATGGAACCACCGATT
Organism: Brachypodium distachyon; assembly: GCF_000005505.3. Lineage (NCBI taxonomy): Eukaryota > Viridiplantae > Streptophyta > Magnoliopsida > Poales > Poaceae > Brachypodium > Brachypodium distachyon. Next base: position 44,343,612 of record NC_016133.3, on the reverse strand, counting down.
GAACAAGAATTGAGGTAATTTCTTGCCCGTATAACCTGAATGGCGGCTTGTTGCAATCGATCAATTCTGTGCTGCTGCTTAGGATTGAACCCAGGGAAAATAAAGAAATTGTGGCTGTCAAGTTTTGTCCATGTGAAGGTAGGCTAGATGACGGCAGCAAGTTTCGGATTGGATTGGATTACGTGGTTAAATTGAAAGTAGGGGTAGTGGATATCACAGTGGAGAAATTCATAGAGGAGTTGGGGAAGACGGTGGCTTGGGGCAGAGGGCAAGAGGTTGAACTGCTATTATGGGCCGAAGAAGAGATATGAGAGGATCCTTACAACCCAGTAGCTGGTTAAAGCGATTGAAGGTGGGCGGCGAGAAGATGCCTCGAAGCCTGTCGCGGCCATATATGCGGAGCTAATTGAGGCCAGTGAGGACTCTGTTGTAGGCTTTGTCGCATCAAAAGCTGCCGAGGCATTAAACGATGTAGCATTTAGAACAAGGAGTGTTCCTGTACAGAATGTTGCTGATTTTGGTCCGAATCAGATACCCACTCTTGCAGATTTGAGTGCGCCGGACGAAGGGGGCGGGGGAACATTTGTTGATTGGAGTAAAGTTGATTTAGAAGAGCCCACAGATTTTGATGATATTGTAATTGAGGAGGATGATATGTTCGAGCTGTATGGGATTCCAGTTGATAAGGATAAAGATGGAAAGCCGACGAAGAAGCAGCCACCAACTTCCATTCCTGTGCCTCCACCAACAGCTGCTGATAATGCAGAATCTGATAGGCTTGCCTCAGAGGCTGCAATTCCTGTAGATGATGATTTTCCTGGTGAGTTGCGTTGTGCTTATGATACAGATTGTCCTGTCTTTGAAGTTGGAAGGATGTTTCCTACTATGAATGAACTGAAGATGTGTTTCAAGACATACGCCGTGCAACATGAGTTTCACACAAAAACTGCGTGGACATCCAAAGAGAGGTATTGCGTGAGATGCAAGGGGTTTGATGGGAACATGCTGCCATGTCCATGGTATATGTCATGTAGAAAGCTTCCCGATGGGGCTGCTGTTAGGGTCAATCGAATGACCCCGAAAGAGGCTCATCCTTGTATGGCACAATCAAGGAGAGTGACAAGAATGACTTCCCAAGCATGGGTTGCAGAGAAGGCCATGAAGATTTTGAGTATAGACCCTAACACAACTGCTAAAGTGCTGAAGAATGAGTTGGAAAGGGATTACAAATGTACAATGAGTTATAGCACTGTCTGGAAGGGGAAGCAAAGAGCTATGAAGGAATTATATGGTGATTGGGGGAATACATTTAGCATGTTGTACAACTCCTGAGCTGAGATGTTAAAGCGGTCACCTAGGAGTATAGTAGAGATCGACACCTTCAACAAAGATGACAAGGTATACTTTTCGAGGTTCTTTATGGCTATGGAGTGTTGCGTAGATGGGTTTAAAACAGGATGCCGTCCATACCTCAGCATAGATGCCACTGCACTGAATGGAAAATGGAATGGCCAGTTGGCAGTAGCAGTAGCTCTAGATGGGAACAATTGGATGTTTCCTGTGGCTGTGGGGTTGTTCCAGTCAGAGACAGAGGCTGACTGGACTTGGTTCATGCAGCAATTGCATAGGGTCATAGGACCAATGCAACCCTTGGCAGTATGCACAGATGCTTCTAAAGGCTTGACAAATGCTGCCAAGAAGGTTTTTATCCATGCAGAGCTGAGAGAGTGCTTCAGCCACATGTGGCTCAATTTGATCAAGAAATTTCGAGGAGAGGTTTATGTTAGGATGTGGCCAGCAGCAAGATCATACAGCGAGAGCACATACAAATATCATATGGAGAATAAGAAGATGAAGAATTTGGTGCTGAATTTGCTGATTACCTGAAAACATACCACTCCTTGTTGTGGTACAGAAGTGGATTCAACACAGATATTAAGGTGGATCATATCAACAATCATCTGGCAGAAAGTTTTAACAGTTGGATCAAAGAGATCAAAGATCTGCATGTTCATGAGCTAATGGACAATCTTAGGATCAAGATAATGAAACTTTTTAATAAGAGAAGGACTCTTTCTACTATGTTGTATGGTGACAAGATTCCATCAATTGTCCAACAGCAAGTATGCAGGAGTAGAAATCTACAGCACTTACATGTTGAGAATGCTGGACTTCCAGCATTCACAATTCTGAAGTTAGGAACACTACAAATGGCAGGAGGCATGTTGTCACTCTTGAGAAGTATGAGTGCACCTGTCTTGAATGGCAAGCAACTGGAAAGCCCTGCCTACATGCCATTGTGCTTTTGCCAGGGAGAACACACTTGATGATGGGGGAATACTTGCATGAGTATTTCTCCGTTGAGAGATTTAAGGTTGCTTATGCTGGACTTGTGCCTAATCTTACTGACCAATCTCAATGGCCTGAAGTGCAACTTAGATATGACCTTTGTGCCCCTGACATCACTAGGAAATCTGGTAGGCCCAAACATAAGCGCTTCAAAAGCTTTTTCGAGCGTAGGGGAAAGAAAGGAACAAAAGGGCACAAGAACGGGGGCAAAACAAAAGAAAGGGACCCAGATTTGGATGATTTGGACCCTGTAGCAGTAACTAGAGGGAAATGCAGTAAGGGTAAACAGAGGTGCACCCTGTGTCACATATTAGGGCATCGGGCAATGTCTCAGAACTGCGTATTCGGCGTGCCTAGGGCTCCAAGGTTAGTTTTTTGCTGTTATTTAATGAATTTAACATTTTATTCACATTTATCTGTTATTTGCTGAATTTGCTGTTATTTGCACAGGCTGCATGGAAGGAAGAAGAAAGAAGCAGAAGCTGCTGCTGCTGCAGCAGCGGGGGTAGAAACAACAAAAGAGGCAGAAGAGGATGGCAGTTCTGAGGATGAAGACTGGACAGATGAAGAAGAAAAGGAGAGTTCCTATGCTGATGAGTGGTCTGAAGCTGACAGTCTTGCTGAAGACAGGCCTGAAGTTGTTCATGTTGCTGATGAGAGGAATGAAGATGACAATGTTGGTGCTCAGAATACTGATCCTTTTGCTCATGAGTTTCCTGAAGATGTGCATGTTCCATTTGTTGATGAGTGGCCTGAAGTTGACCATTATATTCCTGAGGTTGATGAAGATTTGGCTATGCCCATAGGAGGTTTGAGGAAGAGAAAGAGGCAGGCCGCGCCGAAGAAGAAGGCAACGCCCCCGAAGAAGAAGCCAGCGAAGAAGAATGCGGCGGCTGCCGCACCAGTGGCACCTGCGGTACCACCGCTGCATGACGCGTGGGCCACCTCGCTTGCTCCCTGGGCAGCACCCCGCGAGCTGCCTGGCAAGTCACCAGCACAGCAGGGCTAGCCGGGCTGCGGGGGTTGCCCTGGAGGGCAGCAAGAGAAATCCCGCCTGGGCGCTCCCCAGGAAGTTTACTTGCCGGGAAGGGCGTTCCCGGGCGCAGGCGCCCATTACAGGAGCGGGACCGAGTGGGCAGGACAGCGACGCCACGTGGCCGCTCGGTGGGCTCCCCGTGCGCAGGGTTCGTCAGGACAAGGAGTGAAGCACACTCAAGCATTAAATGCACCGGCAGAAAGGGGATTCCCCGTCCAGTCAGCCTATAGTGACTGGCCCGGTGTAACTTTTAGGCACGTAGGACCCTAGTTGCAGGGCTACCCATCCTGCATGCAAGCCAGCGCGGCAGGGCCGAGCTGCCCTGGCTCCTTGTTCGCCATTTGTCACACATGCACCGAGGCACCTGTGGTATCCCCTTCGGTATAAAAGGAGGTCCCCCGCCAACGGTCAAAGGGGGGTTGGTTGGATGAACTCTCAGTTCGCTACTAATTCTAGCCAAGAGTAGCAAGTAGCACTTAGCTAAGAAGAGAGAGAGCACCCGGGGACTCCCCCGGCAACTTGTAAACCCTTGCTCATCGGTTAATAGCAAACTCAAAAGCAGGACGTAGAGTTTTACACCTCAGGGTGGCCTGAACCAAGGTAAAAACAATCTTGTGTTCATCGTGTCCCAGCGCTTGACATTGGCCTCACTGGCAATCGCCGGAGCGATCCCCGTCGCCCACTGCCGAACCTAAAAGGGGTTGCTCACGCATCCCCGATGTCTGAGCCCCGCGCTACGACATCTGGCGTGCAAGGTAGGGGGCGCGTGAGGAGAGCTCGCCGGTGACCGCCGACGCCATCGTCTACAGCAACATCGGCCTCGCCTACCCCGACAACAGAGCCAATCGCCATGCCTCCCAAGCGGGCTGGTGACTCTCGGATCGACCCGCGTGGCGCCCCAGTGGCGCACACGCGGTCGCAAGACGCGCAACCCGTGTCGCAGGCTCAGGAGAACCCTGAGCCCTCTCGGGTGCAGCAGTCGCAGCTGCCACCCCTACCTCCTCAGCCGTCGGCGGACAATCGGCTGAGGGGGCCAGCAGCTCCCAGCGCCGGAGCCAGTCGCGCGAGCGGCCACAATGCCGCCCGCGCCGGCCAGCGAGTTCACTCGCGGGCCGGAGACGCGCAGCGGCAGCTGCACCACGAACACATCGCGTCGCGAGCGACGCCGTCGGGATCGCACCCTACTCACCCGGGTGTGCCAGGGGACAGGGCGGAGGGCAGCCGGTCGGAGAATCGACTGCCCCCAGCCAAAACCCCGGCAGAAGCCATCATTGCCGCGCAAGTCATGGTGCGGTACGAGCTGCAGCAAGGCACGCCGGCACACGAGGTGTGGAGTGCAGAGTTGGACGCGCTCCTCGCACTCGCCGCCTAGCAGCCGCAGGGCGAGGGCGCCCTGGCTGGCTCAGGCTGTAGACAGAACCCGGGGCACGGAAACGCGCCTCGCGCCTCGGGGCAGGGAGAAAACCCTCCCCCGCAGGGAGGACAAGGAGGCGGGCATCCTGAGGGGCCCTCGGATTCGTCACCTAAAAGGGGGTGCTCGCGCATCCCCGGTGTCTGAGCCCCGCACTACGACAGCGGCGCCGAAGAAGAAGCCAGCCAAGAAGCATGCAAGACTTTCATTCCTTTTGGATTTCTAAACTTGTATTCTGCACTTGTGTTCGAAGTGTTGTCTGAAGTTGTACCGTGAACTTGTGTTGTCTGAAGTGTTTTCTGAACTTGTATTCTGCACTTGTCATTTTCCCAGATTTTCGTTCAAACCGACCTCCTCCATATATCATTCAGATTGCAAAAATGGAATATACATTGAGACTTACACACACTGATCAAATTCGGAAACATTTCGACATTGTTGACTTTTGTTGACCATGACAAAATGGAGATATAATCCCACCTAAATGGACCAATTTGGAGGAAGCCTAAAATTTCAACTTCCTCCAAATTGGATTCTGATTGCACCAATGGATTGAGAATGTCAAGTTATGCACTTCCTCCAAATTTCAAATCAGTTGGTACAAAATTCAAATCATTTGAACCTATGAAAGATGCCCAAATTTGAACTAAAAACATACGATAACTTTCAAATCTCAACAGAACATATCAATGAATTTGGTACCAAATGATTCAGAATCAAAAGTTACGCACGCTGATAAAATTTGAACACATTCTGAGAAAGTCGATTTTGGTTTGACCAGATTTGGACGAAGTTTGACCGGGTTTAAAAGTACCAAAAACTTTCAAATCTGAAAACAAGGTATACATGTTATATGCTTCAAATTACATACTTAAACTTATTACATGCTTCAAATATCCTTTACTCATTACAAAACCAAGGTAATGTCCAATTAGTTGATCAAGAATTCAAATTTAAATGTTTTCAAAAATCAAAAAATAGCAAAACATTTTATTCCCCCCCCCCTAAATTTTACGTACTTGTCTACTTAGTCAAAAGTGATGTGTGTACCAAATTTCAATCGATTTGGGCAAAGTTGGATGGTTGAATATTCAAAACAACATCGTTTCCCCAACATCTCAATAGAAGATTCTAAAACACTTCAGTCATATGTGCTAGTTTACACACCATGTTTCATGTAAAATTCATATTTTCGTCTGATTTTTTTATGGGATGTATTCATGACAAAATATGAAGCCATGCCAAAATTCAGATTTTTCGGAGTTATATTTGATATTATTAAAAGATTCAAAATGGCTGAAAAACAAAAAATGAATTTCAAAGGTGTAACACACTCCAACTTCAGCAAAACCGGTTGAAATGATGTTTATTTCACCTCGGTGTCATACGTAACATTATATCAGTGTTTGTTCACCATTTTGTGATACATAATGTCGCTTTTTCACCAAATTTGTTCAAATTTAAATGTTTTCAAAAATAAATAATAGGCAAAACATTTTATTTTTTTCCCCAAATTTTACATACTTCTTTACTACTCAAAATTCGTGTGTATACCAAATTTCAATCTATTTGGGCAAAGTTGGATGGTTGAATATTCAAAAAAACATCAATTAGCTTAAACTGGCATGTATATAATGCAGCACACCCTCCCTTCTTCAGATCACTCAGCTTGTTCATGGCCCCGAGCATCCTCCCATTCCCGAGCCACCCGCGTTCGATCCCCCGCTTTGGCAAATAGCATCCACGAGCCTTCGGGCTGCGGGTTTTTTTTCATTTTACCCCTCGTTTACTCTTTACTGTGCAGTCGTCTGTTCCTAAGTACCTAAGAACAATGCTAAAATAAACACATTCCGGCTGCGCCCCTATAACCCCTGCCTCAACCCTAGCCAGACTGGCTCCCATTCCCCATCCGCCACCGCCACCTCCCGCCTCCTTCCTCCCCGCATCGCCGCCTCCCATTCCTCCACCCCTCACCGCGCGGCCACCTCCACCCGAGCTCGAGCTCCTGCCTCCTTCCTCCCCGCACCGCCGCCTCCCATTCCTCCACCCCTCACCGCGCGGCCACCTCCACCCGAGCTTGAGCTCCCGCCTCCTTCCTCCTTCCTCCCCGCGCGGCCACCTCCATTCCTCCACCCGAGCTCCCGCCTCCTTCCTCCACCTGCGGCCGCCTCCCATTCCTCCACCCGAGCTCCCGCCTCCTTCCTCCACCCGTGGCCGCCTCCCATTCCTCCACCCTGACCCGCACCCAACCGCCTCCTTCCTCCAACCCGACCCGCAGCCGCCGCCGCCTCCCATTCCCGCAATGGACGACAACCTAGCCGACGCCCAAGTCGCCGCCCAGCAAAGCCTAGTGCTACTAGTCAACATTGGTGGCCGGGTTTTCCAAGTTGCCACCGGCCAAGGGCGTCCCCGAATCGGCACCGTCACCGCAGTAGGTGCCGCTTTGCTAGCCAACATCCGTGCCTTGCGCAATGCTGCCACGCCGCCACTCTACCGTGTGGTTCTTGGTGTGCCCTACCTCGGGCCGGCTCATGTGGTTGTGCAGCTTGGGGGGGGGGGGGGGGAGGGGATTGTAGGTGCCCACGGCAACTTCTTGATGCTCTCTGGGACGGGCCCTGGCACTGTTGTTTCCCCAGACGAGACCGTGGTCCTGGTTGGCACCACCAATGGGTATCAGCTGCGAATAGCGCTTCTCGGCAACCCCCTAGATGTTTACTATGACATCTGCTATGCAGCAGCTGCGGCTGGTGCTGGTTTTGTGCTGTTGGTCAGTGGTGCGGAAAGCTTGTACTTCACGCGCAGGGGCACCTAAGAGTGGACAGAACTGGCGAGAGGCGTCGAAAAGTGACTCGTGCAACTTGTTCGGGTATAGTAGAATCTGGGCAAGAATCTGCAACAAGAATTCGAGCTGGCGCACCTTTTGGATTGAGAAGCATATTAGTCCTTGAGAATGAAATTAGTGCTCGAGAAGGAAATTAGGATCGCCGAATATGTATTTTGGCTTGACAATGATCTTAGGATCGCCGAATGTGTAATTTGGCTTGACAACAATGATCTTAGGATGTATTAACCCATGGCTTGTATTAAGTACTCTATGCAGTAACAATTTCATATTAGGCTAAAGTACTTGCACTGTCTTTTATATTCATGTTGGCAGCACATTTCTGTTGTTACAATACTCCTAGTCTCATTATTTAAAATGTCTCACACATGCCGACAGCTTCCAAGCACAACAAACCAAAGCAATTATACAACAACTGACAGAAGTTAGGCCCACTCACAGAAGTAGCTAAAACGACAGCTAAAAGCAATGCCCACACCCCATGATGCCACTGAGTACAACAAACCAAAGCACTATTAAACAATTGACATAACTAAGACCAAGCCACAAAACAAGCTAAAACAAAAGCTAAGGTGATGCCCACACTCCAAGATGCCATTGCAAAATCCCTAACTTGTCCAACTTCTACATTCAAAATCTTCCTTTCTTCCAGTTCTCTTTTCAGCTCTTCATTCTGCTTCTGATTTTCAGCAATCTTGCTTTCCAACTCTTCTATCACTTGGTCCTGGAAAGCAAGCTCGATCTCAAGCTTTAACATGTCATCTAGTAATTTTTGGTTCTTCATCTTCTCTTCTTTCACCTGTGCTTCATAACTAGCCAAAATCTTGTTCATCACATCACTGCTCTCGCCCAGATTCTGCTCGTCGTCATCATGCTCATGCTCCAACAAGTAATCTGGGTCAAAATAACCCTGGTTGCGCTACACAATTTAACAGTACACCCCAACCATGGAAGCAGCCATGAGTACTAAGCAACAAACAAACAGAATATCCAACTCGAAATGAAGCCGGCCAAAGCAAAATTGCTCACCTTCTCCACAGAATCGATGCTACTCTCCACCGAATCGATGAGCCATTCCATCATGGAAGCTCCTCCGTCGTCTGTGAACCCACTACGCCCCATCCCTGTCCACGGCGGCCAAATCTGTTGGAGATATGCCCTAGAGGCAATCATGTGATGATGTTATTTCCTATGTATTCATGAGTTATTGTTATTGTCCTTGAACATCATCACTGATATGTATCAATAAATACGTGATTTGTTTGTGAGACTATGTATTCTATGATGTTGTTCTAATGGTCCTTGGTCATTGAGGTTATGCGGACATCATAACCTAGACTAGCAATGTGAATCAGTATGATGACTATGTTTCACAAGTCATAGGACAAGGTGTTGCCGACTGATAGCATGGACTCGACAATGAGATTGTTGAATCGGACAGACCCGCACTGAGATACAACGAGATGATTGTCATTTGTTAGTCTCAAGTACGATGTATATGCCAGTCCTAGACGTGAGGTCATCGCATGAGCTTGGGATGTGAATCGGCCTACTTAGGGGTTGCCAAACACTACTCCGTAACTGGGTGGTTATAAATGTAGCTTTCGGGTTTGCTGAGAAGCATGCTGCGAGTCATGGTTGATCAAGATGGGATTTGCCCCTCCTATTCGAAGAGATATCTCTGGGCCCTCTCGAGTGATCAGATTCGGAAAGCATGGCCATGCGACTTGGGTTAAGTGTTAACCCGTTCGGGAATCTGTATCACAGGAACGAGAAGAGAGTCGAGCTATCCACAAGGATGACAAGCACTCGCCTTGAGCTCGACACACATATCATGAGGCAAAAGGAATGTTGCATATGACACATTGTATGGTTCGTCAATATACCTTGTGGTCACTCGGGAGTTGGCACGTGCTGCTAGGCGCCGCTACCAACTATCGACTTGAGTCGGTGCCAGTGGACAAGTAAGGTGTTACTCAGGCCCGTAGTCCGAGCTCGTAGTCGTGTCCGATTGACCGCGAACCTGAAGGGTCACACGCTTAAGGGGTGGGGACCGAGTTGGATCGGATCCAACTCGTATCGGGTTTAGACTCCTAACGGGCCTCAAGTGTTGAGCCCACTAGGGACGTCTATATAAGTGGAGGAGACCAACTCGGCTAGGGTTACAGCAGTCCAGACGCGAGTTATACTCGGCCGTCACACCTCCATGCCAAAACCTTGTGATCGGATCTAGCAGTCCGCCGTACGGAGTTCCCCTGTACGTGTGGATACCTCAGAGGCGCTGCACCTGCGACGCTTGGACGAACTACTCGTGGGATCGGCAAGGAGGAGCAGGCCGAACGACTACTCGGCATCGACATGCATCATCGACTCTATTTCCGCTACGGGTCTGCGCGTCTAGTGGTAATCTCGTGCTTCAATATCTATAGCATCGGTAGAATTTTTATTTTGTGCTAGCGTAGCCTACCGAGTTCCCCAACAAAATCGACCTCAATTCGGGATCAAATCGGACGATTCGTCCTCAAATCGGGCTCAACTCGGACGATTCGAGGGGAAACTTTATCATAGTAAATATTCCAGGGGTCGGAAGGGAGGGAGGATATGAATCTATGCGCTCTATTACCTCAGGTGCTGGTGCAGCACGACGCGGCGTCCCGTCGATTTCGGATTGGTCCGCCGGCGCTGGTGGCAGCAGGGGTGCGGACGATGTTCCCGGATGGATTAGAACCTACGCGAAGCTCTCGACACGTTCCAGCGGCGGCGTGAGGAGAGGACTGCAAGGGGGGTGCAGGTTCGAACACGGCGCGGGTGGAGGCAAGGGAGCAATGGACGCGGGTGCCGGTGCGTGCAAGGAAAGGCAGGGGTCAGCCCGTGAGGATGCTTGCGCGGTTGGCGGTCGCTACACGGGTGCCGGCGGCACCTCGGGGGCCAGCAGGGGTGCGTGGTGCGGCGAGGCTGTCGGCACGGGTGCGGCGGCGGCGGCACGAGCAAGCTGCGTGGGGGCTAGGCCAATGTGGGTCCCACCTGATAACTAAGTGTCCTAACTAAGCTAATGGCCGGACTGCATGTAAACAGAGTGCTTACTCTGATTTTTGCACTTTGCCCCCCAGGTATCCGCAAATGCGTTCCCGAGAGGCACCTCTGTTCGTAACGCCTCTCGCTGAGAAGACGTCCTACAAAGTGTTTGGCCGCCAGTCATCAGTTCGTTTGAGCTATTCCCAGAGGGAGGGGGCCGCTGGGATCCTGCAGGAGAGAGAGAGAGGGGGTGGGGGAATCGAGAGTTCGAGACTCGAGAGGGATCGGGACGGTTCACGGGGGTCGGCGTCTCGCCGTCTCGGTGAAGATCCAAGCCAGCGCAGGCGCAGCAGATCAGCCACAAAGAAGAAAACCCAACCAACGGCAGGGATAACACATACCAACGACCGAGATAACGACACGTACATGCACGGACAGGGCGCAGATTCTTCGCCCTTTCATAGGGGTAACAGATACCCTTAGCTACTTGATTATTTTGCTGGCCTGCAGGGACCGTTGGACCTTGGGGGGCTGTCGGGCTAACTTATCATATATACCGTGTTCTTCACTTGGGCCGGATCCATGCTATACAGCCCGGGTAGTACGCCCCTGACTCAAGAATCCCTTCTGTTATGTTCCTTAATTTATTTCATTAAATTAAGTTGGCTGTGTGCATCACTTGATGCAGAGGCCGGAGAGTTTCCCCTTTTTGTTTTTTTTTATTAAACCAAATCACACGCATACCCTGAAATTTAGGGAATGCTTGTGTAAATGGTATCATGTAGTTTCTTCAAACTTAGCAACTTGCTTCATTGAATACCTTTGTCTATGTCACAATAGGGTCATGGACCTGCTGTGCTTTATTATCTGATCTGATCAATTTCTACTGAAATTTCTTTGCTTAAGCTTCTTCCAAGGACCTGCTACATCGAATCTACTCTGATGTGATTAATATTTGAATTTCATGCAACTGGCCTGAACAATCATATCAATATGCCATCTCGACCCCCAGTAAGCATTTTCAGAATTTGAACGAAGTGTGAAATGCCATTCCCATAGTTAAACATGATATGGAAAAACTCTTCCTAAAACCCTGGAGAAACTGAATAACTAGCTAGCTGTTTACTTTCAGAATTCTTGATTGCCACGAGCCAATGGAGCAATTTGTGATTAGTATATAATTAAGCAGCATGTGAGACTACCATGCATATAGTCTTTTGAGATAAGAGATCGACAAGAAATGTCATTTTCTGATAATGGGTCACATATTAAGTAGCCCTAGGTTCCCTTTTTTTAAACTGCAAAACTGTATGGGAGACCTTGAAAGTGCATCCGTGATATGAATGAAATAAGACTTGTTCATGCGCAATTTCATACAATATTTTGATTTGTCTTCAATACTTGTGTGTGAAATCTATACTTAAGGCATGTTTGGAAAGTGAAAATTCTCGGAGAGGTTTGGTATTTAGTTCAACTCAAAGCTATATTGAAGATCAGCTTCAGAAGAAAAAAAAACTATTCTGTTTTAAGGGAAAATCTATATTTGAAGACTAATATTATCCCTCATCCAAAACAGCGCTGCTTCCTCTTATCCATAATAAGTGTCGATGATTTAGTACAACGTTCGTACTAAATCCCCGACACTTATTATGAATCGGAGGTAGTAATTCTTTACATGCGTCATGATAGCAGTATTATCCACACAGAGCTTATAGTTTCATCCATTATGTTTTGTTGACAGAGAGATCAAGGAGCCCTAAGCAAGGAATGTCCATCATTCTGTGACAGATTGGAAGAAGCCATCAAGAAAACGGCAAGGCTATATCTGCAACAGTAGTGGATTATTGTTCTTAGTTGCAATAAGTAAAGACTCTGAATAGTGAGATTATTACGTACTGTGTTTATAAAATTATTGATTATATATATTTGTTGAAGTTTATATGTAAGTATGAACGAATGTATTGGATATTTGGATGCATTGTATGGACATGTACTTGTCGATTCCATAATTTTCGAAACTAGTTTAGTTGCTATTCATACTTCATAGCGATTCCCTACTCAAACTAATCTATGTTACACAGCTGCATGCTTGCGTACACCTGTGATGTCTACAACTTCTCTTCCCAATTAGCTGTATATTAGCTTCTTAATTTATGACTGTATGTCATCAAATTATTTAGGGTATCCCTAACAGTTTATTACTAAGAGGAGAAAGAACTAGAAGTGCGCGAAATGGATACTGTATTTCAGCTGACAAACGCACGTGCACACGAACAAGAGAAAAGGAAAACTAAAACAAGCATATTCAATCTGCCAGAATTCAAGTACTCCCTCCGTCCAACAAAAAATGTCTCAAGTTTTTCAAAATTTGGATATATCTAGACATAACTTGAGTGTATAGATGCATTCAAATTTAATCAAAGTTGAGACATCCTTTGTTGGATGGAGGAATAAAGCATTTCTGCAAAGAAAGAAGTATACACGATCCTAGAAATTGTTCACGAAAAACATTAAAAAGGTTATTATCCAGACATACAGAACACACATCAAAACTCAGACGGATGCATGAAGTCTACAGCCGCCTCTGAAAAAACTAATTTGCACTGTCAGAGAGCTACCGCAGCATCAGCTACTCGCTGGTTTGCTGCAGTGACAAGTCACCCAAACCTGCCACAAGTTCATCAATGTTTATCTGGCTCAAAGCATTGGCTGAATCGCTAGGAGGTGGATATGCAACCTCTGGAGGATTGTCCCTGAGGAGTTCCTTCATATCATTGATGAGTTCAAGTTCACCCTCGTCATCAGAAAATGATACATTTAGATCCCAAACCTTGAAGATAGAATCTCTCGACTCGGGTTGCTCGACCACTTCAGATGAAACCAGATCATCGCCATCTTCAGATTTTGCAACATACCCATCCATTTGCTTGCCATGTTCATCTGCACCTCTAATTAGATTAACAACCTTGCAAACCTCACGAGCAGCCTCATCATCATCAATTTTGCCTCGCTCCTCCATGTCCACATCACCATGCTGAGTGACTTCACTAGTACCATATGGACTTTCCACTGGCTTTTCAAGGGAATCAAGCAACGCTCCCCTCATTGCTCCCCAGTCAATATCTGACAATTCAGAAGTATGCACAAAACATGAATCAGCCCAAGCAACCTCCTCGGGTGAAAGCTCAACTGCCTTCTCATTTGACTTGATTGATTCCAAAATAGCAGGCAAGAAATCATCAGATCCAGAAGCCTCAGGCTCCTCTTCAGGTAGACTTGGTTCAGATAGGAGAGCTGAGATGTCTCCGTCTTCAGAAGTCATGGTCATTCACGGAACTAGTGGTGCCTTAGCATGGAAGGGGTGTATGACACCTGCAAATATGAACAACAATGGGGAAATTAGATCATAGGCTACAAAAAGGGTAACACACACATATATGCAAAATCTAGGTAATCAGATAACAAAACAAAAAAAAATCACAGAAATAGTTTTAAAAATGAAGTTACGGAAAATGCCATCATATTAGCTAGTGCAAAGACAAAAGAGGGCGGCAGTTCGCTCGGTGAAACTGTGATCAGCTTCTCAACAGCTGGCAGCAAACTATTAGTGATAAAATAAAAAAATGAGGTGGCCAAGACTAGCTGCTATAGAGTGCAGTAACACAGAAATCCTGAGTCACAAACTTACTCGCACCTTAAAAGCACTAAAGATAGAGAAAATTGGGGAAAATCTTCACCCTTCACTTGCCAACTTCCGTTAGAATGTTGAAACCAATCAGCAGACACAAACCAATAATACTTCTCACTTTTTCAGCAACTCTTATTATACAAGAAAATATGTACCACACCAGTATAATCTCTAAGAGGGTACCCTACCAAATGATATGATACTACGATCCTGTAACTTTGTGACAAAGTGCCAAGGCCCAAGAGTTGATGGAATTCCAAAGACCATTTTTCAGTTGAGCCAATGAAAAATTCCGGTCAAGTATCCAGGAACTCTTTTCACAAAAGACAACATGTACTCGAACCAAAAGACTTAAAGTCACTGACCATTGCGCAGGCAAATAAAGCCTGTATTATGGAATAAATGTACTACTTCTTTTCTTCACTTTTCCCAATGTCGCAATGTTTCTTAAAATAGGAAATTGCAATGGGGGTCACTGAACTTGGAAGGTGGGTACAGTTTAGTCCAACAAATTGTATATCCTGCATTTTAATCACTCAACTTGACATTACTGTTCACACACGGTCCAAATCTCACTTTCGAGGGGTAATCTGGACACGAGTGTACTCACGTGGATGAAGGTCGATGGATGGAAAGTTTTTCTAGCAAAATGTTGGCCACCAAAATTTTACAGAAACATCCTTCCTTTTCCCCTTCTACCAGCAGTCCAGCCCTCACTTCATGCCTGCTGCACGTGAGGTAAAGGCAAACAAACTTCTCAGCTTCTGTGTAAATGACGTGCTCGAGGTGAAGCAGATGGGTGGAGGACGGTCAGGCGCGCTAGTGATTGATGTGCGTGCGATCAGCGCCGGCCCTGGAATCTTGTCGATGACCGCCCAATGTTGACCCTCCTGATTACGGTAAGTGCTTTCTCCCCTCTTACATCTAGGTTTGGACGGTACTGTGCTCAGTGGGGGTTTGACATTGAGATTCGTCATGGTTTAGGTATAATCTGGCCTAGAATCTGAAAATGTCTATCCAGTGTACCAAATGCACCCCAACATAACCGTTAGCAAGGCGGTGGACTCAGTACTCCTTCAGTGGCGACGGTACAGGACAAACCAGCAACCAAGTGGTGCAGAGCAACAGAAGTGCAGACAAGCGACCAGAGAGGGGAATTGCTTGTCAGAGAAGGAGGATTTCTGATCTTGGCTAACCTAGGGTTAGGGGTTTTGGAAAGGGGAATTTCAGCAAGGGGAAGTGTGAGGAAATAGTGCGACAATGAGGGCTGGACGCCTGGACCGTGGGTTGAAGAGAAAAGGAAGGAGGAGTGTTTCTGTAGAATTATGGTGGCTAGCATTTGCTACAAACTCCATTCATCGACTTTCGCCCATGTTAGCACACACATCACGCGTGCCCAGATTAGGCCCAAAAAGAGAAATTTGGACTGCAGTTGAACGTTAATGTCAAGTTGAGTCCTATTTGTGCAAAATTGGTTATAAACCGAGGTCAATCACTGGAAATGCCTACCCCAAAAGCGCATATGAAAAGAGAACAGATTGTTTAAACATAAAATGCAGGATTTGCAACTTTTTGGACTAAACTGTTCTCACCAGCCAAGTTCAATGATCCGCAATGCAACTTCTGCTTTATTAAACTTCCTGACAGTCTCGTACAAATTATGTAAAGTTTGGTACGGCTTGGGTTTATAAGTGCAGAATTATGTCGGCTCCTGATTCAAGTAGGCAAAGGACACTGCTTAAGTAAGCTTAAATTAAACTAGAACCACATTATTTCACTTCACTAATATTCATGAATTTAACTGTGCCCCTTTGTTTATTTTCAACAAATAAGGCTGAAAACACATGGATGGTTACAGGGTAAAAAGTAACTACTACTACTACTGTGTTCAGCCCAGCGGATAGTAAGGTATTTCAAACGGAAGTTAATAGAAAAGGAAGCGGTGAGGCAGCGTACATCAATTTTTTTAAAATACATATTAGCATTAATTAGACGCATGAGCAGCTGAGCACCCGTTTATCATTTAAGTATTGGACCATGGGATGAATTTGTAAATGTTTACTTACTAGTTTTGAGTTAAATGCATTGCAGGTCCTAAAAGTATTGGCGTAGTGTCATCTAGGTCCTAATAGTATGAAAATGCAGTTTTGAGTCCTAAAAGTATTTTAAGTGTGTCACCGGCGGTCCTAAGCACGCCAGAGCAGGTCTGACCTGCCCACGTGTCATGTTGACCCATTTTAACCGGCCACATAGGATTAATAAAGGGGAGTTAAAATTGCATTCTGCCCCCCTAGAAATACCCCGGGCTCATCACCTCCGGCACCGCCATCACCATCCCCCCTTCTTCTTCCTCTCCTCAGCGCAGCAGCACCCAGTACAGCAGCCTGCGCTACTTCCCGGCGGACGGCAACAAGTACTGCTACACCTCAAGGTCACCACCTGCACCCGGTACCTCCTTCGGGCCACCTTCCTCCACGACCATGGCGGCGGCACCGACGACGGCGTCGTCTTCCCGGAGTTCGACCTCTACCTGGGCGCCACCCGCTGGTCCACCATCGTCATCTACGACGACTCCCAAATCATCACCCGCGAATCCATCGTCCTCACGCCTTCCAACGCCCTCTCCGTCTACCTCTCCAACGCACCACGAGACAGCCCTTCATCTCCATGCTCAAGCTCCGCCCCACTAAAAGGCAGCCTCTACCACACCCCCGGCACCTCCAACATCTCCACGCGGAACCCAATCCACGTTGCCACCAACGAGCGCCCGCCGGAGAAGGTGATGGAGACGGCCGTCGTGGCACCCGTCGGGGAGCTCACCTACCGGCTCAACCTCAACGCGTTCCCGGGGGAAGGCTGGGCCTTTTCCTACTGCCCTTTCTTAATCCTACGTGGCCAGTCAAAATGGGTCAACATGACACGTCTACAGGTCAGACCCTCCGGCGTGCTTAGGACCGCCGGTGACACACTGAAAGTACTTTTAGGACCCAAAACTGCATTTTCATACTATTAGGACCTAGATGACACAACGCCATACTTGTAGGACCTCCCGTGCATTTAACTCTTATTCTAAAACTGAAGCTTACTTGGATCCTTGACGCTGCAGAAACATATATTGCGAAACAAGCTAAATTTCACATGTCCTGAACAAGTGTGTGAGTAGTACAAAAAAATCAAATTGGCCAGCCAGAGCTGCATTATGAAGTCAGGATACAAGTAGAGAGTTCACTATGATGGAAGAGGCCCTAAAGGTATTACTCACCACCCTAAATAGGCCATAAGAATAAGATGTTCAACTGCCATTTGAAAGTAATACCCAATATAATAATAAGAAAGTTCAAGCCTTCGAGGTGTTCCATTGCACTCCATCCTTGCAACAAACAACACAGAATATCATGTGTACAACAAGGCACACACAGCATAGGTTAGAGCGGAAGAGATCGCACTAGGCAATGAATGATGCTCAATTATTTCCAACCCAAGGAACTCGAGGACAGAAAGTGTCTGCACTTCTTTATGCGAGACAAAAGGGTATGTTTTTTTTTTTTTGCGCTGGAATAGGGAGTTGTATTAATAAGGAAATGTCATATTACACACTCTAGCCTGTTGCTCAAGAGCATCACGGGGAGGCTCAAGGCACACAGCTGCGGCCTTTACACCCCGACTATCTAGAAGATTATACTTGTGAGCTACAGAAAAATTCTCCCTATTCGCCAAAGACTTGCCCTTGATATCAACCGGTTTATGCCGAATATTGCCCAATGTCTCCAAATCGGGAACTCCACAGGTAAATCTAAAAGTAAATGGCGTTTGAAGTGTCCTCGAAAGAAGAAGAAAAAAAAGGCGACTGAACCCACACGGGTTTCCTCCCAAAATCGCCACCGGTAATCTACAAGATGAAACAAACGTGCGACGTTTCAAGCAAAACTTTATCAACTGAATCAATCACGACTGAATCCTTCAGGTCTGGCTAGGGTTTTTAGGGATCGTTGGAGAATAACTGTGGATTTCTAGGGTTCTAAGTATCCCGCAGAGATTACACGAAGGACAAGATTGCTGTAAGTTTAACGAACAAAACCGATTCTAGTTGAAAGGAGCGGCGAAGGCACCTTGTAGTTGCAGGGACGTGGAGAGGCCGACGGGGGGCTCGTCGCGTGCAGCTCGCCCAAGGACGACGAGGAAAGGACCTAGAGCGCTCCGGCCCGGCGAGTCTCCTTCTCCGTCTACTGTAGTCCGGTAGGACGCGGTGGTCGCCGACTCGTGGCGGAGACGCCGGGGCCCGAGGGGAGGGGGGTGGAGACGTGCTTGAGAGGAGTCGGGGAAACCAGTGGGCTGGGTGCCTGGGTCGGTCGTCAGACTCTGGACGCGTTTTGCCTCTTCCAGGTCCATGCTCCCACAACAGTGTTTTGCCCGTCCCTGTACAAATTAAAGTGCCAAATTGCAATTTAGAATAAATCTTCCTTCTTCTTTTTTTTGAATCGGGTAACTTCCCCCATTTTCCATTTCAACAAACAGAAACAACGTAGTCTCAAGTTTTACAGCAAAGCAGTAAAAGAAGGGGATGGTGGAAAGAAGCTGATTCGGACACCAGCAAGAAACTCACTGTGATCCACCCGGTTCGGGAGGATCACTATGGGACGAAAACCTGCTGCCACCAACAGAGTACTATTCAACCCATCAAACATGGGAGTTACAGAGAAACAGCGATGAACATAGCCCACGCGGGGGCCAAAAGGTAAAGCAAGTGTGCGAGGACGAAACAAAATATCAGCAAAGCTAGAGTCTTCGACTGACGAAGTTCAGAATCAGTCGCCTGGTCTCGCAGCCTGGTGTAGACGCCGAAGTCTGATTGTAGCTTGCAGAAGTTCAAGTGCCCCCTCCACGATCCCCTGTCGCATCTTCAGATCCTTCTGCATCTCAGCCCAGTATTGGAGTAAGGAGCACAGAAGAAACACAATAGCTGTAGGATGATGAACAATTTTTCTCTCGAAACAAACAGAGTTTCTACTTTTCCATATAGCCCAGCAAACCGCACCAAGGCCTTCCACGAAAAAGGTTTTTAAACCAGGGACAAAACGTCTCATCCAGATAAAGTATTGCCAGGTTGAAGAGGGTATCATATCAATACCAAGCAAGTAGCCCAGGCACCCACACACCACTCTAGCCACAGTACATTCAAAGAAAAGATGTAACATAGTTTCATTCTTGTGACAAAAATAACATTTTGGGCTATCAGGCCACTGCCTCTTAATCATATTGTGTTTAGTCAAAATGGAGTTCAGGAAAACTTGCCAAAGGAAGATTTTGATTTGAAGAGGCAACTTTGCTTTCCAGATGAAGGAGAAATTGGGACTAGCAACATTTCTACACAAATGATTATACAAAGAACTGACAGTGAACACCTTCTTAGCATCCCATTTCCAAAGGAAGGTATCAGGAGTGTCAGTGAGTACAAGGTTCTGAACCACAGTAGCAAGCTAGAGGACCATGCAACCATCTAGAGAAGGATACATCATGAATATCATGTTTAAACACAGCAATGGAAGTATCCTTAGAGTTGCAAAACAAAAACAGCTTAGGGTAAGTCTGGTAGAGTGGAGCTTCTCCCCACCAGGAATCCTCCCAAAACCTAATAATGTCTCCTGAGCCAACAACACCTTTCCTACCAGCCAGGTAGAGACTTTTAACTTTCATAAGATCCTTCCAACAAGGAGAGTCATTAATTTTGACAGTCACAGAAGCAACAGAGGCATTTCTCATGTATTTAGCCAATACAATGCAGCCACATTCCCTGCTTGGTTTCCAAGCGCCACCACCACTTGCACAGAAGGGCAGTATTAAAGGCCTCAATATTTCTAAACCCCAAACCCCCTTTCTCCTTGGGTCTGCAAACCCTGGACCATTTAACCAAATGATACTTTTTCTTATTGCAATTTTCTTGCCAGAAGAAGGTTCTCCTAGACTTGTCAAGCTTCTCAACAACATTCTTAGGTAGTCTATACATAGACATATGATAAGTAGGCACACTTTCTAGGCAGGCTTTAATTAGCACAGCCCTACCCTCAGAGGAAAGGGAGCCACCTCTCCAGGCATCTAACTTTTTGGCCACTTTGGCACAAAGAAAATCCCAATGTTTGCTCAGGAGCCTGGAGCCACCAACAGGCACTCCCAGATAAGAAAAAGGAATTTCCCCAACATTACAACCAAAAAGATCTGAATATGATTGGACAATGAGGTTGTCCCCTCCAATTATATAAATCTCACTCTTGAGGAAATTAATTTTGAGACCAGACATCAGCTCAAAAGAATAGAAAAGCAGCTTCAAATTGACAGCCTTATCCATGTCATGTTCAATACATAAAATTGTATCAAACCAGAAATCAAGGCTATACCGGGAGGTAACAAATGAGGTATCAAACCAGAAATAAGTCATTATACTATGCTATAAAGATCATTCTAGTGAGACAATCAGCAGCAAAATTAAACAGAGAAGAGGACAAAGGGTCACCCTGCCTAACCCCTTTAAAACTCTGGAAGTAAGAGCCAATCATGTCGTTCATCTTAACACACACTGTCCCATTACACAAGACTTTACTAATCCAGGAGATCCAATTAGAACAAAAACCTCTAACTTCAATGCAAGACAGCAGAAATGCCCAATCAACCTTGTCATAGGCTTTCTCAAAATCAAGTTTCAGAAAAATACCAGTGGTGTTTTGTCTTTTAACCTCATGCATGATTTCATGTAAGGAAAGGATACCATCAACTATATATCTCCCCCCAATGAATGCATTCTGATGAATACTAATCAGCTTATGCATGACAGAATCAAGTCTAATAGAAAGAACCTTGGTAACTAATTTGTACAAGCAGTTTAACAGACAAATAGGCCTAAACTGTTGAATTTTGCAAGCATCCGAAATCTTAGGCAATAAAGTGATCACCCCATAATTGAGCCCATGAATGTCTAAACTCCCCTTGTGAAACTCATGAAAAAGATACATAATATCAAGTTTCATAAATTCCCACCTAGCTTGAAAGAACTCAATAGGAAGTCCATCAGGACCAAGAGCTTTGTTAGTTTCCATAGCAAAAAGGGCAAAACTCACTTCATCCTCAGAAAAGGGTCTAAACAAAGCTCTATAATAATCAATTGCATGTTGCAGTAACATTTTAGGATCAGAAATATTACCAGACTCAGCTTCCAGAGAAAAAATGGTATTCTTCCTTTTCCTCCCATTAGCAATTCTATGAAAATACTTTGAATTACAGCCCCCTTCCAAAAGCCACTTTTGATGGGACCTCTGAAACCAATAGTGCTCCTCCTCAGCATACAGATGATGTAATCTAGTCATAATTGCCACTTTCCTAGTGCACATATCAGGCAAAAGTAATCCATCTTCCTCCAGAATTTCTAAGTTATCCAACTCCTTTTTCAAAGATTTTCTTTCCTTTTTCATTTGACCAGAAAGATTTGTTCCCCAGCCCCTAAAATATTTTTTACATCTCTTAATCTTGATGTGTAAAATGTCCAAGATAGACTTAGCTCTGATAGGTTCACACCAAATCTCTCTAAGCTTGCTAAGGAAGTCAGCTTATTTGAGCCAGGCCAACTCAAATTTGAAACCATGTTTTATATGAGGATGGGATCCACCGCTAGAAAGTAAAAGGGCATTATGATCAGAAAGTGACCTAGGGAGCTTCCTGATTGTAACTAAGGGGAAGATATCTTCCCAAATTGCAGACATAAGTACTCTATCAAGTTTTACCAAAGCAGGAGGGTCCTGGTTGTTACTCCAAGTGAACTTGCCCCCATTTAAAGCAATTTTCCTCAAATTATAAGCATGTATAATGGGATTAAAAGAGTCAATGAAACCAGAGTGAACATAGTTATGATTTTTATCCTCAGGGCCCTGCTAATGTTAAAATCCCCTCCTACAATAAATTAAATCTTCCTTCTTAAAAAAAAGAGACAATTCAGCTTCTAGCCCACATGATCACATCGTGAGACCGATGACAAATTAGAAAATTTTGGCTGCTCCGGTTCCAAATTTGGTTGAGGAATAAACAAATTGATGGACCTGCCTTCCACCTCTGGCGCCGATGAAATGAATCGTTGCAGACCTGCGCTGGAAGCAGGCGGCGATGGTGGTGGGGCTCGCAGGAGCCGGCGGAGGCAACGCAGGGGCATAGAGGCGGCCATGGGCGCTGGGGCAGGGGCACAGACGGACCTGAGCGCAAGGCACTGTGCGGAGGCGGAGAGATGGTCTTGGACGGTTGAGGGAGAGGAAGGTGCGGCGGAAATCTGGTTAGGGAGCGTTCGGAGATCCTCCAACTTCCAGCTTCCGTAAAATCCATCATGGAGTGTCACCGAACAAGCCAGCTCTGCGGAGCTAGTTCCAAGAAGCGGGGTCATTTTCATGTAAAAATCACATAGCGACCCTTTTGGAGATTTGTGGAACAACAAAACTCGAAGCAGCTAAAATTACAGCTCCGCTTAAGTGAAAAACGATTCGTTTTACCTTCTCTTGGTTCTTTTCCTTCTCTGCCCGAGCAGGCGAGCACCACCATTTTCTCAGTCCAATCATGGAGAGGCCGGAACCCTAGCCGTCAGGAGGGCCTTCCCCGCCGCCTAGCCCCTCCTCTGTTGCACTGGACTTCAGCAGGCCCCGCTACCGTCCCCTTCGCAGTCGACGGACTCACGCCTTCGGCTCCGTCACGGCCGTTCTGGCCCGGTCGCCGCCGTCGATTCACGGCTTCCTGCGCCCGCGACGTCCATGCCTTACCCCTGGATGACTGCCTCGACGCCCTATTCTAGCCCTAGCCTGGCCCGTGTTGTGCCGTCCCTCGCCATCCGTTGGCCGCCGGATGCCAGTGAAACCCCTCCGCCTCCCCTGTTTCTCTTCGTCTATGTCCATGGCCGCATCCCTGATTTCTTCCTTGCCGTTCTTGACTGGGCTGGGAGGACGAATCCTCTCTACTGGCCCTAGGGAGTTTGGGCTTTCAAGCCCACTTGAACCACAGAGCAGCAGCGGACGTTCCTCGCTCCGGCCGTGAATCAGGAATCGCTATTTAGAAGCCGGATCGACGGATTTCGGGAAGCCAGAGAACTTCGGAACGCGCCCTTAGTTTATTGTTTGGTGGGTCCACTTTGCATGTAAATTTGGCATCCTATACACTGCAGAAAATTTAGAATTTAGCATCGGTGCGAAACTGAACATATGTTGCAGATTTAGTTTTTGGCACATTGTGAAAGCCCTAAGAGGGTCTAGGGTTTCTCTTTTTCTTTCTTGTTTATTTTTCTTTTTATTCTTTTATTAAAAAAGGGAATTTATTTGTTACAGTTTTTCTTGTGACCAAGTTATTCATTACAGTCGGCAGAGCACCGCGCCACGTGGTCTATTCCTACCAGACAGTTTTCCTCTTGTGGGAGCGCATAGTTTTTTTATTTGACGAGCGCGGTTGGTTTTCCTCTACAACGATTCGATGTTTCCGGTGAGTAAGGTGGGAGCCGAGCGACTTGTTTCAGGTCTCGTGTTCTAGGGGTCCTAGCATCTACTCCGTGCGTTTTCTCATCCTAGCATCCCAGGTTTGAACGAGCACGAATTTTCAGCTCCTGGGATCCTCGGCAGACTGTATCAGGTCCATCCGTTTGGCCCATGAAGATCCGAAATCTGGCCCAGGATACAGTATTGAATAAATACTGGACCATTTTCTATGAGAACCTGGGCCATTTACGATGGGAACCTGGGCCATTTACGATGGGAACCTGGGCTATTCCAAAAAACTAGGCCCCACCTTCGCCCTAAATATCTCCTTTTCTCCTTCTCACTCGATCCAGTAGAACTCCTCCGGATCGAGATGCCGCCGGGGACAACATCGATCGGGAAGGCTCTTTCTTCGCAGCCCCCACCTACATCGATCCAGATCGAGGCCCCGCTGCCCCTCGAGTACGCCCTGATCCGGTCGCCGCCGCCGCCCATCAGCTCCTCGTGGATCCGGTTGCCGCCGCCTCTCGAGGTCACCCCGATCCGGTCGCCTGCCACCTGATCTTGTCGCTGGAGCAGCCCCTCGTCGATCTTGGGTCAGTGAGCGACCGCCGCCGCCCATCAGCTCCTCCGTCCCCTACCTCCGGATCTCTGTCGACCGATGCCCACGGGTGCATGGCGGTTGCCGAGTACGAGCGGGCACAATGTGCGGTCGGACCTTGGCGGGGGCCGGGTACGGCGGCCCGCCTCTAGCCGCGCCTTCTCCTAGAGCAGGTCGTCCAGGTGCTGCTTCCGCAGAACCTCGTCGGATCCTAGGCGGGACACGCTTTCTGGTCTTCCTCCGCCACGTTTCGATTTGATTCATTGCTCTCTGTTGCGCAAATTGTGGTTCGATTTGATTCGTCTCTCGATCTGTGGGTAGAGATGTGATTGCTAAATCTTGAAAAAAAAATTCTAATTCAACGCCTACGAATTTTCAGTGGATGTTCTAATCCAGCTAGTTGGTTCAGATTTTGTGTACAGAAATTTTGTGACATTTTTCTATGCGAACGGAGTTATGGATGGGTGGATTTGATTACTAAAAAATCCAGTGGATTTTTCTATGCTCGGATCCGGAGCATGATGTCTTGTACAGGCCAAATCTTTGGTGAAATTTCTAGATTTGTTCTGTGGATGCTCATCCAATAATCTTTGATTTAGTTTCATTTTCTGGATTTTCTGTGGATGCTCATCTAATTTAGTTTAATTTTCTGATCCGGAAATATCCCCACCATCTTTGATTTAGTTTAATTTTCTGTGGATGCTCATCCCATGATCTCTGCCATTTCTAGATTTGTTCTCATTATAATTTTTGCATCGGTTTATTTTCATTGGTTAGATCTGTACAAATCTTGTACAGGCCAAATCTTTGGTGAAATTTTTGCAGATTGCAAATTTGTGTCAGAAAACTTGGATTAACAATTTTTTAAGTTGCGCCAGATCAGGATCAGACATGTTCCAACCTACCCCAACTTGGGCCAAAAGAGATCAATACTTGTTCCAACCGTACAGAACTTGGGCCAAACCAGCTCAACAATATCTGTGCTGAACAGTGCGGTCTTGGACCAAAACTCATCCAGAGGTCCAATAAATGGTCCTGTAAGTGGGCCAAGGCCAGGGTTTCTATACGTAAAAGGGGTTCGGTGAGCCTAGCCCCTATATTGGTAGGTCTCTTTGGGTTTTCTTCCTTTTTTATTCTTCCAACAGAGAATTCCACAAATAAGCTTTTGGTTTTTCGGAGAAAAGATGGAGTCTAATTTTTGAGACGATCGAAGAATAGTGAAGTTTCCAATTTTGGATGGGCTTCCAACAAATTTGATAAACATGCAAATTTTAAAGGAAAGCTTTCTACTGTCTTTTTAAGAAACTTTCGAACTTTTGGAATGGACTTCCAAATTTTTGGACAAACTTTCAAATTTCTAAGATGGAACTTCAATTTTCTGGACAAATTTTCAAAAAAAAAAAGAAGGATTTCTATATTTTTTCACTTTAAATTTTTCAGGGACAAACTTTTAAGTTTTTGGAATGGACGGAGCCTGGCTACACCAGGCTGGGCTGCTTTGCATCCTAAACTTTAATATCTGAAATGGTCTAAGCTAGACCGCATCAGGCTTACCTAAAAAAAACTACATGTCCTAGGTTGAAAAGAATCAATCGCAAGAGGCCGCGCTCCCCCGTGTTGGACCACGCGACACTACTAGGCCCCAGGTACAGAGATGAGCCTAAAGTAGCATAGGCTTTGGTGATTACAAAGCTATATAGAGGGCAATAGGCACCTCTATGAGACTCGTTGATACAAGCTATGAAGTTCTTCACCATTCTACATTTTGAGTCGAGGCAAAAGATCAGTGGAAGTTTGAGGGCTGAATTGCGCTGTCCCTCAAGTTCCAAGGCTGCGCGTGCATTTCATCCCACAACAATGACCTAAAGAGCTTCTTTGTCCCAGGTTCTTTTGAAGCATACAACGAATAGATCGTTTGACGACTTGACGCGTGATTTGTCATATCTCCATCTTTCTCATGTTGATGAGATGCCCCAGCAATGCCGCTTCATCCATCAGTCCAACTTTTATTGACCATGACTTGGAAAATACCTTCTTTTTCTTCCAACCACAAGTAGCTATGACTAAACAGTGCTGTTCCCCAATTGCACACAAAGATCATATCGAATAAACATGAACAATGCTGTCATCTCATGTTGATCCCTGTGCCTCAAGTATTGCATCGACTTGAGCAAAGATGTACACGCTATCTTACGGTAGCTCGGTCATTATAACTCAATCAGCGAAACATTGTACATTCATCACCTTGATCGTCTCTGTGTCATTTCACTAACCTCACAACTTACGCAAAAAATCCTTCATGCTAGTATGAGTATCAAACACCAAGTGCCTGGTCTGTACCTAATAATGCTTTGACTGGGGGAGGGATCAGCAATGCCTGCTTCGTACAACTTCACATCACCTCTTAGCCCAGTTCGAAAGAACAAGTGACAGTGCGCCAATGCAGTTCATGCTTTCATTATCTAGACAACCAAACGGATCTTTCCAGGAAGTAAATCACACAGGAAATTACTGTGCTCATCCGCATGACCAAACAGGCACCAGCCCATGCATCCTTCTCTCTGAAGGCGCCATCCACACTCACCGGCCCCATATCAAGGAGGTAAAGTTGACAAAGTTCTGCATCCAGTGAAGTATGTTACATTACATAAAAAAGATTCACTTATTCCGTACCTTACAAGATACCAACGTCAATTCTCAGACGAAATCAAGTAAAGATGTGAGAAACCAGTTCACTGTACATATGGTACAATGTAACATACCCAAGATAACAGGATTTTACTACACGAATGATCATACACAACGGCATGATGAACAGAACAACACACCTGCTACACATTTTCCAATTTACATTACGATTGTACAAGACCACATGCCTTAGGATATGTAGAAACAAGATAAAGATATCTTCCGCAAAGTCTACTTATGTTTCATTAGATGTGCCCAAGCCTAGCCTCTTCATTGACAAAAAAACTGAATAAGGACTACCATCATTTCTAGGCCACCTGCATAAGATGTATAAACCTGTAGATGACACTGCATATTAGCAATCATACTGTACAACATACAGAAGATGTTGTTCCTGATCCTCAATGACGTGACATTTACTTTGACAAAGTTTTGCACGAGCTACTAACCGCTTGAAAATATGGATGGTACCTGAATGCCTGCCTGATTATTTTGGCTCAGATAAGAAACTTGAGTCCATCTCTTAATACGTCACTTGCTTTCTTTCAGAGGTGCAATGGGACCAAATCCTGAACACCATCTTTGAATAAGGCCTTCAGGCACTTCTGCAACTCCATGGGAGGTAATTCCTGCAGAAGCGATCTTATTCTACATAAAATAACTCGAGTGTGCCATTGTATGTAAAAGTCCTAGTGATCCATCCATTGAAACAATATTTTTATAATACAAGAAGATGAGATATATTGCTGAAAACAAAAAAAGCAGGAATGCTTGAGTGGCATAAATTTAAACTTCACAGACGAAAAAAAAAGACGAATGAGACGACTTAATAAGATCAAGTTTTATGATCTAAAAGTTCACAAGGCTGCCATTTTTTTGTTCTCCGATACGATACAGCAATTTTTAGTGTACGAATTATGAATCCTAAATGCAAAGGTGCTTGGAACAAATTAGGAGCTATTTGCATTCCAAGCAATTCTACAATAAAAGTATATCATTTTATATGAGGAAATGCTCCTTTTTGGGCACGTGTGCATCTTCAATCCATAGAAATATAATTTAACAATTTGGCATATACTGTTTTCTCTAAACGCAACACTGAGGCATGAACAATATTACTTTGTCATGAATACTGCACTGCCTAGTTCCTAAATGCAGAACTTACACACGTTACTGTGTTTCTCACTACAAGTTAACTCAAAACTTAATACTTCAATATGGACTCAACTGATAATCAAGTTATAGTAAATGCAATGCAAATGCTCTTAGTAGGTACAATAAATTGATCCAGACAGAAGACATATGAATGAACACACATAATATAATGTCTAATTATAATGAGATGCCAAAATGAAGTAAAATCTAACTTCAATGCAAATCATATGTAAGCAAGACAGTACCATAGTCCAAAGGCTCCAACTCTGGCTAGATTCTATGATTCTATGTTGAAGATGTTAATGGATGTATTTCTACTTTCGTTTGCAGGAGCTGTCTACAAGTTATGATCATTAACCTGTAGGAGGGCTGGGAAGCTGACCCTCATAAAGCCTCAACCCAAGAAATTTCTTTCCTTACTTGATGTCACATTTTGTTGCACCAAAAATGTCGACTGGCCACCTAGCATAGTTAGCCACTCATCTCAATACAACTCCTTCCAGGTTCCTTCACTAATCCTTGCTTGGTTATTAGCCTCCTATAATCTGTTGCCTTCTTCCACTTCCCTAAACAATTTAGCATATTAGCCATCAGGACACAGTGATCAGAATTATGAGGCTCCAGGTTAAGTAATTCCTCAGATACCAACTCTATTGAAGAATCGGCACAATGAGCACTGTATGCTGTAAGTATAGGAGCCAAAACCTGGTTTTGTAATTGAATAGGTATCTTCCTGAAGAACTCCTTAGCGGCACTAAGATGACCAGCTTTACATAGCAAATCAATTGTGCACATATAGTGCTCAATAGATGGTTCAATACCATATTCCACTGTCAAGCTGCGAAAGCACTGAAGGCCTTCATCTACTAAACCAGAGTAGTTGCATGCGGTTAATAGATGAGTGAAGACAATGGCATCTGGTTGAACACCTTGGTTTTGCATCTCGTTGAAAAGGACAAGAGCTTCACTGCCTTCTCCAATGCAAGCATACCCGTTAATCATGGCACTCCAGATAGCCAAGTCTCTGTTAGTAGTGGTAACACCATCAAATATTTCCCTAGCCAGCGTAACATTCCCACACTTGCAGTACGTGTCTATCAGTCCAGTAGCAACTCGCAGATCCTTCTGCAGTCCAATTGCCACCACATGGTCCTCAACCTTTTTTGCCTGATTAGCGGACCCCAAATTGGCACAAGCTGAAAGAACTGATGAAACCGTTGCCTCATTTGGCTCTACGTCTGTGCATAACATGCTATCAAACATTTTCAACGCCTTGTCCGGGTGACCACCTTCAGCATATCCACTTATCATTGAAGTCCACAGAACTACATTCTTCCGATGAACTGCATCAAAAACCTCTTGAGCAGCCTCAAGATCCCCACACTTAGCATACAAGTTTACCAATGATGACATAAGATCTTGCTCAGATTCAAAACCACTCTTGATCAGAAGAGCATGCACACCCTTGGCCACCAAAAGGTTCCCTAACAGAACAGCAGCTGAGATCAGATTAACAAGCGCCACAGAATCAAATTTGTACCCAGCTGTCTGCATGTGGTTGAACAGACCAAACACTTTCATGTAGTCCCCCGTCTGCAAAAAGCCCGACACCATTGCACTCCATGTAACTACAGACTTCTCGTGCATAGAGTCAAACAGCAAGCATGCATCGTACAGCTGGCCAGCACGGACAAGCATGGTGAGGACTGAGTTCAAGACTGGCAAATCCGTGTCAAGCCCAGATTTCATGCTATACCCATACAAGCACAAACCCGGATTTCGTGTGGACAAGGAGTCCACACGCCCAGATAGCAAACCGACGAGTGTGGCTCCGCTGGGCCTTACCCCGACACCCCGCATCGTGTTGAACATGGCAACAGCCTCTGTAACACAAGAGCTCTTGCTATACGCCGTGACCATGCAGTTCCAGGATATCAGAGTCGGGCTCGGCATTTCGTCGAACAGGCGGCGCGCGTCGGGGAGACAGGCGCACTTGGCATACATGTCAAGCAGAGAGGTAAGGACGAACACGTCGGAGGCGGCGCCCACTAGGAGGGCGTGGGCGTGGACAGAGCAGCCGAGGCGGGGGAGGCGGAGCGCGGCGCAGGACTTGGCCAGGGAAGGGAAGGTAGAGGCGTCGCCGTGGAGGCCCGCGGCGAGGAGGGGAACGTAGTGACGGAGGCAGCGGGAGTAGGAGCCGGACGCGGCGGCGAGCTGAATCAGGCGGTTCCAGTGGCGAAGGGTGCTCGTCGGGGCGGCGACGCTCATGCTGTGCTGCGAGGCATGCAGTGTTTCCGTTCGATGGCACAGAGCGGGGTTTTATTTATTTATTATTTTTTTGATCGGAGAGCGGGGGGGGTTTTCTTTTCTTTGCCAAGTGGCATACAGCGGGTTTTTGCTGCTTCAAAATGATTTTTGCGGCGAAAAACAAGAGAAACGGTATGCCATTGGTATTTGTTTTTACTCCTTACCGTTTCAAAATAAGTGACGTGAATTTGTATAACTCCAGACTATAAAAAAAGGCAGCACTAACGCGATGCAAATGATCATTACACAACGTGAGAGGTAAGAAGCGGGTAAACAACAACAGAGAGATATGTTCGTAAGACAAAAACAGTGAAGGCCGTGGCGCATGAAATGCGCGAGACACGCACACCATAATCAATGGACACTTAGGCCGGTCACAGCGCTCGTCTCTCGCATGGCGTCCCATAGTAGCCACGTCAATCTGATGGGACGGATACCCCACTGCATCGGGTTTTTTTTATCTAACCACATAATTAATTATTTTTCAGGATTCTTTACGCATATCTCTTATGCTGGCTTCCAGCCCTCCACGCATTCTCTCTGCCCTCCACGCATTCTCTCTGCCCTCCATCCCCTACCTCTCTCCCTCACCTCTCAAACAAACTTCTTTCCAGATCTAGCATCCATGGTCGACCATGGAGGTCCGTAAAAGCAAAAATGGATTCGTGTGGATGCTGGGAATATGAGGAAGACAGTAATTTGAAGGTGATATCCTATTGAGCACGGATTTTGTAAGAGAAAGAACTCAGAAGGCTATTCATGGAGACCACAAATTGCAGGAATTGGGGGAAGCTATGGATTCTTGTATTCGTGTTGAACCATGCCTCCAGGTTGGCGATGTTGATCTGCCTGTGAGGCTCCGGCCGCTGGACAAGTTATCTGCCTCCACAGGTCGAGCTGTGGCACACCATGCGGACAAGAGAAGCTCCCTGCTCGATGCAAGTGGAGATGAGTCGTCCGCAGCGGCGATGGCCAGGGGATAGGAGGCGTCGAGGTGCACGGACGTTGACGGTGATGGACAAAGCGAAAGCTACGAACTGGGCAGGGCAGGAGGGCGGCCGGGATTCGTGCGGCAATGGGATGGGGCGCGAAGGAGACCGGCGACGAGCTATGGCAGGAAGGCGGACGGGGTGTGGCTGGGTTGTATCAAAGAGGAAAGGGAACGGAGAAAAGCGCCGCACCAGCCGTACGGGATCAATTGAAATTAATGCGTTTGGGCTAAGGATCGATTCTTAGGTAGGAACCGGCTCCTTCTCTTTTTTCATTAATTGCAGTGACATGTCAGCTTTTTTCTTAGGTTCCGGTGCTAAGGATCGAGCGCCATTCGGTCCTTGCCTCGTGACATTCGTGACCACTCTTGATTTGCCGAATGGGATGGTAGTAAACTAGAAGGAGAGGAGGTCGATGTAGAACTAGACTAGGAGGATCCAGCCAGCCATCACCAACTTTGGGAGAGAGTTCCACAATGGTAGGCAAAATGCACCCAGCAAGTGTTTATTGCTTATCAGATGTGATATATGCCCTTTTGCTATTCCGCACAAAAAGGCGTGAGACTCACACAAACACGTAAGACAGCCGCCCACCAGGACGGGGTAGGTTAAAACAAAAAAGAAACTAACTGAACATCTTTCGCACGAAACCCAAACATAACCTCACGGCTCTGGTTTAAATCGACATGGCTGTCACGTGGCCGGGGTTAACCGCACGGAACCGTTTTTTGACTGAATTATTACACTAATACCATTTTAGGCCTTTAAGTGTGCATTTTTTTGAATTCGTGAATTAAACTGTATATTCGTTCCGAGTTTAAGTACTAATGTTGTATTTTACTTTTTTTATATTCAACATTCAACTCGTATTTGATTGCTATATAAACTGAAATGCCCGTGCGTTGCAACGGGACAACAAAATAAAATGATACATTCAAAAACATGCATCAAAACCTCTCTTTGCTCTTCTTTAACGATCACCAAATATCTCTATAAAAAAGGTTTCTTCCAAAGATTTGTGTCTCTATACTCTAGTCTCTCAAAATAGAACAATACACTTCCTTCCGAAAATTATATAACATCATCCGGTCAAAGAAGTTTTGAGACGGAATCACTTAATTTTTTTTAGTTCTCTCCACTATCTCACTTCACCTGTTAAAACAAAGAGTTAGAAGGGCAACAAATTATGTTTTGGGAGCTGAATGTTTGTTTATGAGTATAGACATTTGATTATTTTATTGAGCATGCTTATTTTGATTTTGCTGGTTTCTGAAAGAGCTTATCAATATTAGATTAAATCAAGCCTAATTAATAAACTGGAAGTGCACGTGTAATTTTTTTCCACTTATTTGCTCAAGTTGTTCGGCGGATCTGGCTTGTGGGCAGTTCGATGACTTGACGTCGTTGGCCTCTCGGCTATCTGTCTGCTCGTAGTCCTGTCTCTGCGTGGCGGCTGGAGTCCGTCTTATATGGTTGGCAAGTATTAAATATGGCAACTCGCCCGCGGATATCCAACCCAAATGGGTAGGATATGGGTCGACGTTTACGCCCATGGTATACCCGATGGTTCGCCCGATTAGTCATGGGCAGGGTATATGTTTGGGTATATGTTTATACCCATGGATACGCGATGGGTCGCCCAGTTAATATTTTAATTAAATACATATTATTTTTATTATATAAAATGTGGACCCTTGGATGCAATAAGGATTAACGGATGACGCTGCTGTAAAAAAATAAATAAAGATCAAGTGCAAAATTGGCCCAGTAGCCCATGACTCGATGACCCATCAACTTGGCCTATTTGGCCATCTCTCTCGCTTAGTCAGGCTCACAGAAGAAAGGCATCGAGGCGCCTTCTCCCATCTCTCATTCTACACTCGGCCATCATCTCTCGTTCTCTCTACTATGCCCTAGGCGCCGTAGCCATCATTCTCTCTCGCAGTCTATCTCATCAGCTTGTTCTAACAATTCGCCATCTCCTCATGTAATTTAGCCTTAGGAGGAGACGGTCGTGGATGGGAAACGGAAGAGGGGACCAGCCGTGACGGTTGTGGCTTCGATTCCTTGCCCGATGGGTGCCCTATCGGGTCTCTTCTTCCGACTCCCGTAGTGTTTCGACGGAGCGATCTTTTTATCGTCAGATTCGGAGTTGTTGCCCGACTCTCGTAACGATCCCGCTGGCGATGGATTCTCTCGCGGAGTTCCAGTCCAATTCTCACAATTGTTTTTTGGGAAGTTTTGACAGACGACGGTGAAGAGAACGGTCCATATTTTTAAATTTGTGGTGCCACAATTTTTTTGGAAAGTTTGGCAGATGATATAGATATAGATATAGATTCATGGTAAATCCTAAAAAAGAGCCCTAGCAAAAAAAAAGAGCCTTGTTCGTGCTCCTCTCTCTCTCTCTTTTCCATCCCGATCACCTTGTCGATGGCGTTTGGTAAAAAAAAGGAAGACCTTCCTTCTTCATTTGCAAACCTTTGTATTGAGCCAACGATGAAAGGTGAGAATCAAACATAAGATAATGTTGGATAAGTATAGAGAAACATGGTTAAGCGATAGTTACAATTCGTGCTTTTTTTGCATGTTCTAGATTTAACTGTCCCTAAATTGATACTCCCTCCATTGAGTAGCTTGTAAGTTCGCATTTTTTTTTGAGCGGACACGTAAGTTTGCATATATTCCGTAGAGTAAAATGCACCCGCAGTCACTATACTTGATCCGTATTCTTAATTTAG
Organism: Brachypodium distachyon; assembly: GCF_000005505.3. Taxonomy (NCBI): domain Eukaryota; kingdom Viridiplantae; phylum Streptophyta; class Magnoliopsida; order Poales; family Poaceae; genus Brachypodium; species Brachypodium distachyon. The sequence continues at coordinate 44,309,302 of NC_016133.3, read as the reverse complement.
TCACTGTGTTTTGAAAATCGCAAGTTACAGTTACTGAATTTCACGTACGCGTACGGTATTCATACATCCGACTTGACAGCTGGACGCGGCGATTTTGCATTACGGCCCTTTTGGAACGCGGGCCCACCAATCTGGCGCTGCTGAAGCATATGCGACCTTGTCGTCCAACTCCTCGTCCACAAAGCTGCAAGCACGCAACACCTGATCCCCCAATCCAACTCCCGGCCGATCCAACTCCTCGTCGCCTGGTGCTCGCCACCACCGGTCGGAATGGATCACCCTCGCCGCCGGTGTTCTGCTCTGCCTCGGCCTCGCCGTGGGGGCGGACGGGTTCCGACGGCCCCGCGACGTGAGCTTCCCGGCGGCGCTGGTGGAACGGCTCATCCGCGTGCTCACCGTGCTGCCCAACGGCGGAGGCGGGGCCTGGACGCGCGAGCGCCGTCGCGGAGCACCGTTCTTGCCAGTCGTCGTCTCCTTCCTCAACAACGGCCATCTGCTCGCCCCTCGCTGGTCAGCAGTTCCCTCTCGACGGAGAATCGGACTGCCGGATGCTGCCTATAGGAATTGTGATTTGATAAACTCAGTGTCCAGGAACGGAACTAGGGAACGGAATTCGGCGAGGGCCTCCGCGCGGCCGCAGACGTAGCAGAGCAGCAGCAGGAGCTCAACGGGCAGAAAAGATCTAGCGAATTTGCAATCGGGAGAGCAGCAACTCAACGGGCAGGCAAAGAACTAGCAGCAGCAGCTCAACGGGTAGGCAAAGAGCTAGCGAATTGGCAATCGGGAGAGGAATGCCATTAGGGATTGGAAGAACAGGGTGGGGAATTTTTTCAAGGCAGGGGAATTGGTGTGGCCCACGCGCTAGAAGGACCGAATTGTAAAATCGCCGCGCCCAGCTGCCATGTGAGACGTACAAATATTTAAATATTTAAGAATACCGTGCGTGAACAAATATTTAGGAATACCGTGCGTGAGATATTTCGTGACCGTAACGTTTGATTTTTAAAATACAGTGATTAAATTGAGAATACAGATCACATACAGTGATTGCGGTGTAGATTGAAAATACAGATCACATACAGTGATTGCGGTGTCAGTACAGGGACTGCGGTGCATTTTACTCTACTCCGTAACATGGTTTGACTCGCCCAGATGAATTCTCAAACCAATTCTTTTTCTCATGCGCAGGAGCCCAGCCCATCTCCCTTTTTCCCTCGGTGAGAGCCGCACCCCTCCCCCCCTTCTAGGCCCATCTCGCTGCCTCGCGCCCCAGCCCCCTCGCTCGTCTTCCTCCTCGCGCCAGCGCCGCCACCGCCACCGCCGGTTGGTCTCCCCTTCGATTCTCTCGCTCCCGACCGTTTCTCCTCCAGTCACCCCACGAAACGGATTCCGCCCTTTAGCTCCCCGTTTCATCTCCTTAGTTCCCGTGGTACGCTCGGCAAACCAACTAGATCCGCTGCTCGCGTTCACACCGGATTCTTGTGTTTCAGAAGGGATGGGGAAGAAGCTGAAGACCAAAGCCAAGAAAGCGCAGCAGCGGGAACCGCTGGCCGCTGCTGGATCCGGCGATGCGGGGTTGCAGGAAGCGAGTAACTCAACAGAGGAAGCGGCTGTGTCAGCCAGCGACTGGCAGCAGTGCGGCCACTACGGGCGTGACAGTCCCCACTTGGACAAGGTCCTCCGGGAGATCATGTCTTCCAAGCATCTCGCTTCGTGCGAGCATTGCCGAGAGGATGCCCCACGGAAGAAAGGCGGTAAGCAACAGAAGAAGAAAGGAGGTGGAGGTGCTGCCAAGGCGCAGGCAAAGGTCGAGAAGAGTGATATGTGGATCTGCTTGGACTGCGGTCGGCATTTCTGTGGTGGTGCGGTGTCTGAGACCAAGCCATACGGCCATGCCAGAAGGCATGCCAAGCAAGACAGGCATTGGTGGGCTGCACGGTATGATGAACCAACTGTTGCATATTGCTTGTCATGTGAAAATAAGGTGTCTATCGAGATGCCTATAGTAGATACAGTTGTGCCAGCTCCAGCTGATGATAAGGTGTTTGGTGCAGTAGATAGCAATGCACTAGTTTTGGCTAATTGCCATGGTAATGTGATTAGAGGGCTGCCAAATCTTGGAAACACATGCTTCTTCAATGCGGTGCTCCAGAGCCTCCTCGCACTTGATAGGTTGCGCAGCAAGATGTCAGGACCAGATGTTCCAGCAGGAGCCCTTGCAATGTTACTGAAGAAGCTCTTTTTGGAAACCAGTGCTTCAAATGATGCAGGAGGTGCACTTAGCGTGAAGAGCCTCTTCTCAAGTATTTGCTCAAAGTATCCGCAGTTTAGAGGCTACCAGATGCAGGACAGCCATGAGTTACTCCGTTGTTTTCTTGATGGTTTGCGCACGGAGGAAACTGAAGCACGGAAGCTACTGGAGGATGCTTCCAATTCAGGGGCTCCTACAATTGTTGATTCCATCTTTGGGGGTCAGCTGTCTAGTACTGTGTCCAGCACAGAGTGCACACACGGGTCTGTTAAACATGACCAATTCCTTGATCTATCACTACCTGTTCCATCAAGGAGGCCTCCAGCCAAGAGTGTTTCATCACCACCAGCCAAGAGAACCAAGCAGTCTATACGAGATAGGAACAAAAATCGCAGATATGGGAAGATAACTACCACCAGAATATCTCCTACAATAGTGGAGAATAGCAAAGAAAAAGCTGAAACAGTTGCTGAATGCAATGATTCTCAGATTCTGGGTTCAGAACTGGGACAGATTGTCAGTGAGAAAGAGCCTGAGCCCTCTGAGGGCAGTGAGTCATGCGCTTCTGTTCCCAAACAAGAACTGAATGCTGCTTCATATGTGGAGGATGACATTTCCTGGTTAGATTTTGTTGCTGATGCAGATGAAACAAAGTCTGAGATTCTTGATTCTGTGTGTTCTACTGAAGCAGGACAGATCTGGGACAGGAATGGTGAGATGCATGGTTCATATGACACTCGAGATGATACTTTGCCCAAAGAGAAGGTCATGAGTTCCGAGCACTCATGTGAGAACATCGTTGATGATGCAGCTTGTTCACAGCCTGTTATCTTGCTTCCTTACAAAGAATTTTGTACAACGGCCGACGAAATTTGTGAAACTGTAAGAAGCTCACAGTGTCCAAAAGATGTTGGTCCTGCTCCAGACATTTCTCCAGTAACAGAAAATAATACACATCCTGTATCTGGTGGAAATGGAGAACAAGATGACTATATTGGTCTTGGTGATATGTTTAATGAGCCTGAAGTAACTTCTGAAGCTAAGAAAGAAACTACAGCTGGAGTTATTGATGTCATGGCTTGGAGTAGCAACAGTGCTGATGATGAGGTGGATGATAGTAATGCTCTCGTATCAGTTGAGGGCTGCTTAGCTTTGTATACTGAGCCAGAACTGCTATCTGAGTTGTGGCATTGTGAGCACTGTTCTAGCGCTGTTGCACGCCCAAATACCAACGAAGGAAAAGAGGGTGACGAGATGGTGGCTAGTGCTAGTGACAGAAAGGACAGTGAGAAAATGATGGCAAGTGGCGATGCAAGACAAGGTGGTGATAAGGTTACCGCAAACTGCAGCAAAAAGGAGGATATTGGTCAGATTATGACAACTGATGGTTGCTCTGACAATGTAGACCCTGACTTGTGCTGTAACAAATGGGAGTGTGCAAATCCTGATGCTGAAAACACCTCTAATGGTAATTCTCCAGACACTAGAAATGGTACTTTACTGAATACAGTGTTTACTGTTGATGCGATTGAACAGCCAGACAGTAAACATGATGGGCATACCGTGGATATAGCTGCTGAAGAAGCAAGTGCACCAGTGAGTTGTGGTGATAATGACCCTGCCTCTTCCAGTACTACTATAGACAGAATGGTTGAGTCTGGTGCCAATGCTGAAGAAGTTGTGACTAGTAGCCTTCCATCGCAGACACAAACCATCTTACCGAGTGTCAAAGATAATGAAGATGTCATCACGAGGAATATGGGCAGGGGGAAGCGAATGAAGATGGCTGGCAGGGCACACAAAGGGCAAGATAACCAAAATAAACAGAAAGAGGATGAAACAAAAGTTTTCAGAGCTGCAATGAGAAGAATTCTTATCAGCAAGGCACCACCTGTATTGACGATTACTTTGAACAGATTCAGCCAAGACCCCCATGGCCGGTTCAAGAAATTGAAAGGGCATGTGTGCTTTAAGGAGATGCTCGATGTACGGTCATTCATAGACCCAAGGTACCAACGTTTTGTAACTCAGTTGTATTTACCATTTTTTTAGTCGACCCAACAATTTTGGGCTTACCTGCAGCCATTTTTTTTTAAATCGGTTGAAATCGCCATTTTTTAATCGACCAAATAGATTCCTGCTTACCTGCAGCTTTTTGTTGCTAGGTGATTCCTAGTAGCCCACAAGGAGACACCACTTGACCACTGTTTATCTATGGTGTACTAAATTACTAGTTGGCCATGTAGCACTTCACCACTATGGTCTAAGAAGATAAAAACGACACTATACCTTTCCTCACTCATAGTTGGGTGACGACACTATACCTTTCCTTACTCATAGTTGGGTGGATTTTTTCTTCAATAATCAATTCAATAGAACAGAAATTATTTTTTTTCAGCCATAGAAGTTTTCTTATATTTGGAAGGTTCCAGCAAACTAGAGAACTGAAATGATAAATAGTATACGATCTTGATTCATGGGCTTTTAATATTCTAGAATTTGTTCTATAGGCATATTTTACAATTTGTTCACAATCTTATCTTATTTTCTGATTCAAGTCTGCCATGTTCTTATCCTGAAAGAAAGAGAAATGCATGAAATGCTGTTCATAATCAACGTCAATCTGGAGGATAGGGTTAAATTAGTAGCACAGGTTCACTATTCCAACTCATTGAGTGGTGCATACATGATTTAGAATTGAAGTGGTGCTGACTGCTCACCGAAATTTGGTTTTACACTAGGGACTCAAACTGAGTTTAAGCAGCATTGTCATGTTTGAGCAATATCATTTTAGTTCTAATTTCTAAGAATTATATAGTTTAGAGTAAAACTTGATATATGACACTTGATCTCTGTTGACACACTTATTCATGTTTAGGTGCCTAAATGTGCAATCTTCAAGTCTGGTGTGCGTAAGTGTGCTATCCTAAACTTTAAAACCCAAGTGACAGCTCACACAAATTTAGGGAGTACATATGGTGCACTTTTTTCAACAATTTGAAATGTCCATATTTGTGATTTATGGGTAGAAAGAGTCATTTACAGACTTAAAATTTAAATTGGCTTGGACTTTGGAGATCACTGTTTTATTAATTATGCAGATCTAAGGAGAGTGACAACACCACTTATCGGCTAGTTGCTGTTGTCGAGCACATGGGAACCATGACAGGAGGGCATTATGTTGCATATGTAAGATCTGGCAAGATAGGGGGTCGGCAGCAGCAGAGCCGCGCCTCCAAGTCTTGGTTTTATGCAAGCGATGCACAAGTCAGAGAAGCCTCTCTGGAGGAGGTTCTTAACTGTGAGGCTTACATTCTTTTTTACGAAAGGGTGGCTGAGTAAGATAATTTGTCTGGTGCCTACTCATGGATCAGGGAGCAATTAGGACAAGATTTATGGCAAGCAGACGGTGAGAAACAACAATTTGTTTGGACAGAGAGTGGCTCTCAGTTGAAGAGAATTTTGCAAGTGGGCTTGAACAGCTATTCTGTTCATACTGCCCACAGTCATTTTTTGGGGTTATTTTGAGAGCATATATGGAGGTGCTTCATACAGATCTTGACAAGGGCTTCGTTCAGTGTCGTCAGTTGTTATTGCTCTGCTAACGAATCATGAACGGTACATTCTTTTTGGTATTTTTGGGGTGCCCCTAAATTCTGAGTGATGGTGGCGTATACTGTAACATGCTGTAGCCTCATGTTAAAGTTAGAAATGAGATTCTTGTTATTACCATTATCACGTGGGATTAAGGGGGAAAATGCACCTCGTCATCAGGAGGTGTTTCTCTTTTCAGATTTTCCCTGTCATGTTTGGTAATCCGTACTTTAGCTAGATTCGGTTACCTTCTCAATATTGGAGAGGCATACCACATCATTCTGATTGTTTTAGCCATCCGATTTCCCACCAATGCTCTGCAGCCTCCGATTCTCTTTGGTAGTTGATTCACAGACACAGTGACTTGCCTGTTCACCTACTGCTTCAGTCTTCACCCTCGACACAGTTGGCCAATTTCTTGATGTTTTCTTTTATAGGCAGGCTAAGGAGAAGCCTGGTGCAAACCACAGTCACACCATAAGAGGCTTTTGGTGGTTGCCCGTTTGTTATCTCAGGTGTGTTTTATGTCTGTTGACTGAAGAGAAATTTTATGTGTTGACTCTGTTGCAATTTGCAAACTATCCTATTTTAGCTTACTCAAATACCTTGGTAGAATCATAAATGCAATGTTTCAGTTGATATAGCACAGCCAGATATTCCTTGTGTTTCAAGTAAACGAGTTTTGCAATACTGGAATTTGAAATTTTAAAAGAGTCTACCAATATTGCCAGGTTGTTTTACTTCTGTTGTCTAGCTGACCAGGATTCGGCAGCAAAGTGTTTCGGTTATCCTTGCATGTTTGTAAGATTTCCAATGAGTACGTATTTAGTATAAGCCCATTCTTTCAGGTGCTGTGGTACATGAAGTTCATTACTTAGAAATTCTGTATTTTTTTAATTCAGTGATGTGTACTGCTGGAAGCCTGGAAGAGTCATTTTAGTTTACAGTCCATTGTTGATCAGCTTCGGGACAGGAAATAGCTCACCTGGTTTTCACTTCAGAAGGAAAACACTAATGTTTTGTCTATTCTGTGCAGATGGCTGAACTAGTCATGAAGGAAGCAGTGTATCCTTTCTTTTGTTCCCTTTTTTCTGTTGTCTTCTTATGCACAGAAATAAGTCAAGGTGTACTCCAGATTTATCAATCCAGTATGAGACTGTTGGACTTGTTAGTCAAGGTTCGAATGCTTTACCTGCTCTGATTCATGATGCATACGAGCATTTTTGAGTTTGCTGTTGCGTTTTTTCACTTGACTGCCTGCTGATAAACATAGTGCATCTTTTAAATAAAATATGTGAGACCCTTGAAGAATCTACTAAATCGTCCCTTCGAAATAGTTGCCAATGGGAATATGTATATGCTACGACAGTTGCTATGTCAGCTATCTTATTTTTACTCTTGAAATGGACCATTATATACAATGATGTACTATAAAAAATGGCTAGTAAAATTAAAATTTCAAACGATGTGAGGTGCTATTACTTTCTACTCTAATTGCAAGAATTATAACGTACTCAGTGATCGCGCCCTTTCAAAGGAAAAGAAAAGAAAAATCAATGCAATTGTTGGCCAAATTGACTCTACTTTGGCCATACCTCAGATTTTTCTGACGTGCATGTGTGGTGATGTAGGTTCACAATTTAGTCACTCGAAACGGAGATAATTTGTGTGGAACAGAACCTGTGGCAACAATGACGGGCCCTTGATATACATCTTTGGAGGAGGCACTGGATAGAGGGAAATGCTATACCTTAAACAATACCCACTTACATGTGGGGTATCATTCCTTCTGGCCCATAAATCAGTGAGTGCCAATAGCCCCTAGCTAGTCTCTGACAGAAGATTCTAAAGCATCACTGCACTGCTAGTACTAATTATATTTTTGAGCAACGACTACCACCATCTGACACGAGGGCATGCAATAGTGGGATCCTTGCAACCATTAGATTACCAAGTCCAAAGGTACTTGCATCTAACCTGCAGTTCCAAACTCTATAGTGGTAAAGATTGTTAGAGCATACCTCCAGTTGCCTATCCAGAAGTTCTGATGACACTTATGTAACATCTCCATGTCTCTTACGGCAGATGACATTTGACAAAACACTTACGACTGCATTTGAGATATGTAATTTAACGGTGGACTAGTAGTGTTTAGCATGATATTTTGGTATCACATCCGTCCCGAAATAAGTAACGTGGATTTGTATATAATGGTCACTTGTTTCTGGACGGATAGAAATTCTAATGCTGCATTTGTGACAGATAGAGATGAATAGGAATGCTATGCCTTTTGTTACCAATTACTCCCTCCTTTTCACAAATGTTCACGTATTTGGTTTCATTAAGACAAAGCCTTTAATGAAGAATTATTCTATTAATATGTAAGTTATATGATATGAAACCATAATCATTAGCAACAACTTTTAAAGACGAATTTATTAATGTAAATTTCATGTATGAAAAAACACATATCAATAGAGTTTTTATTGGTCAAACGTTGTCTTATCGAAACAAAATACGTCGATCTTTATGAAAAGGGGTGATAACTTCATAAGCTCACAAGTTATTTGGTGATAACTTTTAAGGAAAAGGAGAATTGTTGGAACTTTTCAATATGAGATCCAATTTTGAAGTTCGACAACAAAGACGATCTTAAAATGCATACATCATTTGAGAGATAAAATTGTTGGTCAAAAGGTCGGTTGAAGGGAGTGAAAGACGTCTTATATTTTTGAAACAGAGGGAGTAGGTCAATAGGGCGCGGTTTCAAATAGATTGGTCCTTATCCGTGGCACTTTAATTTACGTTATTATATTCATGCATTCATTTTTTTTCCTTTGGTACATACGTATGAAAATCATAAATTGTTAACACCATCCAGAAAATTGATGGATCAGGATGAGACCATTTCAAGCCGAGAATCAAACAAGTCATGTACTAAGGGCAAGTGTTCAACACATTTTGGCTGGCAACCATTAGTTCACTACAAGCAAACAGAAATACACACCTGTTGTCTATCAGGGCAAACTAGGAAGTACAACTTTGTCGAAGGAGAGAAAACTGACGCGTCTTGCTATTGCTTCCACAAGTGGTCGATCCTATTCAAAGACCAGATGCAAGATCAAATCAATTGCTTCCACAAGCATGTCAGTAGTCTCCTCCAGGAGCCAGTACGGCTATAGTGGAAATGAACAAAGCTGAGCACTCTTCTAGCAGATGCGCTGTCAGGGGGCTATACCTCGTTGCACATCTCCCCGGCTCCTGGGAGCTGACTGCTTTCGTCCGGGTCATCACAGTCAAAGGGCACCCTTCCAAGCCTGCTCATCAAGTCAAAGCTCCACGAAATACTGAACCGCTACTCTCCAGTCAAGGATGCCGAGCTTGCAGCCACTGAAGACGCGGCCTGATGCTGTTGATCCCCGCCTAAAACTCTGTTCTGCTTACCTGCTTCCTGTAGCAGTTTCAGTTTGTCGAACCTTTCCTTTTAAACAATAAACAATGTACTATGGTTTCATTACTCAGTAATGGGACTGGGTGGCCTCTGGCCTCATGATACTCTAAAAAAAAAAAGCTGACGCGGCCATTATCAACATGGTAAAATTTGAGAGCAATGCCTTCAAACTTGTTTTCCACAGTTTCTAGTTCAGGTCTTGAGACAGAGTATGCGCCCAACTCCTCTCCCCCTCCTCTTTCCCTGAGTTAGTGAGCTCTTCTCACAGTTCCTTGTCAGTGCCTCCTCTCCCCCTCACTTCCACCGGCTCTGCCAGCCGGGAGAGAGGGGGAGGGGAGCTCGGGCGCCTCCCGTTCATGTACAATAACTTTAGGTTTGTTGCCTTAGGGACCCCTGGCGCTATGCCGTTACAGAGGTGCTCTCGGCCGGATCTGAGGCTCATCCCGCGGAGGACCATTGTCCTTTTTGCCATTGTCGTCGTGGGCTTGTTGGTCGGCGCCGGGAAAGGCAACTGGGAAAAGGTCAACTGCCCTCCTTCCAATAATAGCCTCCCGTCTTCAGATCTGAACTATTGGACTCCGGTTTGGTTCAGATTTGTGCCCTCTCTTCTTTATTTTACATTTGTTTCTATGTCCTGCAATTTCTCTGTGAACTCGCCGGATTCGTCTTGTGCTTTTTTTGTTCTCCGGCGAGCCACTAATAGAGCTCCACTTCTGCTCTTATCCTGGTCGGGAAAAGCTGGTTCAGGGTCGATACATGTTTTTCTAGTTTATTTTCTGGTGTCCCCCTGTTCTCCTTCTGGCGATGGATTCTACTATCTCCTCATGCGCCGGACTGAGGCCAGCCCAAATTGCGCGGCTTGCTGACGGGCTGTCGGTTCCCTCCTTAACCTCCATTCAGGAGGCCCGCTCTGCGGTTTGTGGGAATGACAGTTCCTTGGCAATACGCGTCGTTTGCCATGGCCACCGGATAGGGAGCATTTGCCCGTTTCGGGGGTGTGTCGGTTTGGTCGCCGACGAGAGCATCTTCATCAACAAATGTGGCGGCGGCCTCTTCTTCCTCCTGACCATGCTATGGGTCAACACGAGGCAGCTCGTCCTCTTGCGGATCCGCCTTGCTGGTGGCGGCCTTGGCTCCGTCTCTCCGACGGAATCAACTCAAGTCGTCGTCGGCGAAATTTTGAGGACTCCAGAGGCGTCTTGGTGGCGCCTCAGACAACCCGTGCTTCACTTGGGTACACGTGTGCTTCAAGAAACCCTTCGACCAGACGCGTGGCCCATAGGGGTGTGCTTGTAATTTTTATTTTTATTTCGCCCCATCTGGTGGGTTGTAATGGTAGGTGGGTCTTCTCGCCCACTGTTGTTCCAATATAAATGCAGGACGGTTTATCTTTCAAAAAAAAAAGTTCAGGTCTTGAGGGTGGCTTATCTCTGCACCAAATTGAACAAACAAAAAATTATGATGGACGAAAATGTCAGTCAACTGAATTAACGGAGTACATGAAAACAACCATATACTAAACCTAAACTCTATTGTTGCGAAGGTTATTGATATAATGCCACCTTCTGTTCAAACTACCAATGCTTAGAATCAGTTATTTGTTTATTTCAGAAATAATTGGTAACGAGAAAAGAACTCGTGATTCAACTAATGGACACATGATCAGCATATATAGATAAAAAGAATCATGACCGACCGTACAGTTTGATTGAAAGACATAGTTCGAATAACTGTACATCCGTTTACATTTAGAAACGGCATATTTCCCTTCAGCTCCGATAGTAACTTACTAACTTAAATTACTTCCATTCATACAGTTTGAACATCATAACCAAAAGTAAGTGAATATAACCGAGCGAAAGATTAAATCTATAGCACATATTGTAGCACGAAAATATACTGCCCATGTGCACACAAGAAAAACCAGTTAATAGCATGTCATTCACACATCCTGCATACCTAAATACCCAAAAGTTTCAGAACATATATGTGCAAGGGCAATCACAAACATTTTATTTTTTGAGAGAATAGCTAAAAAAAATGTTTGCTATATTTTAAACATTTTAAACAAGAGGTTACTAAAATCATATCAAACAGACAACCAAAAATTTATACACTTGTGTCAAAACATATTTAATTAACAAAGTCATTCAATGACAACCTGAATGAAGATAAACCCTGTCATCCTACACTAAAATATTGAGTATTAAAAAACCCACAGGACTTGAACTCCTGTAAGACAAAAATGCACTAGTTCATAAGCATGAATGTGTGTTGTTTAAGTGATGGAAGAAGTAACATTACCGTAACAGACATGGGAGGAAACTAGGAACTCCTGGGGCCGACTTTTTAAATTTGCTGTTTGGTAGATGCACTTCGAAGGATGGACATATCTCATCTATGTGCATTTCTTTGAACAATTTGGTGACGTCATTTGCAGGCACGATTAGCTCTATCAAAGCTCCGATCAGTGTCAACCATACTCTTGGAGAAGTTCGCAATTACAGAAGTGCAGCTATGCTTCATTGTCCAGGGAACACCATATCGTCCAATAATGTAGCCAAGCAACTTCAAGTGCTTGTAAGCTTGGAAGGCATCCCAGGAGCACCAAAAATTTCCTCCAGCAATCTTTTCGTCGTGTCGTCGCTCGGTGCTCTGACAAGTCCCCCTTTTAGGTTCGGTAGGGGCGTCTAGGGCGGAGACCCGGTGGTCACCGGCACGGCCGATGGTGCCCTACGGGGCCGGTGAGGCCAAGTGCTAAGGGTGCGCTCCGGTACAAAAACAAGTGCACACACGTTTTTTACCTAGGTTCGGGCCACCCGGAGGTGTAAAACCCTACGTCCTGCCTGTCTGAACTGATATTGATTGCGGATGAAACGTTTATAAACCGTCGGGGCAGTTCCCGGGCTTCTTCTCAATGTCTAAGCACTCCTTACTACTCTCTGCTGGCTGTCTACCGAAACTAACTGACCAATTCACTACCTACCAACCGTCTAACTTCCTACCCAACAGAACCGAACCCCTTCACTGCTGGCATGGGTCCTCCTTTTATACACAAGAGGGTGCCACATATGCCGCGGCGCATGAGCTACAAGTGTCCAACGGGGAGGCATGCAACTCCCCCTGGTGAGCTGGTGGCATGCATGTGTGCCACCTCCGCTGCTAGGGGCCTAAGACCCTAGGGTAGGATTAGACAACCACTGTTCCTTGGATCGGACGGGTAACTATCCGTCGGTCGGCTGGTTTACTGAGCCGCACGCCTTACTCCTTGCCTTGGTGGGACCGCACGTCCCGCGCCCGCCACGCGCCCGCGTGGCGCTGTCCATTGGGCCCCACGACCTGAGGTGGGGGCACGGGAACCTCCAGTCCCCGCAAGTCGACCTCGGGAAGTACCCGGGCCCAGCGCACCCGGGAACCTCCTCCCGGTAAGCAGCTTCCCGGGAGGTGCCCGAGCGGGAATATTCCCCGAAGCCCCGCTAGCCCCTTTCGGGCTGGTAGCTTGCCGGGGAGCTCATAGACGCTCCCCGGGATGAGACCTTCCCGGGAACCCGGGAGAGGGGTCCACGCGTCGCGTAGCGGTGGTACCTCGGGTGCCACTGGTGCGACAGTAGCCCCCGGGCGTGGGCCAGCATCACCCGTTCCCGAAAGGGTCTCCCCCTGGTTGGTTGCCGGGCTACGCCCTTAACCGACGTGTGGGCCCCGATCAGTTGTGGGCCCGCGTCCCTTCGCTGCCCCGTGTACGGCGCCGTTACAAGCGGAGCAGTGGATGCGCGATCTCCGCCCTAACTCCTCCCTAAATAGGATAGTTAAGCCACTCCGCGCATTACTCCCAGTGATTAGGAGTTATCCCCGCGCACCCGTAGGGTACGGAACTGGCCGTTACCAAACGGCCGGGCGTCATAAAGCCTCCACTGTTGCCAGCAGGGAACAACACTTTGCCCTTTCGCCTCCATCCTCTTCCGCATCTCGTATCCCTGCGCTCCTGCCAACTTCCGCCCTCCCTTTCCATGGCGCCCCCACCACCAGGAAGGGGAAGGAGGTCCAAACCTCGAAGAGGCCCGCGACCAGCAAGACCGAGGCGGCCATCAAAGCGGCCGCCGCCAAGGACCAGAAGAGGTGGGAGATGCGCGCCACAGTCGCCTTCTTCCGCCCCGGCTATAACGGCGAGGCGTTGGGGAAGCTCCGGCACGCCGTCGCCTCAAGCTTCAACGAGCACAAGGAGACACAGATCTTCCCGGCGGGCGTCGACCACCAGGACAACGATTTCTGGGTGTTCGCGCGTCTCCTCCTATGCGGCATGGTGCCGCCCTTCTCTCTGTTCCTCCACGCGCTGATGGAATCTTATCAGTTGCGGGTGGCGCAGCTCCACCCCACCTCGCTCTTCCTCCTCGTCACCTTCCAGTTCCTCTGCGAGACGTTCGTGGGGGTGATGCCGTCGGTGGGGCTCTTCCGCCATTACTTCTACCCGCGCATCGACAACGCGAAGGCGATGTCGTCAGGGGTGGTCTTCCGCGCCCGCGACCAGATGAAGTCCGAGTTCATCGTCCGGTCGGGGAAGAAGATTGAAAAAGAGTGGCGGGCCGACCGATGCTGGGTCCGGGTGGAGGACCCTAGGAGTTCATCCAGCTGCCGACGGGGTTGCCGGTACCCCAGAACGGCTGGCAGGATAGGTACCACCGCGACGCCGACCTCCTCCCCATCATGGAGAAGATCAAGGTGTTGCGGCTAGCGGGGCTCACCGATGTCGACGTGGCGCGCACCTTCGTCCATCGGCGCATAGCCCCGCTGCAGCTACGTTCCCGGCCCGCGTGGATGTACACGGGCTCCGGGGACAGGACACGCCTCCAGGCGGACGGCATGGACTTGGAGTCCATCAGGACGTGGGTGAGGGGGATCTCCGGCGAGATCTTTCAATCAACAGAGTTCCCGCCGGGGGTTTCCGCTCTCCACGCAGGCGTCAGGACGCTCAGCGACATCGTCGGCGCCTTCCCGCCCTGCAACAAGTGGGGGCTGATGGACGACACCCCCACCCGGGTCCCGCACGCTCCCCCGCAGGCATCCCGCGGGAAGTAAGTGCTCGAGGAGAGCGAGGGTGGGTCCGAGCCCAGCTGGCCCTCCCTCCGGTCGCTGGACGACGAGGCAGGCCAGGTGGCTGCATCCCCGGAAGTAGTTGCCGTGGAGGACGATGACGGGGAAAGCAGCGACAGCGCGCCCTTGATCGTAAGAAGATCGAGGGCGTTCACAGCGGCCGCAGCCGTCTCCTCAACGGCGACGTCCGCTCCGACAGCGGCCACCGACCTGGCGGTGGCGGGAGCTCCCGGGGTGCCCGTCGGTACCCCGACGGCATCCGTGGCAACAGGGGCCGCGAGTGCCTCGGCGGTGGCCCCTGCCTTGGCAGCGGCCGCCAGCTCCGTGGCGGGAACCGGTCCCAGGGTGCCCGCCGGTACCCGGCAACGCCAGCACCTGCGGGGGTCACCGGTGCCCCGGCAACGGTCTTCGCCCCGGTGGCGGGGGCCTCCGCGAGCTTGGCGCCCGGCGCTGCGGCGGCATCGCCATCGACACCCGGAACTCTCTGGGTCACGACGACACCGCGGGCGCCCACGGCGCCGCCCGCTCGAGGGGTCTTCCGGGGCTTCGCGCTCCGGCGCAACCCCCGAAGTCCTCCTCGCCGGCGGGCGCCAGCAAGAGGGCGAGGAGCGATTCCCCGCCCGGCACACCAAGCAAGAGGACGTGCGCCAACCCTGGCGGCACGGGCATGTCCTTTGGCGACCCAGCCCCGACAGATGCAGGGCCGGCACCGGGTATGTCTTTGTTGATTCCCTGCAACTGCAATTCCTGTTAGCCAAACTCACAAACATGCCTTCTCTTTCTGCATCAAGCGGCAGCTCGCCCGCGGCAAGACCCTTGGACGCTCCCGCTGGCGCAGGCGAGGTAGGGGAGGCTGCCCCGGCAAGCCCGACGGCCGCACAAGGTAACCGCCCCGGTCGCCCTTGTTCGCCTTCGATAGCACCAGCCATCGCCGACCCTCATGCTTCTTCATGGTTGCAGGCACAAGTGCGCCCGTGCCCAGAACAGGCGCGGCTGTGGTCGACCTCGACTCGGTCATCGAGGTCGCGGGGGCGGAGGTGGAGGCGGAACCGGCTCTCACGTCCGGCCCCGTTGCGACGGACGCTGCGGCAGTAGAGGATGCCGTCAGCGCCGTGTCGGCTCCTGGAGATGCGTCCGAAGCCGCGGACGTGGTAGGCACGGGCTCACCTGTCGCCCAACAGGAGGCAACGCTTGCCGGGAGCGGGGAGCCTTCTCCAACCCCGGTGTCCCTGAGCGCAGGCGCGGGGGAAGTTGCCGGGGAAGGACGGCAAGACCCCCGGGAGCAAGTTGGCGACCCCGCGCTTAGTCTCACTTCGGCAGCAGGGGCTTCTTCATCCTCGGGGGCTCTCCTCGGCACCGACCTCGCACCCTCGCCGGGGTCGCTTGGAACCCCCTTACGTGGGATCCAAGTGTCTTTGAGCGGGGGCACCGGTTCCTGGACGCCGTCTGGGACCAGCAGTTCGCCTTCGTCACCTCCTACAATGAGGTGAGGGAGCGCCACACCGCCGCCAAGAATCAACTCGGCGAGATGCGGGAGGCCGTGGAGAGAGAGCGGCGCGAACTCTCCCGGCTGCGCGAGGAGGCGTGCCTCGCCGAAGAGGAGGCGCGGCTGGCCCGGCAAGCCCTGGAGGCTGCACGGGAGCCGGTAGTCCCAGAGGCCGAGCTCCGTCGGCAACTAGAGGTCCAACGCGCGGAGCTCCAGGGAAGGCTCGACACGATGGCGGCTACTCTCGAAGCATCCCGGAAGGAGCATGCCGAGGTGCTCGCGAAGGCCCAGGCGTGGCTGGACGAGAAGAGCGAGCTGATCGTCAACTACCGCGGCGAAATCCAAGGCCTCCGCGTCCTGCTGGAGGTGCAGGTCAAGGCTGCCGAGGATGCGGCGAGAGCGGCGGCTCAGCACGAGGCCGAGCTCAACTCCGCCAAAGGCAGAGCAGCCGGGCTTGAGGACGAGTTGGCCGCCGTCCGGGAAGAGATTGCCAAGGCCGGCGAGGCCAATGCGACCCAGGCCTTAGAGCTTGCGAAGCTGGAGGGCCGCGTCAGCAAGGCCAAGAAGGCCGCGCAAGATGCCCGACTCCATCATGGCACGCTGATCGGGCAGCGGCAGCTCGAGACGGAGAAGCTGGCGAAGATCGCCCAGTCGCTGCGCGACCTGCTGCCCAAGTTCGAGCTGCAGGTGGGGGAGGTGGACGGCACGGACGTCACGACGCTGATCCCCTTCTTCTCCGACTTGGTGGGGAAGCTCGGGGCGCTCGATGTCTGGATCGCCAAGTATAGCGCCAACGAAGTCGCCAACTGCGCTCGGGAGGTTGCCGGGACAATCCTCCCGCAGATTCATCTCCGGGATCCGGAATTCCCGTTCGAGTCCCTGCTGGACGCTTGGTCCGACAGCGAGGACGAGCCCACGCACACCCAAGCAGTGCGCGAGTTCGTCGATGAGGTCGTCGTGCGGATGCAGATGAAGCTAGAGCCTGATCCCCCCGTCGATCCCCCGGCCGAAGACGGCGACAACTAGTTGCCGCAGCCCCAGGCCGTGCTCGTTGCTTCCACTGTACCTTCTTCTGTTTGTTTCCCCTGCAAGTGTGGCGCTTAGCGCCGTTTGAACAATGACCTTTTGATTAGTCCATGTAACCGTTCGGTACTTAGTCAATCCAGCTCGTTAATTTGCTCAATTTTTGTCCCTTGTTCCCGAGGCTGCCTCGCGGGGTGGTTCCCTTAGCCTTTGCGTGCTTGGCCTTGTGTTGCCGGGGACTCACACACCCCACCCTTGACTAGACCAGGGACCCGGGACGGACCCGTGGTGCCGACCTGGGGCCAAGCGGTAGGCGGCGAGCCACTCCACTTGCGAGGTAATTACTCCAAGCCATGCCCTCCCGGGACAGACCCGGGAGCCACACGGGGAGCGCACTCCCCCCGCAAGCGTCCTCCTCACACCCCGGCCACGCGCAGGTTTCGGGACCACACTTGGCGAAGCAGCGCTAACTCTTAGTTGAGTAAACTTTTCAACAAATTCGCTGTTCCTGATGCTGTCTAGCGGGGTGGCCCCTTTTAGCCTTTGCGTATTTTGCCTTGTGTTGTGGGGGACTCGCGCGCGCCCCACCCTTGACCAGACCAGGGACCCGGGACGGACCCGTGGTGCCAACCTGGGGCCAAGCGGTAGCGGGGAGCCACTCCGCTTGCGGGGTAGCTACTCCAAGCCGTGCCCCTCCGGGACGGACCCGCGAAGCCACACGGGGAGCGCACTCCCCCTGCAAGCGTCCCTTTTCACATTCCGGCTACGCGCGGGACCCGGGGTCGCACCCAGCGAGACAGTGCTCAGTTTCGTTCAGCTCTTAGCGAATTCAGCGTTCATGTTCAGATACTTAGCTTTTCCGTTCGGTCCAATGTCTCGTGACGCTCGGCGGTAGAGTGCAGACGGGGCACTGCCTTTGTAAGAAACCACCTTGGGTACCTGCTCAAGGGAAACGATCTCTGAGGGATGCGGCAGGAGCGCGGGGGCAGGATCGCCGCCAGCGGCAACTGCCGCCGACGATGCTACCACCACGCTCACGCGGCAACCCTCGCCTTCAGGGACGGACCCTGGCTTTCAGGGGGGAACCCTGGCTTAGGAGGACTCCACCCCGGGAGCAGCCGCAAGACGGCTATAACGTCCTCGCCGCCAGCTGCGCCCCATCCTGAACGGCGAGCACGGGTGGCGAGGAAGTTATAGCCTCCTAGCGACAGCCCCCGCAACTGGGAGAACCTGGTTTTTTTTTTGGGGGGGAACTCGTCGCAAGGGGTGCGACAACCCTTGTTGCCCGGGAGCAAAACTGCTCGAGGGCCGCGGTAGGGACGCGGTGATGGGCCGGAACGGGCGACGAGCGCCGGCACCGGCGCCCTCACAGCGTCCTCGCGACGACCCGCGCCGGAAAAGGCTCTCTCAAAGGGAATGCGGCCGGGCCTCTATGATAGTGCACCCATCGGCACAAGGCACGGATGGCATGCACTACCATAGAGTCTCCGCGGCAGCGCCTGCTCGTTGCGGAGGTGTCCTATGGAGGGGGGCGACAAGGGCACTGTGGCAATTCACCCCGTCGGCGTCGGACGCTGATGGGATGCACCACCACAGTGTCTCTGCGGCGACCCTCGCCCAGGAGCCGCCCCCTTGAGGAAGCGCAGCAGGGGCACAATGGTAGTGCACCTGTCGGCGCAGGACGCCGATGGCATGCACTACCATCGTGCCTCTGTGGCATCCCTCGGGGTGGGCTCGATGGGGTGATGCAGCAGGGGCGCGATGGCAGCGCACCTGCCAGCGCTAGGCGCCGGCGGGAAGCACCACCTCCGCGCCTCCGTGGCACCACCTGCCTTCACGGCCCCGAACTCGGCTTCGCTCTGAGCCGTTCCATGGTTGGGGCACGCCTTTTATAGGCGCGGGAGGGGGGGTTTTCCACCGCGCGTGACGGACCCGCGCAGCATCGGGGCGCCCTTCCCTCGAACGCGGCGCAGTTTCCGACCGCCATGTTTACCGGGTAACCGCGGCACACGTGGCGGCAACCTGTCAACTCAAAAAGCCTCGGAGTGCGGTGAACCCCTTGTGTTGCGGTCCTCCCGCACCACAAGGCACCGGTGTATGGTGCGACCCGTGGGCAGCTCACGGGCACCATAGTGTACAAGATTCCACCCTTTCCTGCGGGTTAGACTCTTACCAGGCCCGAGGTGCTGCAGTTTTCTTTCGAAACTTACAAAAACAAGCAACACAGGTAAATCAGATAAATCCCTCCTGCTTCCCAGCCCCCGGGCACAAAGGGGTCGATGCCAAACTTGGATGTGAGCATTTCCTTTCTCAGGCGCAGCGACTGCGCGGTGCAAGCTGCGGGTGGCCCGGCAACTGCACGTCCAGTGATGCACGTTGCGGGGAGCCCGCCAACGACATGACCCGTGCCAGAACGATCCGGCAACGGGTTTTCGTTTCGGGGCCACAACTGCCCCCTGCTCACAACCAAGTATGAAAAGGCACCTTTGTGCACTTAAAGCAGGAAATGGAAGAAAAAGCACGCGAATAAACAAGGCAAACCGAAAGCTCAGGGGCGAAACACTTATCTTTATTCACGATTAACTAGCGGTTTACACACGGGGGCTGCCCGGTTACACTAGTTCGAGAGGTATGCATCGGAGGCATCACCTGAGGGTCGGGCTCCACCGCTTCACGGGTAGAACTTGCGCAAGTGCTCAATATTCCAGCTATTGGGCACCGGCAAGCCGTCTTCGGTTTCCAGGCGGACAGCCCTCGGCCTGGTCACCTGCACTACCCAGAAGGGCCCCTCCCATTTCGGAGTCAACTTGTTCCCGGCCTTCGTTCCTTGTATCCGACGCAGGACAAGGTCTCCGTTCTCGAGCCCCCGGGGACGGACTCGTCTGTCATGACAACGACGGAGTCCCTGCTGGTAGCGCGTGGCTCCGGTACAAGAACAAGTGCACACACGTTTTTTACCCAGGTTCGGGCCACCCGGAGGTGTAAAACCCTACGTCCTGCCTGTCTGAACTTATATTGATTGCGGATGAAACGTTTATAAACCGCCGGGGCAGTTCCCGGGCTTCCTCTCAATGTCTAAGCACTCCTTACTATTCTCTGCTGGCTGTCTACCGGAACCAACTGACCAACTCACTACCTACCAACTGTCTAACTTCGTACCCAACAGAGAGTCTAGAGCCTGAACCCGAGCCGAACAGAACCGAACCCCTTGACCGCTCGCATGTGTCCTCCTTTTATACAAAAGGGGGTGCCACATGTGCTGCGGCGCATGAGCTACAAGTGTCCAACGGGGAGGCATGCAACTCCCCCTGGTGAGCTGGTGGCATGCATGGGTGCCACCTCCGCTGCTAAGGGCCTAAGACCCTAGGGTAGGATTAGACAACCACTGTTCGTTGGATCGGACGGGTAACTACCCGTCGGTCGGCTCGTTTACTGAGCCGCGCACCTTACTCCTTGCCTTGGTGGGACCGCGCGTCCCGCGCCCGCCACGCGCCCGCGTGGCGCTGTCCACTGGGCCCCACGACCCGAGGCGGGGGCACGAGAACCTCCAGTCCCCGCAAGTCGACCCCGAGAAGTACCTGGGCCCAGCGCACCCGGGAACCTCCTCCCGGGAAGCAGCTTCCCAGGAGGTGCCCGAGCGGGAATATTCCCCGAAGCCCCGCTAGCCCCTTTCGGGCTGGTAGCTTGCCGGGGAGCTCATAGACGCTCCCCAGGATGAGACCTTCCCGGGAACCCGGGAGAGGGGTCCACGCGTCGCGCAACGGTGGTACCCCGGGTGCCACTGGTGCAACACGTAGAGATCCTGCATTCCTATCGTTTCATCCTTGTCATCAAGAAGAACCAATGCCCCTCTTTCTGCTAAGAACCTGCATAGTTTCATCAGCCAACAAGCGTCAACTTGGAAATCAAAGTATTTGAATAAAAAAACCCATGACATTTAGTTCATGCATAATCCATACGCAATGAGTTCTTATCTTTTTTTATTTTGGAATCATGTAAATCTCAATTTGCGGTTGCTGAACCATGCTATGCTTAACTTATTTTATAATATGTTGTGCATCAAAAGTTGGTTAGCCAAATCATAAAACAGGCAAAGGCAGGACTATGAGAATTCACTATGAGAATTCACCGCAGTACCATATATGCAGCCTGATTTTCCAAATCCCAATGTGCGGCAAAAAAGTCATGCACAACCAAATATGAGGAATCCGGGAAATGCTGCACCGTTACGGCATTTCATCAAACAGGTCGTGTACCCAATCTCCTCGACGTTGTAGTACAGCTTGCTGCCCCGGGTGACACCTGTGGTCAGCCAGAGCTTCCATTGCTATCGACCACCTCCGCCGCACCGGGCGCCGGCCTCCTCCACCCACCGCGCTCGCGACGCAACATTCCTGGTCCGCACAGTATACAACCCGATGAACTATCCAGAAGGGTAGCAGCAGAACAAGCATATCATTAACCGCAAGATGAGCACGCACCTAAACTGGACTCTCGAGCCTCGAGGAGGAAGCCGCTGCATCGAAGTGGAAGGGGTTGAGGTGATGCTCCTCCCCTTCATCGACCGCCGCAGCAGCGGAGGCAACCCCAGGAGCGCGGCGGCTTCGCCGCCGCATGTGGCGAACGCCCGCCGCCATGGCTGCTCTCTACTTTTGTTTTTCTGTTCGGAAGCCCTCTACTCCCCCAAAATCCATGAATTCTGTACTCCACGCCCCAACTCAATTTTGTTCGGTTCACGGCTCTGCTTCTGGCCAGCTCGGTTGGAGATTTCTTTAGCAACAGAGGTAGTCACCGAGGATGGCAGCGGGTGCGGAGGTAGTCGCTGGGGCAATCTTTTCGATTGTGACGATTCGATCGGGGCAGGCACCAGGCGGTTCATCGATGCAAATTTTCCAAACTCCATTCATCGCAACGTCGATACGTCATAGGTTCATAGGCTCATAGCCAAAGCCAAATGAAGCATTGGACAGAAATATAAAATCGGATCCACCGAGAGGTCAAAACTACAATGCCCAACCGTGAAAGCAGCTAAATTGGGGAAATGGTAGCCGTTTACATTTCACATTTGAATTCTACAATAATCATGCCAACACAATATCTGTCGAAGGATGATGCCCTCTTTTAATTTAAAAATGCACTTTAACACACAGAAATAAACGACAGCCAATATTATGAGCTGTTAAATAGCCTTTCCTGACTTGGCAAGTTCCTCCAGCTTCTTGTTAATCTGAGCCTCCGTCAGACCATCCAACTTTACACACCTCTCAACACCCTTATCTGAAGGAAACAAACATACACATAACGGAAATCAGACAGTAGCACAAATGATGTCATTGCCATTACTATTGCTTGTTCAACCAAAAAGAAGAATGGACCTGTTAGTATTATATTGAGTTATCATGGATTGAAAAATGTTATTGCAATTACATTGTATGCTTGTATTGACCCTGTTTGGATATTACTTGCTTGTGCTCAAGTTGTTCAGTTCCAATAAAACCGAGGACAGCTTGTTTTTAACAGAACAAGATACCATATCCAAATTCTCTGCTCTGCAAAATGTTGAGTTGCGTTTTTCATGGCACGAGGAATCAGCCTTTCCATTCCTACTTCCGTCAAGCGACATCCTCCACGCTGTCTGTTTTGTGTCAACAGAGGTGGTGGCCGTTAACATCGATGAATCAGGACTTCAGACTTCAGTAGTAGTAGTCACCATCGATGAGTAGGGATGTCACGAGGACCCAGCGCCTAGCCCAAGTTACAGGCAGAGTTACAACAGACCCTAATCTCATCGAATGAAATAAAGAGATACGGATCTTAATTGCCAAGTTATACATAGAGATGGAAATAGTTAGGAAAATATAGGTAGAGATAAGATTAGTTTCCTTTCAATTAGAGATGGTTTCGTTTTAATTGAGGATAACTAGATTCTTAGGCATTCAAGTCAAGTCTTCCCTGTAGAAGGGACACCATGTACTCATTTATAATCAATCAAGCAAGAACAATTTCAATCTAGTATCTCCCATCCCCTTCCTCCCTGCCCTTCAGGTGTGGCTGCCTCTCATGGTGCCATCGCGCGCCCTTGGGTCCAGGTTACCCCATCCAGGCCCTAGGGCCAGTATCCACCCTTTTGTGAACCTACAACCTAATAAGCCAATCTGGATAGGAATTTAATCATTGTAATTTTTCAAATGAAATGTTTTTCTTGTATTCGTGATGATTATAATGACAAAATGTATATTTTTATTATCACAAATTAAAAAAAGGCATTAATAAAAAAGAGCAAAATATGCCCACAGTCCTAATATTATTATGAAGATGTTGTCCTAATTTTTTTAATGCATATTTGGATCCCTAATTTATTTAAGTCGTGCAGTCCTAAGCTCGTTCCACTCATGCTGACCGTGACCTTATAGATGGAAGTTGGAGAGACAATAGCAACAACACCGTAAGACAGCCAAAACAAAAGAGGACTGCAATATCTGTGTTTTGTTAAATACAGCTCCAACAAGATTTTGATATAAATACATATTTCTGGCTTTTTGGAAAACCGGTGGCAGTTGTACTGAAGTTTGTAGGAAGTATGCAAACTATGTTTCCTGAAGATTTTAGGACTTGTTTCCATAGCTGACAAAATCCAAACTACCCTGCAAAGCTATGCACGCACGCATAAAAAATAATCATCCAGTTACAACAAGCATCCCTACCTGAGATGGGCAGAATTAAGATCCTCGCACCCACTGATCCGATTATACAGAGGATTCCTTCCTGGATACAACAGAGCTCCGCAGACCTCCCTATTCTACTCCCAATTTTACCCAACGTCCACCCATTTCTAGTCAAATCGTTACCCATCGTCAAAGGTCAAACAGATTCCAAGAACCTCAGCGGGCACAAATCTATCAGGTCTAATCAAAACAATCCATATGGGAAAACAAAAGTGCAGATCAAATACGTCAATTTGTCCCGCGTCAGCTACCATCAACCAATTTTGCCCAAGATTGTGAGTAGAGAAGCGGGGGATATGCACCGTAACGGGCCCAGAGCTGGGGCTGGACGCCGGAGCAGTCGCGGACGAGGATGGGGAGCGCCGGGTTCAGGCTCTTGATCTCCCCGTAGTTCTTCTGCACGAAATCGCTGCGGCGGCAGAACGCGCGCGAGCATCGACACGAAGAGATCGAACGCATCAGA
Organism: Brachypodium distachyon; assembly: GCF_000005505.3. NCBI lineage: Eukaryota > Viridiplantae > Streptophyta > Magnoliopsida > Poales > Poaceae > Brachypodium > Brachypodium distachyon. The sequence continues at coordinate 44,285,221 of NC_016133.3, read as the reverse complement.
TGTCAAGCCGAGGGATGAGATTTGGGGGGCAGAGGGAGGAAGACGAGGAGAGGTGGAGGAATACCGGGTAGCGGCGCTCGCGGGGGAGGACTGGCAGAAGAGGAAGCGGAGCTCTTTCACGCCGCGAGACAGATTCGACCGCCACGCCATGGCCGCCTGACTCTCAACCTCTCTTCTCTACCACGTCGGTCTGTGGTGACCTATTGGGTTGCGGCCTCGTGACAGTTGCGAGATGTGGTTTACGCACAAATATCATTTTATAGATATTTAAAATGTATTTTTTTTGTTTACAAGGTTAACTACTATGGTATAGTATGGGTACCGTACGTAGTTTTATGTAGTTTGGGGAGGGCTCCCGCTAAAGTTATGCAATTTTAGCGCTAACCTAAGAAAAACTCTATTAGCTTCGCTAATCTATACCGCTATATTTAAAAATCCGCTAAATGTCTTAGCGCCGCTATAGCATCGCTATATCACGTATAGCTTCTGGAGTAGGCTGCCGCTAAATGGCTTAGCCCGCTATTTAAAACTATGGTACCGTAACCTTTTTACATACGATACGAGACTGAAAAAGTTTGATACTGTATTTTCAATGGTATCACCAAATTCCAAATGGACATGCATCCCCTAAACGGAGATGTCTGAAAATGACTTTTTGGTTTTGGCTATTTGCACACATACATACTTTTAGTTAAATTTAAAAAACATACAAACAAATTACATGTAAAAATAGCGAAACAACCAAATCGATTAATTGCATTTTGATACACGTGCAACTCACTATGGCAACACGCCGTGACATCTGAAACCAAACAAAAACATGTATACATTGTATGATTGTCTCCCACATCAGCCCAAGAAATACATTGGCCCCAGAAATGTCAAATCAAGATCGCACACCTCGCGTGAGAATATGAGGTCCTCTTCCCTGTGACGAGGCGTCGTGGGCGACAGCAGCGGAGGCAGAGCTTCTTAGCGCACCGTGGTTGACAGCAGCGGAGGTAGAGCTTCTGGGCGTGCCGTCTATGGCGGTTAGGGCGTGGGGAGGAGAATGGAGGCGGAGCCTCTCGGCGCACCGTCCATGGCAGCTAGGGTGCGGGGAGGGGAAGGGGCGGCGGGACTGTGGCTAGGGCGCGCCAAGGGGACGGGCGACGACAGTATTCGGCCTTCGCGATGCATCCATGGCCGTTGTTCTGTGCAAAATAACCGGAGGCGATGGGCAGCAAGGGGAATTGGGCTGCATTTTATTTTTGAAGATACGAAGGAATCGAGGGAGGGAAAGAATTGAGAGAATAGTCATAATACCACTAGTCAAAACCAAAAGTTCTAAAATAGCACTGAAAAAACTGAAGTTGTCAAAATAGCACTGCCGTTAAGGCTTTCCATGCCAAATTACCACTGCCGTGAGATGTCAAAGGTTTCCCGTTAGTCAAACAAGATATTTCTTGTCAGTTTTTTAAGAATGCCAAAATTGCCCTCATCACCTAGCCCAGCCCGATCTCCCCTACCGGCCTGCCCCATCCCCTTCTCCTGGCGAACCATGGCGGCGCCCGGCCGCCGCATCGCCGCGCCGGCGATGGCTCGCCCCGGCCGCCATCTCTTCCCTCTGAATCCCTCGATCCACCGCCGCTCTCAGCCTCTGACGAATCTTCCCTCTAAATACCTCGCCCCAGCCGCCATCTCGTCCCAGCGGCCACGCCCGACCCATCCGATGCTCTCTGCCCGTCGCGGCCACCCCTGATGCCCCTCCACCGCCCACGAGTCCGTCGCGTCCATGCTCGCCGCTCACTGCCCGTCGCGAGCACGCATGACGCCGACGAGGGTGCCCTCTGCCTTCCACGAGTCGGTCGCTGGTTCCCTGCAGGTCGCGGCCACTCCTGATGCCGACGCGGGGCGCCCTCTGCCGCCCACGAGCAGCTCGCCCTTTCCTCTTCTGCTCTGCCGTCAGTCTGCTACTCTGTTGCATGTTCCCTCTGAAGTCAGCACCGGCGTTGCACGAATGAGTGGAAATGAGCACGGAAGAGGCAAGGACATCTTACATTGCTGTTAGTCCCAGTTACTCCGTACATAGTGGTATTTTGGCATAAAAACCAAAGGTGTAATGGTATTTTGAAGTTTGATTTTCTCAGTGTTATTTTGGAACTCCCGGTACTGAATTGGGCGTCTGCGCGTGGGGAAGGAAAGTACGGCAGAAGACTAGGAAACAACAGGATACCATCCCAAGCGCTAACTGGGGAAGAAGGTTATTTCAAAACTTATTATTTACATAACTCAGGCTGAAAACGCTGTATAGTCGTGCATTTTCAAGTAAGAAATACTCTCTTCTCAAAAAAGAAAAAAGGTAAGCAGTACTCAGTGTGTTTATAATACGGATCATAAAACGGTAGTCTTCGCAGCTTAAGCCAGTCCTACTACTAGTGCCTGGATACAGTGGCATCAGTTCTTCCTCTCGGCGAGCCTGATCCTTTGTCTTGCTTAAACGCCTTCTTCAGGAAGAATGCCATCGCAAGCTGAGCGCCAAGATTAGACCGGCCTTTGGACAGACAAACGATGCTTCCAATAAGCAAAAGTCCACTTGCAATTGTTTCCCGTGAAGACTTCTTCCCCAGCTTGCAGGGTGAAGTTCCCGTTAAATGTGTAGAAGGAACAACAGCTGCAGCTGTATTCACTGGAGATAGATGACCTTCGTCCATGCTGGTCTGTAAGGCCTGGGAAAACTGATGCACAAGAGAGAGCTTCATCAGAGCAAGTACTGTAAATGACCATGTTTCAATAATATAACAGTAAACCATTCACAGAATGTGTGGGTAAATAATTTAAATTTCAAGAGAATAGACTTATGCTACAAATAAACATATTAAATCTCTAAAAGAAATTGTATTGTTATATTTCGAGCATGGAAGGACACGGGAAACAAACTACAATCGATAACAAGCAATAAATTAACATAAATTGATAAACTAGTAAAGAGCACCAACCTTCTTCATAAGTCTTTGCATGGTTAGAATTGATACTGATGGGCCATGGTTCTGAGGATACCGGCGTAAAGCATTGTTCATTTTACAAATGTAATTCCAGATGCCCTTGGAAAAGGCCAGCTTTGCCATCTCGATGTTCATGCCATTGTCCTCATGATGCAACACTGTGATTTGGCATGCATCTCTTCCAGGGACTGTAAGGTTAAGAGTGAATATAAAATTGATAACAAAGCACACACTTATGATATAGTAAGATAAACCCAAAAAGAACACTTGACAGATGCATTTATTATGAAAATTGAACAAAAAGACAAGATTCGCCTATAAAATGGCATTCCTATTCATTCCAAACTTTACATTTCCATCAGAGTGGCACGTATCAGGCCATACAGGAAATGGGACAGGAAGAAGAATTGTGCCGTCATGCTTGATTGTCATGCATTTGTTCCAAGAAATTAACAAATACAAATTCAGATTATAGGAATGCCTTTGAGCTGATATCAAACCTGCATGTAGCATCCAGCGCACCTCATGGGTACAAGAAAGTTGCAAAGCTTTACATTCTTTTATTTAGACAACAAGTTGACCTAATTTCAGATCGATTTAGATACTAAGTTGTTCTATCAAGAAGTATATTGATTGCATTTGAATCTGAAAACTACGTATACATTAATATTTTGCAGAAATTCTAAAGGCTGATATTTTGTCTTGTAACACAGTTAGGCATGTAATACAAACATTCAACGCTGTATGCCCCTTCTAAAAAAAGCTACCATCAACGCCAAAAGTGTCACCCAAACAAGATAGCTTATTCCAAGCTCAACAAATACCGAACAGAAGGCCTCGTATCAATCTTGACTTACCTTTCCTAATACACCATCCCGATCTCAGAAGTCGTACTCGAACAAATTTTCTCTGTCTTGGTGCAAGAGAGTGTTCACATTCCTGCCAGGATTAACAAATTAAACAAGGCATTAGGTTATGATACAATAGCAATAGCATCATTCTCATTCAGACTGCATACGGATTAACTCAGGTGTAGATTGATTAAGTGACAACTTAAAAAAAAAAGAATGCCAGCTCAATTCATTTCATGTGTTTATGTTTTTTGGTTCAATTTCGTTTCAAGTAATTTTATGTTTTTTGACAGTCATCCTCAGTTCAAATGATTTTATGTCTTTTAAAATGGACATGCATCGTTGCTGTAATGTAAACCAGTTGAATCTTCAATTGCAGGTTAGCATTGACAATTTTTGATGTAACAGTGGCTTTCATCAACTTTTCTGTAGTTGACTCCATGAACATTGATAAAACCTTCCAGGTGGCAAGAATTAGCCAACATTTCATTTGGAAAAAGATAAGTCTTCGTGATTAGGATAAGTGTACATGATTGTATGTATTGTAAGTAAATTAGTGCATATGTACCAAAACCAAGAATAACACTATGTTAGACCATTGATATCTGATGAAAAGATATCATATCAGTATATCACTGATGCACAGTACTATGAATAGTTTATGCAGGCTACAGGGAAGGTGAGGGAGATGCGACTAACCTTGACCAAACAATAGAAAGAATTCTCATTTGATTCCCAAACTCGCCATGCCGATATGTACTCTCTTGGTGTTAAAAGAGGGAACTTCTTAACTGTACGCCCTATCTCAATTCCGCTATTTTCATCACATTGCAGCTGCTCGTGCTTTGTTACAGTGTTATCCCACACCATTCTATAATCATTATCCATGTAAAAGTCCCTCAAAAGTTCTGTTGTGCATCCCTCATAAGTTGTCACGCTAAGATATTTAGGCGGGCCATCCTGCATTTGAGAGCATAATATACATAAATAATTTCTTAAACTAGACTCTGCACCCAATCATGGCAAACTCCTCTTCCGAATCCAGCAAAAAAAACTTAGGCCCTAGGAAATTCCAGGCAGACTACAATAGTCAATCAGTGATTAGTGATTACTCTTTGTCTCAGGAAAACATTAATATGAGTTCTCAACATTGGAGAACCTTAATTTCTCATCTCAGTTATCAGGAAAAAAACACAAATCCAAATCAATTCACTGAAGCACACATAACTAGTATTCAGAATCGGATTGTGGTCTTTGAGAAATTTCAGACGTGCTGACCAACTAATTGATCACACGGACAAGTCCTCCTAGAGTGAATTTAACATCCTCGCTGTGACTTATGAGGCACAAATCCTTAACGTGTTTCCATCCTAGTATCTCAACATTAATCCCAACAACTCTACTCAAACACTATAAACTGCTGATGCACACAGCACAAGATAAGAAATACGATGAATCAAAAAGGAAGAGAGAAATGAGCCAGCCCTACCGCGGGCTTGTCGCACCAAGCCTTGTACGATACGGCGTCGTTCGCCTTGGCGATGACAGGCTCCCAACCCTCAAGCTCCGGCTCTCGGGCGCCCACCCCTAAACTGCTCACCAGCTGCCTCAGATCGTCCTCCGTCACAAGCTCCTCTATCCTGCAATCCGTGAAATGCAAACAAGGCACAACCATCATCCTTCCACCCATCAAATCAATCCTCAGGTAATCTCCATCAGAAACCACGCCAAGGGGAGGAAGGCTTAGGCGGAGGTTGTATCTGACCAACCCTGTGCTGGAGCCGGAGGAGAGCGAGGCGGCTGCGGAGGAGGCGGAACCCGCGGTGGTGGTCTCTGGTTGGATAAGGCGTCCGCGGCGGCCGCGGGCGCGGCGGACGAGGAGGACGGAGAGGTGAAAGAAGAGGAGCAGGAGGAGCGCGGCGGCGGTAGCCCAGCCACCGGCGCGAGCGGTGGGGCGCCAGAGCTCGGCGGCGCCGAGGAGGATCTCCGGCGGCGGCATGGCCCGTCCCGGTGGCGCGATCGGTCCGCGTTGCGGTGGGGAGTGCTGTGTTCCACGAGAGAGGCGACCCGGCCGCCCGGGTTTGTTGGCTTGCGGGGGTTTCCCTTTGTTCCTTTCGTGGTAAGGAGGATTGAGGACGGAAAAAGAAAAGCTAAACAGAGAGTAATCGGAGAAAAATAGGAAAAGCGAGAGGTGGGTAGCAGTGCTGGGATAAGTGTCCACAAATTTTGGTGAGGAGCTGGGTTTATGCGCTGAGAAATCAATACTTCGTAGTATTTTTTTCTGGCTTCAATGCAATTGGTCCATGCTAAACTGGAGTGAGTTCCAAGAAATCGACCGTAGGAATCTTCGGACGAATGTGACTGAATCTTGATAATATTTCTGGATGAGCTGCATGGCACGATCCGTTGGATATATTCATAAATTTCTGGGTTACAAATTACTGGCATAAAACGAGCTTGTACAATAAATCCAGCCAAAACATCTCTTGAGTTGTCCCAATTCTGCGTGTTCCATTGTGTAAAACATACGCACTGTTATGAACGCGACAAGCAAGAACGTAGAACGAACAAGAAATCACAGCACAAAGACACACGGATTTAATGCGAAAAACCCTCTCAAACAACGAGAGGGAAAAACCACGGGCGTCAGCCAGCGAAACTTCAAAATATGAGAGTGTTTACAACGCCAGGGAGATTTCACGAACTCAATTCGTGCGAACTCACCCAAAACGGCGGCATACAAGGGGTATATATAGTAGGAACATTAGAACAAGTCAGATCCGTAACGGTCACACCGGAAGTTAGTTCCGGTTGGAGGCTAGAAGTTTCGCATATTCTTGAATATCCGGAAGTTCCGCAGCAAGTTCCGCAAGTTCCCGAAAAGTAACAGAGAGCGACCGGAGGTTCGACCGGAAGTTGGGCCGGAACTTCCGGTGCCTGGAATGGCCGGAAGTTCGGCCGGAACTTCCGGCCCCTAGGAATTTGGATCAGATTCCAACTAACTCCACCTTAAGACAAATTCTTCCTTATAGCAAATTCTTCCTTGTAGCATGAACAACAACAACTCCTAAAACAACAAAGAAAACACTTTCGGCGCCGACAGCCACTAGGGGCTAAACAGTTATACCAACTAAGCTTGAGCATAGCTCAAACTTAGCAATAGAAACATGCTTTGTCATCATATCAGCAGGATTATCATGAGTGTTGATCTTGCATACCTTCAATTTACCTTGTGCAACAATGTCGCGAACAAAATGGTACTTGATATCAATGTGTTTGGTTCTCTCATGGAGCATCTGATCTTTAGTAAGGTAAATAGCACTTTGACTGTCACAAAACAGGTTAATGCAAGAAACATCTTGACAAAGCTCAGCATATAAACCTTTCAACCAAACAGATTCTTTGCAAACTTCAGCAATAGCCATATATTCTGCTTCGGTTGTAGATTGAGCAACAACTGGTTGCAGTGTTGTCGTCCAACTCACAGCACATCCACCTACCGTGAACACATAACCTGTGAGGGATCTGCTCTTATCCAAATCGGCAGCAAAATCTGAATCCACATAACCAGCGAGTCCCTCATCAGTCTTGCCAAACTTCAAGCAAGCATTGGATGTGCCACGGAGGTACCTGAAAATCCACCGAACAACTTTCCAATGTTCTTTACCGGGATTAGCCATGCAATGACTGACCAAACTCATAGCATATGATAAATCAGGACGTGAACAAACCATTGCATACATCAAGAAACCAACAGCACTAGAATAGGGAACTCGTGACATATACTCAATATCTTTATCAGAAGTAGTACATTGCAACGTTGACAACTTGAAATGAGAAGCAATAGGAGTACTAACACACTTTGCATCATGCATATTAAAACGGTGAAGTACTTTCTCAATGTAACTTTGCTGACTAAGAAATAGCAACTTAGATTTTCTGTCCCTTTTAATTTCCATACCTAGGATTTTCTTAGCAGCACCAAGATCCTTCATCTCAAATTCACTACTTAGTTGTGCCTTCAAAGTAGTGATTACTTTCATGCTCTTGGCAGCAATTAACATATCATCAACATATAACAGCAAGTATATAGGTGATCCATCAACAAATTTAATGTAGACACAACTGTCATACTGAGATGTACTAAAACCACGTGAGATCATAAATGAATCAAACCTTTTATACCACTGTCTAGGAGATTGCTTCAAATCATAAAGGGACTTCTTCAACTTACACACAAACCCCTCTTTACCAGGAACTATGAACCCTTCAGGTTGGTCCATGTATATTTCCTCCTCAACCTCTCCATGCAAAAATGCAGTCTTCACATCTAACTGCTCAACCTCAAGATCATGCATAGCAACAATACCAAAGAAAGTACGGATGGAACTATGCTTTACCGCTGGAGAGAACACATCATTATAATCAATACCTGGTATTTGACTGAAACCTTTTGCCACTAACCTTGCCTTAAACTTCATAGGCTCATTAGGAGACAGACCCTCCTTTCTCTTGAAAATCCATTTGCAGCGAACGACCTTCTTCTGTTTTGGCAAGGGCACAACATCCCATGTGCCATTCTTCTCCAGAGATTGCATCTCCTCTTGCATGGCAGACAACCACTTCACACGGTCGCCGGAAACAACTGCTTCACTATATGTGGCCGGTTCACTATCATGCTCCACCTGTTCTGCACAACTCAAAGCATAATAAACAAGATCACACTCTTCAATTAAACGTGGACGAGGACTTTTATTACTCTTTGGACGGTCAGCTGCAATAGACCGTGTGGGTTGCTGCAAAACAGGTGGTGAGGGTGGAACAATATCACCATTATAATCATCATTGTTTCCATCATCATTACCATGATCAACCTGAGCATCATCGTTGTCAACAATTTCATCAACGTGCTCCACCTGCACTTTAAGTCTCTCCTCTTCAATGCGAGACGCATCAGTGGACAATGTATCATGATACATAACTTTTTCATTAAAGACAACATTCCTGCTCAGAAAATCTTTTTAGTTTCAGGATTCCACAACCTGAAAACTTTAACTCCAGAACCATAGCCAAGAAAAATGCACTTAACAGCTCTAGACTCTAGCTTTCCATTATCAACGTGAGCATAAGCAGTGCAACCGAAAACTCTCAACTGTGAATAATCAGCAGGTTTACCAGACCATACCTCAATGGGAGTTTTCTTGTCAAGTGGAATAGAAAGTGATCTGTTTATGAGGTAGCATGCGGTGGAAGCTGCCTCAGCCCAAAAACGCCTGCCCAAACCTGCATTGGACAACGTGCAACGGGCCCTGGATATGATGGTTCTATTCATGCGTTCAGCCACGTGAAGGGACGCGTAGAGATAAACAAAAACTTTTCCTACGCGAACTCCCAAGATCTAGCCGAGGTAGAAGGCCACGAGGATTACCACTAGACGCGCAGTTGCGGATTATCGATGCGACGCCTTGATGCAGTGCAGTCCCTCGATCCGATCCAGCCGATCCAATCCCGCGATCGTCGAAGTGCTGAACGTACAACACCTTTGCCGGTATCCACACGTGCGAGGAGGAGCTCCGGCGGCGGACTGCTAGGTCAGGTGCGACGATTGGACTGAATGGGGCTAGGGTTCTCAACGCATGAGAGTGGAAAAAACGTGCCCCTTAGGCATCCCACGCCCCTGCTTATATACCGAGTGGAAGTGGGCTCCAGCACTTGTGGCCCATCCACTTTGCGAGTCCAACTCGCATTGTCAACCCAATTCCGGTTCGGGTCCAACCCGACCAAATACTTGCTCCCGCTCTTAAGTGTGTGACCCCGCAGGCTCATGGCGACTTGGACACGATTGGAGTCCGACTCTCAATTGATCAATCGGTAGCGGCTCCTAGCAGAACGTGCCGACTCCCAAGTACCATCGAGTCATGACGACGTACCTTCCAATGTGACATACGTCTTAGTCCCTTTTGCCTCACGATATACCTTGTCAAACTATAGGTGATTAATCGTCATCCCTTTCATAGTTCAACTCTCTTCTCGATCTGTGATATACGATTCATTCGACTAACTCTTAGTCGATCGACCCGGTTAACAGTTAACCGAGTCGCGCATGGCCATGCTTCCCGAATCATATCACTCGAGAGGGCCCAGAGAATATCTCTCCAGTCGGAGGGGCAAAATCCCATCTTGGTTATCCACATCACACAGCTTGATTCTCAGTCAACCCGAACTCTGCCTTTATAACTGCCCTGTTACGGAACAACGTTTGACAGAACCTAAGTTGGTGATCCACAACTCGGATTGTGCGATAACCTCAGGTCTAAGGATTACATTGATTGAGACATGCAAATGACGACCTACTCGTTGCATCTCAATATGGGTCAGTCCGACTCGCTAAACTCTTTAGCCGAGTCCGTGTAAGCTGGAATGACATCACCTTGCCCATGACAAGTGGAACCGAGTCATCAGCCAACTTTCACATTAGTCTAGGTTATGTGTCCAGCACAACCTCAATGACTAAGGACAATTTAGTATGAACAACATGAATACATAGTTCCACAATCAAATCACATATTCAATGATACATATCAGATGTTCAAACAAGGACAACTTAATAATATTTATGAATACATTGGGAATTACATCATACATGATTGCCTCTAGGGCATATTCCCAACATCACGCCATTTTGCTGTGGAGTACGGGCAACCGTGTAGTGCTTAACCACACCATCATTGCTGCAAAACTCCTCAAACTCATCAGAAATAAATTCACCACCATTATCAGTACGCAAAATTTTCACCTTCCTTTCAGTTTGCTTTTCTACCATAACTTTCCACTTCTTAAAAGCACCAAAAACATCAGACTTGTGTTTCAGAAAATAAGGCCAAACTTTTCTTGAGTAATCATCAATAATGGTAAGCATGTAATTAGCACCACCAATAGAGGTCTTACGGGAAGGTCCCCAAACATCAGCATGCACATAATCTAATATGCCTTCGGTGGTATGAATGGAAGAAACGAATTTAACCCTCTTGTGCTTACCATAAACGCAGTGCTCACAAAACTCAAGCTTACTCAAGTTGCAGCCATCGATGAGCTCTCTCTTGACCAACTCTGACATCCCATGTTCACTCATATGCCCAAGATGCATATGCCACAGATTCGTTTTTGAACAACCATCAAAATCATTAGGTGTAACGGCAGCAGCAAAACAGGCAAAGTGCTACCTCTAAGAACATATAATTTTGCAGAATTCATATCACCTATCATGTGAATAAGAGAACCTCTAGATACCTTCAAAAGTCTATGCCCACCGGTGTATTTGTACCCGTCACAGTCCATGGTACTAAGTGAGATCAAATTTCTTGCCATGCTTGGTATGTGCTTCACCTCTTTCAACGTGCATGTCATGCCATCATGGGTCTTGATCTGAACGGACCCAACGCCAACAATATGGCAAGGATTGTCATTGCCCACACGCACAAAATCTCCAGTCTGCACAGACTCATAAGAACTGAACCAATCCTTGTTACAACAAATATGAAAGGAACATGCTGTATCAAGAATCCATTCATCATCACGGGAAGTACAAGCAACCAGAACAGCGAGGCATTCACCCTCAGAGCTGTCGGTGGAAACGACAGCGGCCTTACCAGTACCATCGGACTTATCTTTCCGTTTGTAGGTATCGTTCCTTTTCTCCTTGTTCTGCAGTTTATAACAATCTTCAATGACATGATTATTTTTCCTACAATACCTGCAGAACTTATCTTTTCCACGGGACTTTGAACGAGCTTTTCCGTCCCGGCTCTTATCTCGGTTGCCATAGTTGTTGTTCCTCTGCTCGGTCCTGCCACGAACCTGCAGAGCTTCTGCCTTTGACGACGACCCATCGGTCTGCACCATAGACTTCATCTTTTCTTTCTGTCTAAGTGCTTCTAAAACCTCATTAAGGGTTAGAGAGTCATGGCTATAAAGAATTGAATCGCGGAAATTTGTATAGGAACTAGGCAACGAGCATAAGAGTAAGATGGCTAAATCCTCATCATCATACTTAACCTCCAAAGTTTGCAAGTCAGAAACTATCTCTCGAAAAACAGTTATATGAGATATTACCGATCCATCTTCTTGCAGCTTATGGGTGAACAACTTCATCTTTACATGCATCTTACTGGTAAGATCTTTAGACATGCAGATCAATTCCAGTTTCAGCCACAGGGCTACTGCGGATTTCTCCTCCAATACTTCCTGCAAAATATTATTGGATAGATGAAGTTGAATCAATGACAAAGCCTTATGATCTTTGCGTTTCTCTTCGGCAGTCCACTCCTTTTCATCCTTCTTGCCAAAGGAATCAAGCACTTCATCCAGATCTGAAGTTTGGGCGAGAATCGCCCGCATCTTCACTTGCCATAACGAGAATCGTGTGGTGTAGTCCAGCTGCGGCAGATCGAACTTCAAGGTAGACATGTCGCAAACCCTAGGCGGAACTTGGGGCTCTGATACCACTTGTTATGAACGCGACAAGCAAGAACGAAGAACGAAGAAGAAATCACAGCACAAGGACACACAGATTTAACGTGAAAACCCCTCTCAAACAACGAGAGAGAAAAACCACGGGCGCCAGCCAGCGAAATTTCACTATATGGGAGTGTTTACAACGCCGGGGAGATTTCACGAACTCAACTCGTGCGAACTCTACCCAAAACGGCGGCATACAAGGGGTATATATATAGCAGGAACATTAGGGCAAGTCAGATCCGTAACGGTCACACCGGAAGTTCCGGTTGGAGGCAGGAAGTTCCGCATATTCCTGAATATCCGGAAGTTCCGCAGCAAGTTCTGCAATTTCCTGAAAGTAATAAAGAGCGACCGAAGGTTCGGCCGGAAGTTGGGCCGGAACTTCTGGCCCCTGGGAATCTGGATCAGATTCCAACACGCAGTTGCGACAAGTAATATGTAATAGATCGGGAGAGTATTTATATCCAAGCTCTAATTCGCTGGCGGCCATAGCTATAGCTTTAGGATCACCGTTGCTCTGAGCTCGACAATTAAAGTTTTCTTTTGGGACCATCGGTATAAATGGGCCGATCTTGGTTCATTCTGATTCCCATGTTTGATTAAATTGGCTTTTTAATCCTTTTTTTTGCTAGCTTCGTATTTGTCAAAGCAAAAAGTATGGGAAATGAAGTCGGCAATCTCGATCAATCTGGGTCAAAAAAAAGTAGGTTATCTCTAACTACTAGCTAAATGCACATGCGTTGCTACAAAACTAAAAATATATATTCCATGTATGAGTTTTTTAAATATTTATGCGATCGTGTTTTCTAATTTGGCGCTAAATAAGAGTTCTCAAAATATTTATTTAAGAAATAATTATCCCAAAATTATACATCAAACCAATCAAAAGATCATGATACATAAATAAATTTACTACATTGAAACAATCAAGTGACGATCATTTAACAAACTACGAAGTCTTGGTAGGGTGAATTGATGACCACCAACTCAGATTTTTATAAGTGTAAAGATAAAGATACTACATTTTCCCTTATGAAAACCCAGGAAACTATTTTGGAGAAATCCTGGATTTTTCTTAAAAATGAACAAATCATAAGAAACCTGAAATATTATGGAGACACATGGTGTTATGTTTATGTTTCATGAATGTTCATAATTTCTTGTGGGGTTTGCCGTTTACTTCCTTCCATTCTAAATTGTCTAATTCCCACTTTTTACTAACTTGTTCATTCTGATTTTTTTTAGCTTTCCCATTATTTTTCATAAAACATAATGTTTTTTTTAACATTGCCGACTATTTTTTAACTGTCTTAAAATTCTTTATACTTCCGAAACAAAGTTCTGGTTTTATTTTTTTAATAAAAAGATCTGACTTTATTGAATCATGGAAGAAAATGGAAAAAGGTATAATATATCGAAGCAACATAAGAAAGCATAAACAACAAAGATTCCCGATAAAACTAAAAGCTCCATCATGGTCCTTCGAAGTCAACGTGTTTAGCTCCACCCTTCGCATTTGACGTCATCCATATATTTGGTGACAAAACTGCAAATTATCATGTTCACACAAGCTAGAGTAACTTTTGTAGGTTCTGAAAAGACACATGAGCTGTTCACCTCAGAAAATGGAAACATAAGATCACTGAACACACCATAAAATGAACTTCCAATATCATACAGATTCGGTCAATTATCTCACTCAAAGCAGCATGACTAATAACATGGTCTAGTCATCCATAAATCGAAAATTAGCCAAAAATAAAGAGATTTGCTGACTAGAAACGTCAAAAGGAAAACAAGACATCAATCAGCTGGAAAGCCAAGAAATTTATTGATCAGTGCAACAACTGGTTTGGCATCCCCTGGAATGTAGGCTAGGAGAGTCTCCAGATCCATCCCCTGGATAGTCTCTTCCAGTGTCTGTGGGCGTGCACACAAAAGGTGCTTCCTTTCTGCCAATTCCTCTGCTAACTCAATCTGGTGATTGTCCATCAGATCCTCATTTACAACAACGATTAGAGGTTTGCCCAATCGCAGTGTCTCGAATATGCTCCCTGAACCTGTCAACAACTCACTGAATATAAACAATTCCGATGGCATAATGACACATGTTTGATGTTTTGTGGGTTTAAGTAAGCACGTAGCACTTGATTATTCTTCCACGCATTTGTGTTAATATCTCTGTTGAATAGATGACGCCTTAAAAAGCATGCAAGTAAAAATTTCACCCTGGTCAATTTTGGCAATATACCATTTTATTTACATAAAAATAGTACATATGCAACATGGGAAATTTTTCAAATGAATCACCTTTGGAGCATGTAGTAATTACTAATGGAGTACACTCAAAGTAATAAAGAAGCACAACACATGTGTATAAGTGGCACATGAGGAGTGGGAGTACATACACCCATGAGCACACAACCAATTTCCTTCTGATACAACCACTTAAACTAATTAATTATGCTTTATCATTTTCAATATACTGCATTAATTATTCTATGATACCCCAATGCAAGCTGTATCAGATCAAATTATACAGCATGTAGCTCATTGCTATCCATGTCACTTGAATGTTTTGTTCCTTTTTCCAACATATAACTTAATGTCATGTGATTGGGTTAAACTTCTAAAGCCTTCCGGCAATGACATGAACTCGAAGCACACCATATGTACATCTGGTTCTTTTTCTGGTGTGTAGCATAAAGAGATGACTTCGGGTTTGAAGAAAACATGCAGGAAAATGTCAAAGCAAAAAAAAAAAAAATACGGAGTAGAAACTTAGGCACTTAGCACAGTACAAAAAATGTTGAGGCCTCCACCCGAGGGTATTGAGGACCGGTTGGATTACTTTCCCTACACCAATTTTCTGGTTGGCTCTAGCCTCGGAACTGCTCAGCAAGGGGGCTAGCGTATGAACGGGCAAAAGGGTTCGTTTGCTTCTCATAGATAGACAGTAGAAGATTTGAAATGCTCTTTATCAAACCATACAAGGCCACGCAAGGAAAACCCTCAAAGTTTCGTGAGACTTAGTTATCATGATAAAAAAAAATTGAGGATTAGTACAAACAATAGCTAATGCCATGGAAAATAAGTCCAATTCCTTTAAGATTTTCCACTATAGAAAGAAATTATGTTTACCTGCATGACTGATCACTAGGGAAGCTTCTCTTATATAGTCGGCAATGCTTGACGAAAACGTGAAATGATCAACTTTAAGAGTTGCATCTCCTGAGACCTGTATTCGAGAATACTACATGAATGTTTGTGATGTATTAGCCTCTTATCAGTTCCTTTTATGGAAAATATCATTTCCATGACAAAATCTGTCATGGACTGTCTACTTCAGAAAATGCAACTGTATGAACAAAATTGTTCACAAGACATCAAGCTGCATAACCAAATTAATCACAAAAAAACTTAGCATCCTGACTATGTAGGAACAACATGCTGATTGAAATAAAAAGGATAAGCTTAACCTTAGATGGAGCATATGTCCCTCGGCCCATTTGAATAAAAAGATCAGTATAACCTTTTTGCCATAAAGCTTCTTTGACCTGCGGAGAATCTACTTTCTTGACAAGAGCATCAAAACATGTGGTCCCTACTGTGACAAACACCATTCTTCTCTCTCTATCTCCCATTTCTTTTGAAACAAGCACATAGCCCTGTAGAAGTTTTGCTTTAATCTGATTCTATTGTGTCTTCATTGACAACAGAACAAGAACCTGAACCTGAACCTGCAAAAACAAAATTTCTTAACTAAACAGAGGGAAAGTTGGTTATGAAAAACAAGATGCCAATTTCCTATTCCGCTTCATCTTACCTCTATTTTATGAAACTGAATCGAATGAACTAAAGCTTAACTCTAGGAAAATAATATCTTTATCAAGCATAAGCACTAACCAACAAATTACACTCTGCGCCACTAAACTTAAGCAGGTCACCATTCTCTTAATTTGCCTGTGTAGGTCACTAACTAAATTAAGTAGACCATTACACATCACCGCCGTGCCAGAGCTCTGGTACATAGGCTCGTAAATTTTGCAACAATCTCAAGACATAATGTTTTGTTCGAGCTCATCTGGCTAGCAAGAGTATGTGTCTCTTCAACATCAACCTTGTCCCTATTTGGATCATTTGACCATGACTTTGATCACAGGCAAGTAAGCGGCGTTGATTGGGATTTGCCAGATAGCAGTGGGCTAGGACAGAGTTGGCTCCAGCCAGGAGGTGGGCATAGGTGCCTAGATGGCCAACCAAGTGCTGCAGGTGTGCCACCTCCAACATAGTAGGAGTCAATATTGATTTGCAATATTAGGATTATGTTGTTTCGAATTTAGAATTTCGCAGTAGCAGAATGGGGATATTTAATTGATGATTGAAATTCAACATGTTCTGTGATTAGTATCCAAGTTTTAGTTGAATGTAAGCAGGCCTAGTAAATAGTATCAACGTTTTCTGCCTCCTCCATGTGATCAGTATAGAAATACCCAATAAATACGAGTCTCAAAGGCAAGTGGGTTGGAACAAAAATATCAACGCAGTGACGGCCGTCAAGAATTATGCTGGTTCAGCCATCTGATGTGGAGGGGATGGTGATGAACTGATGATAGTGGCGTGGTGGTGATGTGTAATGACCCACTACAATTTAGTGAAACAGACGTGCAAATTGAGAAATCGGTGAGCTAGAGTGTAATTTACCCTTAAACATCACAATTCACGGTATAGTTACTCAGCCTCGCAGATTAAAGACAAAAGATCTGAGACCTACAAAAAAACACTCGGGAGACAGAGCAACTGTGAAGGCCTGAAGGGGACTCACGCAGGTGGGCGGTGGCGGAGGTGGGGTGCAGATGCCGATTCTAATCGCCGGAAGAAGGAGCGCGCAGGCGCAGCCGGATGGAGCGGGCCAGGGCGTGAGGGGGATACCGGAACAGTACAGGAAGGGAGAGGAAGGAGCAGCCGCCTGCTGGTCGGAGCTTGATGGCGGCGCGCCGTCTGGAGACTGGAGGTGGAGGGAGAGCGAGGCGAACGATGGCACGTCTCTGGGCTTCTTTTTTTTCCCTGAGAGAACGTCCGTGGGCTGTGATTTCACGTAAGTACCAGTTTATAAATGGGCAAAGCACCTGGCCAAGCCGGGCCCGTTTATAAATGGGCGGAAAGATGATTTTGACGTTTTTCGACTAAAAATTACCGGATGGAAAAGGCAAGGCACGAGGATGAAACCCTAGCTACTGAAGTTATGATCGACCTATTCTTTGAAACTGCTGTGATTACAGCCTGGCATCTCTGGCGGCAACGGCGTTGCTTTGTACATGATGAACCTACTCTTAACATTTCTAGGTCTGTGTTTGCGATATTATCTATGGCCAGGAACTGCAGTATTGCTAGCTCCCACAAAGCTGAAAAGAAAAATGAGATGTGGCTGAAACCACCCGTTGATTATGTGAAGATCAACGTGGATGCAACCTTCTCAGCCGATGATTTGAGTGGAACGATTGGAGCTGTTATCTGGAATTCTTTTGGGGAGTTCATTGCAGCGACGAATGGTCGGCTTCCTCTTGTTGCTGACGTTGTCTCGGCGGAAGTTGCGGGCGTCAAACTGGGGCTGGAGCTGGCGGTGTCCCAGGGCTGTAGGAAGGTGATCATTAACTGTGATAATTTTGTGGTTATAGAGACATTGCAGAAAGATTGCTTCCATCTGCTGGGAGAGTTTGGTTCTGCACAGTTCGTTCACTGCAGTCGGAACACAAATAACGTGGCTCACGAACTTGCCCGTCAAGCTAGATTCTCGCCGGTTGGATCGTGCGCGTCTTCTGCTCCCTCTTGCTTAATCCCTCTCTTACTGAATGATGTAACTCTTGTTTCTATTAATCAATAAAGGGGGTTTTTGCCGCCAAAAAAAAAGGATGAAAGAAGACCTAGCCATCCTCGTTGAAGGAAATTTCAATCTCCGGCGGTTCCCCTCGTTTCTGACTGCCTTTTTGGCGTTGAGAGACGGGGAGAACCACGGATCAACATTTAGCATTAATTTTGCAGTTTTTTGATTAAATTTGTGTGTTCTTTGCGGTGTCATCTTGACGGTGGAGATGACGTCGTCTAGAAGATTTATGGCCTGGCTCTGTCCTCGTCTTGGCGTAGGCATCGCGTCCTATTCCATGGAGTCAGCGGTTCTCGCAATTATTCTTTTGGTGTTTTTGGTATTTTTCCTTGTCAATTCATCAACAAAGAAGCAGTTTCACAGCTTTCCTTGTAAAGGGTGTGTCTCCAGCCATGGTGCGTTCAACGATCTTAGGTTCTCATTGTTTGAGGTGGGTGACTTAAGCGGTTTTTCAAAACCTATAAGGTTAGTACAGGCAAGCATGGTGTTTGTAATTTCGTTACCGGTTACATGGAGAAACTTCAAGATGTGGAAGATGGATCTAGAAAGGTTGTTTTCGAAAGACCATGATGGAGCTCTTAGTTCTATAGTGGATTTTCGTTCCTTATGTTCATTTAGCTGGTTTCAATCTATCGTACTTTCTTCTACGAATCAATAAAGCCAGATGGTTGTTTAAAAAAGACTAAAAATTACTGGAAGTTAACCCCTTACTCGCTAGCGGTTAAACATGTTTCTGACGAGACGGGTCCACCGATTAGGCCTGCGTCCAGCGCGGCAAATCACTTTTTTCTCCCTGCACTCTCTGTGTGTTCCCGATCTAAAAGTTGCAAAGATAAAGGCCGATGGGCTATCGCGGGGCGGCGGGCGCTGGCGAGGTAGGTGAGCCGCAGCGGGAGCGAGCGGCACGAGCAGCCGCGAGTTGCAGCTTGCCGGCGGCGGATGTACTTGACAGCGCTGAAAGCGAAGGAGAGGCCCTAAGAGAGCTCGACGCCGCGGATGACGTGGAGAGGCCTTTCGCCGGGGAGTGGCGGGTCACCGGCCGCCTTCCCCGACCCCAAGCCGGGGAGCAGCTGGAGCACCGTCTCGTCCCCGGGAAGTCTCCGGCGCCCTTGATTTGGAAAGCAGCGAGCCCCACAACGACGCCCGTGGTCGCCGGCGCGACCTCGCCGTCGCCGGCTCTTCTCCAACAGCGGCTGCGCGCCCCCGCCCAGCCCCGCCACGCCATGACCGCCCGGCCCCGCACCTCTTCTCATGACTGCGCACGTCTTCTGTGCACATCCAACCGCCTCCGCTCCTCTTCTCGTGCACCGTGCAGCCCCGCTCGCCATGGCCGCCCGCCCGACCGCCGTCTCCCATCCGTGCCCACTAGGAAGGCCAGGAGGAGGAGGAAACATAGGAGGACCTATTGGTCGAGTCGGGCTGCTGTCGCTCCGCCGGCGCACATCGGAGCGGAGGAATAACCAACCCCTCTGTCCGGATTACTTGGTTGATTGGTTGGTCGGTCAGGGCGGTCGGCATGAGTGGCAAGGAGCAGCAGCGAGTGCGGATGGTGGACGGGTTCATCGTCATCCCCTTCTCCTCCTCCTGATGGGGAATCGCTGTCACTGGTGGCCGCGTCGACCTAGTCTTCCGCCGCCGCCATCGCTCCACCGCCGGAACCGGTGACCATGGCCGCCCAGGGCTCTGATGCCGCGGCAGATCGGGAACAGAGGGTGGAAGAGAAGAGAGATGCATCGGTTCTCAGCTACCACGGTGGTACGCCATGTCGGTCTGATCGGTGGACCTACCCTGTCAGTTTCAGGGTTATTCGCTAGCAATCGGACGCTTAGTCTAATCCGGTGGTTTTATTAACAAAAACGTAGACCGCTACAAATCCTAACCTTTAATACGGTGTTTTTTTTAATTTAGTTTAAAAGAAACCAGTCCCAGGCGGCCGGGCCGGGTTGTTTAGCCTGGCAGGCCACATACAAAATGCAAAAAAAAAATATTAAAAAAATATGAAAAGCGCTAAACGGGTCAATCTGTGCCGGCCGACGAGGCCGAGGCACGGCCCGTTTAGTTGTGTGTCGAGCATGCACAAGCCGAGCCGGGCTGCCATGCCGGTGGGCGTTTGGAAACCGCCCTGTCATCCCGTAAAAAAAAACGGCCCGGTCTGTTGGCCACCTATACGGCTATACCAGACAAGAGCTGTGCATTGTATTGAAGCCGGGCCATCAGCACTAACCCTACACCAAAAAGGACCCCCACATGAGTGGCATGTGCAAAATAGTGTGTGCACTAGTACTGTGCTTCTTACATTTTTGCTGTGGGTTTAAAAAATGGTAATATCAGATTTTAGGCTTCACCCGTCCGACAAAGGCGAAGGTAATAACGATATGACTTCATGTCCTTGGGCAGCAGCAACAACAATTGTTGCGGCATGCCATGGGGCGACATTAACGTTGTGGCACAACAAATTTGTGCATCATGGTTAACGTTGTGTCCATTAGTTGGCGATGTTGTTGCCTGCAAGAGACGGCGTGAGAACAAAGGGACTCTCAACCACCACAGAGCACGAGCGGCGTCCACATTGCACCGAAGGCCGAAGCCAAACCTAATGCTAAGAGCCATTTTGCCATGGTTAGATGGAAGCAAATTCCCGTTTTCTGTAGAAATGAATTTTCATTTGTTTAAAACATTCATATGATTGGTGGAATGGATTTTTCAGTATTCTTGGAAGCAATTTTAGTTGCCACGGGAATATATGACACAAATTATCTAAGAAGTTTTGGTCCGCAAGAAAATATCGGACACAAACATACATTTGTTTGGATTATATAGAACTAAAAAGATAAGAATACTTCCAGTTAAATATTTGGTTACAAATATAACATTTAACACGGATGAGATTGTTTTAATCCAACAAGTTGTTGCTTAAACAACTAACATTTTATTGTTACAAAATTTTCAAATACGAATATTTGCCATACAGTTGATTTCTTGTTTTCAGTTGTAGTCTGAATGATACAAAATTAAGGCCAGCTTTGTTTGGAAACAACCAAAATTCTTAAATCAAACAGGGCTGTTTAAAAGGAACACGTTTGTTTTCCAGTTTCAGTCTGAATGATTTGGATTTCATAGATACATTTCTGAAAGCTGGAAACGATAAAATAGAACTGGCCTTAATCCAACCAACATACCGTAGTACTACTTTGTTTACTGTATAACCTGTAAAACAAAACGAAATTAACTGTACGGAGTAGTCTCTGAATCCCACATTCATGCAGAGTCGATGGGGTGGAAGGCAACGACGGAGTGGTTGGCAATGTGCAGGCTAAACTGCCCACCTTTCTCGCTGACGTCGAGCTTGTCGACGCCCGGCGGGGGCAGCATCTGGAAGCTCCTCACGAGCTTCCCGACGATGAGCGCGAGGATGGGCATGGCCAGGATGATGCCGGGGCAGCTGCGACGGCCCACGCCAAACGGCAGGAACCTGAAGTCCGCCTTACCCCCGATGGTGGCCGCGTCCACGCCGCTGTCCTCGTCCAAGAACCTCTCGGGCCTGAACTCCTCCGGCTTCTCCCACAGCTCCGGGTTGTTGGCCAGCCACCAGGCGTTGACGACCACCTTGGAGCCCCTGGGGATGGTGTACCCGCCCAGCTTGGCCTCCTCCAGGTTCATGTGCGGGACGAGCAGCGGGATCGGGGAGTGCAGCCGCAGCGTCTCCTTGATCACGGCCTGCAGGTAAGGGAGCTGTTGGATGTTGGACTCGGTGATGGGCTCGTCGTCCCCGAGCACGTCCTTGATCTCGCCCCGGACTTTGGTTTGCACGGCCGGGTGGTTCACGACCTCGGCCAGCGCCCACTCGATGGACCACAGCGTCGTCTCGATGGCTGCCACGTTGATGTTCTCGACGATGTAGATCACGTTCTCCGCCGTGATCTCGCCGTTCTTCTCGGCTGCGAGGATGTGGTCGATCGCGCATCGGAGCTTGTCCTTGTCTCCTGGACTATCCATCACCTTCCTGCATACAGGAAGGTATTCAATTCGATATCAATATCTTAATATTCGCTTATCCGGTAGCAAAATGATAAGATCAACAAATAGAATGCTCGCGAGCAGTGTTATGACACATTAATTAGTTACCTTCTTTTCTCTACGTAGTTGTTGTTGAAGAAGGCGAGTCTCCTGCTCTGCAGGTCCCTGCATTTGTTGAGGTAGCCACGCAGGAAAGGCCTGAGGATGGGGATGAAGTCGCCGTAGTTGTAGTCGAAGCTCTGCGCGAGGCGGCTGCGCTCGGAGTTGAACCGTGTGGCCTGCACGAACAATGGGTCGTCCACGGACTCAAACCGCGCGTCGAACATCATCCCGTACATGATGTTGTAGAGCATGAGCTGCAGCCTGCGCCGCACCACGACGCCGGCCACACGCGCCACGGGGTCGGCGCGCAGGTCGGACACGACGGCATCCATCTCGGCCTCCCACATGGCCCTGTACTGCTGCACGACGCGCGCAGTGAAGAAAGGCAGCGTCATGACCCGGCGCATGCGGCGCCAGTGGTCGCCGTACTCGGTAAACACCATGTCGGCGCCGTTGGCCGTGAAGATGTCGAACACCACGTTGCGGGGCCTGGAACCGAACTCCACGCCCTGCGTGTGGAGCACCTCCGTGGCCAGCCGCGGGTCGGACACCACCACCAGGTTGCGCACACCGAGCCGGAGCCGGAACACGGGGCCGTAGCGCGCCGAGAGACGGGCCAGGAACCGGTGGTTCAGGTCGTTGCCCACCTGCAGCCAGTTGCCCAACACAGGCAGGGCCGCCGGCCCGGGCGGCGTGCCGTCACTGCGGTGACCGGGCCCGCTCGCCGCGATGGCGACGACGACGAAGGCGGCTGCTGCTGCCGGCAGGCTCAGCGCGATGTTCGGCGTCTGCAGGAATGACGAATTGAGGAGCCAGTAGACGGCTAAGGAGGTGGCGACCGCAGCGAAGGCCGCCCTGATCGCCAAGGCTGCCATGCTGCCTCCTCTGCAGGTTGGATGGAAGTGCTGTGTCGTGTGGGTTCAAGCGAGCGCTGAGGTGATGCGTTGTTGGATGCTGGGCGTGCTTATATAACACCGTGGATGGTAGGTGGGCCGACGTGTGAGCGGCAGGGGAAGGGCGCATATGGCACGAGAGGCTGCGCCAGAACATTTGATGGTTTTGGGACCAAACCTGTGTGCCGCCGGGGACCGGGGAGGGAAACAGGGTAGGCGCGAGTGCGCGAGCCGGCTGGCTGAACGGGGGCGTGGAATTGCCGCGTGCTGTGGAGAGACTTAGTGTAGAGTCTGTAGACTCGAAGCCCCGTGCCTGTGCGCTCAGAGTTTTTCTTTTCTTCAGGAGCGTGTGGTCAAAGTTGAGAGACGGTGGTTGGTAGGCAATTCGTTTGAGCGCTCTGGACTGACCTGCTCAAGCTCGCCTTTCTACCTGGGACCCGTCGGCATGGCAAATGTGCAGTACTCGGTATTATACTACTACTAGCCCGTGCTTCGTTACGGAATACATTTCATGACACAACTCAACTGGTAGGAAAAATAAAAGATCAAGAACACCAAAATGTTGATAACACGCAGAAATGATCTTACATGAAGTACAACACCGTGATACAAATCTTCAACTACGAATGAAACAAAGGAAGTTAGCAAACCCAGGCTTGCTAAACATCGTAAGCTACCCATAAGCCGACCATTTCACCAAAAAAATATGCCATTCTGATTAACTTGTAAGTATAGGAAACATATCTGTTACATGATTCATCCCTAAGAACTGGATGCAATCACACACCATCACAATTTCCTTGCTTCCAATGTGAACTTAGTGTAAGATTTGGTACTATTTTCTTCAGTTGAACATCAAGTTGGAACTCGCCGTAGGCTTTGGTACACTGCTCTTCAGTTCAATGTGCCGCAAGACATGACATAGCCTATTTGCAGAGCACGCCTAGTGTCAGTCCTGCAAACCATGACCAAGTTGGGAACTAATATTGCACATCAGCAGAAAATATGGCAGACCCTACACATGCATGGCTTGGCGATATTTAGATAGAGAACAGAAAACAATGAAACATCAATGTAATATCCGGGTCCTAAGCATGTCCTTCTATCGAACAAATACCCTCAGCTGCTGTAACCTCAGTGTAAAATAAAGGCAGCATAAAAATGGTGGCATAACACCACCTTAAATAGCTTTGCATCTCTTGCAATCAGTCTCGATTTGTGCCAAACTACAAATTTTCAGGAGAAAAATATATCAAACTAATTCTATAAAAATTTCCATTGCATACACAACATTTACCCTGACCAAATTATAAACAAATATTTACACTGGTCAAATTTCAAAACAAAACTTAAACGGGAGAATGAACCTCTTGAATCGGACATGATCGATAGCATGATTGCACTTGCCAAACAAGTTACATTCAAATAAAAGTAATACACTACAGGCATGACAACTTCTAATTTACAAAGGGAAGAAATTTGACATATAACTGCGACAGTGCAGCAGCTGTGCAGGGTGACATTACCTGAGGGGATCGGCCGCAACAGCTCCCAAGCGCAAACGAAGCAGTTGGCGCTGTAGCAGCTTGGCGGTGCAACACACGGAAAGTGCTGGGGTCGTGGTGGACTCTGGGAAGACGTGCGTAGAGATGAGGATTGAGACGTGCGGCGGTCGCATGAGCGCGGAGGAGATGTTGTTGCCCTTGTCCGCTTGGTCGGAGACGCGCGGACACGGGATGCTGGCAGGGACTCTTCCACGACGACGAGTCGACGACCGTGGCGGCGGCACGGACTCGAAGACGGGGGCGTCAACTCGGGAAGGTCAACGGTGGGAAGAGCCCACGGGCGCCACCTCGAGGAGGACGAGGAGGAGGCGGGCCGGGAAGTGCCCCCGGGCGCCATCCGGATCGGGGGTGCGGGGAACGGGAGGCGGCGAGGAGATCCGGATCATGGCCTCAAGGGTGGGGCGAACGGGAGGCAGTGTATTATTTTAATGTGGGCTCGTTTTTTTCTCCGTGGGAAGCGGGCGCGATCAGGGAAGTGGGATTCCTTCGTGCGAGGGAGGAGGAGGACGCACTAACGTAGCTGAGAATTAAGCATGGTTTTAAATAGCGCGCTATTTTCTCGCGATAACGTCGCTGTAGCATATCTGAAGACCCGGCGCTACGTTTAAGCAATTTTTTTCGCTATGCCGCTATTCTCACTATTAGCACGCTAAATGACGCTAAATATGCTATAGCGTCGCCAAATATCATAGCGTCCAGAATTCAAATAGTACCACGTCGGCCTAAAGACCATCTAAAGACCATGCTCAAAATCTCCCAGTCTCGGTCTCTCAGACCTAACCGGTTCTACCATGAGGGCGGAGGCGGCAAATCCGCACAGCTTGTGACCAGCAGCAGTGGCGACGACTCCTTCCTCCAGCTCACAACAGACCGCCTTTCCTCCAGCTTGCGACTAGCAGCGTCAGCTCCAGTGCTTCAATTATGCCTCGTATCTTTTGTTTATGTCATGGATTTGGTCTTTGAACTGATTGGAGAACTTTTTAGTACTCCCTCCGTCCAACAAAAGATGTCTCAAGTTTGTCAAAATTTGAATATATCTAGACATGACTAGCGTATAAATGCATTCAAATTTGGTCAAACTTGAGACATGCTTTGTTGGACGGAGGAAGTACGTTGTTATGCTGAAACATTTAATTTTGGGCTAAATTTGATTTTTTTTGAAAAACGCTATTTGAAATAACGTGCGCTATAGCACGCTATAGCGTCTATAGCATCTGAATGAGACCGGCGCTAAATGCCATAGCGCTATTTAAAACCATGAAATTAAGTAATAGTAAAGACTATGCTACTATCCCCGAGCAATGGGTAGAAATTCTATGATAAATCTAGTTTGGTTCAGTGCGTTAAATCAACAAATTATGTAATTCCTCCATTTCAAAAAAAAATGTAATTCCTCTGTCTGGAAATAAGTGACCCGGATTTGTCTAGATTATATATATACGATCTAAACAAATCCGAGTAACTTATTTCCGGACGGAGCAATTATTATTTGGTCGGAGAATTGTCTGCTGATACCATTACCTGACAGTTGCTTCGGGCTTCAGACAACCGACTCTACAACTTTTGGTGCTATTAGGATGTGAGGAGCGTCCGTGCTTCAACAAGTCTTTGCAACCTGGTAGAACACGCAGAATCATGTAACAACCCCACTTGACAGTTGACACTAACATAAAACTTAGCAAGTTCATGAGCTACAACACTATCCGGTCGCTTAACTTTTCTAAAATCTAATGCCTGGGTCAAATTGATCGCATGTTTAATATCATCAATGATAGCACTAATCGATGACCGATCAGGCATCGAGTCAAGAGCAACCTAAATCAGTGGCACAATCACACTTTTGGTCTGAGACGCGTGATTGAGACCTTCAAGACATGCGAGTGCCTCTCCTATTTCAGCACTTGGACACCAAGAGTGTGTACAATGGGGTGACGTCAGCCTTTTCTTAACGGTGTCACATAGGATAAAATCTGATGTGGAAGAAAGAGAAACGAAGAAAAGTCACAAGCCTTCTCTTAATTAAGAGATGATTTTTTCACAAAAATGATAAGGCAAAGATAAGGCAATTTTCCTATTGTACTAGATTTCACCTTTTCTTAACATTTATTTAGTTAATTTTATTCATCTGAGCATTAATTTTAAGATATAACACTAAGAGATAACCCATTGTACAACATTTTTGTTGTCTTTTCTAAATGATGTGGAACACCTAATATAAGACAGTCTTATCAACCATTATACATGCCCTAAGGTTGCATCGACATTGAGCTGTGGGGCACCTGGATCCAGAGGCTTCTAGTCAGAGGGCCAAGGAGCCGGATTGGCAACAAACTTTGCTGACCTAAGCGCTGATGTAGGCCTTCCCTTTTTTCTCTCGAACATGCCAACGACGTGTCATTCTCATTAAGAAGAAAGCGCAAGTACAAAACAAAGAGAAACACAAAAGAAAGACAACCCACAAAGGCAACTAAACAACAGGGAAAGTGTCAGCACAATGGAAGAGAAAGTGAGGAAATGCTTCCACGGATGCAGTCCCTTTGTCGAAGACGATGTCGTTACATAAGTGCCAAGTGTTAAGTTCCTAGATAAGACTAGGAGTGGATCTAGCCGGTAGAAAGCTATTTCTATGGTTCAACTCGGTTCGGGATTGAGAGAGAGATGAGAGAGAGAGAGAGAGAGAGAGTACCTTCTCCTTGGCTAGAGGATCCAAGCGTGGAAGACATGACGGCGAAGGAGAGACGGCGAGGGAGTGATGGCGGGGACGGAGCTTCCCGTCGATGTCTGCGCAACCCTAGATCGGTAGGGATGCCGGTGGGGTGATGGCGAACGCAGACGAACCTCGTGTTGCGTGCCCCGGCCCCCCACCTCTTTATATAGCGCAACGCGACAGGGGCCCGCCAACCATATCGGGTTGGGCGCCCCCGATCAGGGCG
The DNA here is from genome assembly GCF_000005505.3 of Brachypodium distachyon. Taxonomy (NCBI): domain Eukaryota; kingdom Viridiplantae; phylum Streptophyta; class Magnoliopsida; order Poales; family Poaceae; genus Brachypodium; species Brachypodium distachyon. Next base: position 44,257,475 of record NC_016133.3, on the reverse strand, counting down.
CGTCAGATCTAGGCCCGGTGGGCCGTTGGGCCCACACGGTGTGGAGATCACTCTAACATTCTCCCCCTTGATCTCAACATTTTTTCTTTTAACTATATACTTTTTACTTTACTCGTTTCACTACAGATTAGTACGTAGGTCATGTTTCATCGTCTCAGCTCAATTGCCGATAGAATCAGACAGCTACAACATACCTTTCTGTGTTGAAACAAATTCTGTTTCTTTTGGGGCCATTCTTGATCCAGAAATCATAGGCTTTCCCTTAAACCCAAGCCGGCTAAGTGTTCCTTGAACACACTGGGTGGTAAGCCTTTCGTAAGCGGATCCGCAAGCATGTCCTTTGTCCTTATATGCTCGAGACTTATGGTGTGATCCTGGATTTTATCTTTCACAACATAATGTTGGGGAACGCGGTATGCTACGCTAGCATAAAATAAAATTTTCTACCGCTTCCGCCCGGATCAATGCTGTAAGTAATGGATCACGAGATTACCACCACACGCGCAGATCCGTAGCGGAAGTAGAGTCGATGTAGCGCGTCGATGCCGAGTAGTCAAACAGCCTGCTCCTCCTCGCCGATCCCACGAACAGTTCGTCCAAGCGCCGCAGGTGCAGCGCCTCCGAGGTATCCACACGTACAGAGAGGAACTCCGTGCGGCGGACTGCTAGATCCGATCGCAAGGCTTTGGGCGTGGAGGTGTGACGGCCGAGTCTAACTCGCGTCTAGACTGGTGTAACCCTAACCGGGTACGCCTCCTCCATTTAAATAGACCTCCCTGGTGGGCTTCAACACTTGAGGCCCATTAGGAGTCTAAGCCCGATATGAGTTGGATCCGATCCAATTCGGTCCCATCCCCTTAAGCGTGCGACCCTACAGGTTCACGGTCAGACGGACACGACTACGAGCTCGGACTGCGGGTCCGAGTAACACCTTACTCGTCCACTGGCACCGACTCAAGTCGATAGTTGGTAGCGGCGCCTAGCAGCACGTGCCAACTCCCGAGTAACCAGAAGGTATATTGACGAACCATACAATGTGTCATATGCAACATTCCTTTTGCCTCACGATATGTGTGTCGAGCTCAAGGCGAGTGCTTGTCATCCTTGTGGATAGCTCGACTCTCTTCTCGTTCTTGTGATACAGATTTCCGAACGGGTTAACACTTAACCCAAGTCGCATGGCCATGCTTTCTGAATCTGATCACTCGAGAGGGTCCAAAGATATCTCTCCGAATAGGAGGGGCAAATCCCATCTTGATCAACCATGACTTGCAGCATGCTTTTCAGCAAATCCGAAAGCTATCTTTATAACCACCCAGTTACGGAGTAGCGTTTGGCAACCCCTAAGTAGACCGATTCACATCCCAAGCTCATGCGATGACCTCAGGTCTAGGACTGGCATATACATCGTACTTGAGATTAACAAATGAAAATCATCTCGTTGTGTCTCAGTGCGGGTCTGTCCGACTCAACAATCTCATTGTCGAGTCCATGCTATCAGTCGGCAACACCTTGCCCTATGACTTGTGAAACATAGTCATCATACTGATTCACATTGCTAGTTTAGGTTATGTGTCCGCATAACCTCAATGACCAGGGACCATTAGAACAACACCATAGAATACATAGTCTCACAAACAAATCACGTATTTATTGATACATATCAGTGATGATGTTCAAGGACAATAACAATAACTCATGAATACATAGGAAATAACATCATCACATGATTGCCTCTAGGGCATATCTCCAACACATAATACTTTATCTCTATTGGTTTGGTAGCATTACTCGACTTGTTGTGAGTATAGAATACCGCAGGCTGGTTGTCGCAGTACATCTTTAGTGGTTTGTCGATACAATCCACCACTTTCAAGTCGGGTATAAATTTCTTTAACCATATCGCCTGCCCCGTGGCCTCATAACATGCTATAAATTCTGCATACATCGTGGATGATGCAACTATTGACTGTTTGGAGCTTCTCCACGAAATAGCCCCGCCTGCGAGAGTGAATACGTACCCTGACGTGGATTTTCTATCATCTCTCTCTCTCTCGCAAAATCTGCTTCTGAATACCCTTTTATTTCTAGAGAATCAGATCTTCTATATGTTAGCATGAGGTCTTTTGTGCCTTGCGCATAACACAATGCTTTCTTTATCATTTTTTAGTGCTCTATGCCTGGATTTTCTTGATATCTACCGAGTACCCCGGTGATAAAAGCTAAGTCAGGGCGAGTGCACACTTGTGCATACTTTAGGCTTCCAACGGCCGAAGCATATGGAACTGCTTTCATTTGATCATATGCCTACCCATTTTTCCTATCTCGGTGAATTTCTATGCCCAAGACATATGACGCTTCACCAAGATCTTTCATATCAAAATTTGAAGACAAGAACTTCTTTGTTTCTAGTAGTAGACTGACATCACTGCTAGCAAGCAGGATATCATCCACATACAAAATTAGGAAAATATATTTCCCATTTTTAAACTTTGCATAAATGCAGTTGTCCTTAACATTCTCTTTAAACCCAAATTTCTTAATAGTCTCATTGAATTTTAGATACCACTGTCTACATGCTTGCTTTAATCCATAAATGGATTTCCATAGGCGACATCCCATGTTTTTCTTGCCTTACATGATAAAACCCTTGGGTTGTTTCATGTAGATCTTTTCTTCTAAATCCCCGCTTAGAAATGCCGTCTTTAAATCCATTTGATGTAGCTCTAAATCAAAGTGCGCCACTAGTGCCATTATTATTCTGAAGGAATCCTTGCATGAGACTGGTGAAAATGTCTCATTGTAATATATTCCTTCTCTTTGTGTAAATTCTTTTGCCACGAGTCGTGCTTTGTATTTTTCTATATTCCCTCTAGAGTCATATTTGGTTTTGTAGGCCCATTTACAGCCTACCGTTTTGGCTCCTTTAGAAATTTCTCTAAGCCCAAACTTTGTTGGAACTCATCTTTCATGGCCTCCAGCCACTTCGATGAGTGAGAACTACTCATGGCTTCTTCATATGAAGTGGGATCATTCTCCATATGAACTCTTTCTGTATTATAAACTTTATAATCTTTAGGAATGGATGACTTTTTAACTCTTTGAGACTTTCTAGGGGCCTCAATTTCTGGCACATTCTGTGTCTCTACTTGCGGCACATCTTCTGGAGGTGGTTGTTGCAGTTACCTTTCATGTGCAATAATGGGTTGAGTCGGCTCCTGACGGACAGGTTCCGGACCTTCACTCATTGTTGCCATGTGTGGAGTTGCAACAGGTGTAGGCACCACAATCTCAGGGATTGTTGGTGGGGCAACAACAGAATGGCTTTTGAGTCATCGGATTAGGTGCATGCACCTTCTTCTCCTCAAGATCAACTTTTAGAGATGCCGTGCTCTCCCTCATCATTTCGTCCTCTAAGAAGACGGCGTGTCTTGTTTCCACAAACTTTGTGTATCTGTCTGGACAGTATAAACGAAAACCTTTTGATCTTTCAGGGTAGCCAATGAAATGGCAACTTACTGTCTTGATATCCAATTTTGCAATATTTGGGTTAAATACTTTGGCCTCAGCAGGGCTCCCCCACACCCGTAGGTGTTGTACGGAGGGCACTCTACCTGTCCACAGCTCGTACGGTGTTTTGGGCACCGACTTGCTTGGTACTCTATTGAGGATGTGAATGACGGTATTAGTGCCTCCATCCACAATCCTAATGGTAATGTGGAATAACTCATCATACTGCGCACCATATCCATAAGGGTACGGTTATGCCTTTCAGCTACTCCATTTTGCTGAGCCTCGCCCGGCATTGAATACTGGGCAACTATTCTAGTCTCCTGTAGGAACCTTGCAAAAGGTCCAGGGACTTGGCCATATGGGGTATGACGACCGTAGTACTCCCCCCCATGATCAGATCTCACTATCTTTATTCTTTTATCATGCTGATTTTCAACTTCAGCCTTGAATATTTTAAATTTATCCAAGGCTTCTGACCTTTCTTTTATTGGATAAATGTAACTATAACGGGAGTGATCATCTGTGAATGTTATGAACGAATCATAACCATCCACACTGTTCACAGCAAATGGTTCACAAATGTCAGTGTGAATAATTTCTAGTGTGCTGGTGCTGCGTGTTGCACCCTTTTTGATTTGCTTTACATACTTTCCTTTAACGCAATCTATGCATTGCTCTATTTCTGAGAACTCTAATGGAGGAAGAATTTCGGTTTTAACAAGTCTTTCTATTCTCCCCCTCGAAATATGGCCTAAACAACAGTGCCATAATTTCGATGATTCATGAGTCCTATTTCTTTTCTTTTGTGCTTTCTCCGACGCGGCAACATGTTCATTCACATTACACACAGAATATACTTTTTCACGTTTGGATAATAAATAAAGCTCATTGTGAAGGAAGGCAACACCCACACAATCATTATTAAACCATATGGCACACTTGCCATGTCCAAAATGACATTCATAATCAACTTTGTCCAAACGTGAAACACTAATCAAGTTTCTGTGTAACGAAGGAACATAAAAAACATCTCTAAGTAGAATCATGAATCCATCGGCGGCAAGCTCCAAAGGGATGTCGCCGATAGCTTCAACGTCCGCTTGGACTCCATTTGCAACTTCAATGCATCTTTGTTTCTTTGCGTAGTCCGCGTCAAAAAGAATCCCTGTAAATAATTTGCAACATGAACTGTTGCACCAGAGTCAATCCACCAAGTAGATTTCAAAAACTGTGTATACAAGGATTCATTTACAAAAGAAATGGAGTTTATACCATTCTTCGCCATTACTGACTTTAGCCATGTCGGGCAATCTTTCTTGTAATGCCCGGTCTTCTTGCAGTGGAGGCAATGTATCTTTGTGCACTGAAAAAGACTTTTGTTGATGCTGATGTTGCATGGGAGCTTTACCATGTGGCTTTGAAGGGGAACTTTGATTGCCTTGATTGAAGTTCTTTTTTTTATTATCCTTCACATAGTTCAGAGAACCACCATATGAGGATTTAATTCTGTCATCTTCTTGCACACACATGGCTATAGTCTTTTCAATATCCCGCTGCTCTAGCTGCATATTGTAGTTGACAACAAAAGTGTCAAACTCTTTTTGCAGTGAAGCCATAACCAGATGAACAAGCATTACAGGCTTAATCTCTAGATCAACATCCATGCTTAGATGCCATGTTGCTCATCCTGAGGATATGCTCTCTTATGCCATGTCCTCCTCCAGTGTACTTTTCTGTCATCAGTTGCTTTAGCAGCTGGGTAGCATATATCTTTTCAAGATACTCCCCTACGGAAGCACACTCTGCAACTGAGCCCACAACTGCGTGCTCAATTGTGTTCTTTATGAAAGACACTTTTTATTCTCAAGGGTATATGACATCTCCAATGGAGAATACTCTCTCTTCTCTTTCTCCCAAGTAGCATCATCATCTTTATCATCCCTGACTGGCTTTGTCGGTTTTGGTGGCTGTGGAGTGTCAACCACCCAGTCCACCTCAGCACAGACAAAAGCCATGTCAACTTTCTTTCTCCACTCAGTGTAGTTGTCACCTCTGAGAGTGAGCACGTCTTTGATGCATCCCATGAAGTAGTACCCTCCTAAAACCACAATGACGTGAGAAGCTAACAACAATTGCACGCATTAATCCAATGTTGGTCAAAATTAATACATACAATTGTTTGTGCAATTTAATCTATATCACCGTTGGGCAGAAAATAAAATTAAATGCACATATTAACCATTTATCATGATCATGCTATTAATGACGTTGGTCAAGAAAAAATGACATGATCCCAATTATCATAAACACTTTAATCATGTTCTTTTCATTTAAACAACACTTTTAAATTATTCGCAGCGGAAACTATGAACAAAAGTTATAAATTTGTACTTTTCAATTTCCTAAAACAAACATCTCGTTGGTTCAGTTTGAATAGGAGAAAAAATAATACCAAAAACAACAAAAACTGAGCATATACTGTAAATAAACAACTTCTGTTAATAAACAAAAGAACTTTAATGCCCAGAATTTGCCTGGCGCACGGCCTGTCGTGCCTGGCCCGAGGCTTGCCAGCCTCCCGCGGCCATCTTTTGCACTGGGCCGCCGCGCTGCGGCCCACTTTAGCGCGCACGCGGCCCGTGGCCCATTTAGGGCACACGACGCCAGCTCCGATCGCAGCCGTCCAGGCCGATCGAACGGCCATGCGCGGTTTTCGTTCATATAAGAGCCACGACCGAAACCAATCAGCCAAAAACCCTAATTCCTTTTCTTTCCCTCATGCTCATCTCTCTCTGGCGGCGGTGGCGGGAGAGACGGCCGGATTCCGCCCGCCGGCGACGGCGAGGAAGCGCGGCTCCTCTCCCCCCACCTCCCTGATCTCTTTCTGGCGAAGGCTCCCTTGCCGGTCCATGCTTTCCCCGGCCGGCGTCGTCCCCGGCCTCTTGCCGGCGTGCGCGTGCACCCGACGGTGCACGCGTCGCCGTCAAGCGGCCGTTGGCCGTGCCACTGTCCGGGCGACGGCGACGGCGACCGGCTGCGCCATGGCCGACCGGCGGCCATGCTCCCGGTGAGCTTTTAGGGTTAGTGTTTCTTTTATTTTTTCTTTTGCGTTTTCTTTCTTCTTTCTCTTTTCTACCCGAGCCAATCTACCTTTCTAACAAGCTCTGATACCAATGTTAAGTTCCTAGATAAGACTAGGCATGGATCTAGCCGATAGAAAGCTATTTCTGTGATTCAATTTGGTTCGGGATTAAGAGAGGGAGAGGAGAGAGAGAGTACCTTCTCTTTGCCTAGAGGATCCCGGCGTGGAAGACATGACGGCGAAGGAGAGACGGCGAGGGAGTGACGACGGGAACGGAGCTTCCCATCGCTGTCTGCGCAACCCTAAACCGGTAGGGATGTCGGTGGGGTGGTGGCGAACGCAGACGAACCTCGTGTTACGTGCCCTGGCCCCCCACCTCTTTATATAGCGCAGCGACAGGGGGCCGCCAACCATATTAGGTTGGGCATCCCGATCAGGACGCGTCAGATCTAGACCCGATGGGCCGTTGGGCCCACATGGTATGGAGATCACTCTAACACCAAACTCGCCGACAAAGGGAAAAATCTAGAGAGACCAAGTTGTGGTTCATCGGAAGAATCCAACGTCTGGGAACACTGTCTCGCAATGCTTTAGCCTTTACAGTACATGACCGCAAGATAACCGATTTCTAGACCTAAACTGTGAATCTTCCCTCATAAGGTTTAACTATTACAATGTCCGTGCGATGTCACGGCCCCTCAATCTTTCTGCTTTCACTTGCTTATAAAAAAGACAACAACATGATTTTGATTTTCAATAATTTTAACTTTGCCAGACACAGGAAGGCATGTCTCATGCTTGCTGGCCGCGGAAACTTTACGCCCCGTCGCGGCTGCCGTGGAGGCACATCCGGCTGGGACTCATTGCTGCGGACGTGGTGTACCAGCCATGAGAGTCGTGGTCGACCGCAAAGAGGAGCACGCCGGAGAACACCATGACACCAATGAGCAGCCTGCGGGCGAAGAAGCCGACGAGCGCGCAGCACGCCTGACGAACATGCCGACGCCGAGAGGCAGCACGCTCGCCGTGGCCGCATCCAATCGGCTGGCGTCGAGCTTGCCACGCTTTGGCTGAGTCCACGCAGCTCGGCTCCATGTAACGGTGCATGTCTACGCCGAGCCCACGTACGCACTCACTGAGCCCGTGCTTCTCATCTTCTTCCTCGCTGCCGAGGGAGGCGACCGCTGCGTTGGGAAGGAGGAGAGGAGCTGTTGGTGGATTAGGAAAGCAGAAAAGGGGAGAGGCGATGTTGGCATGCTGCTGTTGTATTTGCCAGGTCGGGAAGGAGAAAGACCGGGGACAGAACCGAGGAGGCTGACTGGACGGGTGCGTGAAATCAGGGAAGGCCGCGTGAGAAAAGGAGAGCGCTCCTGCTCTTCAGAATTTAGGAGAATCCGTTTCGTCTGTACGATGACGGCCACAAACGGACGAAGACGCACGGACCAACCAAGGAAACCTTATTCTTTTTATTATTAGGTATATAGATTAGACTCATTTTACCCAAAATATAAGACATATTTAATACTTCCTCCATCTTTAAATTCTTGTTGTGGTTTTAATTCGATTTGAACTAAAACCACAACAAGAATTTAAAAAGGAAGGAAGTATAATTAAGTTCATGTAGGTGCACACAATACGGCAAGTAAATATCTAATGAAAGGATAAATGAATTATTATGAGCAACAAGTTGATTTGACTGGGGAATAAGCGAATAAGGGGTAAGCACAAAGTACATTTGAGAAAGAATTATGAGATGCCGCCATGGTGTCTTAGTTGGAACCTTGTTAATCAGCAACGTCATTTTGATCGCTCGGTCAAACATGGGCTCCAAACTCCAAAGTCCACCAAAGCCAGCATCGAAATCTAGGCTCGAGTTTGCGCCGCCGGCTCCGTTTCTGCTACCAAGTCGATGCCCGGCACGTGGGCTGCGACGGAACCTATGCTGGAGGCGTGTCAAAGGTGCGCATCGTCAACGGGGGGCCTAGCGCGAAGCATCTCGGAGAAGAAATCCGTGAGAGCAGTCTCGTAGCCCGGCATCTTGGCGTACCCTGGGAAGTAGTTGATGTCGATGATGAAGTACCTCCGCCGGCCATCTCCGTCGAGCTCCGTCGCCCGGATCAAGTCGAAGTTGAACAGATTCAGCCCCAGCGCCCGCCGCAGCCCGCGCGAGACCTCGTCGACGAAGCAGGCGGGCGGCATCTCGACATCGTTGTCGCCGCAGATCGGGCCCCCCTTGTCGTCGGCGCCTCCGCCAGGCGCAGCGGTACTGTCGGCTGTGGGCGGCAGGTTGGAGATGTTGGCGAAGGGCACGGAGGCGTCCTGGCCGAGGTCCAGGAGGCGCTCCGCGGGCACGTCCGGCAGGCTGCGGCGCCTGACGCAGGTGGCGCGGCCGCCCACCACGTAGACCTTGAAGAGCACGCCGCCGTGGTTGACGAACTCCTGGAGCACGACGGGGGCCTGGACTTCCCGGAGGCCCTCCCGGCGGTACACCAGCGACATGGCGTGCGAGCCGGCGCTCCCGTCCACCGCCAGCGGCTTGGCGATCAGCGGGAACCGGAGCGCGCCGAGCGGATGGTCTTCTTGATCCGCGCCGTAGGAGGCGAGGGCGGCCGCGTCGTGGACGGCGACCTGGTTGGGGACGGACAAGCAGTACTCTGCTGCGGGGGCACCGGCCGCGCTGTTGACGGCGACGGGGTGGAGCTCGGAGACGACGTCGAGCATGGCGAGGCGGTCGACGAGGCGGAGGATGGCGGCGGGGGGGTCGACGACGGGGACGGATGGGTGGAGCGCGGAGAACGCCTCCAGCTGGGCGCGCCATGGCTTGTCGTAGCGCTTGTGGATGAGGAGGTCCAAGGGGCCCTGCTCTGCCAGCGGCCGCAACGCGTCCACGGCCACCAGCCGCATGCCGCGCTCCGCCGCGAGCGACACCAGGGACGGCTGGATCACGCTCTCCACCTTGCTGGGCGGCAGCGCGTAGCCGATGGTGTAGCTGTAAGCTGGGCCTGGCCCTGAGGCTGCGGACGACTGCTCGGTCACCATGACTTTGTGTTGTGTGTGCTTGTGTGCAGTCGACTAGTCGTAGTCGGCCCCTGTTCTTGGCTTCTTGCCCCGTGCAGGGCGCGCATGCCTTTTATACTCAGGGCAGCACTGGGCATCTACGTACTATCCTCCGCAAACTTAATTTGTTCACAAAGGGAATCGGCATTTGCGTGGTTGATTGGCTGGTCGACCAAGCTGAGAGATGGGGACCTTTGTACGTACGTGTTCGGTTCACCCACCGGGCATTGATGTCGATCGCCTTCCACGTTCTTTCCCCACCATTCGCACGGTCCTCGTCGATCTCCTCCCTCCCTCGATCCATGTAAAAGCGGGCCAACTTTACAGGTTTTTTACTTTTACATCGATGGCGAGAGCTGACGTGCGGCGAATAACCGGCGGTCACTACCTTGATCCGTCGAGGACGCGCAAACCTAAACATGCAATGGAACGTTTTCTAGTTGCGACAACCTATGCTTTTATCTTGTTTCCGTATAGTCGATAGCATATAGTAGCAAATTCGCGACGTATTCGATAGAAGCCATCTTTCTAGTGCTTGGGAAAACCATTGTAAAATGTTTAAAAAATTTCAAAATAATTGCATATGCTAGGGAAGTGATGTTTTCCCTCCTATCCATAATAAGTGCTCAAAATTAATACAACTTTGTACTAATTTTGTACTAAACCTGAGACATTTATTACGAATGTGAGGGAGTATGCGTGTAAAATTTCAAGTTCAAATTCAATCTCGTTTAACGACAATGAAAAAAAAATTCAACACGAGGTTCTCCACTATTTGACACTTTTCACTTGTATGTTTTTTTATACCTTCTAGATGTAACTGAGTTTCGACTTGAAATTTTGCATGTTTGCAAAACATCATATATGCAACATATGGTATTTTTTTCTTGTTTCTATAACTTTCAAACATAATTTTTATGAAGTTAGTTTGAACTGCACTGTAAGGATGGTTTTCAGTACCTGATGTTCTTGACTAGAGTATGTATAGTGGTGAGTACTTACTACTTGATCAATACTTGACCCAAATCCCACCCTCACAAAGAGTCTAAGAACTTGTAATGTAGTTGGTTGTTAACTGACGGTATGCATCTTATTTCCTCTCTTCTTTTTCCCACTCTTATGAAGTTTGCACCGAATGGAGGTTTTCAAGGCGGCGTATCCGGTCAAAACCAACTTTACAGTGCAAATTTCATCGAAAAAAAGTTCAAAATATTCTCAAAAAATTACATATGTTAGAAAAGTGATGTTTTACGTATGTTTAAAATTTCAGGTCAAACTCAATTGTGTTTTCTTGATGAGATCTAAATTAAAATCGGATCAACTTATTAAGCTTTGAGGTCAAGCGAAATCGAGTTGAGCAACGAGCTACCTGTTTAGCTCACAAGTTTCGAGTTAAATTTCCAACGCCAGTTAGAGGTACTGTTTAAATATATTTGAGAGAGTAATTAGTGTTGTTTTTTCGTTTTCCTCTTAAATTTACTCGATCTCCTTCCAAGAAAAATATATGGAGGGCACCTCACCCGGCTCCTGCTCCCCCCTCCTTGTGTCTGCGCTGAGTAGCCCCCTGCTTGCCCTCCCCATCTTTGTCCTCGGATAGAAGTGACCACATGTTGAAGCAGCATGACAATGACGTCTAAATGACTTCGAGATATGGCTTTTCTAGTGGAGACGGTCATCTACTTTACTTCTAAAATAAATAAGACAACCCATTGTCCTAATTGAAACAATTTGCTGCTGGTTTTGTAGAGATATTTTAAGCTTCTTTGGCTCTTTTTTTCTTCCCAAAACAGTTTGTTCTTGTTTAATTCTCCTATGGAAAATTATTAGAGTACTCTCTAATTTATCCATGAATTTTACTGTAGGTCATGGAGCGGGTATCACTAACTTCAAATGATAAGATGTCCTACCTTCATTTGAGTCAAATTTCTTAAAATTGATCACGTTTATAGAAAAACCATTTTTTTAATACACCAAGATGGTGTATTATCAATTTGTTAAACAAAAGCTGCGATGTACTCCCTCCGTCCCATATTAAGTGACTCAAAATTGCCAAAATTTGAATGTATCTATGCCTAAAAAAACGTCTACATACATGTAATAAAAAGTCAGTTAAATGGGACGCAGGGAGTAGCAAAGTCCAGACACAAAACATGCCCTTAGCTGTTTCTCTCCACCCTAAAGTATCAAACACAAAAGAAACACCTAAACGGCATTAATGCCAGCCTGTCACCAAAGACCACATCTATGGCACTAAATTAGTCTCAATAAATCTACCGAGATATATATCGTCATAATATACTATTCAATACACCTCCTTATTTTTATGAAAAACATAAGGACGGTCCACATCATTCCATACCAGTTCATAAAAAAGGACACGATGGACATTAAACAATATTTCCTTCTCTCCTTTACGTCCGGCTCCGGACAACACTCGGTGGTTTTGATTTTGGCAGAGATTGCATCGTTGGATCGTCACGAAATTTTACGAAATAGTAGTAGACACAATTGCACTCAATCACAAAGAAGGGATCGGTGAAATATTTCTTGAGCCGGCGGAAAACAGGCAAACAAGTTGGATGTTCGTGCTGCCCCACACAGACAGGGGAAATACAAACAGCACTGGCTGTTTTGAAGTTTTCCGGAGATTCCATCGTTGGATCGTGATGAAATTTCACATTGTAGTAGTAGACAAAATTATGCATAATCCCACCGAAGGGATCGGCGAGAACTTTTTTGAGGCATCGGAAAACATGTGAACAAGTCGGATGTTCGTGCTGTCCCGCACGGTCGCGAGAAATCCAAACAACACGCGGTATTTTGAAGTTTTCCAGAGATTCTACCGTTGGATCGTAATGAAACTTCACACAGTTGTACTAGACACAATTTCGCACAATTCTACCGAAGGGATCGTTAAAACATTGTTCAAATCATCGGGAAAACATGTGAACATCGTGATATCACGCATGGCCGCAAGAAATCCAAACAAAACTCGGTATTTTGGTATCGGTTGGAGATTTCACCGCTAGATCGCGACGAAATTCTAAACAATCTCATGGAAGGGATCGTCGAAACAGTTCTTGCGAGAGAAAAAGGAGACATGAAGAAGGAAAGAGCAGGCAACTGGAGAGCAAGAGAAAGAAGAAAGAAAAACATGAAAAGACCATTCTACCTTTCTAAGTTTGGGAGGAGGAGGGGGGCTATTAAATCAGGTCTCTGTACTTATTTGATATTGTAAATATTAATTTATTTTTCTGTAATATTGGATAATTTTTTAAAGATTTAACTTAGGAAAAACCTAAAACATTTTATAATTTGAAACAGACGGAATACGATTTTTATACAGTGTTACAACCTTGCCGGCACAACTTTTTCTCTGATTTTGGCAGGCCGGCACAAGTGATGTACTACATGGAAAGAAGTTGCGACTTTACGTGCGCATCGTGGTGCGAAATTAAAAGCCCTTGATTCCATCCCAACATGGTGATCAACTGGTGAGGCTGCCAATAACAAGCATATGCGCCCTTTTACCTAGATAGATATTCCTTTCTCGCACTTCCGTATGAATTATGCATATTTATTCGTCGGCGAGCAATTCCGTTCCATCATTATTCTCTTAAATTTGTTAAAAATAAATGTATTTATTCTTACAAAACGTCTACATATATGTAATATTCTGACAAAAATTATATAACGGAGAGTAGTTAGCATCGCGGTTCGTGGTGAGAATATGCCCGGCTGCCCGCGTTGCCGAGTCATCCATATTCCATCATACCCTATATTATCTACTTTGCTTTAGCTGTTGATGTGTGCTTTATTTTATACTGCAGGTTGTAAATGTATGGACGTACGTGAATGGCGTTTCCCCTGCAGTCCTGCTTTGCGGTGAAAAGCAAGATATCGGCAGATACGCGACCTCTTTCTTCCCACTCGCACTGACTTATGATATAGAAAAATGCTTTCCTTCGTAACGAGCACGGCTTATTAATAAAGCTGGGCCTTTATGCGTATATACAAGGCAAGAAAGTGGTATGCTCAATATGCTACTCTTTTCGGTTCTAAATTGTTATCGAAATATTACATGTATCCAAACGCTTTTTAAAAATAAATATATCTATATTTGATAAATTTGAGTCATGGGACAATTAGAAGACAAAAGTATGAGCATAGGCCACAGGGTGTATCCCGAGGTTTCAGCAGCTGACAAATTATCGGATGGATGGGACTAGAGTTAGAGTCCACGTGATGATCTTAGCACATAAAGAATGCATTGAAAATAATACTCTCTCCGTTTCAAAATAAATGACGTGAAATCCACATCACTTATTTCGGAACGAAAGGAGTAGTAAAGTGACCTGGTCTTTCCGAGAGACCACGTGCATCATCATGATGTTTTTAAAACTAATCTCAAAGCATGAGACGTGAGAAAAAATAATAATCATGATTATAATACAAGAATTTTTCTACATATTATAAGATGGACATGGTCTTATACATGATGAGAAGAGAGCAAGTGTCTTTTTTAAAAAAAATTTGGAGAGAGCAGGTCTCTTAGGATTATTTCCGGAGCCATTGATCAATGGCATCCACAAGTAGGTTTGGGTGTGTAAAAACGGCAAAGAAAATACAGAACTGGCTATACTCTGCATGGCCCAATACGCGGCCCAGCAGCTACTCGAGGGGTCTTTCGCCTTCCTCTCCGTACCGATCAGCGTGCGCAAGCCAGCCTCTCGTCTGGCGACACGTCGTTTCCTCTCAGAAAGGAAAAGAAGCCTGCTAACAAAAGAAACGGAAAGAAGCACCAAATTCTGGCGACACCATTTATTAAGCGCCGGCCCACCACCCACAGGGTCTCGACTTCTTCTTCGCGAGTCGGCGATGCCGCCGCCTCCAAAGCCTGATGATTCCGTGCTCTTCTTTTTTTTTCGAGAAGGCCAAGTCATATATTAAAATCAACCCCCTTACAGAACCATCTCTAAAGTAAAAAAAAAATTACACACAAGTTCTTGTAGGTAAATATCGTTGTCTTCCTCCTGCACTCGCCGGTGGCGCACCGTGAGCGAAGCTCGATGCTGCCTCTGGACCTCCGAACCACGTCGGTGCCAGGAAACCGTTGTTGACGTAGCAGCCGGGAAGTCGCTGGTCGGAGCCAGAAGACGCGGGCGACAGTGATCTGAGAAATAGACAACCGTCCCCGAGAAGAAAACGGCGAGAGGGTTGGATGACCATCCCAAATCCGGCCAAACGGATCCGAGAAGACCTGGCCGCACTAACTCCATGATGAGGTCGAAGCTGGCCGAATCTCATCGATCGGAAAAGCAACCAATAAATCGATACGCGTAGACGACCTGCAAAACACAAACACATAACCAGATCCATCACTCCCGAAGAGTAGCGACCAACCGTCACGCACTCCTCAACGCCATCGGCAGGATCGCCGTCGACGAGGTGGACGAGGAGTCGGGAACACCTTATTCTTGACCTGCACAGTACCACCATCACCACCATAGCTCGGCTGCCGGTTGACCAAATCCTAATTTTTTAGAAACTACTGTATCACCAAACGTAGAAGAAGGAGGGATGTCCTTCCCGGCCGTTGGGGAGTGGCTAGGGCACAACGCTTTTTTCTATCGAGAGATAATACTTCGACTCTGTGCTCTTCGCTGGGGTGTCCCTTGTTCTCGGCGTCGCCTGCACCGTCCCCTCCTCGGCACCCGTGTCCCCTACACCGTTGCCCTCTTCCCCCTCAGCGTCGCCCTATGATCGCTAGGTATGTTTCGCCCCTCCTTCACCCGTTGTTTCCTTCTATTCAATCATTCTTCCCTCTGTTGTCAAAGGAAGATTCTGAATGATACAATATTGTTCCTGTTCCTTCTAATCTAAATAAGTAGTACTCGGTAACTTCGTGAAATTGTGTGGTACTACAGTATTTTCGTGTGGTACTACAGTCTTTGAATAATGGACGTTGCTAGGGGGTGCTCGTGCACTATTTGATCCCATGTAGCGCACACCCTATATATATGGAAAGTTCGTTGTCCCCTTTCCTAAAATAGAAAATCTCTGTGTCCCAGTCCGTTCGCGCGCATGACCATCGGGGCCAACCCGCGCGGCCCCCCTCCCACGCGAAGTTCTGGTCCCGCTGTCCCGTACAATAAAAAAAGCAAAGCAAAACAAACCCCGCCCTCCCCCGATCAGATTCGTCTACTTCGTCCCCCAGCTCGCATCATCTCCTTCTCCCACCACCTTTTTCCCGTGAACATGCTCTACTTTAGCTGAAGAAAAAAGGAGAAAAGATTGATTGGAGGTATTTTGGCAATGACACCGATGTGCAATTTCTTCCCAGCAAACGTGTATCAAACATAAGCAAAAACCCTAGCAGATCAAACCTGATTCCTAACCAAAAACTGCTTGATTCTGCAACCTCTCCCCTCACTATGTCATATGCATCCATGATCCTACACCCATAATTGAAAATCTGGTTCAGGAGGAAACTTGGCATGCGTACAAAAACATATATTTTCAGCAAAACAAAAACACATGCAACAACTCATACCAAAAAGGCAACCCATACCAAAAAGCAACTCTGAACCTGTCATGTAAAATAAAACTGCACAAAGGGAGTATCACCTGTACAGGTCATTTTTAGCTTTTAGTTTCCAGCAACAATTTGAAAGCAAACCCTGAACCTTTCAACTACAAAAAACTAAACAAGCAGTAGCTCCGGTGCATACAAGGAGTAGTGTGGTTTTCATCCAGAAAAAATAGTTTCCAGCACACATATGCTGAATCCCCCAAAAAATGTACAAAGCCTCCTGCTAGGTAGATTTTTTTTAGTTTTCAGCCACTCATTGGAAGCAAACACTGAACGTGTAAACTACCCCCGAAAAACTAGTTGCCAGCACACACATGCTGGATCCCCCGATATTTTTGCTAGCACACACCCAGCCTACTAGAGTCTTTTGCTTCTCACCATAAACTTCTGGAATTGGATCAACTGGAATCAGATCCTTTTGTACAAGCCGCCTCCTGCGACGAGGCACTAGATTCCCTGTTTCAGTATCTTCGGGTACCCCCATGCTCCTTCATCCTCTATTATGTTCATGGTAGCTGTTACAAAAAACATGAAGCACAAGTTAAAAGCAACCTCTTAAAAACAGCCATTGGAAAAAACATTAGTGCAGCAACTAAATGCAAAGCACATACTGAATCTACAAAAACTGAACACCTAGGCGACTCCTGGCCGAATTTGCCAAATCTGTCATGCAAAATGCGAGTAAAGTCGGAGAAGTTGCTCAAAGAGACTAAAAGCAACTTATCATTAACAGCATGGGCATTTCTAAAAATGCATTTTCAAAATCTATATAGTCATGCAAATTTTCAAAGGCACCTTTGCAAAATCTGGTTATGTACGTAAGCAATTTAACCTTTACATTTCGCAACTTTTGTATTAACGTTGGACAACTTTATAGTACAAAAACATAGCTAGATATTTGCAAAGTCTATATAGTGCGGGCAACAATTTATGCTGGTTAGTGCAAATTACAGAGGCGCCTTTGCAACTCTGGTTAGAACATTTCGCAATTTGACCTTCACATTTGCAACTTTAGTATTAACCATGAACAACTTTAGTATAAATCCGTAGATAAATGTTTGCAACATAAAACTGTAGGCAAAAATCAATGTTGCCAACTTATCCTCAAAAAATTGTTACTATATTAGACCTAATGCACCCATAATTGCCTAGGGACTACTTTAGTGTTAAGAATGCAACAAAAAAAATATCATAGGCAAGAATCTTTTCCACATATCTGTATGAATATGTATGCAAATAAAAATGTTGGGTACCGTAAAAAACACATAGGTAAAATTTTGCAAAATCTGCAAGCAAAAGTTAGTGTTGGGTACTGCCAATTTCGGATACACATTAGCAAAAACTACTTAGATAAAAAAGCAACTAAATTGACTACTATACATCTATATGGATCAACTACACTGTGGGCAAATTTAGAAGAAGAAAAAAGGAAAAATCAACTATATTGATCGTTATGCAGCTATTCCAAGGAACTATTTATAGCTATTAGGAAAAGCAAATACATCGGAAAAAGGCATATAGTATAGGTGTTATGGGCACATGTATTGGAAAACAAAAAAACAACTAAATCGACTACTATGCATCTATATGAAGCAATTATATATAGAAATGGCAACTATATTGTGGGCACATTTATTATAAGAAAAAAAAGAAAAGCAACTATATCAACCGTTATGCGGCTATGTCAAGCAACTATTTATAGCTATTAGGAAAAGCAAATACTTAAAAAAAGGCATATACTATGGGTGTTATGGGCACATTGTCATTATTAGAGAAAAAAGAAAGAAAATGGCAACTATATCAACTTCTAGGAAGCTATGTCAAGCAACTAATCTTTGAATAAGTTGCTTTCAGTCTAAGTAAACAATGGTTGAAAAATAAAAAAGCTGATCAGCCATGCGCTACTTCTCAAAAAGGTTGGCTTGTGAATACAATTTATAGAAAAAATTGACTAATCAGAAAGCAACTTATTAAGTGAAAAGGGTGCTACACTTAGTCTAGAAACTTCTAACTCAACACATCATCAGCCTTGTATTAGTTACCGGACTATAAGTTGCTTTTACTTCAGCAAGGTTGATTAGTCCAGGCAACTTGTATTCACACAAAAATGAAATGGGAAAAGACTGCATAGTTAAAACATGCAACTCCTACTCAGTAATTGAGCATAATTGTTTACTCAAGAAAGAAAAATAATGCATACCAACTACAAGCTAAATTAACATACAAAAGATGCATATCCATAAAAAACGCACCTTCGAAATGCATATCCTAATAGGTGTTTCAGCTCTTAATTTACAATACCCTAGTCTATTCAAAAGCAAACTCACCCCCTGTCGCCGCCGACTTCCCCGACGACCACGCCCCTAATCCGCTGCACCTCTCGATCCGTCCCCCCGATGTGCCGAACCCAAGTCGGCAGACAAGTGCAGACAGTTAGATATAGCTGGCAAGTTGAAGCAAAAACCTGTAAGGAAGCGAGTCGATTTGGTTGTCGCAGCACATGCAGCAGGTTCCTTTTCTCGCTAGCTTCCGTTGCGATCCATCATCGTCTTCAAGTGTCCCTAAGTTGAGAATTTAGAGTCTGTTGTCGGACACACTGAGCTATACTGGAACTACTACCATAGAGGCTCAAAGGAGAGTAATAGATGGACCTTGATTGTACTAGATGGGTAAGCGCGCCTTGCCGCGCCGGATAATAGTAGCTCAACAATGTTCATTCATAATATGTATACACTATTGAGGCAACATGATAACTTGTTACAAAATTAGTCAATAAGCATATGCAAAAAAGAAAAAACACAGCAAAGTATACTCCGTGAATTGTATCAAACTGTGAGCATAATCGTCCAGCTATCTAACCACCCTTGTAGGCTTCTTTTGACCACCGAAGATGCCAAAACAATAATATGGACCAAAAAGAAAACATGATTCTATTGTCCCACATATTCTAAGCTAAGAGTTCTCTAA
Source organism: Brachypodium distachyon (assembly GCF_000005505.3). Classification (NCBI taxonomy): domain Eukaryota; kingdom Viridiplantae; phylum Streptophyta; class Magnoliopsida; order Poales; family Poaceae; genus Brachypodium; species Brachypodium distachyon. The sequence continues at coordinate 44,238,264 of NC_016133.3, read as the reverse complement.
ATACAAATCAAGTCAGAGTACGGAACATTAAAGAACATTACATAATCCTATAAAGATTAAATATAATGGATCAATAGGTTTTCGGCGATTATTACCAGCAGCCTCGTTTATTCCTTATCATCAAAGTTTACTACTCCCTCCGATCCATATTACTTGTCTCAAATTTGCCCAAACATTGATGTATCTATATTTAAAAAGCATATATATAGGTAATGTAATATTTCGACAAGTAATTCCGACCGGACGGAGTACCAAAACACATCCCGACTTCATTGTGACTTTATATATCATTGGAAATTAGAGGAGCCACCATTTCTGATCTCATTGGGCTTCCATTTAAGAAAAGCCTTCAAGAATAGAAGTATGTTAAGATGCAAAAATGTTGTAGCTAAACAAACTGCAAAGGTATATCAAAATTACAAACCACACACTCTTAACTTCAATATCAAGCTAGCCATTATGTTCTATTTGGGTTGTGGAACTCCAAAGCAATTGCTAGCTTTGAAGCAAAATATATTCATCAGACAATTATCATGATGTTACAAAATAACCTAAAGAAGAAAATAGTAGCCTTGATTGTATGTTTAATATTGTAACACTCCTGAAGAATTATGGCATAATCTATTTATTTAGTTGACAACATAGAGAGGAAAAAAACTTAAATGACTAAATAGTCAAAGCACCGAAACCATTCCTCGATGAACTCTTTGTGCTGACTCTTTTCTTTGTTCGATGCATTGGATATCTACATTAATGTAAGATAAACATGGAAGATGTATAACATTATATTAGCAATAAAAATGCAAATCTATACAGAAAGGTAATAAGGTTGCAATACTTACTAAAACTTAAAATACTTGTTTTCTCAAAGCATAAGATTAGTTACAAAATCTCAACCTATGTTTAATATATGTCAGCTCCCTAAAATTACTGGTAAGAAGTTAGCTAAAGAAATACAAAGACATAATATTTTTCAGGTAAAACCAAATATAATACGTACTCACAGCGAATTAGTCAAACAACACACAATCTCATTTTTGTAAGATAAAAAATAACTCTCATTATGTCACTTGTGAAAAGATGAAAATATTTAGTGCTCTCTGATACTGAGTAAATAGTAGCTATTGATCTTATGGATGGTAACAATATCGAAATCAAAAGAACCTTGCAAAGCTAAAATTCAACTTCCAATACAGAAATATTATAAAAGTAGGTAATCTACACACGAGTGAGCTTCCTAACCAACTATGTCACCGAATGACAAAAGATGAGACTATATAAAAAATTGTGCAAACTGTATCCACGCAAAGTACCTCCAGACATAAGGGAGAGGACTGGGAGGTAGCAGGGGTATTTCAACATACACATGATGTACATAAAGAGCATGGACATGTAGACGGCCAGCCAAGCAAGTAACCTTCCTCCAACTGGGAGTTCAAGGAGTGTCGATATCCAAGTTGTTGAGGATGTTGTAGTGGTCCCATAGCTCCATCTTGATCTCTATCAACGCCACCACTGCAGTACAGCCATGGGAAAGCTCAGCTTCACCAAATCATAGCAACAAAGACTGCGGAAAAACTCTGCAGCTATGACAAAGAAGCACGAGCAACCGAACCACATCGTCACATCTTATTGTGATTCTCTATATCAGGGGTTCCCAAAAACAAAACCTGCTTGTTACCCTCCTATCTCCTGTCATTTCTAGCTAATCACAAATTTATCAAAAAGATCAGAAGCACCCAAACATGTCCAAGACAGTGGTAAGGAACAGCCTAACAAACATGTTATGCTAACAGGGAAGGAAGTGGCTTCTCTTACATCTAATAACCAAAAATACTAATTAAGCGGCCTAAAACGACACAAACTACATAGGCAGCATCTCTTTTTTCTATCAAAGCAAGCATAAAGCAGTAACAAAAATTATATACCAATGCGAGCAAAAACAAAATAACCGAGGAGCGCGTGAATAATGCATTTGGCTCACCTCCAGATGAAAAACAAGTCGAACAGAGAGGATCCCGTCAGAAAACCAGAAACCGTATCTATATGTCCTCCGAGCAGATCAACCAAACCTGTATAGCAACGAAAAGAAAAGAACATCAGTAGAGGAATTCACAGAAGAGGAGGAAGGACAAGATCAGTGAGGCCATGGCGTTGCTCGCTGGCGGAGAAATACCTGGCGCCGTCAGACATGGGAAGAGGGGGATGTTTCTCCAAGTGGTCGGTTTGTCCATCTGCCACCCCGTGGTTCCCCTAATTTCTACTCCCCGTTGTCTTCTCATTTCCCCATGTTTACGCTATCAGAGACCAGACATGTCACATGAATATTCTTCAGAAAGATTCAGTTAGCTAGTCCGCATCGTAAAGGTCGTTCCGCTCCTCTGCTAGCTCGCTCGTCAGACGCCGATCATATCAGAAACAGCAAGAGCAAATCGGAGGCAGCGACCAGCTAGTGGCGGTAATATAGTGCAAAACTACAGAAGCTGGCATGCATATCGTCTCGTCTGCTGTAACAACACATGACAGAGACAGAGCACAAAGCTATCATCACAATAAAACTGGTTTTGCACTATTGGGCGTAAGAAACTGTCGTATCACTAGCCCACGGAGTACCATTGATACGAGACGCGTGGGTCGCAAGTAACAAAGTCCCGCCAGGTTAGCCTCTTGGGAAGGATAGACCCGAGAAGCCCGCCTCAAAGAGACGGTCATTGGCGAAGACAAAGCCAAGAACCGGAACAAAAGAAGCACCCGCTTCGGTGTGTACCTGGGAATTCTGGTCCTGGGAAGTGGAAGGAACGTTGTCCCAGCAACTGGCTGGGTGCGCTAGCCGGGAAGGAGCTTCCAGCAACCCGCGCTCGGGGGTGCAAGTGGGGCCCGCAGAACAGTGGAGACAGGACAAAACAGCGGACGCAGTGTATTTAATGCACCGACAGGAATCACATCGGCAAGGATAGTCTTGCTCAGCAAGGCTAGAGCGTCTAACCTATAATCCATTTTTGTCTACCATGTACAGTGGCTTGGGCGCTGCATGGCGCCCAGCGTGGATCAGCAGTAGTATGAATTTTGTGACAATGACACGCGTATAGGAAACGTGTCACGCTGCATGCATTGGCACCTGTGGTATCCCATTGACTATAAAAGGAGGACCAATGCCACCGGTCAAAGGGTCCGAACCCCAGTTAGTAGAGTATTGATCCTGTTCATAGCAAAATCTCTCAGAGAACAAGTAGCTCCCCCGGGAACTCCCCGGGGCAACCTGTAAGAACACACACACATTTTTTGTAAATACAACTCCAAGAAGGACGTAGGGTGTTACATCTCCGGGTGGCCCGAACCTGGGTAAACTCACGCGTCGACACTTCGTGTCTTTCGTCACGTCGGCAATCGCCGGGGCAATCGACTCGCCCTCCACCGAACCAAAGAAGGGGGTGCTCAGCATCCCCGGTGCCAGAGATCCGTGCTCCGACATCTGGCGCGCCAGGTAGGGGGCATGCAGAGAACTTCGGGTGACCGCCGACGTCATCGGCTACGTCATCGTCTTCGTCATCAGCTTCTTCGTTGGCTTCTTCATCAACGACATCGTCCATGACTAGCTCGCCATGCCACCCAAGAAGGCAGACAAGTCCTGGGTCGACTTGCGCGACTCACTAGCCCTGCGCACTCGATCCCACGGCGCCACGCGTGCGTCGCAAGGCCAAGGGGACCCTGGTCCCCTCAACGGCAGCAGCAGCAACCGCAACTGCCACCCCCACCTCCTCGGGCGTCGACAGACAACCATCCGAGGGGGCCTGCGGCGCCTAGCGCCGAAGCCAATCGCACGGGCGACCTCAACGTCTCACGTGCCAGCGAGCTCACTCACTCACGGGCTGAGGAAGCGCAGCAACAACTGTGCCGCGACCACAGCGCGTCGCGTGCGACGCCAACGGATTCTCGGCCCTCACATCCGAGGGCATTGGGCGACCGGGCGGATGGCAGCCGGTCGGAGAACCGGCAGCCCCCCACCCAAACCTCGGCGGAAGCCATCATCGCTGCGCGTGTCATGGTGCGCTACGAGCCACCGCAAGGCACGCCAGCACACGACGCGTGGAGCGCGAAGCTGGATGCGCTCCTCGCACTCGCTGCCCAACAACCGCAAGGTGAGGGAGGCCCAGCTGGTTCAGACCGAGGACAGAACCCGGGACGCGGAGACGCGCCCCGCGTCTCGGGGCATGGACAACATCCCCCACCATCGGGAGGACAAGGTGACGAGGATCCCGAGGACTACTCGGACTCGTCGCCGACCGTCACGCCAGGTGACGCGCGGGGCGTCCTGAACGCCCGCCGGCAGGAGGATCTCCGCCGGCGTGAGGTGGAGCGCCAACGCCCAGAGGAGAAGGAAAACCCATGGGCGCCGATGACGGCTGCGCCGCGTTCTCTCACGAGCTGCGTCGGGTGACATGGCCATGCAAGTGTCGAGCGCCAGCGCTCGGGACGTACGATGGGACCGTGAATCCCAAGGACTTCCTCCTGACCTACACGTTGGGCATGCACCCCATCGGTGACGACAACAAGGTCAGGACCAACTAGTTCCCGATGGTCCTAAAAGGATCAGCGAGAACCTGGTTGCTCAACCTGCCCGCCGGGTCCATCGCCTCCTGGGTTGACCTGCGCGAGCCAGTTTGTTAACACGTTCCAGGGTGGCTACAAGCGCCCATGAACCATGGCGGAGCTGCACACGGTAGTGCAGAAACCGGGGGAGATTTTGCGGAACTTCACCAACAGGTTCTCCAACATCTCCTAGTCCATCCCAGAGGCGGAAGTGGCTGCCATCATCAACACTTACGCCATCAACGTACGTGACCCGAAGATGCGTGAGAAGTTGAACACGCACCGGATCCGGACCACGAGAGATCTCTACGCTCTCGCGCACAAGTGCGCGATGGCCGAGAAATGGCGCTTAGCACCCGAGCTTGCCGCCAAGGCGGCGGCAAACCCACCCGAGGGCTCCGGGAAGAAGGGCTCCCGGAAGCGCGCCGGAAGCAAGTGCTTGCCGCGGAACCGGGGGCTCCCCAGAGGCCCACCAAGAAGGCTGCGTCAGCGGGAGCATCGGGTAGCAAGCCGGCGGCGGCCGCCCGCCGCCCGCTGCCCCATCCACACCAACGCCACCCAAGATACGCAGGACTGCCGCACTCTCCAGACCATCAAGGAGAAACGCGAGGAGCGCCGTGCTGCCGGGGCTTGCTTCAACTGCGGGGATATCGGGCACCTCTCCCGAGATTGCCCGAACAACACCCACAACAGAGCGGGACGGGTCGCAGCCGGCGGCGGCGACAAAGAAGAACCCGCGCGGGGTCGCGGTCAAGCCTGCAGTGGCAAGAACCGGCCTCCCCGGGGACGCGACAAGCCTCGCGCCGAGCAGCGCGAGGACGACTGCAGTGACAACGCCGACGAGCCCGGCTTTCAGGAACCCCGCGACGTCGCCTGCATCCACGGGGGAGCATACGCTCTCACATGTCACGCTACCGTTAAGCGGCTCACACGTGAGGTTTGCGCCCTCCTCCCCAGCGTGGAGTTGCAACAGCCGTTGAGGTGGTCGCATGTGCCAATCACCTTCAACTCGGACGATCACCCGATTCGTTCCTTGGGATCAGGGGTACTGCCCTCGTGGTGTCACCGATCATAAACAATGTGACGGTGACCAAGGTATTGGTGAACAACAGGGCAAGCCTTAACCTCCTATCCGCCAAGTTGGTAGAGAAGCATCAGCTGCCTTTGGAGCAGATGAAGCCCACCGACCCGTTCCGAGGAATCAACCCCGAAGAGGTGCAGCCCATGAGGCGAATCACGCTCCCGGTGACCTTCGGGTCTCGGGAGGCGTTCCGGACTGAGCACATCGTTTTCGACATGGCTCACACCCCATTACCGTACAACAGGATTATTGGTCGGCCGGCGCTGATCAAGTTCATGGCGGCAACCCATTGCGCCTATGGCGTGATGAAGATGCCGTCAACGTACGGTGTACTCTCCATCAAGTGCGACCTGAAGCACGCCGCTTGGTGCGTGGGCGAGGTCGTAAAGGCCTCCGCAGTGGCGGATCCTGGCGACTACGACGTTGCTGGAAACGAGTATCCACTTGCGGGTGAACAGCCCGTAGAGAAGAAGGCACGAGCCACTCCCGGACAGGACATCGGGGGCAGCTCCATCTCCAGCCCGCGTGTTAGCAAGGGCATGAAGCTAAAGGAGGAGGGTGCCAAGGTCAAGAAGGTGCCCGTGCATGCTGGCAACAAGGCACGTACCGTCTCCATCGGTGCGAGCCTCGGCGACAAATAGGAAAGCGCCCTCGTTGCCTTCCTCCGGGAGAATTCTGACATGTTCGCTTGGGAGCCGTCAGATCTTCCCGGAGTCCCCAGAGAGGTGATCGAGCATAGGCTGGCGGTGCAGCCAGACGCGCGGCTCGTCAAGCAGAAGGTTCAAAGGCAAGCGCAGGAACGCAAGGACTTCATCCAGCAAGAACTGGAGAAGCTCAAAAACGCCGGGGCGATCAGGGAAGTGTTGTACCCTACTTGGTTAGCAAATCATGTTGTAGTACCTAAGGCTGGAAATAAATTGTGCATGTGTGTAGATTTCACTGATCTCAATCGTGCATGTCCTAAGGACCCCTTCCCTGTACCCCGGATCGATCAAATAGTAGATTCCACAGCAGGTTGTGAGTCTTTATGTTTTCTGGATGCCTTCTCTAGCTACCATCAGATTAAGATGGCGGTCGAAGATGAGGAGAAAACAACGTTTATCACCCCGGTTGGCTGTTACTGTTATACATGCATGCCTTTCGGGCTGAAGAACGCGGGCTCGACATTTCAGCATGCTTTGCGCGAGTGTCTGGGACCCCAATATCGAGGCCTACATGGACAATATCATCGTCAAGTCGTGGCGTAGGGACTCGCCCATCGGCGACCTGCAGGAGACATTCGATAATCTCCGCAGGATCAAGCTCAAGCTTAACCCCGAGAAGTGCACGTTCGGCGTGGACTCGGGGCACTTGCTGGGCTTCTTGGTGTCTCACCGGGGAATCGAGGCTAACCCACAGAAGATCGAGGCAATCGAGAAGATGGAGGCACCCCGCAAGGTTAGAGACGTCCAGCGCCTCAACGGTTGCGTTGCGGCGCTCGGGCGTTTCATCTCAAGGCTGGGCGAGCGAGCCCTGTCTTTCTTGAAGGTAATGAAGAAGAAGGGCCCAATCAATTGGACCCCCGAGGGGGAAGTGGCGTTCCAGGACTTGAAGCAGTACCTGAAGTCGCCGCCAGTCCTCATCGCTCCTAAGCCAGGCGAGACGTTGCTGCTGTACCTGACAGCGACAGATCAGGTAGTGAGCTCCTTCTCGTTGCCGAGAGGGAAGAACAAGTCCCGAGGGCTGAAACAGGGGGGCCGGGGGCTCCCGGCGAGCCGGAGGAACCCCCGGCTACCACCTTTGCCCCGGGAGCCGAGGGGCAGTCCACTTAGGCTGCCCTCCTCGACATCAAGCGCCTGATTGTTCGCAGGGATTCACAACTCGTGATAAACAAGGTGAACAAGGACTATGTCTGCCCCCAAATGGCAGCGTACGTGGAAGAAGTGCGAAAACTGGAGTCCAAGTTCAAGGGACTTCGGTTTGAGCACGTGAACCGCAAGGACAACTTTGTTGCGGATGAGATGAACTGTCCAAGTGGGCAGCGGAACGCAGCAAGGTGCCTCCTGGGGTGTTCGTACAGAGGCAGTTAAATCCCTCTGTCGATCCCAAGACGGCTGCCGACGAAGCCCCTCCGGCAACCCATGGAGACCCCGCAGCTGCGGGGCACCATGCCACCAAACTCGTGGCATGCACGAGCCGGGAACCGCCACCCTGCAGGGCGGATATTGTTAGCTGCCTCAGGGACGGGACCCTCCCGGAGAAAGACATTGCCGCGGAGCGAGTGGCCTGGCAAGCCAAAATGTACACTCTGGCGGATGGGGATCTCTACCGGAGGCGTCCTAACGGAGTTATGCTCCTCTGCGTGCCCCAGGAGGAACAGCGCACGCTGCTGGAGGATATCTATCGAGGCACATGCTCGCTTCATGTGGCCTCCAGGGCGCTAGCTGGAAAAGCATTCCGGCACGGCTCAAGATGGCAATGGGGCCCCGAAACCCGAAAACCCACGGGTTTTTACCCCATTAGGGGACAGGTTTTGGTCAAATTCAATCCCCACGGGTTTGCTCATGGGTCAAAAGTGAAACCCAACGAGTTTCACAGGTTCAAACCCGGTCCAGCACTCCCCGAACCCGGTACCCGTGAAACCCATGAAGACTCAATATGGCCCATAAAAATGGCCCGATACAGCCCATATTTCTATCCCAAATGCCGTTGTTATATGTGAGAACTATATGATATTGTTATATGTGTGAAATGGTGCCTAAATTATAATGTTTTGTCTTAAACCTCCTGCAACTTTGGTTTGGTGCTGAAATGCTGGCGGGTTTGGGTTCCCTGACGGGGATGAAAAACCCGATGGGGACGGGGCTGGGAGAAAACTGAAACCCGCAACCGGGGACGGGACGGATCTGGGATGAAGGTCGCGGGGATGGGTTTGGGCAGCCACTACCCGGCGGGTTTCGTCCCCGTTGCCATCCAAAGGCACAACTTCTACTGGCCGACAACATTAGCCGATGCCAAGCAACTAGCCAAGACCCTTGAAGCGTGCCAGTTTCACGCCAAGAAGAGCAACCAGCCAGCGCAAGCCCTGCAAGTCATCCCGTCCTCATGGCCGTTGCGGTCTGGGGGCTGGACATCACCGGGAAATTACCGAGAGCAGTTGGCGGCTATGAGTACCTACTCGTGGCCATCAACAAGTTCTCGAAGTGGATCGAGATGGAGCCTGTTCGAGCTGTCACAGCACAGGCGGCCATCAAGTTTTTCAAGGGCATTGTGTGCCGGTTTGGTGTGCCCAACTGCATCATCACCGATAATGGCACACAATTCACTAGTGCGGTGTTCCAAGCTTAGTGTGAGGACATGGGCACTAAAATTCACTTTGCCTCCGTCGCTCATCCGAGGAGCAACGGGCAAGTGGAGCGCGCCAACGCAGAGGTACCGCGGGGGCTCAAAACGATAACCTTTGACAAGCTCAAAGGCCACGGGAAACACTGGGTTGAAGAACTCTAGCCCGTGCTGTGGTCGATACGGACCACACCAAGTCGGGCGACGGGCCAAACTCCGTTTGCCCTCGTCTACGGGGCAGAAGCTGTGCTGCCCCTCGAGCTCAAGCATGGGTCACCTCGGGTATGCGCGCACGGCGACAAGAGCCAACTCGCGCAAAGAATTGATGACCTTACCTTCATCGAGGAGATTCGATGCCGGGCTGCTGTGCGAGCTGCAGGCTACCATCAGGGGCTCCGTCGTTATCACGACAGGAGAGTCCGTCCCCGGGGGATCGAGGTTGGAGACCTCGTCCTGCGCCGGATACAAGGAACGAAGGCCGGGAACAAGCTAACTCCAAACTGGGAAGGCCCTTTCCGGGTAGTGCAGGTGACCAGACCGGGGGCTGTCCGGCTGGAAACCGAAGAAGGCTTGCCCGTGCACAATAGTTGGAACATTGAGCACATGCGCAAGTTCTACCCGTCAAACGGTGGTGCCTTACCCACGGGTGACGCTGCGGCAGCGTACCTCTTTAAGCTAGTGTAGCTGGGCAAGGCCCGATTGTAATCCACTAACACAAAGTTGAATAAAGATAAGTGTTGCTTCAGTAAGTATTGTACTTTACTGTTAATGTGTGCTTCTGTCTCCTGCTCTAGGTGCACAGAATTGCCTCCTCATCCTTGGCTGTGAACAGGGGGCTGCCGGAACCCTGAAAACCAAGCTCGTTCCCGGGCCACCCTGGAACGAGGTCCAGCAGTTGGTGAACCCATTCACAACGTGCTGCGTGCCTGCACGACACCATGGAATAGAAAAGATGCTCACACCCAAGCCTGAGGTTGACTTTTCTGTGCCCGAGGGCTGGGAGGCAGGAGGTTATCCAATCAATGTTGTCTTCTTCATGCATTTTGAAAAAAAATCAGGGCATTGTAAAGATCTAACATGCAGGATAAAAGCGGGGATGAAGGCGCACTGTGGCGCTCGTGGAGCGGTCACGGGTGTCATCGTCTTGCGGGTAAGCTGTACGTATATGGCAATTACTTCGAGGCTTGATGCAGGACTCTGAGACAGAGCCAGTGCCTCCACCCCTCAACCGGCGGTCCCGTGCGTGTGGCGGCAAGGGCAGCGCTCTGGCTATTTAAAGACCGGAGCAAGCGCGACACCAGCAACAGGCAAGGAAGTAAGAGATGTCGCAGAGAGGCGATGGTGGTGCATCCCTCTGCGCTTGTCGCTGAGGGTGTTCCCACCATCACGGCCCTGCCACATCTCTTATGGAAGGACACCAGAAATGGCGGTGCAAGATTCGAGAGGCGTCGCGAAGACGCGGTGGTGGTGCATGCCGCCACGTGTGTCGCTGGTGGGTGCACTGCCACCGCGTCCTTGCCACGGCTCTCAACGAGGTGCTCCAAGAGCAAAGAGAACGGAAAGCTAAGTACTTTGTTTTGAGTCCTTGGTTCTTCCTTTCGTGACACTGGTTTGCCAAGGTAAGCTCAGTAACCGTGTAGTCGGAGTATAGGAAGGACACTTGCGGGGGGAGGACGCCCCCCACACGTGGCTCGCAGGTCCGTCCTGAAGGCATGCGCGCTGGGGTAGTTAACCCGCAGGCGAAGTGGCTAGCCATTGCTGTTTGGCCCTAGGTTGGCACCACGGGTCCGTCCCGGGTCCCTAGTCTGGCCAAGCATGTAGTTGGTAAGTCCCCGGATACACAAGGTTAAAGCACTTGAGAGACAAAGCCTCAACCCGGCAAGCTAGTCGTAAGCGGAAAAGCAAGTAAAATGGCATTGGATAAAATAAAATTTGAACGAACAAGGTCACGGATAACATTCAGAGTGACAAAAAGGCTAACACAAAGTAAGTTCTAAGGCGCCTTGCGCCACTTGCAGGAAGGTAAATACAAAAGAAAAACGAGCAGATAACTACGCAGGAGGTGCTCCCGGGGCAGCAGCGTCGGCGTCAGGTGCCCCCTCGATGTCGGGGCCTCCTCCGGCGGCTTCCTCGTCAGCAGCTTCAGCTTCATCAGCCTTTCTCTGCATCCGCGCCACCATCTCGCCCACCACGCCTTGCACCACTTCCCAGATGGGTCTTGGCCTCTTCTTCGTCTGACCAGGCGTCGAAGACCGACTCGAACGGGAAGTCAGGGTGGGCGGAGTGGACCCGGGTAAGAATTTGCCCGGCGACTTTCTCGGCTGCGAGGCCGGTCCCCGAAAGCCGTGACGCGGGTCTGCAGGCCGTGCAGCCGGCCAACGAAATCTGCAAAAAAGGAGATGAAGCACCGATGTTCGCCCCATGAAGGAGGTCACCGGGATGTCGAACCCCTGCAGCGCCTCCACCGCCGAGTCTGCCAGCTTCTTCAGCCTGGCTACCTCCCCCGTCCTACGGGCCCACAGCTCGGTGCATGCACCACGAGCTTCCTAGGCCTGCAGCTTGTGCTCGCGGCATTCGGCCTTCAGCTTGCCGATCTCGGACGCCTTCTTGGTGTTGTCCTCGTCGATGAGCCAGAGCTCCCTCCGCGCCATGTCAAGCTTGCCCTGAAGGGACGAGCCCGCATCCTGGGCAGCCTTGAGCTGCCCCGCAAGCTCGCGCTATCGGGAGCGAGCCTGGTCTTGCAGCTCCTTCTCCCGGCACGCCGAGACTTCGACTGCCGTCACAGCCACCGTCTCCAGCTCTCCGACCTCGCGATGGAGGCGCTGGATCTCCAGGGAGTAGGTAGACAACAAGTCCGTCTTCCCCCGAAGACGCCCCTAGAACGAGTCCAGGGCCGCCTGGTGCTCCTCTTCACTCTTGGTGTGCGTGGCCTTCACCAGCTCGAGCTCCCGCTGGTGCTCTTGCCACAGGTCCCACAATTGCCGGAGGACTTCGGCCTCCGGCACTCCATGCACGGCGGGCGCCGCCCTAGCTTGCTGTGCCCACTGGAGCTCCCCCTGGAGCCGTTGCAGCTTAGTGCGCTGTTCCTCTGCCTCCCGTCGCGCGGCGCCCAATTCCGCCACCACGCGAGCATGGTGCTGTTGCACATCATTGAAGAAATCAACGAACATCCGTTGTTGCTGCTGGATGTTATCGTTTAGTTGGTGTACCTGTTGGAACACGCTGGGGTCAAAAGTGATCCGACCCCATGACCGCCCGGCGAGCTCCCCTACTCCCAGAATGATGGCGGCTCCGGCGGAGGAGGAGGACCCCACTGCAACCGTCTACGACCCCGAGGCCACGTCAGGGTTCGGTGACGTGCCTCCTGCTTGGCCGAGTCCCGCCGCTCCTTGCCCGCCCAAAGGGGCGGGCTGGGGGCTCGGGGGCTTCTCAAGGGCGCCGCTGCTTGCCTCGGTTGGCAGAGGCTGCCCCATGTCACCTGCCGAAGACGGCGTCGTCTGCGTGGCGTCACCTGTGGCAGCAGTCGCGTCCCCGGCAAGCTCCGGGACAGGTTGTTGAAGGGCTCCGGCGGAGGCAACCTCCTCCAGAGCATCATCGTCGGCCTCGCCGGTGAGGTCGATTACCCGCAACTCGGTGGGCGCGGGCGCAGCTAGGACATCCCCCGCTACTGCACGAAGAACACCTGCGTCAGTCTAGAAGATGGCGCAGATGAGTGAAAGAAGGCTGTACCTTGCCGTGTCTCGCCAACGGCCTGGTGTGCGGCCTCGCCAGCCGCCTCCCCGCCAGCTGCCGAGACACTCTCACCGGACGTCATGGACCCTGCGGGGGACTCCGTGTCAGAAGACAGTGGAGAAAATAAGTTAGAAGAGGAAGTACTTGAGCTTGCGCGTACCTGTTGTTGGGCCGGTGCCCTGCAAGCTCGGGTCGGGGACCCTCGTGTCTCTAGCGGCAGCTGCCGCCGCAGTAACAGCTGCATCAACGGCGTCCTTGTCACTGCCACCCGACGCCGGGCGGGGTTTCTTGGCCGGGGCCGCCGGCAAAGTACTGGCCTACCCCCTCTTTCTCGAAGACCTGGAAATGCAGAAGTAAGCTAGCGGAATATGTAAAATTCGTGAAAACCAAAATATTTAGAGCAACGTCAAACTTACCCTGGTGGGTTGAGCTTGAGCACCCTGTCTGCCAGGATGATTCTCGCCGGGGAGCCGCTTCGTGCAAGGGAACTGGCGGAGCCGCCAGGGTAGCCGGGGCGGCCGTTGCAGCCGCCCTGCTGCCAACGGAGGCCACAATCCCCGCATCAACGTGAGGCGCCTGAGGCTGCGGGATGGCCTCCTGCCTGCTCGCCCGCTCAGCCACGGACCGCCTCACCAGGGGGACGTCCCCCTCCGGCGCGACCCCGTCAGCTTCCGGGGAGCGTCGCCGTCATCGTCATCATCGTCGTCGGAGTCTCCTTCGACGCCCGGTGAGGAATCGTCGGAGTCTAAGTCCTCCGGCCTGGCGGAGCCCCGGTCCTGGCCACCCTTCCCCGACTCGGCAGCCGGTTCCTTGCCTGTGCGGGGCCTGGGTTGCGGGGGGGAGAGCTGCGACGACGGGTCTTCCACGATCCCCCACTCATCGCAAAGTGGGAAATCCCGGGATCCCGGCATGGAGCGGGTGCGCTCCAAGCGGCAGCAACCGAAAGGCTTCATCCTCACCGGTGATGCCCTTCACCCAGAACTGTATCTCGTCTAGCGAGAGTTCTATGCACTGCAGCTGGGTTTGGTCGCCCAGCCTAGTGTACATCCATGCCGGATGTGAGCGTCGTTGTAGGGGAGCCACACGCCTCCCGATGAAGTGGCGTGCCACGTCCGTGTCCGTGAGCCCAGCCTCGCGGAGCGCCTTGATCTTGGCATAGATCGGGGCCAGCTCCTCGTCCTTCTGGTCGTGGAGTGTCCAGTCGTCAGAGCCCTTTGGGGGTCCGAGGGGCTCATCGTGAAAATCCTGGAGCTTGTCGGTGTGCACCTAGCACCAGTCGCGTCGGCCCATACTCGTTGTGCTTGGTGGCGAGCGCCAAGACCAGCTTGTCCACCCCCTCGCCGTTTTACCCGGGGGAGAAGAAGGCGAACTTGGCCCGCATCTCTTCATCCTTCCATGCTCGCTCCGATAGCTCCTTGATGGCCTTCTCGCGCTTCTCTCCTTTGCTGGTCCTCCCCTTGGGACGGTTCTGGCCCTTGGAAGACATTGGCGGGAGTGGGGAGTGACTTTGGCTGGAGTTGGGGCACGGAGAGCTTGGGAGGCAATGGCGGAAGCAGGAAACAGTGCGGGCTGCAACGGACACCCCCACGATCAGTAGTAAAGTGTCCTAAAGAATCGGGAATTAAGATGGGGGTGCGCGACGTGGCCTTAACTCTCTAGTGATTATGGGGGATAAGGGATGAGATCGTGCGGCCGACCGTTTCGCTTGGGAGAGTAGAACTAGAAATGCGGCCCACAAGGCCGGGTACCGGGATACTCCCCCAGGACCCACGAGTCAGATAGGGCGTAGCCCAGCAACCGGCCAAGGATAGCACTAACCGGGGCCTCAAGGTTGCCGGCCCATGCCCGGGGGCTACTGTCGTACCAGTGGCCCACAGGGTCCCACTGATACGGGACGCGTGGGTCGCAAGTAACAAAGCCCTGCCAGGTTGGCCTCCCGGGAAGGATAGACCCGGGAAGCCCGCCCCAAAGAGACGGTCATTGGCGAAGACAAAGCCAAGAACCGGAACAGGAGAAGCACCCGCTTTGGTGGTGCGCGGGAACTCTGGTCCCGGGAAGTGGAAGGAACGCTGTCCCAGCAACTGGCTGGGTGCGCTAGCCGGGAAGGGGCTCCCAGCAACCCGCGCTCGGGGGTGCAAGTGGGGCCCGCAGAACAGTGGAGACAGGACGAGACAGCGGACGCAGTGCATTTAATGCACCGACAGGAGTCACATCGGTAAGGCTAGTCTTGCTCAGCAAGGCTAGAACTTCTACCCTATAATCCATTTTTATCTACCGTGTACAGTGGCCTGGGCGTTGCATGGCGCTCAGCATGGATCAACAATAGTATGAATTTTGTGGCAATGACACGCGTATAGGAAACGTGTCACGCTGCATGCATTGGCACCTGTGGTATCCCTTTGACTATAAAAAGAGGACCAATGCCACTGGTCAAAGGGTCCGAACCCCAGTTAGTAATAGCAAGGAGTATTGCTCCTGTTCATAGCAAAATCTCTCGGGAGAACAAGTAGCTCCCCCGAGAACTCCACGGGGCAACCTGTAAGAACACACACACATTTTGTTGAATACAACTCCAAGCCGGACGTAGGGTGTTACACCTTCAGGTGGCCCGAACCTGGGTAAACTCACGCGTCGACACTTCGTGTCTTTCGTCACGTCAACGATCGCCGGAGCAATCACCTCGCCCTCCACTGAACCAAAGAAGAGGGTGCTCAGCATCCCCGGTGCCGGAGACCCGTGCTCCGACAGAAACGATGAGCCCTAATATACAGAAAGTAAAAATAATTCAGTTTAGGCTAACATTAGGCTAGGCAGTTAATATATAGGCAACAAAAAACGAGCATAAGTGACAATAACAACCAAATAACAGAACTGAAAAAAAGAGAACTAGTTTCAGACTTTAGGCAGACTTTTAGTCTATATATGGAGCAATAATAGTTGAGTGGCCCAAAAGCAACTAACTATAAACTTAGTCTAGCAACTCATGATTTAACAAAGTTTAGGAAGTTAATTTTAGCTTAATTTGGTACAACTTCTAATTCAACACAGTTGCTTTAGTATAACTGAATTGGCACACGGCGAATCGAATTGGGGATTAAACCTTGAACCAGCACAATTAGGTGGCATCCATTTTCCATAGAGGATTGCAAATAGAAGCTATAATTAGGGCACATTTGGATGAACACCTTGCACGGGCATCCCCCCATGACAGTGGTAAAATTGCAAGCTATTTTACATGCAAAATTGCTTATCTCTATCAAATTAACCTAGTCTGATTTGAAAACATAGGGATAGCTTGACCTAATCTGCATTTCGGCTCTTAGTTTACAACAACAATCTCGATACATAACAGAAAACGAAATCGAATCAGGGGCAAACATAGAACCCGCCCAAAAAATCAATAGAGAAATCTAGGATAGATCTGGAGGGTTTGGGGGAAGATGTGAGAAGAATCTAACCTAACCTTGATACAACTCGCTGCTCTCAGTGTGCCCAATCCATCGGCCGTGCTCGATGCGGCCCGCCATCCCGATTCAACACGCGAAACCTCTCAGCGCAGCACCCACCACCTCGCCCAGCGACATGCAGAAGCCTCCGCAGCCCCGGTGAAGCTTGCACTCGACGGTGAACTCGACACCTCCTCCCGGCGCCGCCTACCTCTGGCGCTCCCACACAGCCGCTCCCTGCTGCCCTTACTCTCCGTCGCCACTCCAGTCGCCTTAACCACACCGCGAGGAGCCCGCGCGCGAGAGACTCACCGACGACCTTGGCGAAAAATCGGCGGAGAATGGGGAAACGAGGGAAGAGACGGCCCGATGTATTTTCCAGACAAAACCACAGTCGCTGACATAGGAGTAGAAGCAGAGGCTGTCGCCCAGGGTGAATCGG
This sequence comes from Brachypodium distachyon, assembly GCF_000005505.3. NCBI lineage: Eukaryota > Viridiplantae > Streptophyta > Magnoliopsida > Poales > Poaceae > Brachypodium > Brachypodium distachyon. Next base: position 44,221,652 of record NC_016133.3, on the reverse strand, counting down.
ACGACGCAGGACGGTGCGCTCCCGACGATCACAATAAGTGCATAAGCACTTTTAAGCATTTAGGCTACAGTTTTGTAGCACAGTGTCTCTCTGTGGGGTTAAGCACCCTAGTCTGCCGTTGGGGTAAAAATTAAGAAACACCTATACCGTCCGTCGCAGACACTGGAGCATCAGGCAAGTGGCATTGTATTGACGGAACAGAAGTAGATTAGGGCCCGTTTGGTTTAAAGGAAAAATGCAGGAAAAATGGAGGGATACTGTTCACAAAGGAAGGAAACATTTTATCCCTTTGGAACGCAGGAACAGCCACAGGAATCTGGCGGGATAGGAACTGGTTTCCTTCTGTTTTGGAGGTAAATCACAGGATTCTAAACATGCAGTCCGATCCCATTTTTTCTTGCTAGACGCGTAAGACCAAGAAACGACATCTGCTTGCCCTCGTCTACAGCAGCCCTTGCTCTCCGTTGAACCACAGATTAATCTACTTGCTTTTTCTTGCTTCAGTACACGTTGCTTTTTCTTGCTTCATGTACTACTTGCTTTACCACAGATTAATCCTTCGGCAGGTAACTGAAACAACTGGAATTACTATTTCACTATAAGTTAGTTTTCCATGCAAATGCAATAATTATTGAATTTTAGGAAAAGTGAAATGAGTAATCTAACCTTGTTTTATGCTTAATATTGATACACTCATGTGTTTTCAGTTTCCTGTGTTCCAAACAGATTTTTGTAAAACTTTCATGTGTTTTAGATTCCTTAGTTTTGCACGTGCATTCCTTTCCCGTTCATCTGTTTTTTCCTGCTCCTGTGTTTCGAATTCCTGTGTTCCAAACCCGGCCTTAATTGCCTACCATAGGCCCATAATGTTCTGAACAGAACAAATGGTGGAGATGCAATGCAAGTATATAGCGCATACACAGAATGAACGGTACTCTACTAAATCATATGCATAACACTACAGTCAAATAGAAAAGCAGGATCCAGAAACAGGCATCAGAACTTAACAGCACAAAAGTGTGTAAACTCGCCAAAAGCGTTTCTTATTAGGGTATCAAACGAACCAACATAACGTGGTCTCAGGCTTTCACACTAGCACTCCAAAGGTTTACAGCCTTGGAAGACAATCAGTACACACGGATCCTCAGTTATGCCAGAGCTGAATCAAAATGCAGATCCTTCAACCAGACAATGTCAAGAGTGAGTATGGTCGGGCAAAATTGCCTTTCCTTCCGCTGATCCAGCCATGCCGCTCTTTATTACTATCTTGAATCCACGACAGTGCCCTCTGGAAGGGCAGACAAGTGCACAAGAGGAGTATGTGATTTTAGTGATATGTCGGAGCCGGTAATCTTCTCTGACCTGCTCAGGACCTTCCTCACCTCATTTGCAAGCTCAATGATCGAATCATCCTCATGGCCTGAACAAAGTCACATAGCACTATTTGTAAGGACCGATTATATGACTCTACTCATGCAGTCGTGTTCTCATGATATGCAAGGAACAGGGTAGTAACCAGAACAAACTACTGACAACTATACTGTCACGGTTGGAATGACAATTGGAATAGAAGGATGAGAAAAAAAAAGTACTTAATACATCCTAGATCAAATAAGATACCATGGAAATTGGTTTCTTACTTATGTTGGACAGTGCCTTCTCCATTGAGAACAGGTAGTCCCTATTATTTCCATTAGGGCCATTGGCTGTAGCAATTTGCCTGGTTTTGTAAACAAGTTCATAAGAAAATAAGTCAGAATGAGGTGGGTGCTTACTAAAGCAAAGTATCCATAAATCAGGAACAAATGGTTCAACCGTCCACCTTGCCATATCCTCCAAAGGGGCAGGGCCAAGATAGTATTTGTTGCCAACTGGATCAGGAGTGGATACGAAACTGTACATGGACCAAGTGAGTTTGACAGAAAATTAACATGGAATGTCCCAAAAAAATCACTAGTCAAGCTTGACCCTTACACTAATACACCCGTCACAGCTGGTTTCAGAGAATCTCCATCCTGATCATTTGATGTCAGCAAGAGATAATGAGAGTTCTGAACGAAAAACGAGAAACTTGCCTAAATGTTTTGCCTTTTTAGACAAGTAACTAATACCTTGTAGAAATCAACTGAAATCTTCTGGTCATACTCACATTCTCTTCTCTCCAAGTACTATAATGTCAAATACATTATTAATATACATGCTAAATACAACCTTACTTTAAAGGAAAAAACAAGAAGTGAAGTCACTGCACCTGCATTGCCTCTCGCTCTTTTTCTAGACCACCTTTGACACAATATGCAATTCCCCACTGAAAAAAAAATCAACTGCAAATGTAAATACATTTCAAACAAGGAAACCAAAAAGAAAGGGCCATATCACAGCATTTGAGAGGCATTTCATAATTGGATCATGAGTAAAGTAGTAAAACCTTTGTGATGTTGGTGCAGTTATATGAACATTATGCATGTTGCCCTACTCATTTTGGTGAATAAGACTGTCAATAGCGAATATACTTGAGGTCATGTCTACAAACATTTTCCCAGGAGTTCTATTTGTACATCAAAAACTAAGAACAGGTGAGGAAATAGCAAAAATAGTGTCAGCGGTAACACACTATGAGCCTTGTTGCTTTTGTAATGTGGAGGAACTGCCATCAGATCCCAGATGTTAGTTATGAGCCTGGCAGGAATTTAACAATCTCAAGGGGATGTTACCTATATGTGAGATACATGTGTTTATCTGCTGTGTCTAGCTTTCCAATAAGAGTGCACCACACTTGGAGAACCAATGTTCCTGGGATTGTGAAGGTTTCACTTCATCTAAAAAATCTAACTACATTACTACACAGAAGAAAAAAGTATTTCCTAATCTCACTTTTCCAAAGCGAATCTCCTCCGATCTTTCGCACATTTGTGTACTTTATCTACAGGATTGAAGGCATGCAATGCTAGAACATTATGGTGATAAGAACCGTGCATTTGCGATTCAAAATCTATTAATAAATTTCATCCAGAGAGTTATATAGGGATGAGGAGCAAGGAGAAGACAAAACAAGACTTTTGGAGGATCAAATTTTCTTTCTTGGAGAAAAATGCAGCTAAAGGGATTGGGTCATACCTTATAATAAGGATCTTAGGATCATCCAAATCTCTTCATTTCATAGAAAACACGAGAAGAGGAAGTCAATTTCATTTAGCATCCTTTACTTACGCACACAAGCAGTTTAACTATTTTAGCAAACTCAGTGTTATAGCCACGCAGGTAAATCATGGGTTCAGAAACTAATGTTGTGCAGCAAGGAGCATGCAGGTTCACAAGCGTGTTTAAAGGTGCAGCAAGTCTCAGAAGTGTCACTCAGTATTGCCCATTTTAACACTGAATGCAAGTCCTAAAGAAGAATGTTCAACAGTGTCGGCATAGTAATGCAGTGTCATATCCAGTAAACTTCTAACTCATGGCTGCAACTAAGAGATGCTTACGCATATGGCTTCATCTTCGGACTCAAGCGTGCAAGTCCTCGCCGGATTCTTTGGTGTGCCTCTATGGTCAATGCAAGCTGCACGAAAAGGAGGTCATAGATGATAAATCTTCAGACTGAAGACATAGTGCCAAGGCTCAGTTAGCGATTGTGGATTTCCAATGAGGCGCAACCAACCATACCGAGGTTGAACGTTCGCTTGTGGCCCTTGATGAACCCCAGGATCTTCTCGTCGAAATCGAAACCGGGGTTCCAGATCAGGGAGCCATACCCGAAGACCCACAGCACCATCTTGCTGCCTCTCTTGCCTTTTTTTTCCTAGTACAGACAACACATATTGAGGGGAGCTTTCTTACTGTACCAAAAAAAAATATTGAGGGGAACTTGGCTAAAGTCCCAATCTCACAATGAGCCGTCCAGAAGAGCCACCCAAGCTCCCAATGTGAACATCGCCCCTAAAATCACAATCCCCGGCCCACATCTTGGGCGAACAGCCGGCGGGCGACGGAGATCTCAAATTCGGCAGCGGCATTACGCAACCGCACGGCATCATTACCCGCGTTGGTCCCGCATTGAACAGAAGTAGAGAAGAGCACAAAGGGTAGCCAGAAGGATTCACCTTGAGGAACACCGGAGAGAATGCCGCGGGTGTGGGTTGGCGGGGCGGGGCAGGAGGAGGAGGAGTAAGGATTGGAGTTGACTCGACTGCGTCTCCTCCGCCTCTCCCGAGCCCTAGCGCGCGGGGTGCACTGCAGCACTCTCCTCTCCTCGGCCTCCGTGGGGAATTCGATTGGGGAGAGAGGGGAGAAGACGGTGGCGTGGCAGCGGGCATTTATATCGAGCGGCCTTGGCTTTTGGGGATTAGGATTAGGACGGGTCATGGGGATGCGGTGTGGGTGGGCTGCACGTGGATCCGTGAAGGCGTGTCACTCGCTCCCACGGAAAACGAGCTGACCTTGCTTGGGAAGGGCAGTCGGCAGGGCAGGCACGTGAGTATGCACGGAGATACGGGCGGGATGGCGGAGCCGTGGCTGGCAACATGGACCTGGACGGCTCTCTGGGCTGCAGAGGGGTTGGGGCTCGGTTCAATGAACCCGGTTCTTCGGTCTGCCTAGCCTTAGGTCGTCGAGGACGGTCACTTCTTCGGTCAGAGCTATAAGAATTTAAATCTAATATTTGTACTTAGAGCAAGTAGGTTGTAAGTTACAGCCAACTGCAATATAAACTCATAGGTTGTCTGTGAGACTAAAATGTGGACCATGTTTTAATAAAATAGTTACATCTTAAAGCGTGGAGTATTATACATGCTAGCAGACTGGTTACAAAAAGCTTATAGCTAGCTGTTGGCTACAGCGATACTCCCTCCATTTCTAAAAGCATGGCGTGTTTTGTTTCTTTCAGTTTTTTTCAAAGGTTGGCGCACACGTATGATATGCCGAAATTGCCCCCGCTCGTCTCCTCGTTGCCCGCATGCAAATTAATGCTCCCACACGATCTCTCTCATTTATTCTCTCGTGCATGCAACTTCCTCTCTCTCTCTCTTTCCTTTAATCTTCTGCCCCGCATGCAACAGGCGCTCTCTCCAGTCCCCTTCCCTTCCCCAGTTCACTCAATCTCCTTTCTCCTTTCCCATTCTCTCCAACTTCTCCTGTACCACCGTTGCTTGCAGAGAGAGAAGTAGAGGGGCAGCAGCCATGGTGGACAAGCATAAGCTTGCTGGGGAGGAGATGCGCGTCGGTGTCGTGCAGCCAGCAGCCCTTTACCTGCGCGCGGCTGATATGTACGCGCGTGCGGCCAAATTCTGCGTGCGGGCCGCCGACTTGTACGTGCGAGCCGCCGGCGTGGACGACCACCACTCAACCGACGAGGATGACCAACGCGCAACTGAGGAGGGGCGAGCCGTCGCCATGGAGGACCAACGCATGGCCGACGAGTTCAAGCCTGCTAGTGACGCGCGCGGCATCACCAGCGTCAAGTCGCGTGGCCCCCTGCTAGGCGAGCACGGGCATGACCGCAAGGACGATCTGTGCCCCGCCGACAAGGTCAAGCCTGGCAGCGACGCGCGCAACCTCACCAGCGTCAAGTCTCGTGGCCCCGTGCTAGGCGAGCACGGACAAGAGGACGGTGTGCGCACTGCCTACGAGTTCAAACCTGACGGCGACGCGCGTGGCATCGTCAACCACAAGGATTGTGTATGCAGCGTTGACGAGAAAGACGAGACTGACGACAGCAGCGAAGAAATAATTTTGGCCCCAAACACAGACGATGAAGTGGGCAACAGGACAAGCGACATGGAAGGTGTCGTGGCGGCCAACTCGGACGATGAGACCTACGACACCGAGGAAGAGATGCTCCTAGCTGAGCGTAAGGTATGTTCCGACAAGTTCCTTATTCAGTCCGATCGAGTCGGATGACATTGTCGACTGGCATAGGTTTGGTTGTGTGCCAGACACCTACTCAGAGCCTGACACATCCGAAACAGAGTAGCTGTGTTGTTGATTGGAAAAATTGTTTCTTACGTGCTTTTGTTGGTTGTACCAAGAACTATTGTTGTCATTTACTGAATTTATTTTGTTAATATTTTTATGGCCTGTGAGTCTGTGATGTTGTTATTAGTCGCACAAAAAATGGTTGCAGCACACGCAAACAAGAATGATGCAGTAGCAATTTGTAGAAATAGTCATTACAGGAGTACAACATTTAGAACATGGTTACATTACCAATCTACTCCATGACATACTCTCTTGCCTCATTCACTATGGTTGGATCACATGTAATCATAACAGGAATCCCGCCATTCCTCTCTAATGATTCTTTCTTCATGTGCGGAATCTTGTAGTGATGTCCTCCTTTGATCCGCATGATCTCTTGCATACACTTCTGATGTGTAAGAAAAACATGATTACTTCTCTTAACGGGATATTCGGCCCAAGCTTGTTCCACCTTTGCTATAATGTCATCGACAGATCGCGGAGAAGACTTGTGAAACAATGATTGAAGACCTGCAAACAAGCCAAGATCAAGAATGTTTGTGTCTGGTGAGTTGGGAGGCTGGCACAAGAGACGAATGTCCCAACCATCAGAGGTGGCAGCTTCTACAAACTTGGGCCACGTTCCTCCACTGGCCACTTCTCTTTGATAGCTGGCAACACCTTGTTCACGAGGTAATCACGGCTAACATCCTTGGTCACCGCCAAGGGCTTAGTTACCATTGTACCACGAGGTCTGTTCACACTCGTCCTTTGAGCCGGCTCACAATATGTGAAAGGCCATGTGCCTATCTTGCCATCAAAAATAACAGTCCCATCCACGCCAAACCTCGGCCTAGTCACAGCTGATATAAACATGACCTTGTCGATGAAGTGCTTGCTCTGAGTGGTTCTTTCTGGTTCTTCCTCGTCCGGTGCCAAGATGTAATTCTGTGTCGGCCGTGTACGATAAAACCATTTCTCATCTATGTATACATAGTTATACAACCCTTGAAAAGTTGGTACAAGCGGCAACATGGGGTCTAGCATAGACAAGCAGAAACGAACCCTGGCCTTTTTATTTTCTTCGGAGAGAGTTGGCTTCACAGCATTGGTGTGTCGTCTCCATTTACCCTCTTTCACCCGTCTCCAGACGGTGGTTGTCGACACACGCAGTTCATGAGCCGCATCTTTGTAAGTAGTCCTTTTTGCAAGAGGAATTTGTTTGATGCTGTCGTGGTCTATATCTATCCTCTTTCTGCCACAGTTCTTCGGCTTTCTAGAATTGAGTCCATGTACACCACCCTCCTGTCCCCTTTGCCATATCCTCTGCACGGTTCTCAATGATATCCCAGTTTCTTGGTGAACCTATTTAATCACACCGTGACACAGTCTATTCGAAGCTGTTCTTCGTAGGATCATGGCATAAACATTTTGCCTCACTTCATTGCTGTGATCTTTCCTTCGGGTCACATCGCTGGCTTCACCTACGTACAGATGTGCCATAAGTATGTTTAGATAACTACAAACTGAACAAATCGAATCACTTGGTCTGCATGTGCATTAAAACTGGAAGTAGTAGAAGGCTTACTCGTTTCGAAGCCTTCTTCTCCTTGGTCTGCATGGCCATGGCCATCAATATCTTCATGATCATGGCTGGCTCCTTGGTCTGCATGGCCATCAACATCCTCATCATGGCTGGCACCATCTGGAGCACCTGGTCCGAAACCCTCATGCGCATGTCCGCGGCCGGCGAGCCCGTAGACAAAGCGCGAGCGGCCGGAGAGGCCGAGACTGCTGCGACCACGACCGCAGCCGGCGAGAACGTGCGTGCCGCGCCCGTGGCCGGCAAGACCGTGCGTGCCGCGCTCGCCAGCTTGTCCTTGGCCGACATTGCCGTTGCCGCCGCCCGCATGTACATGGCCAGCTTGCACGTGCTCGTCGAAGCTGAGGTTGCCGCCGCCAGCTTGTTGCACCCCGCGCCCATGGCTAGCGAGACAATGAGGTGTGTCGAGGCTAAGTGTTGCGCCGCCGAGTGTGCCGCACCGTTCGCCGGAGACGCCAAGAGTGCCACGCCCGTGCCCAACGCCCACGTTCCTTGATCATCCTTCTCCATCGCCCATGACACAATCAGAAGCACCCAATCCTCCTCCATGTTCTTGGCCGGTTGCTTCAGGCTCATCTTCTGTTCGTGTAAAAAAAAATGGAAACAGATTCAACACAACAAGAATGCATCAGTGAAGAAAAATGAAAACATTTAGCAAGAGAACACACCTCCGTCGCTGACCCACTCCAGGTCATAGTTGAGGTCGATCACAGGCCCTGAGTAATCCTCAATCTCATCCCAAAGAAGTGCAGGTTGGTTTAGGTCTATGTTTGCCATGGAACTGAAGCATGGATTTGGACAAAATGGAGTAAACGGAGGCATTTGGAGGCATTTATAGGACTAAATGGAGTAGTTCAAAATCTTGAAATTTCAATATGGCGCCAAACATTCACCGCCAAATTTTCTAGCAGCTCAAGGGTCCAGGTTTTGGAATAGTTAACCGCCAGAATTTACCCATGAGGTGCATGCGCATGCATGCATGCAGGGTGCATGCGGCTCTCTGTAATAAATGCGACCAGGGAATGTGAAGAGGTGTCCAGTGCAAAAGAATAAAGAATGCGAAGAGGTGTGCATGCGCGCAGGTCAGCCAAGGGCAAAAGTGTCCAAAGTCGAGAGAATAGGTGGTTCCTTGGTCGCTGTGCAGAGGGAAAACGCGCCAAGCTTTAAGAAATGGAGGGAGTATTATTCTTGCTCTTAGGCGCCCACGAAAATGATATGTGTCACCGTTTAACAATCAAGACGCATCTTTATCAAGTTCTAAGTGGGATTTGGTTTCCAAATAAAAAACTGGAGTACTTAACAGTTTCTGCCGAGCCTAAGTGTTTTTGAAAATATGTCTTTCTACGGCTGTTTTTTTTTTTCTTGAGTTGTTTGAGTGGGTTTTGGTTTGTTTGCATGGTTTTGATCTCTGGAAGAAAAAAGAAGATTCGTGTTCTTATTGAATATCCTTGTTGAGTTTGGTCGAGGTTAGATGTTTCCCTTTGAATACTAATGTCTCTAAATGAAAAAAAAAAGGTAGAGCGTTTTTTTATGTTTTCTCTGGAACATAAAGTGGAAAAGAAGGTGGAGAGGATGGTAAAACCTTAAACTCAGGGACGCAGCTCCTGGGCATCCACACTTCTACAGCAAGTACTGTCGGGTTGAAAAATCTTAATCTTTGTTTTTTGGTTATTACATTTTATGCTTGTTAAACATGAGTTGTCTTTTATTCTATATTGGACACCATACTTGCTAGTAGTTTTTGTGCTTAAAGTTAACAAAGGTTTGTCTGAAGCAATGGAAACCAAGGTTTTAATTCGGCCATTAGGCCGACGTGGGTACCATTTTTCATGCAAACCTTTTTAGCGTCGTTAGACGAAATGGTGTTTAGCGTAATTTAGCGTGGTCATTACGCGAATAAGGGCCTAGTGACGAAAATTGCTTAAATGTAGCGTCTGGTCTTCGGATCTGCTTAAGTGACGCTATAGCAATAAAATAGCTTGCTATTTTAAATGTCGTGCTAGAGAATGTAGGAAGGTGGAAGACCATGAACAGCTTGCTCTTAGTATGATACTATGATTTGATCATTGTTGGCATATATTTCTTTCTATATTGTTGATGATTTGAGGTATTTAGTAGATGCACTTCGTTTGATTTGTTAGTTACTGATGGTAGATGAAAAGGGGGTTTCTTCTTCAATGTAATTGACAAATCTTCTTGTGTATATTGCAACATCATGACACATGCTGCTTGGTTTTTCTATGGTCCTACTCCCTCTCTATTGCTAGCCTTTTTTACTAAGCATGGTGTATTTTCTTATAATTCCACAATCTTTGAGCCAAAAATTTCACTATGTCCACCATATCTACCTATCATAGCATCAATTATGTCCTAAGATGAAAAAAGAATAAGAAAAAAGAACAAAAAGTAAAATAAAAACAGTTTTGCTTACCCATATAAAACACACTTCTCCCATGGGAAAAGTCGACCAGGATGATTGAATTTGGCTAAGTTTGAAAAGCTTGGCCGATGAAGAGTGGGTTTGCTTTACTCTTTACTGTTCTAATGTTTCAACAGAGAGGTAATCATCACTCACTTTCTCTCGGTATCAAGTCTTTCTTTCTATATACTTCCTCCGTTCCAAAACACAACTCATATAGATTTGTGCACTTGGACCAAGACAGCTCTCGTTACTAGGGCCTGACCAGTCATATTGGATTAATAGTAAATGGATGTGAGTACTTATTGGCCGGGTGCGGGTTTCAAGAGAAAAATGAGGTGTATTGTGGAATAAATGAGAAAAATCTATATGAGTTGTGTTTTGGAATGGAGGGAGTAAATTCAATGACCCTTATTACATCAAAAGTTACGCAGTCTCCAATGATGTCCATGCTTAAAAGATCAAATAGATATTTGGCATAATAAACAAGACTCTTCTCCATAATTTTAGAGATATGCTATCTCATCTGCAAGATCTACAGAAGCTGAAATACGATTTGTCAAAACAGAACTTTCTATAACTTAGCTGAAGAAAAATACACCACGTGATATTGATTCTCATATCTATTTTCACTGAGCAAGAAATACGGGTAAACGAAACATAGTTAAGGTAATAGTGAGCAATTATACATGAACATCAACAGTACATACCCAAATAACTAAGAGAGCATCTACGAGAAATGCTTCATGGGCCGTGGTTAAAAGGACGAGGAAAATAGACAGGCCTACAAGCAAAAGACTAATTCTTGTTTACATCAGGTGAATTTTTTGACTGCCTTATTTTTCACATGGGCTAGACTGGTGGATCGTTCCCGGGCATTCCTTCCGCCTTATATGTGAGCCCCGAGGGCCGTGCCAAGCTAAGCTCGGTTAGTAGCGGAGCGGGCCGTTGGCTAGCTATACAACTCTCCTTCCCTCTGCCCCATCTTGCTGCCGAGTGCTCCAGCCTCCTCGCTTGGAATAGAATCCTATGATAACAGGTCTAATTTCCATCATGCTCTTTTCTGGTTGCTTCCAATTTCTGATATCCTGGTTCAATGCCAAAATCATATTGCTCGATTGTTTTTCACCAATTACGTCCTGGGCACAAAACAATATCGTTTAATGCTAAACAGAGTACCATATCGTCATTTGTTTTATCAGCGCTTTGTCTGGATCTTGGATCGTGGAAACAATATCTAGTTAGAGTCTCGTTGGCGGCGGGCATGGTGTTTGTTTCAAGATTAAGCAATTCAAAGAAGCATGTGTCATGCGACGTCTCATTATGTAGTCAATCAATCAGAATTTAATTTTGAAAAAGGATCCCGTTCCCAACAGAGAAAAAAAGGGCTGGCTTAACGCGCGGCGTTCGCGCTGTAGCCTTGGTGGGCGTACACCTACCGAGCGGCCTGCTAGCCCATGAATTGACTTGTGTGTTCGATGCCACTGCATCACGTTAGTAGAAAGTTGCCACCGCATGCATGTGCTCAGCCCCTGCATGTGAAGATGTGGCTGTATGCAACTATGCATGAGCTAGTGAAAATTCGAAATTTAAAAATATTTAATTTCTCCAAATAATACACGAAGTTGCCATCCTATTTTGTATCATGTTGCCACGTTCACATTTTTTTATGGCTGAAATTTTTTTATGACTTAAAAATCGCCATCCAAATAATATATGAAGTTGCCATCGTATTTTTTTTTATCAAATTGCCAACTCGACAGCCTTTTTATGACTTAAAAATTATATTACTACCCAAATAATATACATGAAGTTTCCATCCTATTTTGTATCAAGTTGCCACGTCGACAGCTTTTTTTAATGACAAAAATTGCCATCCAAAAAACCAACGAAGTTGCCAGCCTATTTTGTTTCAAGTTGCCACGTTGACAAATTTTTTTTGGCTTAAAAATTACCATCCAAGTAATATATGAAGTTGCCATCCTACTTTGTGTGAAGTCGCCACATCGACAACTTTTTTATAGCTCAAAGTTTGTTATCCAAATAATATACGAAGTTGCCATCCTACTTTGTATGAAGTTTCCACGTCGACAATTTTTTTATAGCTTAAAAATTACCATTCCAAATAATATATGGAGTTCCCACGTCGATAACTTTGATGGCTTAAAAATTATCATCCAGTAATATATGAAGTTGTCATTCTACCACCGTGTTAGTTTCAAGTTACCACGTCGTAATTTTTTCACAGTAGGACGGTAACTTGTGTATTATCATTTGGTACAAACGAGTCCAAAAAAGTTTCTCGAAACATAACTGAGTGTGTCTTTCTTTGTAGTCTTCGTCGACACAAATCCAAGGGTGTAAGCCGATTATGGATTGGATGGACGGTTTGAACTACAAAACATTTTAAATTTTTAGGATCAACCTTGTGTTTTTTCTAGTGTGCACTTAGGGGTCCTCTTTTTTCCTTCACGTGTGTTCTTATGTGCATGCACAACACATAAATGAACCTCATGGCTACTGCGGTGCAAATCAAGAGGCCCCAACATCTGTCGCGCACCAGTTTCCAATTTTAAAATGTTTTCAAATGCGCAAAAATATACGAGTGGCTTGACAACAGCTATTGGACTGGGCGCTCCGAGACCGCACGCGCGAAGGCATTAGAGCGAACGTCAGCTCTTTATAATTGCCGGAAAAAATAATAATACAAAAGATACGTGGCTTCCCGCGGTGAGCCACGGTGATAAAGTACGAAAATAAGTACTCTCTCCGTTTCATAATTCTTGTTTCAAATTTATCAAAAATGGATGTATGTATTACTAAAAAGTGACTAGATACATGTAATATTTTGATAAGAATTATGAAACAGAGGAAGTAACTGCGTATTAATTATGTTGCGTTGTCCTTTGATACTCCCAACGTCCCATAATATGAGGCGTGCACGCATCCCTAGATCATCAATTTGATTAATTAAATATGCATGTTTCTTAAAAGTATATCATTAAATTCGTTATCAAAAGAACTTTCTAATGATATAATATTTTCACTATTTAATTTATCTTTAGTTAGCTAAATAGACGATCTAGGGATGCGTGCGTGCCTCATGTATACCCGGGCATGGGTGGCCCGGGCCGAAGCCCGACGTCCTGGGCCGGGCTCAGGCCTCACTTTTCAGTCCCAAGCCCGGCTCGAAAGTCCGAAAAAAGCCCGAAATCACTAAAACGGATGTTTTTTAGGAAAAATAGGTATAAAAATCATTTATTTATTCTGAAAATAATTATTTTAATGATTAAATAGCCTATTTTCAGGGTTTCAGGCCGGGCCGGACTCAGACTTCAGGTTTAACCGTCGGCCTTCTACGAAGTCCGGTCCGAACCCGGCCCGGCCGGGGTTTGCCCAGGTATAGCCTCGTGTTACGGGACGGAGGAAGCAGTACTCTTGTTGAGCGAGTTACTACAACTTGGGCTTCCTCCTCGCGCGAGCGCCGCCATCCCTCCCTCCCCATCCTGTTGCCGAGCGCCCAGCCCCCTAGCTCGTCTTCCTCGTCGCGCGAGCGCCTCCACCGCAGGTTGATCTCCCCTTCGATTCTCTCGCTCCCGACCGTTTCTCCTCCCATCACCGCAGGAACGGATTCCACCCTTTACTTAATCTTCCCGAATTCGTAACTGGGGCAAAAATCAAGGTAGGGCGGCCGACCTACCTTGCCCTAGTTGGTCGTCCGCCCGTGGTGGGAGAACTATGAATATGTAAATACTGTCCAAAACCCCCTCGGGCTCCATTTGAAGTCGAGCTAGAAAGCCAAACAATCATCTTGTTCAATCCTAATACATCCAGTAGAGATATGTCTAGTACAGGGACAAATGATCAAAATAGTGACCCGTTGTGTTCTTTGACTGTGTCTTGTGGTTTGGTCTTGCAAATTTATTTCAGAGAATTATTGGATTCATAGGGAGAATTATACTATAGGGAACTGGCTTAGCAGAGCACTGAAGCAGAGTCGGCAGACATACCGGGGAAATGACATCATGGGATTAATACACTAATTTTTTAGTAAGTGCACCAAAGTTCACCATTGGTTCATCTATGCAGAAATGGCGATTCTCTTATTATGGCACTAGTCGATTAGTGTATGATGCCCATCAATTTTGCTTGCCAGAACGCAACAAGAGCTCTGAGGTCCCACATCTGGATACTACCAACTGTTGCTGGCTTGCTGCCACTTTAGCAAAATTTCAGGTCTACATCCCTAGTGATACTAGCCCCATAGCTATGCAATCTACCAGGAACCTAGATTGTTGAATGAAAAAGGTGAGACACACTCCATCCAAGTCAATAGTGAAGCAAGTGAAGAGGGAAATCCATCCTTGTTTACCTCAATTTTAGCCAAGGGCCTCGGTGGCCAGTGTAAGGGGCACCATCAGCTCCTCTGCTGTGAACAGGCGGTCTGTTCCTCCGATTGTGAGGAGAGGGAGGTTTGGGCCAACGAACATCTTGGGGTTCTGGTTTGGGTCAAACCAAGTCTAGCAGTTGAGTGCGACCAGGCCAGAAGGGGAAGAAAAAATTGGGTAAATGAGAGAAATTGGGAGGACATAAGGGGATAAGTACTATAACTAAAAAGAGCAAATGTTCAACCCAAAGAAAGTAAAACAATGATAAACAATAATTCCTTGTGTTATGAGGGACAAATAATAGAGGTGTGGCTACCGGATAGGTAAATGATTAACTTTCTCTTTCTAAAAATCTTACCATTTTCCTTGCAGGCACACTAGCTTTCTTGCCGGGATTATGAAAACCATGACTATACTAGTTTGTTGCGTTTATTGTTACCAATGTGTGCTCATTTTTAATCCAGAAGTTTGGTGCTTGGTTGATGCAGCAACAGGTACTTGGATAGAGTAGGCAGCAGGAAATTGGGAAATGAGTAAGCTTGCAAATGCGTTCTCGCTTCTTAATTTAGATGGTGAAGATGATGATGAAGAAGAAGAAGTAACCAAAACATCTACCAGTATAGAAGAAACTGCTGCCAACAAAGCTGGTTTGTACTACATTTCTTCTAGGATGGAGCTCCAAAGTAGTGGATAACATCAGATGAATGTTCACTCATTAGTTCTGGATGAAGAATTGATTGTGTAACTAATGATTTATCCCTGCATTGTCAGTTTAACTAGTTGCTTCTTTGTAGTTTGCCTGGTTCACTGGACTACTATTTTTATTCGTATGAAAAAAAAAACAAAGCTGCGAATCGCCAAGAACAGAACTCGTTTATTTTTGTGCTATGATTTGATAATATCTTCTTGCTATACTTACAGTTTTGTTTATGGTTATTGACTTTAATGTTTTGGGGTGGTGATTCTAAGATGATGTCATGAAATGTGTTTCACTTACAGTTGTAGGCAGTGCGTTCTAGGCCTAATAGGTTGGCAGCCTAACTAGACAGAGGGATACACATCATCTTCTGTGAACATGTGATGTTTTAGCCTTGTGAAGAAATCAATTTGCTGGGTCTTCATTTCACGTTTTGAATGGCTGGCTATTTTTAAGGAGTTCTTCAAGTTGTTTAGAGATATGATATCCATATCATCATCCTGTTGTGCATCTTCAATACTTGCAAATGTGAACAACAATCTGTGTTCTGTTGACCTTTTATCTGCCATTTTCCTTTCATCATCTACTCTTTCCCACTTTAATGCTTAAGATTGCGGAAAGGAATTGAACCCATTGTGTTTGTTTCGAACAAAAGCACATCAAAATTCAGCCGAGTGTTGTTGATGGTCCTTAACACATATTTGCAGCATGGGATCATGTTTTTGTTTACTCGGTTTTATGTTGGACTGTTGGCACACCTCTGTTTCTGTATCTGTACGTTCTCCATGTATTCAGTACAAGCTGGATATAGCATTATATTTCACTTACTATGTATCGGATGGTCAATAATTCCATTTTCTTTCATTTCACAGACATGAATATTGTAATACATTTATTGGCTACTGGCTAGATTGAAAACATGCTTTCTAAGCAGTTAATTTCGTTGATAATCAGGCACCTACCCAGTGTTAGTAGATTGCATCCCAAGCTGTTTACCGGCAGAATGATCAGATTATTAATCTGGATGACATGGTTCCCCCCTTTTCTTTAAATGTAGCCCTTCGGATGTGCATGAGAGACCCTTTTGTTTATTGGAGAGAGGGATTCAGTTATACATGATTATGTCAATAAAATTTCTGAATCCCACGGCTAGTCTCTAATGGGGTTAAGTATTGCATTCACTCTGCAGATAAAGGTGTGAAGAACGACACAACTGTAGTAAACTATAATGAAGGAACTCTTGCATCATCGTCTGGTGGTTACAGGATGCCGTTGGTGTGGATAGACTTGGAAATGACTGGTAACTTTTTCACTATCACAGCTTGTTTTTATGTTATATCAGTACATGGGATGGGAGAAATCAGTTTTGATGTAGCACCTTCATTTATTTGTTTGTTCTTAACAATTTGTGTCAGTTTATTCTTCATCGGAACAATTACTTCTTTTTTCTGCACAGTTCATAGTTTAGTGAAAGTGTTAAAAACTGCAGCCATGAAAAATAGTTCAGAGTGCTGATGATGTAAATTTTGTGGCACGGTTACTTACAATCTGCAGCTCCAATTATTTAGAAACTGCTAGCGAGGTGGGCATCTATGGTAACTGGTAACAACTTCTTAAGCAGGATAATGAAAGCTATGTCTAATATGTTTGGCTATCTTATCATACTTAGATGGTAAGTTGAAATTTTGGCTGCCACACCCAGTTGCTTTTCTGCTCGGCGACCATGAGCCTGAGACGATTTCACACTTGCTGGTGGAGTGCGTCTTCTGAAGACAAATTTGGTTTGACATGATACCACACTTTAGTTTGTCAAATCTCGTGTCACAACCAGGAGAGAGCTTCCTTAGCTGGTTCAACGGAGCCACACAACATGCTGACCCTCTAGGCAAACTATCAAAGAAGCAGGGTCCCTGATCACCCTCAACCCGTGGAGCATCTGGAGAGGATGGTAATGACTGCATTTTCCAGGCTGCAGCCCTAGATTGCCGTGTGCTTCATAGGAACCTTTTGGCCCAGGTGGTTCTCCTGATGCGGGCAGGAGCTAAGAAGCTCAGATGCCTTCCCAAACACCCTAGGCCCCCAGATATCCAGTCTGATCTCAGTGCTGTCTAGTCTTCTTTATTTTTGTTTTCTTAGGACTTAGCTTTGTGTGTTTTCTGGGTCATCGCAGCCTGGCGCTCCATGTACTTTGGCCATTCTATGGCTGTTTCTCTTCTGTAAAGCAATTATGCACATGCTTATGCGTATTCGAGAAGGAAAAAAAAACTCTCGAATCGTTTTACTAGAAAGTGGAAGGGTATGGGTATTTCTTACCCTGGAACTTTAACGATGATATGTAAGAGCCCCTGTGATTGAAGGACTTGATAGGAAATTTTTGAGGATGTTAATACATAGGGTTTTTTTTTTCTGTGGACGCCCTTTGTATCAGGGAATGAGAGCAGCAAAATCCCGTGGATTGATTTCCTACTTCCCAGTTCCATAGATTTCTGGTTAGACCTCTTGGAAATTGTCCATTGTGTCTTGTATGCACTTTCTCCCTCTTCAAATTCCTGCAAAATTCAGTCGAGCATCCAAAGAGACATGTCTACAAATCCCTGTGTTGTGCGTTTTTGGTTTTGGATTCAGGAAGTCATGAAATCCCAATTATATGTTTTTCCTATTCTTGCGTCTTTGAAATGCTGTGTTCCAGAGTCCCGTCCCTAAATATTTGATATCTGATCTAATGATAGTTACCACTCTTGTGAATTTTTTCCATTTTTTAATCTCTTTCAATAGAAATTCCCTGGTGTTCTAGAATTCTTCTTTAAGCATAATTGTTTGATGGATAACTGCATCAATATAGTTTTGGGTTTTACTCTTTTTTGTTAGTTTTGCTTTATGCTTAATGACTAACAGGCACACATACTGAATTGTGTAGGTTTGGATATTTCGAAAGATCGGATATTGGAGATCGCTTGCATTATAACGGATGGTAAACTTACAAAACAAATAGAGGTTTGGTGTCGAAATCACGTACTTAGTTCATTCTACATAGGTTTTGTACAATACCATGGTGTTCTTGTTATCACTTAGGATTTCTCTAGATTGTTAACTTATTACTATATACGTTCCTAGTAGCATGAACTACAGTTCAGAAGTACTTATGACAATAAATGTGATATCGTATCTTGACCTGATCAATATAGATAGTGCTTGATTCCCGAAACAAATCTAGATAGTATTCATGGTGTTTCACAATAAGTCCACACCCACCCTTCAGTTCACACCTGAATTTAATGGTAATGGAGTTTTGATGATCCATGTGTAATGTGATATCTGTAACAGGGAACATATTCAATGTCCAAGCATCCTCTAGTTTTCCTTCCTCATGTCAATGAACGCATATCGTTTTTTTTTGTGAGAGCATATAGTTCTTCGTCCCAATGGCAAATAACTTGCGTGTCATGATTTCATCTGGAAGTTCAACATTTGACATAATTGTTCTTCTAATTTTGCAGGGTCCTGACTTGGTTATAAACCAGAGCAAAGATTGCTTAGATAATATGGGTGAATGGTGCAAAACTCATCATGCATCTAGTGGTAAATAGTCTTCAGTTTCCAACAAAATCTTTCCTTGGGTGTTCTTATCTGCATATAAATCTATCTGCCCATGAACTTATTTAGGATTGACCGAGAGAGTACTGCAAAGTGAGATTTCAGAGCATGACGCAGAGAAACAGGTATCTTCCCTCCCTAGCCAAGCGTACCATAATATCCATTAAAAAGTTATGACATCCACGCAGGTGGAGATCCACCCTACAATTGAAATGAATTTTTCCCACTTCAAAATGTTGTGAAAGAAGCTGATTTTTTATAGATGGACATCATGATGTAAGAAAATACACTTGTAAAATCTGGTTCTCATCTTGAAAAAATCGTTCAAGCTAGCTAACAGTATACTATTCAAACTGTACCATTTTTTTTGTAGGACATATGATCATATCTTTTGCACCAGATTTTGCAAGTTTCCATGTTATAGCATGATGTATGTGTATATCCATGTATGTTTTTGCTTTTTGAAGTGGGAGAAAGTGTATTTCAAATATTGTGTGGATCTCCATCCAGGTGGAGAAAATCTACTTTGTTTATCCATTTGGCCTGTCATTATCTTGCATTTTAAAAGCCTCCTAGTTTATTTTTCAAGCAGTTTTGTTGCATTTATGCTGATCTCTCGTTGTCGGCATGCTACCCTCGTTCTGTCAACTGTACCTCATTGCTGTGCTCTAAAAGCGAGTGTTGTGCCAGAGGGGAGGGATGTGATAATAGTTTTTAAGCATTTTAATATTCTCTAGTCACCAAATGTCCAGCGAAAAACTAAACAATGATCTGAGCTTTGGCAACTCTATTCCGAGTTCTGAAAATGTTGCAAGTATGGTCATTGTTTGATTCGTTGGCTCGACCTCATGAGGCACTAGATCTATTCAAGAGCTTACGTTTCTATCTTTCTGAGTTGAACCTGATTTTCTTGAGCTGGGGTGGCCTGGGAATCATGGTTAAGTGTAGTCTCAGGACAACATATAATTCTTTTCCCTAAAAAAGCATATCACCGGTACCATCCTTTAGATGCTCCCACCTAAAACAGGTGATGGAAATTAAAGATTTCTGTTTTACGGTATTGTTCAAGAAAATAGGTGATGGATGTTAAGAGAAACCAAAAGAAAAAAAAAGTTCAGTGAATAAGACGTTTTAGTTTTATTTTGATCTTCCTTCCAGTGAAGGTTCTTTTTCTCATTGAGTTATTGTATAGACTGAATTTAGATTTTAAAATTTTATGATATGTTGGATTGATTTGTATCAATGTTCTCAAACCAATTCAGATTTTTTCTTGTTCATTTGCACCTCCTTTTTTGTGGTTGGGAGCATGCTAGTCTCTAAAGGACGGTATGATTATAGTGGCCCTTAGGTCCCAGGCTCTACTTTTATGTTTTAATCTATGAAATAGGTTAGAGCAAGAACAATAGTATAGCCAAGAGTTGGCTATAACCCGTTGCCATGTCATGTATAGCTAGTGCAATAGCTAGCATGTATAATAGTTGGCTATAAGCATGTACTAGTTTATTAGTAGTTGCACATTACAATCCCACATACTACCTAGGAGCACGTGCTGCAGCTGGCTACTAACTAACAACCCGCTTCTATTCTCTCTCTTCTTATCTCTCCTCCAACTAAGCCAAAATATGATATCTAAATGCTTGTAGCCTGCTTACATCATATTATTGTACTTGCTGTTAGAGCTTCAGCAATTCACAATACAGCTTTTAATCATTTGTGTATTGTAAAAAAAATATCAGTGTTTTGCTAGAAAATAATGTAGCCAAAAGTAATGCTTTCTTTCCTAATAAAAGTTTCCATTGGCCCATTTCCAGGTGTTAGATTTCCTCATGAGGCATGTAGGTTCAGGCACTCCATTAATAGCTGGGAATTCTGTTTACGTGGATTTACTCTTTCTGAAGGTTAGTTAAAAATGCCCTTTATGATTATTATACTGTTAATAGCTGGGAGTTCTATTTTGTCAGCACGGCAAGAAATTATTTGCAAAAATTCTTTTCTTTTCTTTTCTCGAGGAAAGACACATGTTTTCCAGTGAGCAATCAGCAGTCTTTCCCCATTCTGTTTTTTTCCCTCCATCCCATAATACGAGGCACGCACGTATTCCTAGATCGTCAATTTAGCTAACTAAATATAAAATACATAATTAAAACATTATATCATTAGATAGTTATTTCGACAATGAATCTAATGATGTACTTTTTGTTAAAAAATATATTTTGTTAATCAAATTGATGATCTAGAAATACGCGCGTGCCTCATATTATGGACGGAGGGAGTAGCTCGTTTTCTATCAATTCAATTATGCGCAAACCTTTTATGTATTCTTGAAAGAAGTCATTTCTTCATGACAAAAGGTTAGGCCGTCTTATTGATGTAAAAAAGAGAGATTAGGCCGTGTTATAACTTCTGTACCCTCCAGTAGGGTGAATAGTTCAAAATCTTGACACCTGCTGGTATTTTTAGTTACCAGATTTTTTCATCCATCTTTTGGAAGACAAGTTTTTTTTTTTCTGTTTGGCAAGAGTAAAAAAAGGTCAGCAATCTCATGATTCAATCATTGCCTGGCCGCACCACCAATTCTGCTGCTAGTCACTAGCCACTATGACAGTTGGCTTTTGTTTCTGTTATAGTCGAGGCAGCAGTACTGCCTATTGTTCTGAGGATTTTAAAGTTGATCTATTATTTAGTCCTTGATGATATTTGTGTTTGCTATTTTTGTGTTGCCAGAAGTATATGCCACAGCTTGCAGCCATCTTCTCTCACGTAATTGTTGATGTGAGCAGTATAATGGCTTTGTGCATCCGTTGGTACCCTAAAGGTAATCTAACTTTCGACACTGTTGATTTTTCTTATCCTTGCATTCCAGTCAATTTAGTCCGATCCCATGAATCTATTTAGTGTATCTTCTTTCAATTGTTGGAACAAGTGTTCTTACCTCTGCAGTCTGCAGGTTACTTCTATTTTTAATCATTCGAGTAATTTCTGGTTTAATTTGTAGAAGAGAATAAAGTAATTAAACAATGGTGGTGGTTAAGTAATATTAAATTTCAGTAGTTAACAAAGCCAATTGATGGCAATTTGTTACTCTTGATATTGCTGTGATACTTAAGCATCGGTACAGTTGTCCGTTTAGAGTTTACACGGAATCAAAATTTGCATCCTAGACTCCTGGTACTACTGAGGCTCAAGCAGTTACAGTTCTGTTGTTTTTGGCAAAGTTCATTGCGGGCTCACTCTTTCTCTTTGACTTCTGCTAGCACCTTACAGGAATAATTTAACTTTGAGATGTCAAGGAATGTTTAACTTTCAGATATTTTGTGATGTAAAATACTCATACAAAATAAATCTGAGACTTGACCTTGTTTCTTTACACTTCGCTGTACAGAAAGGAAACAAACTCCTAGAAAAGAAAAAACCCACAGGGCGATGGATGATATCAAAGAAAGCATCGCCGAGCTGAAATACTACAAGGACAACATTTTCAAACCACAGAAATCTAAGAAGTAGCAACATGGATGGAGCATAGAAGACTTCTTTATGTTGAACATTGGATAGTCAGGATTGAAAAGGAATTTTAGGACAATTTTTCGGTGCTCCATTTTGATCTCATATCAATAGCGCCCCTCTTCTGCACATTGATTGATCAGGATGTATGACTATCCACATGCTGTTCCAGACTAACAGGTGTAACTTGCAACTGGTCCTCTGTGTACCATCTGCTGCCCCAAACTCATAACTGCATGCTGTCCTGTTTTCGCAAGCCAACATTTTGGTGAAGGCTTTGATTGCCCATGAGGCAAGAAAAATGAAATTGGGTTGTTGGAGAGACATATATTTTTCAAAATGTTGGCCACCATCAAAACATACCCCTAAAGGCAATGCCACCTGCTTCTAGTCTCGTAATTCTTTTGTGCTCAGAAGTCTTGTCCTGACGTTCCATCGTTGGAAAAACTGGAGGTATGTTTGCCTCATATATTGGTGGGATTTTCCTGCAATTGACGTTTGCCTTATTTATGAAAGAGCTCAGGAAGCTGCTGAAAGAACAAACATTGGAGCTTTCGGCTTGTAATCAAGTTTGGATAAGTGTTTGTGACAAGTGTTCGTTACAAACGACCATGGTTACCAGTCAGTCATGTATAGTAGTATTTCCGGAGCCAAACGATGTACTTCTTATTGTGTACCATGATCGTGTCGTATCATAGATTCATAGTAGTAGTAGATTATTTTTCAATTGAAACTATCGTAGATACAGACAGAAAAAACTACAAATATTACCTACTAATACAGTTTACGTTATTTTGCAAAAAAAACATTAACTAGCGAATGTGCATCGACATCATATCTGCACTGTCCATTTAGAATATAACGGCTCTGGACAAGAGTTTCAGATTTGCACCAGATGAGCGTTTACATGTTCTATTGTATGCAAAAGATATTGTTATCCATCCATTGGAAGTTTAAGGGATTAATTGTGATACAAGAATGAGTTAAAAGTCAAATTTACTTGAACGCAATATGCATACACGATTATAAATTTAGTTCTAAAAAAAGAATCTGAACTTAAATATTTAAATATGCAATTCATTTACTTTTTACAATGTCATAAGATCGGGCAATCGAATCCTATCGCAGTGGCAGAACAAGTAGCCCAGTGATACATCACATTAGTAAGATACCATGCTAACCTAAACCTGCTACTGCATACAAAGCTACTGGCATCGTATTACACAAGCAGTACCAGGTCCTAGGTCGCTGCGAAAACTAATGACAAGTACATCATCCGCTTAGTATCTTCAGTAAATACCAGGAACAACCCTGTATGGTACTTTGTTGCAGTACATCTTCCAGTACTTTCCGTACCTGTCAAAACAATTATTCCACAAACTTATTAGCAATAAGGACAAAGTTCTCTGTCAATGTTAGCTAAACAGATAGTTGAAATATTCTTTACATACTTTGATGAGCATCTATCATCATCCCTCTTTGCTCGGTCCAACAGTAATATGGTCAGAAATATCACATAGAAGTACGGCAGGAACTGCAGATGAACAAAAGTATATAATTAACACAATCCCGACTAACAAACTTGTGACATAATGCAATCAGGGCATCCTTACATGATCGAAAAGAGCTGGAACAGTCCAGAAAAATGCTGATAGTATCTCTGGAACATAGTGGAAGTGACGAGACAAGCCCCACCTGTACAAAGAAAAAAAAATGAAGGCGACCATTATTTCTCCTAAAATAGACATGGCCTCAACTTTCTCTTTTCTAAACAAAGTGAATCTTAAGACTCACCAGCCAGAAGTCAAGAGAAGACTGGTTTTGGTTTCTCCAGCTGTTGTCTGATAGGAAGCAACAATCTGAAGTTCCACAAAAATATAGACATAAGCAAACCTATAAGCAAGATTTTTTTCCCTTAATTTAGAAGTTAAATGCTCCAACCTTTGATGGTGCTTTGCCCCAGATTGAGCATTTTCCGTTTGTCCGGCGAAATTCTTGGCGCTGTCGATCACAGTCATAGTTTATATATATGCACAATATTCCTGCCAGGAGAATTGAGACTGCTAGCTGCAACAAGATTAAAGAATATTCAGTTCAAGTGTAAATTGTGAATGCAATTCCACACCAAAATATCAACGAAAAGGTTCTTTGAAAGAATAACCTGGGGACCCAAATTCACAGGATGATTCACAAGGTACATCCCAGGAGAAGTATATATTGATGGAACCCACACCAAGCATCCCCAGCAAATATAGAAACCAGCTGTAGAAAATTATGTCATAAATAATAATAATAATAATAATAATAATAATAATAATAATAATAATAATAATAATAATAATAATAATAATAATGGTGATCTGGACAGAAATTACATAGTGTGCCATTGCAAACTAAAAGTTTAATAGCATATTAATTAACCACATCAATATACTAACTGTCACTTTGAATCTACCTCTTATCCAAGGACAGTTAATATATTAAAAAAATGCTGGCATTTTGCAGCAGTAAAACTTGCACCAAGATTCATCCTCCTAATGAAATAAATCAATGAAGATTCTAACTAACCTAAAACTTCTCTTGGGATAAAATTTTCACGGACAGATTTCTCCAAATGAAGAGATCAACGTAATTGAGTTATCTTCATTTTACATGGATGTATGGTTGGAAGTCCTTTTGATAGTAATAGGCTAATAGTAGCCTGCCATAGACTCATAGTACAGGTGATGTCCAGAAGTTTTCTGGCAGTGACATGGTACAACCTAGAAAGTTTAAAAGGCTTGATGCACTGTGTACGAAATCCTCTAATTTTATTATACAGCAGCTAAGTAAGCTCAGTTATGCATCCATTTATGCTCTTTGATACAATTTGCAGTTGTATCTTTCTTTTTGGGTTTCATTCATTATCTTTAATGCCCTTTTCTGAATATGAATGTCAGTGGACAGACAACTTGCGGGTTTGTGATTACGAGTTGGCGGATTACATCATATAAGCACTTCCAACCATCAAGGTACTGTTATTTGAGTGGAAGAGACAATTTCCCATAGCTGTGGAAGAAGAGAACTAATAATTGTCAAAATGGAAGAGGCAAAATTTCCGCGCAGTACTTTAAGAAAAGATGGGAGTAGAGAAAACTATTCTTCAAATTTCATATCCTGTAACAAGATTCTTGCAATTATAGACATGTAAACATCAAGTGCAATCATCCCTTGGAGCGCAATTGTGACACACTTCCATCAATTTCCTTTTGGGCGCAAAGTTAACATGAAATTTTCCGAAGAAAGTTTGTAGAGGAAATTGATGGAAGTGTGGTACAATTGATGGAAGTGTGGTGAGGGAACCGAGAAGAGATGCGCTGGCCTATGGGATATTTTGAGGGAAGAGATAAGACACGAAGTACAGAGGAAGAAGAAGGCAGTTGGGTCATTTGCATTTGTGTGCCCAGATTTGCATGCTTGCTAATTGTCCGTACAGTGTCCATACAAACGCTTAAGCGCCGCTTAGTGTCGCTTAAGCTGTAGTTCCTCTAATCAGTGCCTCACCGATCGCTTAACGCTTACCACTTCTTTGAACCATGAAAAGGAAACAAAATTATTAATATCTTCCTATTCACAGTGAACATATATTTGTTGATGTTTCTTGTAAACATTTGAATCTGAAGTTCTAAATTTAAAGGGTGTTAGAGCAGTGCCCAAATCCGAAGTTAATACTGCATGCACCACAGGAGCTTGTTGCGTTTGTATTAAAAGAACACATAATTGCCTACCTCTGTCATGAGCAATGTCCATGGTACACCAATATCCAGACTCCCACCAGAAAAACTTAGTGACATAGATCAGCATCAGTGCAGTATTCACAAGCATAGAATCCGCAACTCTGCCATTCATTTCATACTGCACCACAAAGTTCAAAGAAATCAACTGAAAGTTTAATCCATATAACTGCAGCATATAGTGTTAACACAGGCTTTCTGTCCTTACAGTGGTATGGTACATGCACCGCGATAAAACTGGATAGGAAACAATGCAAGCATGCATTTTAATCATGGGACTAGCCTATCTCAAGAATATTATAATGTTCTGACCTGCTTTATGCAGTAGGTTACAGCAAGAACAGCCCAGGACATCATCCCAAAACGGCAGTTTGTGAAGACTTTGATGTCAAAATGTTTACCAATCCGAGGATACAACTCCATTCCCTGAAAATGTCCATGTTAGATACACGAATCAACCAATAACCATGTACTATCTCTAAGCAATCTAAGCTGGACAAATGTTAAGCACCACAGCAATAACACCATGCAAGCGATACACATGAGTGCAATTTAAGAATAGGCAGCTCCTAACTTCATGCAATCTAAAAATCAAGCACAGAGATTTAAATAATACCTACCCAGTAGAAATCTATTATTGCATTTCCTGAGGATCCAGAATCAGATGAAGATGGTGCTACATGACCCTAAAAGGGGAAATAAATTATCCATCAATAACGTAAGCATAGTAGATAAGTACTCCCTCCGATCCATAATAAGTGTAGTACAGAGTTGTACTAAATCTGAAAGTTGTACTAAATCTGAGACACTTATTATGGATCGGAGGGGGTATATGAGGAAACAAAGATCAATTAAATAAGCCCACCTTTATGTACAGGAAAATACAAAACACAAAGCTCCCGAAGACAAGAGCAGAATATATCTCCCCCAAGTGATCATATACTATTGCAGGGTTAAAAAGTCCAAACCTGACATGATTTTTTGTTAGCAACTGGTGATATAAAATGGTACAAACTACAGATAGTGGAGCAAATTTAAGACAGGTCCAACACAATCCTCAAAAAAGGCCCGCAAAATTTTGTGAAGAGAAAGCAAACTCATCTATTTCAGATACCCCCTCTTTTGTGGTATATTTGTCTACAGTTTACCGGTTGCACGGACAAAAAGGTTAATGAGAAGTGACAATGTGTAGCATTTAACCTCTTTGAAAGGATATATGTGTAGGGGCAGAAAGTGGGCCTGATGGCATTCTAAATACATTTCAGATCATGCAAATTTTAATTCATGGTAATCTGAGACAAATTAGTTGTCCATAGGGTGCTTGGGTAGCTAAAGACCCAGTACAAGCAACAGAACGAGTGTCTGCATCAGTGCTCTGAGCTGTGATGGTAATAATAGGCGTTAGGCTGGTTGAGAAAGTGGTGTGTTCAATAAGCACTTCTGTCGGTCTTACATACAAGCAACAAGAAAATAAAACGTTGTCCTTAACTTCTTTTTTGTAATAATAGGAGTTAGGCTGGTTGAGAAACGAGTGACAAGTTATTGTTTGTTGAACATAACTTCTTTTTTGTTCCATAAAATCCTTCACTGTAGGGGCATCCCCTACAGTTCTTGGTCAGAAAGGAAAATAAAATAGTGATACATTTAAGCCTATTTTGCACAATCAGTGGCTAACATATTTAATTTTTGTGTTTACTTATTTTAACCTTTTGTCTCCTTATCATATCATAGCACTGACAGAAGTATCAATTGAGCATGCAAGTTGGAACAAATGCACATCCATTCGATGGTTCATCAATGAAGTCACTGACGATGAGTGATGTAATTTTAGTAATCAGAGGGTTCGCCCAAAAAAGAAGGTAGTCTTACTTACCACCACATGCTTAGGTAAGTGACCAAGGTCACTGCATATGCTTGCAAGCCATTTGCCTGCCAAAAAAAAAAGGTATTAACGGGTTAGTGATACTGACGTAGCAGGTAATGAACCTACCATCTTAAAATATTTATTTATAGAGCCAATGAAGAATCAAACTAATAAACTGTGATAATTCACACAAAGACCGATTAGCTGCAACATGAAGAGTCGAAATCAAAATCAACATTTTAGCAGTCAGCTTCAGAAAGAGAGGCAAGAATAGCACAATTCTAATACAACCTCGGTAACCACGGACCTTGTAGACGGGCACGTTCCCGGAGGGTGAGATGGGACCCTCGAAGCGCTTCCCGGGGAGGAGTAGCTGCAGGACGGCCTCAAACAGGGCAAAGCCGAAGATGATCTTCCAGGCGGCCATGGTGGGCATGGGCCAGATGGCCTTGAGCCCTTCCAGAAGCCCGTGGTCGCGGAGGTGCTCGTAGGTCCGCACCACCGACCCATCCGCGTGCACCATGGTGTACCACCTGCAGCGCCAACACCAAGAGCAAGAGCAGAAGTTAGGATGCATGCTCCTCTGTTCCTTCCCCCAACAAAAATCTCGGACGAGCCGAGATTCGGATCGAGCTACTGAGGGGACGGATCAGGAATGCGGTTGTGAAGCGGGCTGGGCTCGATCTGGGAGGAGGAAGCGGGCACTCACAGGAGGATGACGAAGGGTGGGCAGAGGGAGAGGAGTGAGAGCATGGAGGTGTATGTGAGCAGCGCTGAGTGCACCGTCTTCGGCGCGGAGGCCGCCGACGGACGCGTCGGCGGCGGCGCGGCGGAGGAGGGCTTGGGCTTGCCCATGGCGTCGAGTGCCTCCTCTCCTTGTCTCGATCTCGCTCGGTGGGGAAGGAGGCGACTTGACTGGGAAGGGAAGATCTTGGAGTGGAGTGATGCGTGGTTGGTTGTTGTGGATGCGAGGGCTCCTGGCTCACGTGTGCCAGCGCTGAATGGGCGTGGGTCGGGTCGGGTCGGGCCTCGGGATTGCCGAATGCCACGAGACAATCTTTTCTTTCTCTTCGTTTTAGCCGAATTTTTTCTCTCTTACTTTCCGGCAATCGGCAGGAGCTTTGCCCTTTTTTCCCCTATGTTTATTATTCCTTCCGTTTCGAAAATGTTTGTATATTTGAGTTCATACTAGTATCAACATGTATTTTGAAAAATATCAACATATCTAACACCAAACTAGTATGAGAAATATATATATCTTCCTCCGTCCAATATTAAGTGCCGAAATATTATACTCCCGCCGTCTTATATTAAGTGACTTTCTGTTAAATGTATCTAGACGTATTTAAGTATATAGATACGTTCATATTTAGACAATTTTAAATCACTTAATATGGGACGGAGGGAGTATTTTTTTTTACGGAACCTCATCAAGAGGGCAGTGTGCTCCTGCATTTCATTAAAAAGAATAGAATGGCTCCGTTTATGAGGAAAACCGAGCCGAAAACCGTACAATGCACAGCTTATTTAAGGAAAACCGCACGAAACCTTGATACCGAGCAAGCAATCTAACAAAGTTAGGCATCAAGCCAAACCGACAAAACAAGTCACAACCGCAAAAGCAAGCCGCCGCCCGCTCCAACGATGCTGAACAGGGAGCAGCTCCTAATGCCAGAAGAAGGTAGGCAGAGCTGGGCTTCTTCGGCGACCGAAGCAAAGACGAGGTCACCCCGACAGGTACATCTTGAGCATCGACGAGGCCGTGCTACTCAAAGCCGCCATCCCTGACCAAGCCCCAGCCATGCTACTGCTGCACATCCACCGCCGTCAAACGAGAGCTCCAAAGGCGATGCCTCCAAGGAGTGAACGACGTCCGAAAACGCCGACATTGCCCGGTCCGGAAAAACCGGATCTGAGCTTTCACTCGGAGACACCTCGGATGCCATAGGTGGGATGCAATTGGGTTG
Organism: Brachypodium distachyon; assembly: GCF_000005505.3. Taxonomy (NCBI): domain Eukaryota; kingdom Viridiplantae; phylum Streptophyta; class Magnoliopsida; order Poales; family Poaceae; genus Brachypodium; species Brachypodium distachyon. The sequence goes on along the minus strand of NC_016133.3, from coordinate 44,191,897 downwards.
CATGACGACGCCTTCAAGAAGGGAAACGACGTCTGAGAACGCCGTCGTCGCCGGCATCGACGTGCAAGGCTTTCACCTGCAGCCACCAACAACCCACGACAGACACGGGAGCAACCAGTGAGCCAATAAGCTGAAGAACTTGAGCCGGAGGCCCCCTCCATCACCGCTCCATGGTGCCGACGGAACCCGCTGGCCGTTGCACGACACAACGCCCGATATCCACCGGCCGGTACGCCACCCCATCCACCACGAGCCACAAATCCGCGCGACGACCAGCTGCGCCGCTCCATCCATCCCTCCAGCCAACGCCGGCCACCCCGGTGCCAGCCCTCTAACCCACTCGCAGGGCCCTGCCGGCCGCCCCCAACAGATCTGGGCGTGGGAGACCCCAGATCCGCAATGGATGCAACCAGTAGGCCGCTGCCTCGCCATAGATTCGCCAAATCAGGTCCCCGCGACTCTCCCCGCCATGGACGGCAGCCCGCAGAGCGTTGCTGCCCTGCGTTGAAGTCGCCGAGGAGAGCCAAGCCCGCGCACGCGCCCACGACCCCTGAGCCGCCAGGAAACGAGAACGCCCCGCCGCCGCCATCCGCCCATGGGGGCTTAGCCCGCCGGCATCCTCCGGCGGCGGCGAGGGGAGGAGGAGAGAAGGGGCTCTCGGTGGCGGCGCTAGGGTTCCTGCCGCCCAAGTCGCCCAAGAGGGAGCGACGCGGGGGCCTTCAACGGTGTTTGGCAGGAAAATGTATCGACGGAGGGAGTATGTATCTAGACGTTTTTTAGGTATAGATAGCATTAATATTTGGGCAAATTTGAGTCACTTAATATGAGATGGAGAGAGTACATGAAGAAAAAAAGAGATTATGTACTCCTTCCGTCTCATATTAAGTGACTTCAATTTGCCCAAATATAGATGTATTTATGTCTAAAAAACGTATAGATACATATAATAAAAAATCATTTAATATGCAACGGAGTGAGCACACCACAGATGACTGCAGTGGACTAGTCTAGACAAGCTGCATGGATCGTGTTGTTTCTTTTCTGTTTTTTTGTGCGGCTGGGGGTAAGCTGCATGGATCGTTTGGTGGCACCATTTTGGTTTTTTCATTTAACCAACAGAACGGAACCAATAGAATTCAGAATGAAAGTATTTTTTTTCGAGCAGTAGGCTGAAATGAAAGTTACTTGTGAGCCACCGCTGTCATTTGAAGCTCTCAGCTTCCCCAACTCCTGAGGACGGAGCGGCCACGTTCTCGTAACCACGCCTCAAGAGTCAAGCGCGTCGCAGCCTGCCCAAAACAAATGGGCTGTTGCTCCCAAAACAAGAGTAAATTACAAAAAACTATCATATTAGTGGTTAGGGTTTCACAAGTATATTAGTGTACGTTTTAGTTATTAAAAACCATCAATTGCACTAACTAGTAGATCGCTAGCAAATAATACAGTAACTGACAAGAAGGGCCCACCATCGGTCCAGCGTGTGCCACGGTGTTGCCATCGTGGCGAGTGCAGCCCGCACCTTCCTCCGCTCTCCTTGGACACCACGCGCGGCACCTTCTTCTCCACGTTCGGCCGAGATGGCGGTGGCGGAAGGAGGAACCGACATCGAAGACCTTGGGCAGCGAGATGCTCACAATTTCATTAGACAAGGGGCCAAAAGTGTAAATTCTCAAAAAAAAAACAGGGTTTCCATCATCTTCCTTTCTCCCTCTCATCTGAAGTGCTGAACTTCTTCGTCCGTGTAATGTCGTCGATGCCACCTAATCCAGCTAGCTCATGCGCTGTCCCTGGTAAGCAAATGAAAAGAATGTTTCTTAATCCTACTCCGTACTCAAATAGCAGAGGTATATCCGGTCAGTGGCTCAAATAAAACATAAAATATATATTGGTATTAGTGACCATGTAGTTGGCTTGCCGCTTGCCCTGCTTGCCCTTCTTTCACGTCTTTTTTTTTAAAAGTAAATTTTAAGGACTACATTTTCTTTCAGACTTCTCAAGGAACCCACATTTTGCTAATTACGTCCCAAACCCACAGTTCTTCTTCTCACTTTATCCAAAACAGATGTTTAGACCGACTTGACAGTATTTCTTACCAATGGGGCCCACCGTCAGTTGCCAGATTGAAACCCGACCTGACCCGACCCGTTAACCCGCCCTCCGCCCTGCATTTTCTTCCCTGCTCTCTTCTTTCTCCTCCTCCCGAGCCGTTTCCTCCCCAAGTCCGGCGAGTGCTCACGCTGCCCTCCGGCCCTGCGCGCGTCACACCCCGACTGCTCCGGGCCTCGACCACAGACTCAAAGAACCACAGCATGGAACCCGCGCGCGCCTGCACCGCCTCCCTCGCGGTCATCTTCCCTACTGCCGGCAAGCCCCGCCGCCCAAATCCGGCCGTTGCGGAGCTCCACCGACCCCATCGCCTGCATGGATAGCACCACGGATTCTCTGTGAGTCCGCCGGTGCGCTCTCCTAGTTTTCCCGTGCCCCCAATCTCCCCCGCGCCGGAGCTCGACGCCGGCCGCCTCCACCTCGCCGTCGTTGGGCCGCTCCAGCGCCCGATTCAACCCGACGCGGCCGCCATCTGTCTCCCCATGTCTGCAAGCCGAGCCCCTTGGCAATCTCGCCACGAGCTGGTCGAGTGTGATGAAAGGGACGTCATGTTGGGGACGGACTTGGATGCCAGGGAGACACGCCCGTCGCGGCTGCCGGCCGACATGGCGAAGTCGAGGGGCACGCCGGTGCTAAGGAAGACGGTGGCGTCGCGGGCGTCGAAGGCGAGCTCGTCGGCGCAGGAGACGACGACCGGGCACGCGAGCTCGAGTACGAATTCGCGGCGTCGATCACCTCGAAGCCCCACCCGCGACCCCGACCGCCGCCGGCTTGACCTTGGCGGCCGCTTCTGCTCGCTGCTCACGCCTCCCCCGCCGCCGCTCCCCAACTGCCACTTCGGCCGTTCGGCGGCTTCCCATTGAACCAGAGGAGAAGGACGAAGCAGATAAGGAGGAGCGGGACCTGCAGGAGAAGGCGGGTCGGGACGGGTTAATGGGTCGGGTCAAGTTTCATTCCGACGTGGCAACTGGTGTGCCCCACTTGTAAGGGATACCGTCGAGTCGGTCTAAACACCTGTTTTGGGTAAAGTGAGACGGTTTGCCCGAAAAATTGTGGGTTTGCGACGTGGTTCGGTGAATTTTCTTTTATATAGATTACCTATTCAATTTGTTTTACGTGTTTCAATGTTGTGTATAGATTACCTATTCAATTTGTTTTACGTGTTTCAATGTTGTGTGAAAAGTGTTAAGCCAGCACACGTTTTTCACCAGAATCCTGTTGTCCAGGGCTCCAGGCAGCGAAGATCGGGTCATTTACACGAATCCTTTCCGTTTTTACCCTTTTTGTAAGGAAAATTTTCTGTTTTTACATTTTACCACAAAGAACGAATCTCCCAACATGCTATAGGCTACATAGATCGAACAAGTCATTTACACAGAACTGTCTGCTTCAAGTCATGCAATTCCTACTTTCCTAGTGACCTACTCCAGTGTTTAAGTCATATATGGAACGAAAGTGGTAGAATGTTGATCCAAATATAATGTGATTTCTCTAAAAAATTAATTAATGTGATCGAGATTTAAGAATATTTCACACCTGCAAATAAACAATCACTATAACAGTATGCACCGTTGCTTATGGTTTTCCAAGTTTTTCAAATTTTCTATTAATAGCAGGAGATAATTATCAGTACACTCTCTCTACATACCCACTCGTCAACGGGAATAGAAACCCTCCCTTGTGTTGCCCTCCTTTGGTGACACGGGAGAAACCCTAGCCCTTCCTCCCCCGCTTCGCCGCTGCCGGAGGGTTTCACGCCCAAGGAAGCGGGCGGCGGGGTGGTTCCCCCTTCTCCGTTGGCGTTGTGGCGCGTGGTGACGTGAGGTGGTGGCTTTTCTGCAGGGCCGATGGCGTGGGGCAGAAGACACAAGGCGGTGCTGGGCTGCGAGGAGGCGCTGGTCTGTGAGCAGGGCGGTGCGTGGTGGCCAGGATAGGCGATGGAGTGGGCCCGATCTGAGCCCGATTTGGGAGGCCAGCCAGATCTGCACAATGGCATGGGTCGGAGAGCATGGCGGCGCGTGGCTGCGGCCCTGTTGTGGAGGTGCAGTGCGCTGCCTACGTACTCGGGGTGCTGCGGGCCATTACTACATAAAAGTTTTTAAATTCATGAACACTAACATGTTTTATCCGTAGCAACGCATGGGCATTTAGCCGGTATGTTTAAACTTGAGCACAAACCAAAACCAATGATGCCAGCATACGCCATGGGCAACTATGAATCTAAGAGTGAAGAGCCCATGGACACAAAGAAGAGAACAAAAGTTGGGAGCCCATGCATGTCTGTGAGTGGCTGAGCCCAGTTCCAGTCCACATGGATCCTACCGGGTACTAGGAGCCTAGGAGACCGCCCCCACGAACCAAGACCTGTACTAGCACTATCACCCTACCTACCTCTCCCCTTCCCGCCAATCTTACAGTTTGAACGCTGCGAGCTGCAACGGCCCATTGAACCATCTGATCACCAAGAAACTCAGCCTACTCGTGGCTCTCATCACTGCTGGTGTGGTGCCCCGCCTCGCCGTAGCTTTCGCATTCGTGCGTCAAGTTGCTCGGAACAGGATAATCCTCTTCGCTATCACCAGTGTTCTCCTCCTCGTCAGCGCAGAGGTTCAGGTCGAGGCCGCCGCCCCTAACATGTCGCCGGCGCTTGGATTCGCCTGAAGATGGCACCAGCGCCCCTTCCGCCTCCCTCTTGAGGTAACCAAATGGAAGCTCACTGACGCCGTACCATGACAATCGGTTGCTATCCACCTCGCCGGAGCAAACGACAGCGCGTGATTCCTGCCCCGTCGGCTTCGCGTTCAGGTCCTCGCTGGAGTCTGGAAGGAGGAGGCTCAGCGTAGTCTTGACGTCCTGGTTGCTGCTGTTGCTCGTGCCATGGACGGCGCCAGGTGCGTGCAAGCTTAAGCTTAGCTCGGCAAAGCTTGGCTTCGGCTCGGTTCTTGGCTTGTTCTGGTTATTCGGCAAGGAGGCACACCACCATGGGCTTGGAGACGCGTTTGTTGTGATACTCGGCCGCTGGTGGCCGCGCAAGTGAAGCATCTGACAGCACGATCTGCTCCATTTCATCTTCAGTTCCAGCAACTCATCCTGCATATTGACCAACGTAAATCAATCGCCTCAGTCACCACATTGTTTCATGTAATTTGCAGTTGCAGGCGCTAGTCAGTTTCTTTACCTTGTCTGATGCTTGGGGCTCATCTGCTCGTGGCCAACCGGGGAAATAGGTCAGTGCAAGTGTGATGTCTTGTGCCTTCGCCCTCACTGCCGAGGCCTCCTTCTCGTAGCTGTTGGCGCACTCGGCACACAAGGCCGGCACATCATCCTCTTCTCCTGATGCATGGTCCCACACAGGAACCTCAGGAACCCTGTTGATCTGGCCTTGTTTCATGCCGCTACACAAGAAAAGGAAACAAAGAGCAAACGCAATGAGAAAATGTGAGCAGAAACATCACTGACAGTGGATGAAAAAGAAATCAGAGTTCATTGAAAAAAAAAAGCAGACACTTGAAAGCTACTGGATGAGTTCACAATTTCGTACCAAATTTTTCAAGAAACCAGTCTTTTTAAACTGCCTTCAGAAAGAAGGTATCTTTAAAAAGCTCTAGCTACAAAGATCAAGGAATTTTCATTAGCCTTTGTGTTCCTAGTTTCTTTAGCAGCTTAAACTTCACTTTTCCTACCTAACTGATTATTCCATGGTTATCTTTCAAAAGATTATTCATGGTTTTTCGGGGGGGTTCTGCTAGTTTTGTTTTAGCATGCAAGCAACAGCCGGCCTGTCCAAACAGAGCACAGAAAAGAAAAGCAGAGCAGGGGATGACAAATGACAGCAACGCATCAGTCCGAGACTGTCACAGCAAAGCAGAAAAGAAGACAGCGGTACTACGAAGAGACGCTGGCCGGGGGACACAGCACTGGCACAAAGTTTAACGTTTCGTCATCACCTTGGGGCTGCAGGAATCGGAGGGGCGGCGCGTGGGCCGAGTGCGAGGCCATTGCCGGCGCCGGCGGGCACGACAACCGGCTGTAGCTCCCAGGCGGCCTCCAGCGGCGAGCCCCGGCAGCGCATGTACGTCTTGTAGCTCGCGGCCGCGACGAGCCAGGCGCGCCCGCGCCGGGCGGCCATGAGCTCGCCCTGCAGGCGCGCGAGCTCGGCGGCCATGTGCTCCGCGAGCCCTGCGTCGTCGACGGCCCAGCGAATGTCGCCGACGTAGATGATCACGCCGGCCGTGGCGTCGGCGCTCCGGCGGCGCAGATCGGCCACGCTGGCGTCCAAGTCGGCGCGGGTCATGAACCGGGGTTGGTGGTGGAGCCTGAGCACGCGCGCGCCTCGCAGCTCGTCCGGGAGGACGTCGCCCCTGTCGAGGCGCCTCATCAGTTGGCCCACGGACGCCTCGGCCACGGAAGCCGTGTCGCCGACCACGACGGGGTTGGCTCTTCTTCTACCCCCCTGCTTCCGCATCATCGCCTCCAAGATCGCCCTCACGTCCTCTTCCTTGCACGACGAACCGACGACGCCGTCAGGCGCCTGGTTCGAGAACGGCGTCCCGAAGCCGCCATTGGTGGGGAAGTCGAGAATGTGCGGCTCGTTGAAGAAGTGAGGCCGGATAAGGGCGACGGACGCGGACTGGTGGTGGTGGTGGTGGTGTGCGAGCATGGAGGCGCTCTCCTCCTCGATGTTGCTCTTGACTGCGGCGCTGGAGAAGCCGGCCTCCCGCATGACCCGGCTGACGCTGGGGTCGTCGAGGATGGAGACCACGAGCTGGTCCAGCTCCACCTTGATGGCGACAAGAGGCTGCTGCTGCTCCGTGGGAGGCGGCGGCGGCAGCTGGCTCTGCAGCTCGATGCATCCGCGCCGCTGGTTGGCCTGCGCGCGCTTGAGCGCCGCCACGAGCGCATTGGACAGCGTGGGGTTGTTGAACTGGTGGATGATGGACGCCGACAAGGACGAGGACGGAGGGGAGCAGCCCGCGTCGGTGGTGGGGAGCCGGTTGAGCGCGACGTTGAAGCAGAGCTCCAGCGCCCGGCACTGCAGCGAGTGGGACTTGACGCAGGCGCGCCTCAGGAGCCCGTGCGCGTACGAGGACGACAAGGCCGGCTGCTGGTGGTGGTGCGCGGACGACGGCGAAGAGGAGCCGGTCAGGAGGGTGAACGCCACGTGCAGCGGCGTCACCTGCGCGTGGCCGCGCCGCCGGGCCAGCGCCAGCGACATCTTCACCACCGCGGCCGCCTCCGCGGTGAGCGACTGGTGCACCGTGTACCCCCCCGCCCGCATCTCCCTCCACTGCCAATGCCTTGCCCGCTGCTACTGATTCGATCGCACTGTGCTGCGTATATCTTCCCCGACCTAGTGCAACGGCAACAGCAGCTAGCTCTCAGCCTTTCTTGCTACTCTCCTTCTCTTCTTGCAAGTTTACAGCGGTGCGTGGGTGAGTCGGATGCTCTTGGTACGAACACGAGTTGAGCCGCGCCGCCGCTTTCTGCGAGCGAATCGATCTCTGAATAATCTCTTGGTTTATTTATTTACGTGTGGCATTTTTAGGCGATCAGGCCCCTCTCTCCCTTCTTCTTTTCACCCTGCTCCTACTGTGGCTTGCAGTCTTGATATAGAGGTTAGTTTGTCTCTTTTCTAGCATCTCTTTTTATCTTTTCTTTCCGCAGCCTGCCACGCTTTCTTTTTGCCTCCACTTTGCCCTTTGCTCTTTCGGTCAGGGATCTTTCCCTTTCCAAACCACTGTTCCGGTGTGGTATTTTTCGACATTCGCTGGGGCTCGCCTTGGGTGGGGCTTGTATTACCGTGCCATTCGGCAAATCAGCCGGTGCTGCAGCGCAAGAAAACGTCTGCTCCCCTCGTCACTGTATACTGGGTGTTGTGGTGCCTACAAAGAAAGCAAAACGATGGTTCAGGCGATTACACTCTGCATGCATGCACCCTGCCACGGCATCCCCGGCGACTAGCTCACCATTCGAATTCGATCGTGAGTACATGGTTTACTAGCAAGAGCCAACAAAGCCACAGCCCACAGGTGAAAGACGACGCCGCGGCTGTTACTGTGATCTGTGGGAGCGCGGTCCGGATCGAGGATTCGAGGGGAGTCACGGGCGCCTAGTACATCACCCGACACACGCTGCGCGAGGAAATTCCTTTCATTCCTTGAGTGAATGGAGTGGCCACGTCGCAGCGAAAGGCCATCTTTTGCGATTCTTTGGGTTCCCGTGCTGGCGATCCCTCTCTTTCTATGCGTCTTCTTTCTGCGTTCATTCACGCGAAAGGCTGCTGCTGCTAGGTGCTCGGCAACAAGGGGACCCGAGTGGCCTTTTGGTTTGGCCTGCCCGCGGAGTTCGAGGATTGAATGGATCGATGGACGGGTGGGGCGCGCTCTTTTCTTCTCGGGAATCCAGCCCCAGGCCAGGGCTGTTGCTTCGCTATCTTTCCCTGTGGCCTCCTTCCCTTTGACTGGCCGCGTGCGCTTCCCTGGCCCTCCTCCGCCGTCAATTAAGCTCATTGGATCGAATCAAGCAGCGCACTTAAGCTAAAAGTGGCCGATCGGTTCTCACTTGTCAGTCGACGACGGCTCTGTGTATGCGCTGTACGGCGTCATTCCTTTTCTTTGCTTCTCCACACGGTTTGCCGCACTATTCATATAACCTAGTGATTGGACTTCTAAAACCCATTTCAAGAGGTTGCAGAGCAGCCTTCGATGCACTAGGATAGACCAACGGAGTACACAGGATTAGCATCGTACGTAAATCGTAACTTCAAGTGTCGTATGTGTAGTCTTTTCGTTTCAAGAGCTCTCAGGCTTAAGGCCCATGATATGTTGTATCAGTAATGCATCGGTGGCCTTCGTGCACCTTATATCCTCAAAGAAGAATAGAATTGAACAATTCTTGCTCCGTGACGCGATTGACAGAAAACCGATGCACTGGTTTGCCGGCATGGGGTTCGTGGCATACACTGTTTTAACCTTGCCCTGCTCTGCTCGCTAAGCAAGCTTGGCGACTAATTGATAATCCAGATTCCTTTTGTGTCTCTATTCTGTGGGCCAGGTATTACCCGGATGGTGATTTGCTCAATACTAACCTGAAGAAGGGTGCCTCCTTTACTTGGCAGAGCATCTTGGCAGGTGTTAATGTCTTCAAATTGGGACATATTTGGCGTGTGGGCGACGGTGAAAATATCAAAATTTGGAAGGACCCCTGGATCCCAAATAGTGTCTCCAGGAAAGTAATATCACGTCGTGGAGACCACCTCCTTTCCAAAGTTGGTGACCTCATTAACACTGCAACTGGAAGCTGGGACGATCAGCTCATAACACACACCTTTTGCCCTGTTGATGTTGATCGCATCCTAGCGATCCCTCTCCCGACTGTCGAGATGAAGGATTTTGTCGCATGGAGTCTCACCAAGACTAATATTTTCTCTGTCAGAACAGCGTACCATGCTGCTTGCAATGACCAATTTCGTCGGCGCTCGCATGCCCAGACTAAGGGTCACTCTGGTCATGTGCACCCGATAAGGGAATCAATCTGGAGTTTAAAGGTTCAAAACTTTGTTTGGAAATCTCTCCATGGAGCTACCCCTTGTCGTGCGGTTCTTGTTGATCGCCATATTAAGGTCAGTACGCAGTGTCCTTTATGTGCAGTGGGTAAGGAAGATTTAAAACACCTACTCTTCGAACGGAATTCTGCTCGGGTGATATGGGAGAAGCTGGATATGGCGCCATATATTTCAGATGCATGTGCTACTGACCGTGCTGGCTCAACTTTTTTGGAATTTCTCCTCTGCTCTCCTCAGCGTCAGCATCATCAAGTTCAGAATTTTGCGGAGCTTGTTGCTGTCGCTTCTTAGTCCATCTGGTGGCCGCACCGGAAAATCACCAGGGAAGAACCTGTTCAATGCCCTGAAAGAGTTGTCTTCTCGATCCTGGCTATGGTGCAAACCTTCACTGTTGCACGTGCTAAGAGTAAGAAGGCTTCCGCTAAGAAGATTGTCTGGTCCAAACCTCTGTCAGGCTGCGTCAAAATTAATGTGGATGCGGGGTTCGACCAGGATGACTCAAGAGGAACGGCGGCTGCTGTTATTTGTGATGGAAGGGGAATTTTTATTGCTGCGATGAATGAGCGTATCCCTTTTGTTCGGGATGTTCTTTGTGCTGAAGCTTATGCCCTTCGTCATGGGATGCAGCTCGCAACTGCCGTTGGGTGCAACAGAGTGATCATTGAACCTGATAATTCCCAATTGATTGAGATCATGAATAATGATGAAAGGAGCTATCATGCTGCTACTGCGATCACAGAGGATTGCCACTACACAAAGAACCGAGCCCAACCCAATGCCACAAAGAGGAAGTTAACAACTCTAAGTGAGGTACTTAGCTCACTGTTCTCTGTCTGAGTGTAAATCCCTCGCACTTGAAATCCCGTGTGAGGAATACTGCAAGGACACGGTGGAAAGAGCACCCCTGGTGTTACACCAGGGCATGCACTCACCACCGTATCTTTGGAACATCCCTCATCTTCACTGCAAGGGAGGGCCTTGATGACGCCCCTTGCTCACTTGTGGTATGCTGCTTCAGGTAAGGGAGAGCATTGGTGGCACACCAGCAATCTCCGCCTGAAGACCGAGGCCGTCAAGCAGAATATTACTGATGTGTCGCCGAGACACCCCTTGTCTTCACCGTTCTGGTTGTGAGCGCGCGCACCCTGGTCTTTATATGGCCGTAGCGACACACCCCGCCGCAGCGCTCGCCAATTAGCAAGGCACACGCGAGGGCGTGCGTGGAAGCGGTCGCCACACGCATACCACTTAGTTGCAAGGCGACACCGCCCGTGAGTCCCACGGGGTGGCGCCTGCACTTCCCTCTTTATCCTGCATGTCAGATGCTCACGGCGACCAAGGTGCACAATATAAATTTTCAAAATGCATGAAAAACTAACACCTTATAAAGAAACAAACACAACATACAATGCAAAACCTCCTGCCTTCCAGCCCCCAAGTACAGAAGAGTCGATCTCAGACTTGGGTGCGAGCACTCCTTACTTTTAGAAGTCGCTTTGCAAGCGCGGTACACGTTGCGGGGTAGCCTGGCAACGGTACGACCTCGTTCCGGGAGTCCTGGCAACGAGCTTGGTTTTCGGGGTTCCGGCAGCCCCCTGCTCATATAGCCAAGGATGAGGAGACAATTCCGTGCACCTAGAGCAGGAGACAGAAGCAAACACTTGAACGGTAGGACAACAACAGAATGCAGAAACACTTATCTTTATTCACATTTCGCGAGCGGATTACAATCGGGTCTCGCCCGACTACACTAGCTTACAGAGGCACGCTGCAGCATCGTCACCTGTGGGCAAGGCACCACCATTTCACGGGTAGAACCTGCGTAGGTGCTCAATATTCCAACTAATTTGCACCGGCATGCCTTCTTCAATTTCCAGCCGGACTGCCTCCGGTATGGTCACTTGCACTACCGAAGGGCCTTCCCAGTTTGGAGTCAACTTGTTCCCGGCCTTCGTTCCTTGTATCCGGCGCAGGACGAGGTCTCCAACCTCAAGCCCCCGGGGACGGACCCTCCGGTCGTCGTAACGACGGAGCCCCTGCTGGTAGCTAGCAGCTCGCGCAGTAGCCCGGCATCAAATTTCTTCAGTGAAGTTAAGGTCATCAATCCTCTACGCGTGTTGGGTGTCATCGCCGCACGCGCGTACCCGAGGTGACCCATGTTTGACCTCGAGGGGCAGCATCGCTTCTTCCCCGTAGAGAAGGGCGAATGGAGTTTCACCCGTCGCCCGACTTGGGGTGGTCCTAATCGACCACAACATTGGCTGGAGTTTCTCAACCCAGTTCTTCCCGTGGCCTTTCAGCTTGTCAAAGATTTTCGTCTTGAGCCCCCGCAACAGTTCTGCGTTGGTGCGCTCTGCTTGTCCCTTGCTCCTTAGGTGAGCAACAAAGGTAAAGTGAATCTTGGTGCCCATGTCCTCGCAGTAAGCTTGGAACACCGCACTAGTAAATTGAGTGCCGTTGTCGGTGATGATGCCGTTAGGCACACCAAACCGGCACACAATGCCCTTGAAGAACTTGACGGCCGCCTGTGCGGTCACCTTGCGCACAGGCTCCACCTCAACCCATTTTGAGAACTTGTCGACGGCGACGAGGAGGTACTCGAAGCCGCCAACTGCTCGCGGCATCTTGCCGACGATATCCAGGCCCCAGACCGCGAATGGCCAAGAGAATGGGATGACCTGCAGGGCCTGAGCCAACTGGTTGCTCTTCTTTGCGTGAAATTGACAGGCTTCACGTGTCTTGACCAGTTGTTCGGCATCGGCTAGTGCTGTCGGCTAGTAGAAGCCATGCCGAAACGCTTTGCCGGCTAGCGCCTTGGTGGCCACATGGTGTGAACATGTGCCTCGATGGATATCCTCCAGTAACGCGCACCCCTCCTCTTGGGGCACGCAGAGGAGCATAACTCCGTTTGCACACCTCCGGTAGAGATCCCCGTCCACCAGTGCGTACATCTTCGCTTGCCGGACCACTCGCTCCGCGGCAACGTCTCTCTCTGGAAGGGCTCCATCCTTGAGGGAGCGGATGATATCCGTGGCCCAAGGTGGGGGTGACGAAGGGGTGATTTCGACAATGTCCATATTGATGGACTTGTATCTAGGAAAGATTTCGAGTGTGTGTGTTGGCGAACTCGTCGGCTAACAAGGACACAGGGAACACGATTTACCCAGGTTCAGGGCCCTCGACGAGGTAATACCCCTACGTCCTGCCTGTCTGATCTGTATTGAAGAGTCGATTAGAATGGGGTGCTGTAGAGGCTAGATGCACAGATTCGATCTAGCGAGTGCGTCTAGGAGACTTCTATCTAAGTTGGGTGTCCCCTTGTGTCGTACCAGTGGCCCGAGGGTTCCCATTAATACGGGACGCGTGGGTCGCGACTGATGAAACCCCACCAGGTTGGCCTCCCGGGAAGGATAGACCCAGGATGCTCGCCCCAAAGAGACAGTCATTGGCAAAGACAAAGCTGAGAATCGGAACAGGAGAAGCGCTCGCTTCAGCGGGTACCCGGGAACTCTGGTCCCGGGAAGTGGAAGGCATGCTGCCCCGACAATGAGCTGAGCGCACTTGCTAGGAAGGGGCTCCCAGCAATCGACGCTTGGGCATGCAAATGGGGCCCGCAGAACAGTGAAGACATGATGAGACAGCGGACGCAGTGCATTTAATGCACCGACATCAGCAGGGCTAGTTTTTCTCAGCAAGGCTAGAGCGGCTACCATATAATTCATTTTATTTACCATGTACAGTGGCTTGGGTGCTGCATGACGCCCAGCGTGGATCAACAGTAAGAAAACTTGTGTGGCGATGACACGCGTGCTGTTAACATGTCGCGCTGCATGGCTTGGCACCTGTGGTATCCCCTTAGCTATAAAAGGAGGACCAATGCCACCGGTCAAAGGGTTCCAACCCTAGTCAGTAGCAAGCAACATTGTGTTCACCCGTAGCAGAGTTCCTTGGAGGCACAAGTAGCCAACCCGAAAACCCCCAGGCAATCTGTAAAGCATACTCATTCGTGAATACAACTAAGAGTAGGACGTAAGGTGTTACACCTCCGGGTGGCCCGAACCTGGGTAAATCTAACTGTCCACACTTCGTGTCTTTCGTCATGCCGGCGATCGCCAGAGTGATCTCCTCGCCCTCCACCGAACAACAAGGGGTGTCCAACATCCCCGATGCCAGAGACCCGTGCTACGACATCTGGCGCACCAGGAAGGGGGGCGTGTAGAGAACTTCGGGTGACCGCCGATGTCATCGGCTTCGTCACCGACAACACCGTCTTCATCCGCTCGCCATGCCGCCCAAGAAGGCAGACGAGCCCCGAGTCGACTTGCGTGACATGCTCTCCATGCGCACTCGATCCCACGACGCCGCGCATGCGTCGCAAGGTCACGGGGACCAGGGGTCTCCCCAGTGTCAGCACCCTCAGTAGCAACAGCAACCGCTGCTGCCACCGCCACCTCCTCGAGCATCGACGGACAACTGCCCGAGGGGACCTGCGGCGCCTAGCGCCGGACACAGCCACACGGGCCACCTCAATGTCGCACATGCCAGCCAGCGAGTTCACTCGCGGGCTGAGGACACACATTAACAGCCGCGTCACGACCACAATGCGTCGCGTACGATGCCAGTGGGATCTCGGCCCTCTCAACCGAGGGCACCGGGTGAACGGGTGGATGGCAGCAGGTCTGAGAACCAGCAGCCTCCCGCCCAGACCCCGGCGGAAGTTATCATCGCCGCACTTGTCATGGTGCGCTACAGCCACCGCAGGGCACGCCGGCGCACAACGTGTGGAGGACGGAGCTGGACGCGCTCCTCACGCTTGCCGCCCACCAACCGCAAGGGGAGGGTGGCCCGGCCGGTTCAGGCTGAGGACAGAACCAGGGATGCGGGGACGCTCCCCGCGCCTCGGGACAAGGAGAGCATCCTCAACCCGCAGGAGGACAAGATGGCGAGGATCCTGAGTATTATCTCGGACTCGTCATCGACCATCACGCTAGGTGACGTGTGACGCGTCCTGAACGTCCGCCAGTAGGAAGATCTTCGCCCGCACTTGCAGCGCCGGCGACGGTGTGAAAGAGAGCGCCAGCGTCCCGAGGAGCAGGAAGATCCTCCCTTGGGTGCCGTTGACGGCTGCGCCGCGTTCACCCGCGAGCTGTGCCGGGTGACATGGCCCCGCAAGTTCCGAGCGCCAACGCTCGGGGCATACGATGGGACCGTGAATCCCAAGGATTTCCTCCTGACCTACATGTTGGGCATTGTCGCACCAGTGGCTCCCAGGGTACCACCGTGGCGCGACGCGTGGGCCCCGTCTCCGAGTTTCTGGGAGGATTCCGTCCCGAGCAGCAGCCACGAGCTGCCCGGCAAGCTACCAGCCCGGAAGGGCTAATGGGGCTTCGGGGAATATCCCCACCTGGACACCTCCCGGGAAGCCGCTTCCCGGGAGGGGGGTTCCCGGGTGTGTTGGCCTGGGCGCTTCCCGGGGTGCTACTTGCCGGGAGGGGGAGTTCTCGGGCGCAGGCGTCCGCGACAAGGGTGGGGCCCGGCGGACAGAGTAACAGCGCCACGCGGGCGTGTGGCGGGCGCCGGATGCGCAGTCTCGCCAGGGCGAGGAGTGAGGCGCACGGCGCATTAAATGAGCCGACAGGAGGGGCGTTACCCGTCCAAATCAGGTGAACAGTGGCTGTCCAATCCTACCCTTAGGCTTTTAGACCCCTAGCAGTGGAGGTGGCGTCCATGCATGCCACCAGCTCACCGAGGGGGAGTTGTATGCCTCCCTGTTCGACACTTGTAATGCATGTGCCGCGACACCTGTGGTATCCCCTTGAGTATAAAAGGAGGACCCCCGCCGGCGGTCAAAGGGTTCGGTTCTGTTCGGTGAGGTTTCCGACTAGTCCTAGTCCAGAAAGAGCAAGTAGCACTTAGCAAGAAAGGAGAGAGCGCTCGGGGACCCTCCCCCGGCAACGTGTAAACACTTGACATATTGTCAAAACCAATTCAGACAGGCAGGACGTAGGGTTTTACACCTCCGGGTGGCCCGAACCTGGGTAAAAACGTGCGTGCATGCGTTCTTGCCTTGTGCATACCGTGGGTATATCACTTCGCGGGTTACGTAGGCCCTTCGGCCGCGCCGGCGATCGCCGGAGCGATCCCGAACGCCCCTGCCGAACCTAAAAGGGGGCGTGAGCGTGACCGCACGTCCCCGGTGTCGAAACCCCGTTCGACGACATCTGGCGCGCCAGGTAGGTGGCACGAGAGGAGAGCTCGTCAGTGACCGCGGCAGCAGTGGTTGCATCGACGTCGGCTTCGTCTTCTTCGCCGACGGGACCGGCCACCATGCCCCTCAAGCGGGTTGGTGACCCTCGGATAGACTTGCGTGAGGCCCCAGCGGCACACACGCGGTCGCATGACGTGCGACCCGCATCGGGGGCTCAGGAGGATCCAAAGCCCTCGCGAGTGCAGCCATCACAGCTGCCTCCCCCGCCTCCGCGGCCGTCTGCGGACAATCGGCCGAGAGGACCGGCGGCCCCCTGTGCCGGGGCCAGCCGCGCGAGCGGGCATGGTGCCGCCCGCGCCGACCAACGAGTCGAGTCGCGGGCCGAGGATGCGCAGCGACAGTGGCACCACGAGCATACC
Source organism: Brachypodium distachyon (assembly GCF_000005505.3). Classification (NCBI taxonomy): domain Eukaryota; kingdom Viridiplantae; phylum Streptophyta; class Magnoliopsida; order Poales; family Poaceae; genus Brachypodium; species Brachypodium distachyon. The sequence continues at coordinate 44,175,600 of NC_016133.3, read as the reverse complement.
GCGTCGCGGGCGACGCCTGTGGGCTCACACCCTGCGCACCCGTAGGCGTCCGGGGCCAGAGTGGACAACAACCGCTCGGGAAATCGGCTGCCTCCAGCACGAACCCCGGCAGAAGCCATCATCGCCGCGCGCGTCATGGTGTGGTATGAACTGCAGCAAGGCACGCCAGCGCAAGAGATGAGGGGCGAGGAATTGGACACGCTCCTCGCTCTGGCCGCCCAGCAGCCGCAAGGCGAGGGCGTCCCGGTATGCTCCGGCCACGGACAGAACCCGGAGCGCGAAGACGCGCCCCGCGCCTCGCGAAAGGGGGTGAACCCTCCTTCGCAGGGGGGCCAAGGAAACGGGGGCTCGGAGGGGTCCTCGGACTCGTCACCCACCGTCACACGGGGTGACGCGTGCGGCATTTTGAATGCCTGCCAGCAAGAGGATCTATGCCAGAGGTGGAGCGCTAATGCCCGCAGGAGCAGGAAGACGCTCCCATGGGCCTCGAGGACGGCTGCACCGTTTTCACGCGCGAGCTGCGGCGGGTGACATGGCCCCGTAAGTTCCGAGCGCCAGCGCTCGATACGTACGACGGGACCGTGAATCCCAAGGATTTCCTCCTGACCTACACGTTGGGGATGCACGCCATCGGCGCCGACGACAAGGTCAGAGCCAACTTGTTCCCAATGGTCCTGAAGGGATCAGCGAGAACCTAGCTGCTCAACCTGCCCGCCGGGTCCATCGCCACTTGGGCAGACCTGCGCGAGCAGTTTGTGAGCGTGTTCCAGGGCAGCTACAAGCTCCCGGGTACCATGACGGAACTGCACACCATCGTGCAGAAGCCGGGAGAGACGTTGCTGAGTTTCGTCAACCGTTTCTCTAATCTCTCCTATTCCATCCCGGAGGCGGAGGCGGCTGCCATCGTCAACACCTTCGCCATCAACGTTCGCGATCCCAAGATGCGCGAGAAGCTGAGCACGCATCAGATCAGGACGACGCAGGATCTATACGCCCTGGCGCACAAGTGCGCCATGGCCGAGGAGGGGCGCCTAGCGCCCGAGCTGGCGGCCAAGGCTGCCGCCAGCCCCTCCACTCGGCGAGGGTTTGCAGAAGAAGGGTTCCCGCAAGCGCAGTGCGAAGCAGGTTCTTGCTGCGGACTCGGGGGCTCCTGCCCCGAGGCCTGCGAAGAAGGCCTCGCCGAGTGGCGGGGCTGGCGGCAAGCAGGGTGACGCGCCCTGCTGCAACATCCACAACAACTCCACCCACGACGCGCAGGACTGCCGCATCCTGCAGGGGATCATGCAGCGACGCGAGCAGCGCCATGAGGAGCGCCGCGCAGCTGGCGCCTACTTCAACTGTGGCGACATTGGGCATCTCTCTCGAGATTGCCCGAACAACCCCAGAGCGGGGCCGAGGCCTGCCGGCGGTGGTGCCGGCAGGGACGAACCCCAAGGTGGGCGCGGCCAGCCCCGCGCGGGATGGGAACGCCCTCCCCGGGAACGCGACAGGGCTCGCGCTGAGGAGCAGCACGAGTCCGATTGCACTGGCGGTGATGAATCGGGCTTCCAGGAGCCTCGCGGCGTCGCCTGCATCCATGGGGGAGCCTATGCTCTCCCATCCCACGCCGCGGTGAAGCGCCTCACCCACGACGTGTGCGCGCTGCTGCCTGACGCGGAGTCGCAACAGCCGCTGAGGTGGTCGCATGTGCTGATCACCTTCGGCGCTGACAATCACCCAGCGCGGCAGCTGGGTTCAGGGGTAATACCCTTCGTCGTCTCACTGATCATTAGCAATATGACGGTGACCAAGATACTGGTGGACAACAGAGTGGGGCTTAACCTCCTGTCCGCCAGGTTGGTGGAGAAACTCCAATTGCCGGTGGAGCAGCTGAAGCCCACCGACCCGTTCTGAGGGGTGAACCCCGGGATCGTGCGCCCACTGGGGCGCATCACGCTGCCGGCCACCTTCGGGTCCTGGGAAGCGTTCAGGATCGAACACGTAGTGTTCGACGGAGCGCACACCCCGTTGCCCTACAACGGGATCCTTGGTAGGCCAACGCTAATCAAGTTCATAGCGGCTACGCATTGCGCTTATGGCGTGATGAAGATGCCGTCCGTGTATGGAGTTCTCTCCATCAGGTGCGACCTCAAGGACGTGGCCTGGTGCGTTGGTGAGGTCGTTAGGGCCGCCGCCGCAGCTGACACCGGCGACGAAGATGCTGCCGGAGACGACAGCTTGTCGGGCGATACTCCGGCAACGAAGAAGGCCCGCGCTACCCCGCAAGAGCTTTCTGGGGGAAGCGCAGGCTTGAGCTCACGCCTCGGCAAGGGGCAGAAGCTCCGGGAGGAGGCCGCCAAGGTAAAGAAGCTGCCCCTCCAAGCCGGCAACAAGGGACGCACTGTCAGCGTCGGTGCGAACCTTGCTACCGAATAGGAAAGCGCCCTCATCACTTTCCTCCGGGATAACGCGGACGTGTTCGCCTGGGAACTGTTGGATCTTCCCGGAGTCCACGGGGAGGTGATTGAGCATCGGCTCGCGGTGCGCCCGGACGCGCACCCCGTCAAGCAGAAGATTCGGCAGCAAGCACAAGAGCGTAAAGAGTTCATCAAGCAGGAGGTGGACAAGCTCAAAGCTGCTGGGGCTATCAGGGAAGTTCTGTACCCCACTTGGTTGGCTAACCCTCTAGTAGTACCTAAAGCAGGGAATAAGATTCGCATGTGTGTAGATTTTACTGATCTTAATCGCGCATGCCCCAAGGATCCCATCCCTGTACCCCGTATCGATCAAATAGTTGCTTGTACCGCTGGTTGTGACTTGCCGAGTTTTCTAAATGCTTTTTCCGGCTACCATCAAATTAAGATGGCGGTCGAAGACGAGGAAAAAACAGCGTTCATCACCCCGATTGGTTGCTATTGTTATACAAGCATGCCGTTTGGGTTGAAGAACGCGGGCTCCACATTTCAGCACGCGCTGCGCGAATGTTTGGGGCCCCAGCTAGGCCGTAATGCGGAGGCCTACATGGATGACATCGTCACCAAATCGAAGCGCGGGGACTCGCTAATTGATGACCTGTGGGAGACATTCGATAACCTCCGCAGGATCAAGCTCAAGCTGAACTCCGAGAAGTGCACCTTCGGTGTGAACTCCGGTCAGCTTCTGGGTTTCTTGGTTTCGCACAGGAGGATACAAGCCAATCCGAGCAAGAAAGAAGCCATCGAGAAGATGGAGGCTCCTCACAAGGTGAAAGATGTCCAGCGCCTCAATGGCTGCATTGCCGCGTTGGGGCGCTTCATCTCAAGGCTGAGCGAACGCGCCCCGCCTTTCTTCAAGGTGATGAAGAAGAAGGGTCCGGTTGACTGGACTCCCGAGGCCGAGGCGGCGCTCCGGGAACTCAAGCATGTGGTCAGCTCAGTGCTGGTTGCAAAGAGGGAGGAAGATGTCCCAAGGACTGAGGCTGCGGGGCAGGGGGCTGAGCGGCCCCCGGCAACCGCCTCGGACCTGAGGACCACCCCCGAGCCAGCAGCTTCAGCACCGCGTAAGCGATTAGTGCAGCACCCGGTGTACTTCGTCAACACGGTGCTGCGCGACGCACGAGCAAGGTACCCGCAAGTACAGAAGCTCCTCTTGGGGATTCTCCTTGCGTCCCGCAAGCTGCGCCACTACTTTCAGGCGCACCGCGTCATGCTGGTGTCAGGGTTCTGCCTTGAGCGAGCCCTCACCAACCGTGAAGCCACCGGGAGGGTGGCCGAATGGAGGATGGAGCTGTCGGAGTTCGACCTCCACTTCACCAACTCTAAGAGCATCAAGAGCACGGTCTTGGCGGGCTTCATCATGGAATGGACGTCAACAAGCGTGGAAGAGAGTGAGCCGGAGACCAGCCTGCCTGGCAAGCTAGATGAGGACCGCTGGGTCCTCTACTTCGACGGCGCGGTCAGTCTCCAAGGAGCTGGCGCCGGGGTCGTCATTGAGTCACCGACAGAGGACCAGTTGAGGTTCGTTGTCCAGCTCGATTTCCCGAACTCCACCAACAACATGGCGGAGTACGAGGGCTTGCTCGCCGGGTTGCGAGTGGCGATCGCCCTTGACATCAAGCGCCTAGTTGTTCGCCGGGACTCCCAGCTCGTGATCAACTAGGTGAACAAGGACTACGACTGCGCGCAGATGGCACCGTACGTGGAGGAAGTCTGCAAGCTAGAACATAAGTTCAGAGGTTTGCGCTTCGAGCACGTCAAGCGGAAGGATAACTTCGTTGCTGACGAGCTGGCCAAGATGGCAGCAGAGCGTCAGAAGCCTCCGGCGGGGGTGTTCTGCCAGAAGCAGGCGGCTCCTTTAGTCGCCCCCGAACCGGCTGTCGGGGACGCCCCTCCGGCAACCGAAGGAACCCCCGCGACAACAGGGGTCCATGCCGCTGATATTGCGGCATGCGTTAGTAGGGAGATCCCTCCCTGGGCGGTGGAGATCTCCCGCTACTTGAAAGGGTAGGCTCTCCCGGAAGATGACGTTGCCGCGGAACGAGTAGCAGGGCAAGCCAAAATGTACAATGTGGTGGATGGAAACCTCTACCGCAGGCGTGCAAACAGGGTCAAGCTCATCTGCGTGCCGCAAGACGAAGGGCGCACGCTATTGGAGGAAATACACTGGGGCACGTGTTCACACCATGTTGCCTCCCGGGCTTTAGCCGGCAAGGCGTTTCGGCACGGTTTCTACTGGCCCACGGCACTCGCCGACACGGAGTGGCTGGTGAAGACGTGCGAAGCGTGCCACTTCCACTCAAAGAAGAGCAACCAACCGGCGCAGGCCCTGCACGTCATCCCTTCCTCGTGGCCGTTCACGGTCTGGGGGCTCGACATCGTCGGCAAGCTACGGAGAGCGATTGGTGGTTATGATAACTTGTTCATGGCCGTTGACAAGTTCTCCAAGTGGGTAGAAGTGGAACTAGTGCGGAAGGTGACCGCCCAGGCGGCCATCAAGTTCTTCAAAGGCATTGTGTGCCGGTTTGGTGTGCCAAACAGCATCATCACTGACAACGGCACGCAGTTCACGAGTGCAGTGTTCAAGGCCTATTGTGAGGGTATGGGCACTAAGTTGCACTTCGCGTCCGTTGCTCATCCGAGGAGTAACGGACAGGCGAAGCGAGCCAACGCAGAAGTGCTGCGGGGGCTCAAGACGAGAACCTTTGACAAGCTCAAGGGCCACGGGAAACGCTGGGTTGAAGAACTCTAGCCCGTGCTGTGGTCAATTAGGACCACACCTAGTTGGGCAACGGGCGAAACTCCTTTCGCCCTTGTCTACGGGGCAGAAGCAGTGCTGCCCCTCGAGCTCAAGCATGGATGTCCCCGAGTACGCGCGTACGGCAACACCAGCCAACACGAGCAAAGGGTCGACGATCTAAACTTCATCGAAGAGCTTCGATGCCGGGCTGCTGTGCGAGCCACGCGCTACCAGTAGGGACTCCGTCGTTATCACGACAGACGAGTCCATCCCCGGGAGCTCAAGAACGGAGACCTTGTCCTGCGCCGGATACAAGGAACGAAGGCCGGGAACAAGTTGACTCCGAAATGGGAGGGCCCCTTCCGGGTAGTGCAGGTGACCAGACCGGGGGCTGTCCGGCTGGAAACCAAAGACGGCTTGCCGGTGCCAAATAGTTGGAATATTGAGCACTTGCGCAAGTTCTACCCGTGAAGCGGCAGAGCCCGACCCTCAGGTGATGCCGCCGATGCATACCTCTCAAACTAGTGTAGCCGGGCAGACCCGGTGTGTAAACCACTAGTTATTGTGAATAAAGATAAGTGTTTCTCTCCAGAACTTTAAAGTTGGCTTGCTTATTTGTGCGTCCCCCCCCCCCCCTCTTCATTTGTCTCCTGCTTTTGGTGCACGGAAGTGTCTTCCCAAACTTGGTTGTGAGTAGGGGGCTGCTGGAGCCTCGAAAGCAAAAACCCCGTTGCCGGATCACTCCGCCACGGGGCATGTAGTCGCCGGGTTAACCACGACGTGCATCATGGGACATGCAGTTGCCGGGTCCCCCGCAACGTGCATCACGGGACACGCAGTTGCTGGGCTCCCCGCAACGTGCACCCCGGCTGGGAAATAGTATGCTCACATCCAAGTTCGGCGTCAACCCTTCCGTGCCTGGGGGCGGGGAGGCAGGAGATTACTCATGTTGCTTTATGTATTTTCGTGAATTTCGAAAAAAAATTGCAGCACCTCGGGCCTAGTAAGAATCTAATTTGCAGGAAAAGATGGAATCTTACGCACTGTAATACCTGTGGCCTGCCCACGGGTCGCGGCATGTAGCAGTGCCTCGTGGTGCGGGACGACCGCAACACAAGGGACTCACTGCACTCCGAGGCTCCTGACTCGGGAGGGCGCCGCCACGTGTGCCACAGCAACTTGGCATGCAGGGTGGCGAAGACTGTGCCATGTTTCAAGGGAGGGATGCCACGGGTGCTGCGCTGATCCGTCGCGCGCGGTGGCAAACCCCTCCTCCGCGCCTATAAAAGGCGCGCCCCAGCCATGGAACGGCTCAGAGTGAAGCCGGGAAAGGGGATGTTAAGGCGGGCGGTGCCATGGAGGCGCGATGGTGGTGCATTCCATCAGCGCCTAGCACTGACGGGTGCACTGTCATCGCGCCCTTGCCACATCGCCCCATCGAGCCCGCTCCGAGGGGCGCCGCAGAGACACGGTGGTGGTGCATGCCGTCCGTGCTCCGCGCCAATGGGTGCACTGCCGCCGTGCCCTCGCCGCGCCTCGTCAAGCGAGCAGCTCCTGGGCGAGGGCTGCTGCGGAGGCACTGTGGTGGTTCATTCCATCCGCGCCCGGCGCCGACGGGTGCACTACCGCAGTGCCCTGCCACATCCCTCCAGAGGACACCTCCGCAAGGAGCAGGGGCTGCCGCGGAGGCACTGTGGTGGTGCATGCCGCGCCGACGGGTGCACCATCATAGTGTCTCTGCCGCATTCCCCTAAGAGAGCCCCACTATAGGCACGGGTCGTTGCGAGGACGCTGTGATGGCGCCGGTGCCAGCGTTCGCCGTCCGTTCCGACCCATCACCGCGTCCCTGCCGCAGCCCTCGAGCAGTCTCGCTCCCAGGCAGCGAGGACTGCTGCGGGAACATCGTGGCATCCTTGCCGCCCGCTTTCGGCAGTGGTGGCGAGGAAGCCACGATGTCCCTGCTGCGGCCCTTAGACGGGTTTGCTCCAAGCAGCAAGGGCTGCTGTGGGGACGCCGTGACGTCCTCGTCACCCGCAGTCAGCGGCGGTGCCGAGGAAGTCACGGCGTCCCTGCCGCACCCCCCGGAGAAAGCTCTTCCAAGGGCGAGGGTTGCCGCGGCGTCCCCGCTACTTCCCTTTGACAGGCACTTTGCAGGGATAACGAACCAGGAGTGCGCCTCCGGTGAACGCTCCGGGCGCAAGACTGAACGAAAAGCTAAGTACTGACACCTAAATGGCGAACCTACTAAGAATCGAACGTAATTGAACGCTGCCTCGCCAAGTGTGGCCCCGGATCCTGCGCGTAGCTGGAGTGCTAGAAGGACGCTTGCGGGGAGAGTGCGCTCCCCGTGTGGCTTCCCGGGTCCGTCCCGGAAGGGCACGGCTTGGAGTAGCTACCCTGCAAGTGGAGTGGCTCCCCGCTACCGCTTGACCTCAGGTCGGCACTGCAGGTCCGTCCCGGGTCCCTGGTCTGGTCAAGGGTGAGGCGCGCGAGTTCCCGGTAGCACAAGGCAAAACACGCAAAGGCTAGGGGAGTCGCCCCGCGAGGCAGCACCGGGAACAAAAAACAAGAATTTAAGCAAGTTAAAGAGCTTGATTGTCTAAGTGTTGAACGACTACACGAGCTAATGGGAAAATAATTGTTCAAACGGCGCCAAGCGCCACACTTGCAGGAAAGAACAAACAAAAGGAGGTACATCTGAAAGCAGAAAGGACGGCTGGGGGCTGCGGCAACTAGTTGCCGGCGTCTTCAGCCGGGGGCTCCGTGCACGGCTCGGGCTCCGGCTTCCTCTGCATCCGCTCGACCACCTCGTCGACGAACCCGCGCACTGCTTGGGTGTGCGTGGGCTCGTCCTTGCTATCTGACCAAGCGTTTAGTAGGGACTCGAAGGGAAACTCCGGGTCCCGGAGATGTATCCTGGGGAGGATTGTCCCGGCAACCTCCCGGGCACAGTTGGCGACTTTGTTGGCGCCGTACTGGGCGATCCAGACGTCGAGCACCCCAAGCTTCCCCACCAAGTCAGAGAAGAAGGGGATCAACGTTGAGACATCCGTCCCATCCACCTCCGCCGCCTGCAGCTCGAACTTGGGCAGCAGATCGCGCAGCGCCTGGGCAATCTTGAGCAGCTTATCGGTCTCGATCTTCCGCTTACCGAGCAGCGTGCCGTGGTGAAGCCGGGCGTTGACGGCAGCCTCCTTGGCCTTACTGAGGCGGCCCGCCAACTTCACGAGCTCTGCGGCCTTGGCCACATTGTCCTCGCTGGCCTTGGCGAACTCCTCCCGAACGGCGGCCAGTTCGGTCTCAAGTCTGGCCGCGCTGTCCTTGGCGGAGCCGAGCTGGATCTCGTGCCGAGCCGCTGCTCCCGCCGCCTCCTCGCAGAATCAGGGGCCGACCCTGGGGAGGTTGCCGGCGCACCCCTGGCGGTTGCTGCTGCTGAGGCTGTTGCTGGGTCGCTGGTGGCCCCCGCCGAGGCGCTGGCGGGTGCCACCGGAGCAACCGCCGTTGCGGTGCTAGCGACCACTGCTAGGCGGGTGTCGCCGTTGTGACTCCGGCAACCCCCGTGGGCGCGGGCGCCGCCGAAGTACCGACGGGCGCCCCTGAAGCAGCTGCCGCCACGGGGCTGGCGGCCGCTGCTGGGGCGGATGTCACCGTCGAGGAGGCAGCCGCGGCCGCTGCGAACGTCTTTGATCTCCGCACGATCAGGTGCGCGTTGTCGCTGTCCTCGTCGTCATCGTCCACGGGGACGACTTCCGGGGACGCTGCAGCCTGGCCTACCTCGTCATCCAGCGACTGGAGGGAGGGCCAGCTAGTCTCCGACTCGCCCCCGCTCCCCTCGAGCACTTGCTTCCCGTGAAGTATTGGCAGGGGAGCGCGGGGGATCCGAGTGGGGTGTCGTCCATCAACCCCCACTCGTTGCAGGGCGGGAAGGCAGCGACGATATAGTTGAGCGCCGCGACCCCGACATGGAGGGAGAAGACCCCCGGCGGGAACTTCGTTGATTGGAAGGTTTCGCCGGAGATTCCCCTCACCCCCGTCCTGAGGGCTTCCAAATCCATGCCATCCTAGTGGAGGCGCATTCTGTCCCCGGGACCCGTGTACATCCATGCGGGCCTGGAGCGCAGTTGGAGCGGCGCGATGCGCTAGTTGACGAAGGTGCGCGCCACGTCCCCATCGGTGAGCCCCGCTAGCCGCCGCGCCTTGATCTTCTCCACGATGGGGAGGAGATCGGCGTCGCGGTGGTACTTGTCCGGCTAGCCGCTGTGGGGCTACGGCAACTCCTTTGACGAGAGGATGAACTCCTGAGGGTCCTCCACTCGGACCCAGCACCAATCGCCCCGCCACTCCTTCTCAATCTTCTTCCCCGACCGGACGATGAACTCAGACTTCATCTGGTCGTGGGCGCGGAACACCACCCCCGACGACATCGCCTTCGCATTGTCAATCCAGGGGTAGAAATAGTGGCGGAAGAGCCCCACCGACGGCATCACCCCCACGAACGCTTCGCAGAGGAATTAGAAGGTGGCGAGGAGGAACAACGACGTGGGGTGGAGCTGCGCCACCCGCAGCTGGTACGACTCCATCAGTGCGTGTAGGAACAGCGAGAATGGTGGCACTAGTCCGGTGAGGAGGAAGCGCGCGAACACCCGGAAGTCATTGTCTTGGTGCTCGGCGCCCGTCGGGAAGATCAGGGTCTCCCCGTGCTCGTTGAACTTGGAGGCGACGGCATGCCGGACCTTGTCCAGCGCCTCGCCGTTGTAACCAGGGCGGTAAAAGGCGAGCGTGGCCCGCATCTCCCGCTTCTTCTGGTCTTTGGCGGCGGCTGCCTTGGTTGCCGCCTCGCTCTTGCTGGCCGCCGCTTTTTTCGAGACCTGCACCTCCTTTCCCTTCCTGGTGGTGGGGGGCGCCATGGGGGATGAAGGTGGAAGCTAGCAAGAACACTTGGGTGCGAGATGCGAAGGAGGATGACGAAGGCTTTGGGGAATAGAGTGCTTTCCCCTTTTGGGCAGCGGAAAAATCTTTATAACACCGGGCCGTTTGGTAACGGCCGGTTCCGTACCCTACGGGTGCGCGGGGATAACTCCTAATCACAAGGAGTAATGCGCGGAGTGGCCTTAACTTCCCCGTTTAAAGGGGGAGTTAGGGCGGAAATCACGCGCCCAATACTCTGTCTATAACGGCGTGGTACTAGGGGCAGCGAAGGGACGCGGGCCCGAGGCTAATCGGGGCCCACGCGTCGGTTGTGGGCGTAGCCCGGCAACCGACCTAGGGAAGGCTCGTCCGGGAACAGGTGATGCCGGCCCACGCCCGGGGGCTACTGTCGCACTAGTGGCTCCCGGGGTACCACCGTTGCGCGTCGCGTGGGCCCCGTCTCCGAGTTCCCGGGTGGATTCCGTCCCGGGCAGCAGCCACGAGCTGCCCGGCAAGCTACCAGCCCGGAAGGGCTAGCGGGGCTTCGGGGAATATCCCCACCTGGACACCTCCCGGGAAGCCGCTTCCCGGGAGGGGGGGTTCCCGGGTGTGTTGGCCTGGGCGCTTCCCGGGGTGCTACTTGCCGGGAGGGGGAGTTCTCGGGCGCAGGCATCCGCCACAAGGGTGGGGCCCGGCGGACAGAGCAACAGCGCCACGCGGGCGTGTTTCGGGCATCGAATGCGCAGTCTCGCCAGGGCGAGGAGTGAGGCGCACGACGCATTAAATGAGCCGACATGAGGGGCGTTACCCGTCCAAATTAGGTGAACAGTGGTTGTCCAATCCTACCCTTAGGGTTTTAGACCCCTAGCAGCGGAGGTGGCGTCCATGCATGCCACCAGCTCACCGAGGAAGAGTTGTATGCCTCCCTGTTCGACACTTGTAACGCATGCGCCGCGACACCTGTGGTATACTCTTGAGTATAAAAGGAGGACCCCCGCCGGCGGTCAAAGGGTTCGGTTCTGTTCGGTGAGGTTTCCGACTAGTCCTAGTCCAGGAAGAGCAAATAGCACTTAGCAAGAAAGGAGAGAACCCCCGGGGACCCTCCCCCGGCAACGTGTAAACACTTGACCTATTGTCAATACCAGTTCAGACAGGCAGGACGTAGGATTTTACACCTCTGGGTGGCCCGAACCTGAGTAAAAACGTGCGTGCATGCGTTCTTGCCTTGTGCGTACCGTGGGTATATCACTTCGCGGGTTATGTAGGCCCTTCGGCCGCGCCGGCGATCGTCGGAGCGATCCCCGACGCCCTTGCCGAACCTAAAAGGGGGCGTGACCGCACGCCCCCGGTGTCGGAGCCCCGTGCGATGACAGGCATGCATGCTATTGGTGCCGATGACAAGGTCAGGGCCAACTGGTTCCCGATGGTCCTGAAAGGATCGGCGAGAACTTGGTTGCTTAACCTGCCCGCCAGGTCTATTGCCTCCTGAGCTGACCTGCGCGAGCAGTTCGTGAACGCGTTCCAGTGCGGCTACAAGCGCCCGGGAACCATGGCAGAGCTACACACGGTGGTGTAGAAGCCGGGGGAGACGTTGCGGGACTTCACCAACAGATTCTCCAACATCTCCTACTCCATCCCGGAGGCGGAAGCGGCCACCATCATCAACACATACGCCATCAACGTCCGCGACCCGAAGATGCGTGAGAAACTGAACACGCACCGGATCCGGACTACCAAGGATCTGTACGCCCTCGCGCACAAGTGCATGATGGCCGAGGAAGGGCGCCTAGCGCCTGAGCTTGCCGCGAAAGCGGCAGCAAACCCACCTGAGGGCTCCGGAAGAAGGGCTCCCGGAAACGCGGCGGGAAGCAAGTGCTTGCCGCGAGACAGGGGGCTCCCCAGAGGCCCTCCAAGAAGGCGGCATCAGCAGGAGCATCGGTGTCGGAGCATGGGTCTCCGGCACCGGGAGTGTTGGACACCCTCTTGTTGTTCGGTGGAGGGCGAGGAGATCGCTCCGGCGATCGCCGGCGTGACGAAAGACATGAAGTGTAGACAGCTAGATTTACCCAGGTTTGGGCCATCCGGAGGTGTAACACCCTATATCCTACTCTTAGTTGTATTCACGGATGAGTAGGCTTTTACAGATTGCCCCGGGGGGTTCCCGGGTCGGCTACTTGTCCCTCTACGGAAGTATGCTACGGGTGAACACAATCTTGCTTGCTACTGACTAGGGTTCCAACTCTTTGACCGATGGCATTGGTTCTCTTTTTATAGACAAGGGGATACCACAGGTGCCGATGCATGCAGTGCGACACGTTGAAGGTGCACGTGTCATTGCCACAAAACTTGAGCTAGGGTTCCCGATTTGGAATTTGAGAAGAGAGATAGAGGTCTAGGCACGGGGTTAGGAGGGCTCGGGACAGACACTTGTTGCCAGCGTGGCGGTCAACATGGTCAAAACCGTCTAGACCAGCAGGAAACAGGCAAAGGGCGGTCGGGTGCCCGGTTTTGATAGTTCTGGGGGGTCAAATACCCGGTTTCATAGTTTAGAATGTTTCTTGGACTTATCGATTAGTTGAGAGGAGTAAAATGAACTTATTTCTTTATGAAATGTTCACCAACTGTATAGTATCCTTGAAATTCATTTGACTTGATCATAGTGACTTCCATAATTTAAATTCAGAGGCCCGAATCAGCTGGAAGGCCATGGGCATATGTTAACTTATAATTTTGGCACTGCACCTTATGTTAGTGAATGGTTGCTATAGTCAAGAATTAATCTTTGGGACCTTTTTTTTTTAAGCAAAAGGTTACAGTTCACCATATGTATTTTTAGTTGTGTAAGAGATTTACATGGTCTGCAACCTTTTGTGTGGCTAACACATAATCCTTTGTACTGTCTTAGTTCTTCATGCATTAAAGTCGAGGGCATGTACATTCTGGTGAATTGGGTATAGTATTCTTGAGATTACTGGAACTTTTGATCATGAGGACTGATTACATTTGACATAGACCATATATGTGATGCTTCGTTGATCTCATAAAACTATCCTGAAGCAAGCAGTTGTCGGTACCAAAATAAACAGAGACATAAACTTATTGAAGTAATTAGCTTGCTGATGTATTTCATTGCGATGGCTCAATAATGCTGTAAAATCAGGTCTGTTCAACTGACTTTCTAGCATATTACATTTTATTATTATTAATGACACTTATTATTAGGACAAAACGTTTAGTGTCCTCATGTTCAGGAAGACAACTATATCATATCAAACTACAGGTGCACACCTGCCGTAGAGGGAGTGGAACCATGTAGAGAATACATGTTTCACATGAACATTCAGTTAGCCCCTCTGATCCTAAATTCTTGACTCAAATTTGTCCAAATATGGATGTATCTATTCTTAAGAAGCGTCTAGATACATGTAATATGTCGACAACAATTTAGGATCGGAGGGAGTATTTCTCAAAAGGTCAACGCAATACATGTTTCTCAGATATTGGCCATCTTGTACATTCTTGAAAAGCTATGTCAAATGTGTATATAATTGTTTTGATTGTGAAGTGACCTTATGTTATGGTTGCAGAAGATATCATCTTTATGCAATTTGGTGTGGATTTGTTTGGTAGACTTAGTTGCAGGCCAATAGGACTACAACCTGAATACCTTATGATGCTTATAATGTATAAGTACTGGTGGGTCTATATTCTCCTTGCTCAGTAGAGCAAACTATGCGAAATGTAAAGGAATGTATTGAAAATGCCCGGGTCATCTCAATGCCATTTAGTCTTATCGAGATTTATTCGCATGTCATGAATTAATTTGATCCCTACAGTTTTCCACTACATATTATCGGCTACATTGTTGGGTGCATTATTTTTGTTTGCTATATTTGAGTGGTCAGCGTGCCATGGTTGTATTTTCATTATTGACAGCAAAAATAAAGTTAAGTATTAAAATTTGCAGAATACATAGTGGTACATGCGAGGTTATAACATATAGAAAAGTCGATGAGAAAGCAAGGAAAGTAAATGCTATTTAACAATGCCAGGTAAATACTATATGTTCTGAAGATTTTAGTTACATGCAGTTGAAATCCAGAAAAGAAAATTGTGAACAGACAAAATACCGCATATATATCAATGGATGTTGTTATGTTAACAAATTTTTACATGTGCAGATAACGGGCAAGATTTAGCTTACCTTGATTACTTTTCTTTTCTGAAGGAAAGTTGTGTATTAAGACTCGATTAAAATCTGGTTACAATCACGCATGATATCCACCTCCACGCAGGGAGGAACAGATCGGTACAACACACCACTACACAACTCTCTACGGTTATATTGGACGAGTTTGTGAGCCGGTCTATTACAGTTTCGATTAACAGCTGAGAAAATCACCCGATCAAACTCCTGAGTATAAAGCTTAATATCTGCAACCGTAGCCGCAAGCCTCAAGCGGCGATGGTCTGGCAAGCCCAGCGAATGAATAAGCTCACTGCAGTCACTTTCAACCACAATATTTCTGACTTGCAATGAGGAGGCCAGCTGAACACCGAGTTTACAGGCCATACCTTCTGCATCTTCAGCGTCTGTGCACTGATGCCCAACTCCCCAGCCTGAAGCAATAACATGACCAAGATGGTCCCGGATAATAGCGCCCCAAAAGCATTGATTAGTTTCTGCAATGTAGCTAGCGTCAGTGTTGAGTTTGATCCACTCAGCTTCAGGAGGCTTCCATCCAACATAATTCATAAGGCCGGTGGTTGGATTCTGGTGTGTGTGAGAAGGAGCAGCAACAATAGGAGATTTACCGGCTCCATCCACAGCACTAGGGGCATTCAGATTACCCTTCAGCGTATTAAGGTAGCCTTGGAGAAAATAGACAGAGTCCCCAATAATAGCATCTCCTTTGTCAAAAATAATGTTATTTCTCAGGTGCCAGCATCTCCACCACAAGAGCAGCATTTTTTATCTAGCATCTCTGTCAAGACTGTCCAGCAAGGTTAGTAACCAATCATCCCCGGATTGGCGAAGCTTACTGTCCGGTGGTAAGGACCACACCCGGCGCATCTCATTGCGGAGGGCCCTTGCTTTGGTGCAGTTCATCAAGGCGCGCGTGATACGTATCCTCGTTCTCATTCCCACAGACGCCGCACACAGGCAAAACTCTTTTAAACCACATGGTTTTCGGTTTCATGATTTTCTCCCAAGCGAGCCAATGAACACATTTCTTATTCTCTTCATCTCCCCACCAAAAGTCCCTAGACGCAACCAGATTACAAGCCAATTCTAGACAAAACGCACTTTCCACATTTTACTGGGAACTTCGGATATATATTTGGTTTGGGAAAGCAACTTATCTCCTCTTCCACTGCAGACTCATGTAATTTTTTTTTCTTCCAAAAGTACATTATGTTAGCTTTGACTCAATATCGCGAAAAATAATAATATTTATCAAGTTTTACTAAATTGGGAATAACTGTATTCATGTGTGCATAAGCAGGCATATACTAATTTACAAAATGCATATAGGTAGGGAGCATAGCTAATGTGGTTTTGGGCGGTGTGATCTGTTGACGTGGCTATTTGGTCCACATGTCATGTGACAAGCTGGATGTCCTTTTGCTAAAAAAAAAATCCTGTCTCTTTCTCCATTCTCCCCCGTCAGCTCTTCACTCTCTTTCTTGGTGGTGAGGTGGACAGCGAGGCAATGGAGTGGCTTGGGTATGGATTTGGCAGCGATGAGGGAGGTGAACACGCGGGGCTTCTTGGAACACGCGAGCAAATCATTCTGCGCGAAGATTGCATCCTTGAAGTGCTGGATCTTGAGTTGGGGGTCGAAAAGCGGCTTCACGTCGGCGACGGCTGCTTGGGCGGTGCGGATCAGGTCCTTGCCCTCGAGGTCGAGGCAACGCACTTGATCGCCCTGGGACGCCAGCTTGGACGCGGAGGCGACACCTAATTCCTGGAGCGTAGCGGTGAGGTTGTGGTGGAGGGAGGACAGGAGGCGGAGGTGGAGGCAGCGGGAGGCCACAGTGGCGAGCGAGGAGGCCGCGTCCGAGGCCTGCTTCCGCACGGAGGCGATCGCCATTCACTTTGGGCCCACATGTGTGAAAGCAGAGCAGAGAAAGAGAGTGAAGGGCTGACGAGAGAGAAGGAAAGAAAGAGACAGGGGGTTTTAACAGAAGGATGTCCAGCTTGTCATCTGGCATGTGGGGCTAAATAGTCACGTCAACAGATCACACATGCCCAAACCACATTTTGACCTGCACATGTTACCCTTATTAATATGTAATATATATGTTAAAACCTACAATTATCAATAAGAACTTTTGAAGATAAATATATGACATAAATTTCATATCTTAAAAACATATATTAATAAAATAATTCTTGTATCTTAATGAAACTAAAAGGTAATTTGTATCATACCTGACACTCCACGGTCTAAATGGAGTAGTATTAGGGAAAGGCATCATAGTCTTTTCACAATAAAAGAAAACAAAATCTGATTTCTCCTCCCCAATTATTATGGTCCCGATCCACCACTCACCTCCAAGCGCTGGTGCCGCCCTCCGCACAGCATGCCACCGCCGCCCTCCTCCGAAGTGCCGCTGCCTCCGCTCTTCCCGTCCTTTCGCCGCATTTGCCGTTCAGCCGGTCATCAGCATCATTGTCGGTGCCCACCTGCTCGGTGGCCGCAACATCGGACGCGGAGGCGGAGGGAGATAGGGAGGTGGTCTGCGGAGGGAGGCGGAGGGAGCTCAGGAGACAATCAGTGGCGGCGGAAGGCGCTCGGGAGGAGGCGAGCAGCCCCAATGGCATGTCCTCAACAAAGTCGCTGTCAGTGATGAGGAGCACCGAGAACATAGACACGGCGGCGGGCAGGTTGACATAATCAGTGCTTGTCTCTTATCGGCGGTGCGCTCGATAACGCCTAGGAACCGCGTCCTCCATGCGCCACGCGCCGGCCAAGGTCACGGGGGTGAGGCACTCTAGAGCGGCCCCTGCAGGGTCGCCGCGTCGGAGGACGCTGACGCCTGGATGGGGAGGTGTTTCTTGACAATGTCCTTGGAGCAGTTGGCATCGGGGGGCGGTGGCGACGGTGAGTGCGTGGAGGCCGATAGCGTGGCGGGCTAGGCGGGCCTCCATGGCGGAGGAGCCCTTGCGGAAAAGGAGGGAGGCGGAGCTTTTTCTTTTCTTTTTTCGAAAAGCAGGTTGAAACCCCCGAACTCTACGTCAAAAAAGATGCACAAAACCAAATTTATTGATTTATTTAAAAAGGTTTGGCAAAAACAAATATGTCAATCGAAGATCCGAAAGTCACCAAGCTATACCTACTAAACGTCCGAACTTATCGGAGCCGCATGCCCAGACCGCACACCAACACCCCACATCAAAATCAGGAGGCCACGAAGACAAACCAGACCAGCTACTTCCTAGCGTGCACCTAATGCGCACGCTCCAGAGTCATCTCGCATCCGTTTTCCATGAACCCCATCTTTAGGAGGGAGGCGTAGCTGTGGTTGAAAACGGTGAAGTAGCGATAGTCGGGCTCGTCGATGGGCCCTAAGCCCTCGAGCGCTTCTACAACGAAGGGAGCACAAGATGCGGTCTCTGCGGCGGCGAAGGGCGATAGTCGGGCTCGTCAATGGGCCCTAAGCCCTCAAGCGCTTCTACGATGGAGGGAGCACGAGATGCAGTCTGCGGCGGCAAAGGGCGCTCAGGAGGGGAGACAGCGGAGGGAGTGGAGGCGGTATGTGCGGCCACCAGAGGATGCCACGCCAACGTAGTGAATCGACAAGGGGAATGGGGAAAAGGCGGAGCGACAGCAAGCTTACGACGTTTTTCCATCTCATTTTCGGGTGATACTTCACACATTCCAAAATAGAGTATCAAGGAGCAGCACGTAATTTGAGCCCTTGAATCAAACAAAATGAACGCCCCTAATTAATTTCAAGGTACAGTAAAGGAGCTCACATCATCAACCATTGTGAAAAGCAGTATATCACAGCTTGCTAAAACACGCCGCCCCCCTATTATTTGTACTCCGTAGATAGCATGTTATGGTAATTCAAATGGTTTAATTTCTTTATTATTTTAACTTTCTTGTTCTGTCAGAATCGCCCACCCGATTTCAAACTTCAGAAGGAAGATAGTCGACTTCTGAAATCTTCAGCACTTCTGTTGGCAGGCTCTTCTTTTGTTTACATAGCAAGACACTAGCCCGATGGACAAAAATGGCAATTTAACATCAAGCCAACGGATTCCACACCAGAAACATCACACTTTCCACGCCATGATACTGGAAAGCGACTGTAATTCTTCAGCTACAGCACGAATTTGGTTAAAGTGAAGCAAGCCTCCCAAGGGGCATCTTGAAAAGGGTAAAAGCGCTGTTGAGTCGACATAACATCTCATCCAGAACCAAATTCAGAAAGCCAGAAACAACAAATTACTGAACAGTCATTGAGAGAATCTGGCGCATGAGCCCAGGGTCCTGCTGAAGTAGCTCCCTAATGTTGTTCTCCACTTCTGCCAGCTGTTTCTCAAGATATTCTTCCGAAGTCTGACCACATGATAAAACCAATATTAGTGAGGAATCCAGCCATTCTCCATTGAAATTTTGACACCTCCAGATAACTTCTACAATTCTAGCCTGTCGACCATACCTGCATCGATGCTATTGCAGTCTCACTGTCGTTTAGCTTCTGCTCTTGCTCATTCATAAGAACTGATCTTGGCTCCAAAATAAACCTAGAAGTAAATTTAAGTAAGAAATATGGTATTGTAACTACAGTATACCATACAAGAGCAGGAAATTGGCTCTCCGTGGTAAAAGCTCATCTTCCTGATTTACTTACACTTTTCCTGCAAACAATGGATAATCCATCAAAACCAATAGGAAGCCATCTATTGACTAAAATTCGGATGATTGCATTATTTGATGTGCAATGATTAAAGTCATCTTGATGTTTGGAAAGGAAAACATACAAAAGGAATTTAGTCACCAAAACAGAATGTTCGTTAGGCGAACACAGATGGTAACATCAAACCAGTATTTGTCTTTTCTTGGGGAAAAAACAGTATATCAAGGAATTGAATCAACGACAACTGACAAACCTACAGGAAAATTCTCCATATCAAAAACTACCCCTATACACTTGTTACCACTGATTCAAAAGTAAGCTACAAACTGCAATGATGGCAAAGGACAGATTTCTAGTACTTCTATGCTTCTGGCCAGCATAATAAGGTGTATTCCACATTTCTGTACTTAGATGAAGCACAACATTTCTGAGTGCATGGCTTCATGGTATTGCTATGCCCTGAGTAACCGAAGACTCAGCTAAGTCAGAGCAAATGATCTAAGCTTGGACAACCATTAGATGACTGTAGACAGTGATGCCAACTGAACACCTGGTTCCACCATAAAGAACTAGTACTACACATATGTATGGACATTTTTGGCCACATGTTTGGCAAAGAAGGCATTGGTTTTCAACACACTTCCAGCAAAAGCGGCAAAAAAAGTTTGAGAACAAAAAAGACAAACAACTTGGCTCCATATAGCAAAACAAGATCATACAGCAAAAGAAAAAACTTTCTTACCAATCGTCTTGTACGTGTTTGTATCATCTGGCAATTGGCGGAGTTCCTCTAGTGTAAGGTAAGCACGCTTCTTTTCGCTCTCTTTAGAACGGGTTTGTGCTTGTAACTGATGAAATGAAAGATTGTTTATAAGACATGTGTTTCAGGAAATCTTTGGCAACCATATAGGCTAGAATTACTATAGGAGACAGAGACATCCATTGCACATGGATATCCACAATAAAGTAAGAACCCAAACAAGATAACAAAAATCATCCAAGTTTAAATGTGCCCACGTGTACAAGGACCATAACAAACAAATATTGTCATGACCTTACTAACAACAAACAACTAAAATCTATTTAAGCAGTCTAATTAGGCATCAGCTCCCTTTGAATCCCAACAAGATTAAAATTATTTATCTGCATTATGGCATGCGCATTTTGTACTGACTACAGGGACCAAAAGAATGTGAAAGATTTGGTACGATTATGCACAGCAAACGGCTCAATCTATTCCAGAAATCTAAATAACAACTTCTTATTCAACTGGTGTTTTGAACGCAAGAAAAAAATATCACACTATGTCCTACATCAATAAGGGACAAAAGGATGATCTACAAGATCCATGGCCAATATATGTGCCAAGAAATGCACCAGTACTCCAGTAATAGCATGTACGCAAAGTGCCAACTACATGGCAAGAAATAGGTTACTGTGACTGTGAGCAAACCAATTTGTATGGTTCAGATCATAATGTCATGCACTAACAAAAATCAACATTCGGTTAGGTAAATCACAGACGCCAAAACTGGGAGTTGAAGTGGCACACATCTTCAGCTAATTTATTGTTCATTGAGACTCAGTCTGAAATTATAGAACCTTGTTACCAAGACATCTCTGGTACTCTTTTATCTAGGAATGCGTCAAAGCTGATCAGAAATCCTGATGGAAACAATGGACCGCTAATCCTGATGCGTCAAAGCTGATCGGAATGATGATGCACAATATAGATAGACCCATGTGCTTTTAATATCTTCTCCCCATTGGATTAGATGGGGCTTCCTTAAACTGTCTTTCGAATACATCATTGGCAAATTATGAATGTACATATATGTTCACTCTTTAATTAATCTATTTGAAATTACAATATAGATGAATGAATTCGCATCAATGGAACTACAATTTGGTAGAAAACTGAAAGGCTAAATTATCAGTTTTAGTTCACACTAAGCTATCCTGAGAGTTCAGCGCTTAATTTTGCACATACTACACAGACGCAATTCATTAGTAGTTTTACAACAACATGAAAGAATCTGGAAATTTTATGGACATTTGCTGGGCGACGGGTAATGCAGTGAAACACGGCTTACTTAAGTAAGAGTCAATAGCTAACTGATGAGTCAGCTCAATAAAATCAAAGCTTCAAACTTTGTGAATATAATCACAATCAAGGAATGGGCACCGGTGCTGTCGGAACAACCACCAGATTCCACTTGCAGTGGCACACGAACCTAGCATGTGAGTTCCCATACACTAGAAAAAATAAGACCCAGGGCACTGAATAAGCTTTCAAGGTGAGAAACGACAAATTTAGACGGCGCTAGCTACAGAGACGAATGGGAAAGGGGGGCTCTGTTAAAAAAAACGAATGGGGATGAATTCTGACCTGCTTGATCTTCCCTTTGGTTTCGATCATCCGGGCCTGCAGCTCCACGAAAGCCTGAAACCACGTAAAGAGGGTTAGAAGTTGGAACCTGGCGGCGAGAGATCAGCCAAGAAAACTTTTGTTTTTGACCAAATCAGCCAAGAAAACTTAGCAATAACACGCCCACACCGGGGAGATTCGAGGCCACTTACCGCTCTGTTGACTTCGTCCGCCATGGAAGGGGATGGAGCGATGTGGCGAACCCTAGAGAGCTCGAGTCGAACCGAGAGGAGAGGAGATCAGGACAGGATGCGGAGAGTGGAGAGACGGCGGCGATGCGGCGCTGTGCGGTATCGCCCAGGTTTTTTATTTTGTTTTTGAGGGCAGGATCGCCCAGGTACGACGGGACGGGAGGGACACGTCAAATTCGCTACCCGGCCCGGATTAAGGCCCGGCCTATCTTTTCGAGTTCGGCTTCAGGCCCAATTTCTAGGCCTCCAAAAGGACAAATGATATTCTGGACGATACAAGCCCATTTTTATGCGAGTGATGAGTGAAAGGTATCTACCGCCATTAAACTAGGTGGCGAAGTCCCCCTAAAAAAAAAACTAGATGGCTAAGTCCAATTTAGTCTTCGAATTTGTAAAGTGTTCGTCTGAGTAGTCGAACTTGCATTATACATTATATGATCCTTATAACGTACTCTCTCCATTTTACAAAGGTTGGCGTATTTTGTTTTGTTAAGATAAGACTTTCACCAATGATAATTGTATTAATATGTGTTTTTACATACATGAAATTTATATCAATAGATTCGTCTTTAAAAGTTCTTTCTAATAATCATGATTTTATATGATATAAGTTACATATTAATAGTGTAATTCTTGGTCAAATTCTTGTCTTAGAGAAACAAAATACGTCAATCTTTGTGAAATGGAGGGAGTATTTTTCATGTTCTGACAACCCGACACCACCTGTCAGGTCTTATTTGATGACTCAGCATTACACATTTTTTGTCGATAACCCCTCACCAAAAAATGTCAACGTTGAGCCAGCAAATAGGAGGTTGAGGGGGTTATCTACAAAAATGCACAACGATGAGTCAACAAATATAACCTGACAGGTGGGGTGGGGGCTGCCAGAACGAGGAATACGGTATAAGGATCGTATGTCAACTTATAATGCAAGTTAGGACTCAAACATGCACATTGCAAGTTTGAGAACTAAATTGAACTTTTCCACCAAGTTCAATGGATGTGGGTGACTTTTACACTTTTCATGTTGTGTCACACTGTCACTTATCCTTACTGCACAATATTTACACAACTACCTTGAAAAATAATAACCTCCATTCTAAATATGAGGTGTTAGTTTGACTGAGTTTACTAAAGATATCGTAATCTACAATGCCAAAAAAGTATACAATAGAGATATATATCATGACAGATTTAATAAAACTAATATAGAGTTATAGATGTTGGTTCTATAAATGAGGTCAAACTTTAAGAAATTTGACTCAAGACAAAGCTAAGAATATCTGATATTGAGCAATGGAGGGAGCATTTGTTACACACACAAAATAACTTATTTCTTAAACTTGAAGATTGGTGTCTTCTTTTATAACAAAAAGAAACCGATCTGCCCGTTTTTGTGAGAAACATAAGCCTTTATTGAACATTCATTTCAAAAACATCTGCCACCAAACCTCCAAATCGATCTCATTATTCACTGATAAAAACGAGACCAATCATTCGGCTTGTTGTACAAGAAGTGTGAGCTTTCACTAAATATTCGTTCGAGAAACATCTATGCTCCTCAGAGTTGAGATGTGATTTTTTGGACCAAGGAGAAACAGCTCCGAATTCATTTTGTGTGTCGTAAAGATAGATATGATATTCCTGTTCCTGCCCCATTCTTGTGGTTCCATGAGAAAGACCCAAATGATTTATTATTATATTAATGCTTCTTACAACATGTTTAACATAACAATGTTGTAATTTAGCCTTCTATGGCAGCTGCTCTTAAATCTTGCATGAGAAGTCTACCTTAGTGCATAGTTTTGTATATTCCATGCAGGTCTTTCTGTAGTCTCCTTGTAAACACCTGTATGGTTCTTTTTGTAGGGAACTTCATTACAATTTTTGGTCAAAATAATGTTATAATCTAGCCTTGAAAATTTCAGTTGTCTTTTCTTGACCAAGTCACCACTCGTGAAGCCCTCCCAATTGCCACCTCCTTTCCATATCGCACCTACCATCTCGGTTTCAGTCCCCGTGCTACCATAGCTACCACCGACCCTCTCCCTCCCTCTCCCTCTCCCTCTCTCTCTCTCTCTCTCTCTCTCTCTCTCTCCAAGACCTCTTTCGAATGGCCCAACGTGGTATGTAGGGCATCAGTTCCTACTTCCACCCTTCCTTCGTACTTGTGATCACTTTACTGATTTGTATGGTGTCAATATTTGTTTCCCTAGCTTCTTCTCCTTCCTATTAGCACCCAATTTTTGTTAATCATCCATCATAGTTGTTGGTGTTAGCCCTTGCCCTCGGTTGGTCTCTCACTTGCTAGGTGGAAGAAGACAGGAACAACACAAGAGTTTGCACCTTGTAACACAGTTTTACGGCTTTTCTGTTTCTCCTCTTTTGTTCAGCTCAAACGAGCATGCATACCAAAACTTGTGGATCATGCGCACGCTAAGAACTTTACGGATCACGCCATCCCACGATCTAACCCAAGCATGCGCTCAACAACCTATAGCTACGGATCGAGCCGAACAGAACTCGAGTTCAATCCTAACATAAAAGTGTTTTTGCAAGATAAATATTTAAATTTATCCTCTATGGCAGTTTAAGTGCGGGGCTTGTCAGTATACCATTGTATACAAATTAAACTGATATTGAAGTTCCCCAAGCTGTGCTTTCCGATACTGTATTTGAAGCAGTTCTCCGAATTCCTTATGATATGCAACTGAAACAAGTTCTTGCTAATGGGAAAAAGGGAGGGTTAAATGTGGGTGATGTTCTTATTTTGCCCAAGGGATTCGAATTAGCGCCGCCCGACCGTATTTCCCCTGAGTTGAAAGAAAAGATAGGAAATCTCTCTTTTCAGAGTTATCGTCCCAGAAAAAAATATTCTTTTGATAGGCCCTGTTCCCGGTAAGAAATATAGTGAAATTGTCTTTCTCATTCTTTCCATGTTTGCTTATCAACGATTTACACTATTCCTCTTTCCATGTATTTTTTGTATTGCGCCTATATATCTGACTGAGACGATTGCAAGGTTCTGGAAGAATTTCAATTAATTTTTATATGCGATATGTATACTCGTAGAACACCTTCGATTAAGCTAATCAAACATTCCATGATCATCTTTATAAATCAGGTCATCACGGGGTTATGCAGCCAAACAAATAACACAAATGCAAGGGACACATGTTTTAACTTGGAAAACCCAAATCGGGTAAAAACCACGGTGGTCCGGAGGCCAAATCCACTATACGATGATTGTTTACATGCAACTGATGTTACCACATTTATTTTCCGTCCACCTGACATCATGTTCATAACCAATCTGGACATGGTTTTGAAAGGTAGTGATGTTGGCACTTAATACCCAGTAGATGGCCATGTAACGTCACATGCACGCGTACGTACGTGTTGCTGCCATAAGGAGGCTGATGCTTGTAGCTCTGTAGCTCTTCACAAGTTTTGACACGGTGGCTACATATATGACATGCAAGCTTCAAGGTTGTAACCTATCACTTTCAAATGCGAGTCGACGGCACCCTCACGAGATTGCAGACGAGGCGACCACGGAAAGTGTATAAGATAGTCTGGAAGCTTAAACTCCCAGCCAAAATTAAAGTTTTTCTGTGGTTGGTTTTGTGAGGCAGGATTCTGACCAAAGATAATTTGAGCAAACGTGGATGGCCAGGTGATACTCACTGTATGTTTTGTGCATGTGATGAGACTATGGACCATTTTGTTCTCTGTGTGTCCTCTGGCCAATTTCCTGTGGAGTATGTTACAAATTACCTTTGACACGGCTCCACCTCCCAGATCCATGGATCAGTTGGGGGCGTGGATGGGCTAGTTCAAAGGTGTTGACTTGGGGGCTGCTAAGATTTTCATGGCAGCTTTGTTTTGGACCTTGTGGAAGACGCGTAATAGAGCTTGTTTTGATCATATCATGCCTGCTGATCCTATTAGTGTGGTTTTCCATTTATGTCATTGGATTGATTATTGGTGTGAATTGCAGAAAACAAATCTTCAAAGGGCACCGGAGTTAGGAACTGAGAAGCTGCGGAGAGTTGCTGGGGAAATCTTCACTCGAAGACATGGATGGGCACCTGCTGGAAGGCGGAACCTGACCACCTGATCTCTCTCCAGTCTCTGTTTCATGATGTTGCCAG
Organism: Brachypodium distachyon; assembly: GCF_000005505.3. Lineage (NCBI taxonomy): Eukaryota > Viridiplantae > Streptophyta > Magnoliopsida > Poales > Poaceae > Brachypodium > Brachypodium distachyon. The sequence goes on along the minus strand of NC_016133.3, from coordinate 44,149,849 downwards.
GGCAGATCGACGTTTTGCCTGGACAGAACTCCATTTAGAGTTCATTGTCGTGTGTTAGCTCTATCGCGGGTGACGATGTGTAGCTACTCCTTTTCGGTTTAATCTTTTGTATTTTGGTGCATGCTGTCTCGGTCTATAGGCTGTGATATGCAGGTATTGTTTTGCAATAGACGGCTTTTATCTAAGCGCGGAACAACTGTAAACCTATATATGACTTTGTTAAGGAAGCTGGGGGAAACCCTTTTTTCAAAAAAAAAAACTAATGTAAAAATGTGAAAAGACATATATGTCATTCCCTAATACTCCGCTGAGGCTGGGTTGAGTACTAGGCACGGAAGAATTGGCCTCAAAGAATTGGATATCCCTGTCCCATCCATCCCTATCCAGGCAACCAAACGCACCTTAGTTCTTGTCCTACTGACTATTTGTTTGTCCCCTTTCAGTTTGATTCACTGCGATGTATGAACGTCTCCAGTTCCAAGTAATTCAGGTTTTCAGGACGTGGACGATTGGATGCTCGGGCCCTTAGGCCTTAGGGTCTCTCTATGGACACCGTTTCTCAAATATATATTGATCCCAGTATTTCAAATCTGCAATATATATATATATACATACGCAGATGGAGGCAACATGACACCTAGCTTTCATTCAGCTTGTTTCTTCCTGTACGCCTCGTTCGATTTGCAACATGATTCGATCGATCATATCGACCACATGCAGTGGAGAATGAAAGCATCATCAAATTTACACACGGTCTCGGTAAATGGTTGTCAATGGCCGGCGACGGCAGAAGAAGGGGTATAGTAGGGTTAGGGTTAGCTAGTGGAAGTTCTTGGTTGCCCGGTAGGTGACGCCGAACTGCCAGTCGCGGGGGAGCACGTGCCAGGAGGTGGCCTTGCGGTGGTCGCTGGTCATCACGCGGAACGTGAGTGACTCGCCGACGAGGATCTCCCCGGTCTGCCACACCTGGCCCCAGTTCCGCGTCAACGGGGTCCACTTGACTCGGTCGTCCCCCTTGACCGTCACCGCTACCACGTCCCCCGCCCCGCCCACGTTTGTCACCGTCACCATGTTGAAGTACTTGTTCCCCGTGATGGTGTACCGGATCCCGCCCTGCTTCAAACAGCTCACCCTGCATGCAGGACATTTATTCATCGAGTTCCATGCACCCGCAACAAGTTAAGAGGCGTGTATATGTATGTTTGGTCACCTACCGGCGGTAGGAGATGGGCACAATGCCGGCCTTCTCCTCGGCGATCTGGAGGAATGCGGGCATGGTGAGGTCAAAGTGCTCGCGCGGCGGGTTGCACCACCCGCCGTTGTCGCCCGACTGCTGGTAGTTTGGGGGGCACAGGTTCGTCGCCGTCACCACCAACGGCGGCGCCCCGGGCTTGCACCACTTAGGGCTCTCCGTGCACCTCACCTCATAGCACGCCCCGCACGTTGCGCCGCCGTTGAACATGGCCGTGCTCAACGCCACCGTCTGCAGGCCGTACCCTTCCGCCACCGTGTCCTTGTACCCGCACGCGCCGGCCCGCGTTCCGGTCCCATCGTGGTCGCCATAGAAGGTGGCGTGCGCTGGCCGCCACGGGCCCTCCATGAACTTGCCGTGGTTGTGGTGCACCCTTGCCTCGCCGGGGGCGGCAACATTGCTCGCCGCCGAGGCGAGCAGCACCAGGACGACGACGAGGAGAGGCGCCCACCAACCAGACATGAATGAATGAATCAACAGCTAATTAAAATGATACAGACTAACGATTTATTAATTACTAGCTAAGTTTTCTGATGCACTCGTGCAGGGGATCAATTTTATTTGCTTATGTATGCCGATAAAAACTGCAAGCCCTCAAGCCATTTTTAGCTTGTGGATCTGAGCATGCAATGCTGTTAGAGCTTTGGAGCAATTTCAGGACCACCTTCCAATACACAATCTTCTGCAGTTTTAGAAAGAGTCACAGCAAACGCCGGCCTCTGTAATAGTATCCTCCTTGAAATAATCAGGAACAATGATGATATATTATGCTTATGATAGCTCGGAAAAAATAATCAAAACAAAGATAAGATATATCCACAAGTACATCAAACAAGATAGCGCTATAAGCATTTTATTTTATCTGACAGATTGTAGTACATAGAAAATCTCAAGTTCATGCTTCTTGGATCAACAAGGGCATGCCAAAATACTTATTTGCTCGACTGAACTTTACACTGCGATACAAACGATCAACAGAAGCCATTAAGCATCAGAGGTGTGAGGTCCAGGGAATACGAGAAACACGTTGCTCGAAGCTCGACTCAAGGCAAAAAAAAAAAGGTAGCATGGATGCTACAGGGACACTAGAGCTGCAATCTGGAGATCTACAACGGAGTCAGGCCAACAACACCTGCACAGAGAACACAGTGATGTACTTCCGCGGCTATTATGCTCTTGAAACATTAGACAGAACAAAGCTACATCAATTGGTAATTACTGAAGAATTGCAAACACTGCACACGAGCAATTTATGTAAAACAACTACCGTGCTTTGCTTATACATCCTGCAAATACAGTGAACTGATGCAGAGGCTTTTGCCCTTCCGTTATCTAAACACGATGAACGAAGATTCTGCCCAAAACTTTTATTTATCACTTGTCCAAATAGACATGTGTTTATCTTGTAGCAATTTCAATATTTGATGACTCGTACAGATGGCAGTATACAACTTATTTACTACTACTCATTTAGACTTCTGACCAACAGGCAACAGCAGGAGAGATCAATTATAAATAATGTGCTATGTGATGTTCACGTATTGTGAATAACTGACACCGATATATTTCAATACAAATTTTCATCTATAATCAAGCAACATCACTAGCACATTCATGAAGTAAGAAATGTAGCAGACAACATACCACATGCTAGCCGTCCACCAGCATTTCCAGTACTGAGGCTGAGCTCATGCCCCCCTATAAAGAAAGAATTAAGAATGAAGCATATGAACGGAAGAGGGGAATGTGTCAAACAGGTAGAACAAGGCACACCTTTTCCCAAATCATCTTCAAGCTCATGAACAACAAATGCTCTCCCAACGACAGCATTTGGACCGCTCAAAGGAATCTGTGTGCAAGAAATCAATAAAACTTGGTAAACTAAAACTAACATGGCAACTTATGTTAAGAGCAAGATGTTTTAACTTTACCTGGCTATCGACAATGGTTGTCTCAGCTATGCCTGTATCACCACCATTAAAAACACACAACCCATAAAATAAGTCAATGTCCAACAAGATGGATTAAGGAAACAAACATCAAATGATCAGAAGCGTGCTACTGTTTTTTTAGGGAGAAATCATACTACTGATTGTTGCAGGTTATACCTTCAGCATTGGCAACAATGTTTCCCAGGTCACCCGCATGACGGACTTCATCCCCTGGTGCACCATGTGTCAGGCCATTTGGGTTAAAGTGTGGTCCTGTAAGATAACAAAAAAATGCTTTGTGAGTGAATGAGATTTAAAGGGGGGGGGAATGGTATGTTAAAAAAACTAGACAATTCAAAAAAAAATTCTTCTGTAAGTACGATAGAGTATTCGTTCCCTTTCTTTGGGTGAAGAATCAAAAAAAGAAAGGGTAGCATAACTTGAGAAACATATACGCATGGGAAAGTTTAAAAACAAATATGTAGATGAGCAAGTAAAAGAAAAGAACAAGATATACATGGGAATCTGATGATGGTTACAGCAGAAATGTAAACCATGATTAATTAGCAGCCAGTATCCACACACATAATTGAGTCTGATTGGAAAATGAACCTGTTGAGATGCACCCATTAGTCGTGTCGCCAAACTCATGCTGCAAAATGAACAATCATGTCATTCATTCTTAAAAATAATAATCAAGAAATGCAAATTCAGATGGAGCTACTCAAAGCACAAGACTCACGAGGTGGAAGCCGTGAAGTCCAGGAGTAAGCCCAGTGATACGGACGTTAACCGACGTAGGACCTGCAATGGAAGAGCAATTATAGCCTAGAGGAGAAACATACATTCTGAACTGCATTTTCTGTAAAACGTCAATGCATTGCTCCTAATCATGCAAAATGTTGGTGTGTGTGGTGAAGAAACCTTGGGGCGTTACAGGCTTACAGCCAGTTTGAGAGCTAGTAAAAGGTACTGTACTACTCCACTGCTTAAGAAACTACGTAGCAGCTAAGATTAAGTCCGATGCGCCGTAAAGGTAAAATCGGGACAGCAGTAGTCGTAGTGAAAGCAGAATTGTTTATGGTTAAGCTTGCAAGAACCAATCTAGTGTAAAGAACAGAGCAGGCGAACTCGTGGTGTTCAACAGGTGACCGAGGAAGCTTGTGGAGGGTCAGCAGGTAGTAGCTATCACTAGTGAAGAGGCAGAGAGGAGTAGTCAAGGGAGGGAGGAAACAATCAAGCGCGGGCAGGCACACGCACCGTCGTCTTCCTGGGTGAGCGTGACGACGCCCTCGACCTGGGAGGTGCCCTTGAGCACGGCGACGGCCTTCTTGGTGGCGTCGGCGACGACGAGCGTCCTCCTGCCCGCGGAGACGAGGCGGAGCGGGTGGAAAGGGCGGGCAGAGGACGGGGCCGCCTGGAAGAGCGACGTAGGGGCGGTCGCGGCGGAGAGGAGGGTGGTCTGCGCGGCGGCGGTGACGGAGGCCATGGCGGTCGTCGGCGGCGGAGCGGAAGGTAAAGAAGGCTTTTTGGCGATGGGTAGGTGGCGATAAGGTGGGCTCGGGCCGCGCCACAGGCGTAAGGCTTGTATTTATTTACTTGTTGCTACATCATCATTAGGTACATTTGTTTGTATTTTTGTCCCCACATACTCCATTTCTCCAGAACCCTCCTATCTTGGATCCCAATTCAAACTTTTTTCTTTTTCATCTTTTGCTCTCTTACGAGCTTGGAAGTATGCTTTTTTTATGATCCAGCCAATCTAACTCCTTCACAATTGCATTTTACTCCAAATTTAGCAAATTTCAGCGAATCGGCTTACACATTTCCAGGAGCAACTTGCCCAAAGACTTCTGAGTTCTGAATTCGTATAATAAACCCATTTTTTATGGACAAGACGCATCCATCGACAGTAACGCAGGGCGTGCACATGCTATATGCGTAGAAAACGAAGCTTGTTAAGATCGCAGAACCCAGAGAGCCATTCTCACGACAATGGAGAAAAAACATGATTTAAATAACAAGCCGCACATTTTTCAGATTCTCAGCTGACTGAATTTCATTTAAAAGAGCTCCGTCTAACAAAGGAACCCGTAAACCATGTCTTAACAACCTCAGCTACCCCTTGCGCATTGGATCTGGAAAGCTATTAGGTATAAATCAGCGCCGCCGCTAGCCCATGTATCCCTTCTTCACTCCATGGAGGATGCCCCAGCACCGAATGCACCGCTGCCACCTCCACCTCCACGGCCAAAGGCAGGTCTGCTACCACCCTGAACAACCATAACAAAACATGGCAACGAATTAGCTCCAAGAAAGGTTACCAATTGACCGCATTATTTGTCACAAGAGGCTAAAGTAGAAACGTGACATAGCAAGTGACTTGAACTCAACAGTAAAAATACGCTACAAGGTTGTAACGAATACAAATTCAATTGCTTATCAACAAACCACAAAAATGAGACTCCTGGGAGAAGCAACATTTCAAAATGTGCAAATGATACGCTGCATCGCAGATCAATAAGGTAGCACAGCAATGTTACAGAAGAAACAGCTCAATATACAATGTGCGGATGGGAAGTATAGTTTGACAAACTTTTCAAAATGTTCCGATTTAAAAACCTAATGATTTCTTGAATGGACTCTGCAAGAAAACTAAAGGCACCAACACAACTAATACACAAGCACACTAAGCAATCTTATGAAATGTATGAACAGTGATGTGGAATGTACGGACAATCTTTGGAGCTCTTACCCTGAAAGATGGCTGGAACTCAGCAGGAGCTCCACCCTTCTCGCCAGCAAAATCACCAGGAGCACCACGTGGGCCTCCCCTGTAACCATCCCTATCAGCGAACCTCGGCCTGTCACCCTCGAAACGAGGTGGGCCCCTGCCAAATATACGACAAAAGTAAGTGACGGCAAATATACCAGTTCTTTGGTGCATACAGAGCCACAAGAAAATATGGCTGAAACAGGAACGGACAAATTGGATATCATTGGGCAATTGCATCTCAGCCTCCCATTGTTAACTTCATGTGCCAGAAAACTACAGCCAGTTTTAACTACACAGCATTCTAGAAGAAATGAAAAGTGAAATGGTACGATTCATGGATACATAAATAATGCAGAAGTAACTCAAAGGTTTGGTTCTCAAAAAAGAAACTACACGCCCATTACAAAATTGGATAGAAGGTGGTGGCAGAGAATTGGTACAGGCCATCATAGCAAGTTTGCAAGTGGGGGATTGCAATAAATAGAACACAGTTGATCGCATAATTTGAATTTGAATTTGGCTAACAGAATGCTGGAGTAGAACCAACGGTCATTGAAATCTATACAGCAATAAGTAAATAAATAGCTAGATGAAGAGGTTCATTCACACAGCAACAGATAGCAACATACTCGAAACAAACAGAAAGATAAAAAAGGCTCACCTGGGGCGATCACCCGGCGGGCCAGAGCCAAAGGGGCGGGATGGGGGCTTAGCAGACTTCTTGAGGGTGTTGGGCACAATCTCAGATGGCAGGTTGAGGAAGGTGCGCAGGAACTCGATGCCGTCATTGGTCAGGTACCAGTAGTAGTGCTGCCACGAGAAGGTCTCCCTGACGTACTCCTTGGACTTGAAGCTCTGCATGAGCTTGATGACCTCCAAGTTGGAGGCATCGACCTGCGGGTGCTTGGCCAGGTTGTAGTCCTTCTTCGCATACAGAACTCCCTCTGCACACATACACATCCAAATGACTCAGTACAAACCTCCCGCCCATCATAAGGAGCAGCCTTCTTTGGGCATATACAATTTCTAAATTTTCTACAGTACTTGGCATGGCACAGATTTTTCTGACATGGCATCCTAACTGTGCATGTTCGAACTGGTATCACGTATAAAATGCTCACAAAGGAGTTCAGTGCTCGAAGAAATCGAACCTAATAAGCCTACACTGGATCAAACTTATAGGACCAGGAAACAGTAACGAAGAGACAGCAGCATCCGGACCGTAACCACGAACCCATCACGAAAAAACAAATGGCCGCAGCAGCAGGGAAGGAGGGAGTGAAGGAGCTCAGTCACCTTGGAAGAGGTACTTGCAGATCTCGCGGCGGTTCTTCTTGGAGATGATCTGCGTCGCGAGAGGGAGACGACGAATTGAAACGGTTAGGGGTGCGTCGCAGAAGAGAATTTGCAGACGTGTAGATGGATTTGACTCACCATGGTGAAGGCCGGAGGCGGGTACGAACGACGGCCGCCGCTGGGGGTGCAGAAACGGGAGGCGGAGGCGCGGAGGCAGGGAGCAAGCAAGAGGATGAAACCCTAGCGGGTTGGTATATATTTGGGCACCATCTGGGCTTCCGTGAGGCTGTAATTCTCGTACTGGGCCTTTTTGTTTTTAAAACGTCTGGGCCTTGCTCTCGGAGTGCTTGTTCGTAGTGACCTAGTGTAGTTCTTTCTTTTTCTTCTTTTGTTTCTTTTTTTAGGGAACTTTTTTTTGTTTTTTTTTTGTTCCAAGCCTGGTCAGGTTTTGTGCTAAAAATAAGGGCCAACCGTAATTGGAGGTATAATATAGAAAATCAATGTGACCCGCCATGATGTTGGCTTTATCCTCTGATCTGGGATTTCTTTTTGAAATAAAATTGTAAGGGAAACCTGACAGTACATTCAATAGGATTTGAACCCAAAATTATGTGGTGAGATTGTAAATCTACTCCCCAACCTCCTTCCTCTTATCTTGGAATTATGTCTACGTATAATCATCCATGTTGGATGATACTTATATTTCTTCAGAAAACACAAATGGCATGAATAATCACTATGCTGATTTGTGAACCATATCTTATTCTCTTAGCATACTACAATGAAGTAAAAAAAAGTAGGAAAATAGAAAAAACCTATCCATTACTATTATCCTAAATCACACGGATGTAGACTAGTCGTTCTCCATGTATCACGCGCAACCTTGCATGCACTCTCGCTCCGAGGGGAAGCAAAGATGCTTGTTATTACAACACCACTGGTTCCCATCTGGTTGGGTGCACCTCACACTGTTTACAATGATTCTGTTACTTCCATCGACATTGGTGCTCGCCACGGTTTCGATTGTACGTCCTAAGGATTAAAAAAACAGATAGATGTGCATTGTGTCACGACATGAATATGATTTTTGGGCATGCAAATGTAAATTGTACAAGGAAAACCGCTAAAAAGATATGTTGTCACTTACCATATATCGGTGAAGGAATGGCCAAACAACTCAGGAGAAGCACGAAAAGTAGTAGGAGACCGTCGTTCTTCATTTGCTTAGCCATATGGTTACGATTAATTTTGATTATGCATCCTCCTCTTACTCCATGGTTCGTATATATAGCATAGTATTAATTATTACCAGTATTAATTTTTAATGGTGATAAGGTTGGTGGGGTATCCAAATATTTGATATTTATTTCCATTCCAAAATACTATAGCTACTGGCGCACCACAAATTAAAAACTAGCTACTGGTTTTCCATTCTACAAGCATTGTCTAAACATTGTTTGTGCAAATTTTTCTTCCAATAGGCGAGACATAAGCAATTTCTAAAAAGTACTCTCTCCGATCCTAAATTGCTGTCGAAATATTACATGTATCTAGATGCTTTTTAAGAATAGATACATTCATATTTGGACAAATTTGAGTCAAGAATTTAGTATCAGAGGAGTAATACCTAAAATTTCTTGGGTTTTGACGAATACCTTTATGGGCATAAATTTTAATAACTGCAAACAATCTCATTTCCTTATTTGGACACAATATACCATGATATCTAATAATTTATTTCCCTCTAAATTCGTCTCATATAAAAAGTTCATGATATGCAACAGCGCGAGACATAAGAAGTTTCTTAAAAAGTAGTACTGAAATCTCTTGGGTTTCGAGGAATAATTTTATGGGCATAAATTTTAATAAATGCAAACAATCTCATTTTCTTATTTCGACACAACATACCACGATATGAAATACCTACACCTAAATTTTTCTCATATAAAAGTATAATGATATGCAACCGCGATCATTTTCTTTCAATAGGAGAGATATAAGAAATTTTCTTTAAAAAAAGTAGTATTGAAATCTCTTGGGTTTTGAGGAATGCTTTTATGGGCATAAATTTTCATGACTACAAAAAAAATCTCATTTCCTTATTTTGATACAATGTACCATGATATGCGTTAATCACATATAAATTGCCTCGTATAAAAAGATCATGATATGCAACAGTGCAATCCTTTTTCTTTTAATAGGCGAGGCATGATAAATTTCTAAATCTCTTGGATTTTGAGGAATATTTTTGTGGGCATACATTTTAATAGCTGCAAACAACCTCATTTCCTTATTTTGATACAATATACCAACCACGACGACGGCCGCCATTGGGGCTTCAGGAACGGGAGGTGGAGGAAGATGGCAAGCGAGAGGGTGAAACCCTAGTGGTTGGTATATATTTGGCACCGCCACCACCTAGGCCTCCCTGAGTGGGTAATTCATACTGGGACTTTTTTAAAAAAAACTTGTGGGCAGCCTTGCTCTCGGAGTGCTTGTGTATAGTGTAGTTTCATTTTTCTTTCTTTGTTAGAAGCAAGGCCCATAAAAGAAACGACGGCCAACCATACAGAGGTATAAAATGGAAAGTCGACGTGACCTGCCGTGATGTTGAATTGTCCCACCAGCTGGTTGCTGTCAGAATTGGACTAGATAATGTCATGAGTCGACTACGACTATCATGTTGTCTTGTTAACTATTGTCTAATCTAGGAATTATGTCCAAGGATAATCATCATAGGCTGTTAACTGTGTTGTTTCTGTGAAAAAAGATATTCCTTGTTGGATGATACTTATATTTCTTCAGAAAACACGAATGAAATGAAGAAGCACTATGCTGATTTGTGAATCATATCTCCTTCTATGTAGCAAGTAAAAACTAATAGGAAAATAAAAACCTATCGGTTACTATTATTTGTTGGCTACATAATTTTGGTCAAACATATACGAACACATTCTAAATCGCGGGGATGTAGAGTGGTCGTTTTTCATGTATCATGAGCAACTTTGCATGCACTCTTGCTCCGAGGGAAAGCAAATATGCATGTTATTACAGCATCACTCGTTCCGTCTTCTGGGTGGGTGCACCTCACACTGTTTATATTGTATCCATTGCTTCCTACATCTTTGGTGCTCCCCACGCTCTCGATTGTCCGCCCTAAAGATTAACAAAACAAACAAATGTATATTGTTACATCATGAATATAATTTATTTTTGTATATGGACATGCAGATGTAAAATTGTTTGAGGAAAAACCACTCTAAAATATAATCATGTTGCCAATTACCATATGTCAGTGGAGGACTGGCCAAACAACTAAGCAGAAGCAAGGAAAGTAGCAGGATGCCATCGTGCTTCATCTGCTTAGCCATATGGTTACGATTCATGAAATTTTGATTGTGCATCCCTGCTTACTCCATGGTTCGTATATATAGCACGGTATTAATTAGTATTGGTATTAATTGCTACTAATTTTTAATGGTGATAAGGTTGGTGGGTATCCAAATATTTGATATTTATTTCCATTCTAAAATACTACTGTTGATAGAATAGGCTACACAAACACATACTTTTTCTTTGCAGCTAACAACATCCAATGCTGTTCTTGGAATTTGGATGGCCCCGGGGCGCACTCATGAATGGGCCCAATAGCTATAGTGTGGACAGAAAAATAATAATTTTGGGGAAAATTTACCTATATCGATGGTCAAACTAGTAAAGCTATAAACATCGACAAATTTTCATTGAGAGAGATGAGAAATTACATGTTAATCGGTGATCCGGTGATTGCTCTATCTCTATCTTTTGCGGTCTTGCAGGCTGCAGCATGCTCTCCGTGCGTCGGTGTGTGATGTAAATACAACCCTCCGTGGCCCGTGCGTGGAGCGTGCCATGGCCGATCTGATGGGAATGCGTTAGATTTGATTAGAACCACATAATGTGTTCGAGTTTTCATGGCAAACAACAGTCGGGCTAGGCAGAGAAACGAGAGTTGAGCGATTTAGATCGACTGCGACTAGAATTTGGAATGACTCTTCGAAGCCGGCTATCATGGTCCAAGCGGCCCACGAGAAAAAGACAAACACCAATAGAATACACACGTAGAGAGATGAAGCTTGTTGTTATGTGGACTCTCACCCACTACTATTTGTTTGCCTTTGAGGCGGCCCGACGGCCACCTCCTTCATTTCTTTCGAAACCTTATCTGGATTTCAATTCAAATTTGCTTTCCTTTTTCATCTGATGCTTTTCATATGAGCTTGAGTATACATATGCATGACAGGTAGGATTTGCCACGAAAAAACTTTTGTGTTTCATTTTTCTTTTGCATTTAGTTAGGTGCTATTTGCTCGCGTTTGTCTTTCATCTCATAAGTAAAGAAACCAAATGTTGGTTTCTTCACATGTTGAATGTAAGACATTCTTTATTAATGTCTTCGAGACAAGCGATGGATTGAGAATGGTGCTAGTTTTGCATCATCACGAAAGTTAGTCGTTGTAAGCATCATAACAAACTTCTCTCGTGGTTTTGCAGTGCCCCGATGTAGGTAGCAAGAAGTTCTAAAGTGTGCAGCACAATTGTTGAACATAAATCAATTTTGGAGCAATAAAATCTCTTTCCCTTGCAAACAAAAATGCGAATGGAAAGTGAACTAAGCCTATCTTAGCTAGGTTGTATTGTTAGCAAGAAGTTCTAAAGTGTGCAGCACAATTGTTGAACAGAAATCAATTTTGGAGCAATAAAATCTCTTTCCCTTGCAAACAAATATGCTTCTAAAAAAATGCGAAAGGCAAAACATTAGCGGGGGAAGAAGATCGAGCTCGGGATCTCTCGAGTGAGCACGGCGCACCTGACCAACCCGACAGCTGCAGGACGGAGCAAAACCCTAGATTTTTCCTAACTAATCACTCTATCCAAATCCTCTCAACTTACTTAACTCGGCCTCAATCCTCTCTTCGTCTCTCCATGTAAAAAGGTGATCGGTTCCGCGCCGCCGCCTCCTCCATTGCCGCCCCTAAATCCACGCTCTCACCGGAGAGCACCCGCCGGCAAATCCACGGGCTGCGGCATCGAGCGGGCGGGGGAGAGATGGCGCGGCCGGAGGAGAAGCTGCGCTGCACCAAGGAACCCTTCGTCGAGGACGTCGGCACCCGGAGGATGTAAGGACACCGCCGCCGCCGCTTCTGTCTTGTTCTTCTTCGTCGTCCCGCGCAGCGGCTCTCTGCTGATTTACTGACCTCCCCTCGCTCGTTGTTTTTTTTTGCTTCAGAAAGAGCATGCGGTTCAGCATGTTCTCCGGCAAGGAGATACGGCAGTCCGCGGAGACGCAGGTCTGGAACAACCGGATCTACGGCAACGACATGAAGCCCGTGCCCAACGGATTGCTCGACCCGCGGATGGTAATCTCTCCTCTCTGGTTCCTCCTCCCCTCGTTCGCCGACTAATTAATCCCACGGGGTTTATGCCTTGTGTGCACCTGCCTGAGCAATTCAGTTTTATACTTGTTCTGCTAACTAGCAATGCACGGTCATCTGTTCTGCGTCATGGTATGGTTGCAATTCCCATGACATTTGGAACGATTTTCTTGTGGTGAATTCCAGGGAGCCGCAAACAAGTTTGGGGAGTGCGCGACTTGCCATGGCTCATACCACGAGTGCCCAGGCCATTTTGGTTACCTCAAGCTCGTGCTACCGGTTTTCAATGTCGGATTCTTCAACAATATTCTGGATGTGTTGAAGTCTATCTGCAAGGTACCGCTGCCGTGGAGAAAGCTTACATTATCTTAGGGCTATGATCAAATCTGTTGTGATTCGACAATATGCTTGTTTCCCCATGCCTTTGCAGGGCTGCAGCAGGATTCTCCTTCATGAGAAAGATCAGCGAGAGTTTCTGAAGAAGATGAGAAATCCTAGATTAGAACCACTACACAAAGCCGCTCTAATGAAAAAAGTAAGGGACAAATGCAAGCTATCGCGTTGCCCCTCATGTGGATACATAAATGGTAAGCTTCCTTCTAATACTACCTTTTTCCTTGTTGATTATAAATTTTCCTTCACCTGACTGCTGTCAGAACTTAATCTTTTATTTGGGCTGGATGTACAGGTGTAGCTAAGAAGGGCAGGCCAGGCTTGCTAATTGTCCATGATTGTAGCAAAACTTTGGATGGAAGTACAGAAGAACTCCGGTCTGCATTATCGCACAAGAAAGAAAAACTATCCATTAGTTCAGTTCACACATTAGACCCTGCAACTGTTCTCTCTCTTTTCAAAAGAATGACTGATGAGGTGGATGCCAATTTTATCACACAAGAGTATTTATTACTTTCAATAGAGTACCGCCAATTTATACGACATATGTTTGTGTGATTACTTTTGCTATATTTTTACTACCATACTTCAATATTCCACAGGACTGTGAATTGCTAAACCTTGGCGATAGGCCTGAGAAACTTATCATTACAGAGATTGCAGTGCCTCCTGTGCCTATCCGTCCTTCTGTTTTTGTTGGTGGTGGCAGAATGAGGTTTATTCTTTGGTGCCCTGAGAACTCGCACTAATATAATGGTGTTAAGCATAGCCACGTGCCGTTTTAATGTCATTACTGTTTTGCTTCTTTCAGCAACGAAGATGGTATTACTTGCATACTGAGGAATATTGTTAATACAAATTCCATCCTTAAGGGGATCCTTCAAAATGGTGACCCGCTCATGAAGTGCTTTGTAAGATAACTCAGAGCTCTTCATTTCTTTCCTTATGCTCTCTTATATTTACCGCAATTTTTCTCCCCTCTCTCTGGAGTGCTGCTTTTGCGTTCTCTATTTTTTCCATTGCATTTTATGAGCTAGCCCGCCTCTATTTTTTCCGTGTAATGCCAATTGGAGAGATTGTTGTTCGATAAGATGACGAGTTCGTCTCAAGATGTTGTTTTGGCTAGCTTAGGTCCTTTGCTCTGGTCTGCCTTGTAATTGTTTGCGCCATCTTGGAATTCTTCTTCCAATACAAAATGATACGCGTTTAGGCATGGGTTCGAGAAAAAAAAGGTTCTGCTCAAGATGCAGTTTAAATTTTAGTCGGTTATATGCAAGTGCTGTTCAGGAAATAACGATATATATAAGACGTGAGTTCAAATTAGAAATGGATACTAACATAATTGAATAATTGTAAGGCCTGTATTGGCTGGTGCACTATCAACATCACATTTCAAAGGGTTTTGTTATTCTGACATTTAAATTGACAAGATATTCTGCAGTCTTATTAGTTTGATGACTAGGAAAGCATGTTCAGGGAAAAATTTATGTTATCTTTCTCCTGTACAATATGTACCATGACCATTCCATTTTGGTACTCCTTTAATCTGATTAAAGTGTAACTCCGTTGAGATACTCTAGCTCAATTTTCTCCTTTGCTTCTTTGTAGGATTGCTGGCAACTCCTTCAACTTCAAGTTGTTGAATATATCAACAGTGATGCCCCCTCTCTTACTGACCCACAAAATCGTGGCCTTGTTCAACGACTCAAAGGGAAGACAGGCCGATTTCGTGGGAACTTGTCTGGAAAACGTACGGAGTACACTGGAAGGACCGTCATATCTCCTGATCCAAATTTGAGAATAACAGAGGTGCTTATCCATTTTGATCGATGTTCTTTATGTTCTCCCTGACTGAATTCTGGTGTCATTATTAATTCAAAATTGAAACTTCAGGTGGCTATTCCTGTTCTGATGGCTCGAGTCTTGACTTATCCTGAAAGGGTTTCATACTATAACATAGAGAAACTGCGTCAATGTATACGAAATGGACCACACAAACACCCAGGAGCAAATTTTGTAACACAACCTGATGGAACAAAGCTGTAAGCTATATTTTATTTTTTTGAAATCCAGAATTTTCAACAAGTTCAGCTTTCATACTTTGTTCTGGACTACATTGTAGGCACTTAAAGTACTGTGATAGAAGGATTGCTGCTCGGGATTTGAAGTATGGCTGTATTGTCGAAAGACATTTAGAAGATGGAGACATTGTCCTCTTCAATCGACAACCAAGCTTGCATAGAATGTCAATTATGTCGCACAGGGTATAAATTGCTGGCTCCGTATCACACTACAGTTGCTGTATTAAATGATTTATCTCGCCATTACCTTTATTTTCGAATACAGGCAAGGATAATGCCATGGAGAACATTAAGATTTAATGAGTCTGTATGCAACCCTTACAATGCTGATTTTGATGGAGATGAGATGAATTTGCATGTCCCCCAGACAGAGGAAGCTCGTACAGAAGCACTTATGCTTATGGGGGTAACACTTGCTAACTATTGTTTGCTAGAGTATAACAAATTTGATGGAGATGAGATGGGCGTTTTGATGCTCTAATGCTATTTTGTCAACCTTTTTTTATTTTTGCAGGTTCAGAATAATTTATGTACCCCTAAGAATGGGGAAATATTGGTTGCTTCCACACAAGACTTTTTGACCTCTTCTTTTCTGATCACAAGAAAAGATAACTTCTATGACAGGTCTTACTTTACTCTCTTGTGTTCGTATCTTGGCGATGCTATGGAAAATATTGATCTTCCAACTCCAGCCATAATTAAGGTAATATATTTTTTTTGGCCACGTGTTCTCCTCGATTTAATGTTCTTTGCAAACATCAAATTGGTTCTGTTACTGTTTTGTTATTTGTGCTTCTGCTAATGTTTATAGTTAACAGGAGATACATGGTAAATAAGCAAGAATACTTGTGAAGTATTAATATGGGAAATGGGACACCCTCACTCTTGTCTTCAGTACATATAATAGAACTAATTTGCTCTGTTAGGTGAGTTACTAATAGTTTTTGTAGTGTATAACAAGAGACAACAAATAGAGCATAATTTTTCAATTTCCCTATGCACACTTGTGTGCGTTAGCCTTATTATCAAAGTTCTGATCCCTGTATGAGTATTGATCATGTTCTCTTTTTGCAGCCTCTTGAGCTTTGGACTGGTAAACAATTATTCAGTGTGTTAGTACGCCCTAATGCATGTACAAAGGTGTATCTGAATCTCACAGTTGAAGAGAAAATTTATATGAAACGTAGAGAACGTGATAAAAATGCGGTTTCAGTTTTGGAAGAGACAATGTGTCCAAATGATGGTTATGTCTACTTCCGAAACAGTGAACTTTTATCTGGACAAGTCGGGAAGAAAACTTTAGGTGAGGAACCTAGTGATGGCTTTGCTAAAAGAACGCCGTTATATAGTTTTTGTTTTGTTTTGTTTCTGATTTCACGATTCATTCTCAAGTACCGTTGCTTCCTATTATAATGCTAGTTTTGTATGCATCTTCCTAATTAACTGTCCCTATGTAATAATGTAAAGCAGAATTTTTCTCTTTCATTGTAATGCTTTAGATATTTTACATTCCTGAGTAATGGAAATTTTTTATTTGATTTTTGAATGGTAGTATTTCATCTTGCCTTGTAAACATGAGCTCTGCATGTTCCACCCGAGCAGCTGGAGAAGCGAAGCTGTGATTAGTCTGCCTAACCATACTTCATTTTTGTAGAATAATCGGACTTAACTCTGCAATGTTAATCTTTTGTTTCATTACAAATCGAATTGGGAAATTGTATTGCCAAGTTTAGGATGTAACTAGAAAAGCTTAGGATGGACCTTGAAATTAATCGTTGTCTCCCAAATTAATCTTTGAAATCATACTCTCTGTAACAATGTATCACATGATTTTGGGTTTGAGAGATAGCTCACCACGTTTGCCATATCTAACTATCTATGTATTATGTATATCCATGTCGATCTGATTCATGAAATACTCCCTCCGTTCCATAATTCTTGTCAAAATATTACATGTATCTAGACACTTTTTAGGAATAGATACATCCGTTTTTGGGAAAATTTGAGACAAGAATTATGGAACGGAGGTAGTAATGTGTTGCATGATTGCATCAAACTCTCTATTGTACTTGGTAGGATATTTCGCTCTTTTTCAGGGGAGCATTAGTTATCATCATAACTCTGACATGGTTTACTCATCAATCACTCCATAAGCCACTCGCATAAATGATGTGCATTTCATTATTCGTGTTTGCAAAAACTACTGTTCCCTTGCCCTGGTTATTTGTTATTTTTATATTCTTGATAGATTAGAAGCAAACCAAAATTATTGGTATATTGTCTCCAGGTAATGGGAATAAGGATGGCATGTTCTCTGTTCTTGTAAGAGATTATAATTCTCATGCTGCAGCAAGCTGTATGAATCGTTTGGCGAAGTTTAGGTGAGACTCGTTCCAATATTTGTACAATTTACAAGATTCCTTCTTAATTACTCCATTCGTTTTAAAATGTAGGGCATCTTTTGATTTTCAAAATCCTGTTTTGACCAGCAATTAATCTATCTAACACTATGTTGTATAAAATCTATACTGTTGAATTCTTCTTTAAGAACGCTTTCTTGTGGTTGTGATTTTGTAGCTGTTGACAAATATTGTGCAAGAAATTTACGATAAAAGCTCAAAACTGGACAGTCAAAATACACCCTACATTGAAATGGAGGGAGCATTAGTAATTTGGTGCCATATTGATAATTTTATCTTATGTACTTGCTCAATTCGAGAATGAGAATGAAAGGGCATCCTGCCACTTCCTTTTAACTTGTATATGAATCCGTTCGTCTTATATTTCTCATTTACTTTTCAGAGATCATACTTAGTGAACACTTTGTCCAAATTCATATATCGTCCTTTCTCATAGGGGTCTTGCAGACTATCAATTGTATTGCTCATTTGCATCATGGTGCTAAATTGTTATACAAAACTAGTGTATGGAAATTTTCTGATCTGAGTAACGTGCTTTTTCACCTGCAGTGCAAGATTTATAGGGAACCATGGTTTCTCAATTGGTGTAGATGATGTTCAACCAGGAGAAAGTCTAAATCAAAAAAAGAAAAAAACAATAGATCAAGGGTATACAGAATGCCATGATCTTATTGCCGTATATTCTAAAGGTGCACCTGGAGCTGAACTGCACCCTGGTTGCAACAGAGCTCAGACTTTGGAGGTTCGGGTATCTGCTATACTGAATCAGTTAAGAGAAAAGGCTGGAGAGGTAAGTTTTAATCATTTTTCTTGTCTTTGTGCAGTTCCTAAGGTTTGTGTATTGAATGACTTGAATTGGAACGTATCTTTCAGCATTGTATGAATACACTTCACTGGAGGAACAGCCCATTGATCATGTCTCAGTGCGGATCTAAAGGTTCTCCAATCAATATCAGTCAGATGGTTGTATGTGTTGGCCAACAATCAGTTGGAGGACGTCGTGCCCCAGATGGTTTTATAGATCGAACACTTCCCCACTTTCCTATACATTCAAAGACCCCTGCGGTAAGAACAGGACTAAGAAATATGATTTGCTCATTTCTGCGACCATTTCTTGTGTTGGCTGTTCCTAATTCTTTTCGAACAAAAAGTTCTGTAAATGTTATAAACACTCCGAACAAAAATCACATATTATTAATCTGTATAATGTTTCATCTTTAACTATAAAGTGAACACCGCTTGTTATCAGCTCCGTTTTCATATGCTATATACCACTACTGAGAATTAAAACTTTGCTGAATGCCAATGGTTATGCAAATCTTTGTTTGTTGAGGTTCCATCAATACGGTTGCAGGATATATTGTAGAAAGAATACTGCTTCGCAAGATTAACGCAGTACCATCACACTGATGTATATACTTGGAAATTCCATCCACTGTTCTGCTAAAGGCAGTGTGCCTGCCGGTTTCTCAAAGAAAAAAAAAATTCCATCCACCATGAGGATGACATACGGTGCTCGCAGTTCATGTCAGTGACACATTGCTATGTGATGATACTGAGCAATAGTGCCATGTTTTTTGAGTAATATATATTTTACATATGCCATTACATGAAGGACATCTGTAGTTACTCTAAATGGGTCTCATCTTTGTTGGAGAAACCTTTTCTGTTCTACTTGCGACGATTTCCTTTTTATTTGTATTCAGTTAATGAGATCGGCATATTTTGACAATCTCCATTTGCAGGCGAAAGGTTTTGTTGCTAATTCATTCTATACTGGTTTGACTGCTACCGAGTTTTTCTTCCATACAATGGGTGGACGAGAAGGTCTTGTTGACACAGCGGTTTGTCTAAACTTAGACCATCTCTTGTTTGTACTTGCATGCACTGAAAATTGTATTCTATTTGAGCACAAAAAGATTCTTCTTTTGTTCTAGATGCATAAATTTTACTTTGAAGTGCATGCTACCCAGTTAAATCAATGGGTATGTTCCTGATCATTGGTTTCGTCTATGACTGCTCTATAATTTAGTTTTTCTACTTGGGCAGGCCTAATAGCTTAGCTTGTGCAAGTTAAACAAGACCAGAGCAAATTATTCAGTAGAGGGAAAGGGTAATCTTAGGCGCCTCAGAAAGTCTCTTACAGTTAGAAGTCAAAACATCAAACTCCTAACACCTGGAGTAAGTAGCATATGTCAAAACTTTGTTTTCATATCTGCAGCAACCTACAAACTACTACGTACCTGAAGAACTACCTGTAGCTACTAGACTAACAACATGAAATCATTTAGGGTTCTACACTAATTTGGGGACATATTCATAGACATAGATCCACTACGACATGTTGACATGTTCTATTTTAGCTGGACAGAGGTGGAACTCATTGGACACTGCCAGTTGACTCAATAGTTTTCTGGATACTTTGAATCACCTCCCTCCCTCCCAAATAAACAAACAAATAAATAAAGACATGTATTTGTCATTTTAACTTTTATCTGATATCTGTTTTCTTCTTTTGTTGTTTACTTGTAATCATAGGTCAAAACAGCAGAAACAGGATATATGTCTAGAAGATTAATGAAGGGTTTGGAAGATCTCTCAGTTTTCTATGATCAGACAGTCCGTAATGCTAGCAGTGGGATAGTTCAATTTGTCTATGGAGATGATGGCATGGATCCTGTAAAGATGGAAGGAAAAGGTGGCAGTCCCTTAAATTTGGACCAATTGTTTATGAAAGTCAAGGTTAGTTTTAACATACAGAAGTACTTTCTTAGGTTGATAACAAGATAGTGTGCCTTGTTCTCTGAACATTGACCAGTGACGATTTAATTTTGCAGGCCACATGTCCTCAAAGGGGACATGATATGTTATCTCCGGAGGCAATCATGCAAATGTTAAATGATAAGCTCTCTGAACAGGACATGTCGTCTGGTGGTTGTAGTGATAAGTTCAAGGAACTGTTAACAAAGTTCTTTGAGGATCGTATCAAAATGCTAAGAAGCACAAGGAGAACGCTTCATCTGGATGAAGATCATGTGGGAATGAAGGACTCCAGCATTGAAGAACGCATTGCTGCCAATATTTCTGGCATATCTGCAAAGCAACTGCAGGTGTGTATCATATTTTGCCTGTACTAATTCGTCACTGCTTTGCGAAAGTGCTGTCATCTTAGGCACACCGCTTGTACCCAGTTAGATATGGTCAGCGACAGGTGCAGCAAGGCTCTTTGCTGTTGCCGGTGGAAGGATATTTGGGTAATGTAGGAGTGCTGTGTGTTGTTATGGGTGTGGCCAAAGTTCTAGGCTTGTACTTAAATTCCCTTTTCTGTGTATCTACGCATCAAGCAAAGCTTTTATCATTTTTTTCAAGGAGAAAAACACCTAGTTAGACTTAAGTTCTCTCACTTAATTTCATGAAACTATCATTTTTATGCTTTAAAATGTACCATCATCAAGTAGATCAATGTGGTAATGTTTTTTTGTAGAAACAAGCAGTCGGCTTGTACTTGTTGCTTGCCACTCAGAACTTTTAAATAACCAACTGTGATATCCTTACCAACCACTTCCTGATGCATCATTCATCTACCTAGTTTTGTTGAGAGAGAGAAATGAGTACTTGGCAATATCAAGCAACACAGACAAGGCTGTTATTTAAGTCTGCCCCAAGGATTATTTCTGTTTATTTGTGCATTTTGCTCTCGAGCCATTGTGTTATATGATTTTTTTCCTTTTTTTTTCCTGTCTCAGGTATTTTTGGATACTTGTTTATCTCGTTATCACTCGAAAATCATCGAAGCAGGAGCGTCAATTGGGGCGATTGGGGCTCAGAGTATTGGAGAGCCTGGGACCCAGATGACTTTGAAAACCTTTCATTTTGCAGGAGTAGCTAGCATGAGTATCCTTTCTTTACTATATGGTATGGTTAATGTTGTGGCATGTGAACATGCTGAAGTGGGATGTTTAGTTTCTTTTCTGAAACTTATCATTTAGAAGACTCCTCATATGGTTACCTAATGAAATTAACACGGATCTGTCAACAATCTGTAGAAAGAAATTCCATGCCCTCAGTATTGATATGTACCATGTTCTGGCATACAGAAGTTCAGAGTTATGAACGTATGATCTTGAAATCACTAGATTAATATCCTTCATGATTTGTTTCCTTAACGAACAGCAACAAAGATGTTACTCTTGGAGTTCCTCGCATCAAGGAAATCATCAATGCTGCTAAAAATATTAGCACGCCTATTATCACTGCAGAACTTTTGTCTGGGCAGGATATGTCATTTGCAGTAAAAGTGAAACGTTATGTCGAGAAAGTAGTGCTGGGTGAGGTAAATTTTGTCAGATAATTCTATTCTTTTAAATTTTTATATGCACTAAAAGAGGAAGTTGGTCTGCTTGCATTTTACTCTGGGTTTTACTAAACCTGTCACATGGATTTAGTGCATGCATAGTTGCAAAAGATCGTTCGTTTAAGATTGTCCCAGACGTTCAACTTGCATGCACCTTATTAACCCGATTATTCGATTTCAGAAGTGAGGAAGTCCTTCTGTTGCCTTTGGGCTTTGCTATTATTGATGCTAAATCTTCTTGTTGAAGTACAAGTGAATTACCCTCCTTACCCCATCAGCTTAAGCTTTTGGGTGAACTGGTTCGGTGCATGCCTATTTCTTGTTTGACTGTCTTTATGATGATAAAATAGCAAATGTAGTAGTAATACTATTGTTTCTTGTACGAGTTTTCTGATCTCGGTAGGAATAATGTCATAGTATCTTAGTTTAGTACTACTTCTTGTAGTACTATTTGTCAATTTGAGGCCACAATTAATGTTGGCTTGATGTGGAGATTTTTTTCATTACTTTTCTTGGTTTAAGTTTGTTTAGTCCTATATCTTGTTCCCTGATGAGCATGGAAATGAAGAAAAAGCTCTGTGTGCTCTTTATGTCCGGTGCATAACAGTACATTTTGGTATGAATCACTCAACTTGACAAGAAACCTTGTAATGCTGAACAGGTGGCAGCAGTCATAAAGATTGTCTTGAAATCAAGCCAGCCAAATTTGGTTGTTAAGCTTGATATGCAACGGATAGAAGCTCAGGGTTATATGGGAATCTCTTCTGATTCCGTGCAGCAGTCAATAATACGTCATCCAAAAATCAAGTTAAAATCTGAGGTATGAACAAAGCTCTGTGGTTGGGTGGTGTGTCAAACATTTTACCTGCAATGGTACTTATGATACATCATATTTGCAGCATGTTCGTGTCATCGATGGAGCCAAGTTGAGAATATATCCAACTGGAACAGATAAGTCCAAACTTCAGTTAGAGCTGCACACTCTCAAATCCATGCTTCCAAAAGTGATTGTGAAGGTAAGCAAGATGTGCAATGTTAAATTTTCTGTCATTATGATGATGTTGCTGACTGTCCTACCAATCAATTCAGGGCATTCCAACTGTTGAAAGAGCTGTTGTCAACCCTGTTAAAAGACCTGACAAAACTCTTGACAGATACAACTTGTTGGTTGAAGGGTAAGAATTCCTACTTATTTTACCTTTAGCAGCTTGAACTTTGCTGCCGATGAGGAGCTCGGTGCCTGTACTGGAAGGTGTCAATGGCAAAAATGGTCTCACAAAAACACATTATGGACTTTTTTTTGTTCTGTTTGGAAAAAAAAAAGAGCATGGACATTCTAATTTCTAATTTCTAGCTTCATAAAAACTTCAGTATGTTGTGTTGAACTATTTTAGTGAATTGCTTCTAGAACCTGTTTATGAGCCTGTGCTATGAACTTTTGCAGTATTTATCTGAGACGATATATGCTAACCAAATAAATTTCTATTACAGAACAAACCTCTTAAAGGTCTTGGGTACCCCAGGAGTTGATGCTAAGAAAACGAAAAGTAACCACATCATGGAAGTGAACCAAACACTTGGGATTGAAGCTGCAAGGAGATCTATTATCGACGAGATCCGGTATACGTTCGAAAGTAACAACATGATCATTGATCAGAGACATATGATGCTTCTAGCAGACCTCATGACATACAAGGTAGAGTAATAATCACCATGTGACTTCTGTTTTTACAATAGATAACCATTCTAGTCCCCCATCTGTGTCATACCCTTAAAGATTAACAAACATGCTCCGAGCAGGGCGAAGTTCTCGGCATCACTAGATTCGGAATCGTGAAGATGAAAAGCAGTGTGCTGATGCTAGCGTCATTCGAGAAAACCCTGGAGCATCTCTTCAACGCTTCTTACTCGGGTCGCGAGGACGAGATAGAGGGAGTCAGCGAGTGCATCATCATGGGCATACCCATGACCCTTGGCTCCGGTATCCTCAAAGTCAGGCAAAGGTATCATTAGTCACCCTTAAGTTTTGACAGTATATTTTAAATTCCTGCAAGGAGTGACAAATTTATTGTTGTAGAGCTGTTTTGATAGTACATTTTAAATTCTTATAGAATCCTTGAGCAGCCAGAGACAAAGTGGAGTAGTAGCACATGATTCCTTACTCTTTTTTGTTTGTCCTTATTGCAGGCTGGATCATTTGCCAGAATTCAACTACCAGCCCGATGCAATAATTTCGTGATGCAAAAATGCAAAATTCATCTGAAGCTTGGGGGATTCGACATAGGAGTGCAGTAGCAAGAACATATATAGACCGTCAATGCATATATACATATTATGCCCTGGGACAAATGCTCAGGCAGGATACAGATTAGGACACATCTTAATTAGCCGTGGATTAATTTTGTACGAATGTTAGACTTGTGATATGAACCAGTTCATTCATCTATCTATGGTACATGCATGCATGCATGATTGGTCCTGCTGTAGCCATAGAAGAGCACGTACGAATGAGAAGAGAAGACGCAGATCTCTAGTCTATCCATGTGCTGTTTGTTCTTGCTCCACATGCATGTAGTACAAGAAGAAGAGAACAGCCTGTCCTTGATTGCATGGAAAATGCAACTCAGGTCCAAGTTGGGTTCCATTAAGAGTTCAAACTAAAGGTATGTTTTGGCTAATCAATTAAATAGAGAGCACATGTTAAATTAAATAAAAGCTAGTAGAGGGAATAAAGATTAAAAGATAAAAACAGAAACAAAAGGAGGAGCTACTAGATTAGCTAGCCACAAACAAAGCAGAGCAAGGTTAAAGAATGATTTGCAACTCCCCTTTGCCCTTTGGTCACCTTGATTTGCCCCCATGTGGGTGGCATTCTGGCATGGGATCAATCAACAGCTACACAGGACTAGTGACAGAGTCGTAGTAGCTTGAGAGTTAACCTTTTTTTTCGAAAGAGAGAAGAAGCTTGAGAGTTACCTGGCCAGCAAAGCAAAGCAGAAGAGTAGGAGCATGCATGAGCTGCCAAAAAGGCAATCAAAAAGGAAAGGGGAATTAAGGTGGAGCCCGAGACCGGACCAAACACTGCTGCTGCTACCCTACTGTTTCTTTCCACTGTGCAGCAATCTTGTGCTGAGATCCCTCTTATCTCATCTCATCTCATCTCATTTCATCTTACCTCATGATGATGAGATCACACAAGCAACACCCTTCGTCAACAATGTAACTCCTACAAGTACTAGCTCTCCCTTCTCCTCTCAGCCCTTTGCACAAATTTTCTTCCTTTCTTGCTTTCCTGCTTTCCTGAACTGCTAATGGCGGCTTAGCTTATTACTAGCAGTAAAACGCCTCTTAGTCGTTGCAGGACCCGACAGATCGCTACCACTGTCGCCTTCCTCTTCTTCTTCCTCCTAGATTAAGATTAGATGCTGCTCACGCTGCATTATTGCATCTCCTCTTCTCCCCCTGGATCGGCCATATATTGATCGATCAATCAATCAAACTCCCTGAAAAATGCAGTTTTATTTGATGTGATTTGATTTGATCTGCCCCCATTCCCTCCCCTGTGTGGCTCCAGCTACTACCTTGCTGCACGACCCTGCTTCCATTAATGCGGCTCCTTCAGTTCCATTTCTTCCTTGCCACGCCCAACAACTGCCGCGCTTTGAATTGATTCGCCGGGGCACCAGGGGGCAGCCGCTAGCTAGGAACCAGGAGCTCGCCGCAACAAGGAAGCAGACAGACACCAAGGGAGGGATGGAGGGGAGGGCGCGGCGAAGGGGCACCGCCGCCGCCGCCACCGGCGCCAGCCCTGGCCGGAACAAGGTCTGGGTCGAGCCGCCGGGCAAGAGTCACCACCCTCCTCGCCGCTCGCCTCCTCCTCCTCCTCCGCCGCCCCCGCCGGCCGCGGGGAATAAGGTGGCGGTGGTCTACTACCTCTGCCGCAGCCGCCACCTGGAGCACCCCCACTTCATCGAGGTCCCGCTCGCCGCCCCGGACGCCGGCCTCTACCTCCGAGGTCAGTCCAAGCCCACCACTGATTTTCCATTTCATTTTATCGCTGCTTCGAAAATCGCTGCTCAAAGTCCAGACCTTTCGAGCTGCTGACGCGATTCGACGTCCATGGCGCAGATGTGATTAACAGGCTTAACGTGCTGCGAGGGAAGGGCATGGCGGCCATGTACTCGTGGTCTTGCAAGAGGTAAACCACCAATCACCATCCATTGCTTTGCTTGCTCTTGTTGGGGGCTGCTGTTGGTCTGATCCGTCTAGCTGCAGGAGCTACAAGAACGGCTTCGTGTGGCACGACATCTCCGAGGACGACCTGGTGCTCCCCGCGCAGGGCAACGAGTACATCCTCAAGGGCTCCGAGCTCCTCGACCGATCGCCGCCCGGTACCTGTTCGACGGATTGCTTGCTTCTCCTCCTTGCAGCCAAAAACTGTGCTTGAATTGTTTTCATCGCATCTTGTGTGGTTCAATTTTGTCTTGTGTTCCAGACCGGCTGCAGGATGGCGTTGGCACTGCCAAGGTCGAGAGTCTGAAGCACGCTCAAGGAGAGTCTCCTCAGTCGCGAGGATCGCAGGAAGGGTGCTCGTCATCTTCGTCTCCGTCCGCCGTTATCAAGGAGGCCTCGTCGCCACGTCCTGCTCAGCAACCACAACAACTGGCACAGTCCGTGTTTGTGCCTTCGTCGTCTGCGTCCACCAACCATGAGGATGAGCAATGCCGGACTACGCATTCTGGTTCATCCGGAAACCTGTCACCTGAACCGGCAGGAACAAATGCTCCGTTATCAGAGGAGAGCTCCCCTGGACCTTTGGAGTACAGAGTTTGCAAACCTATCGGAGCACAGGATGCGTCCACACAGACCGATGACAGCGAGAGGGATGTTCGTGGGAAGCATGCTCGCACGGCAAGAGTTTGTACAGAGGATGGTACATCAGATGCTGAGATTCAAGAGTGTCATGACGAGAGGAGCACGCAAGTATCGCCCAAGGGCCCTGGAATCGTTCGAGAATCACCACATATGAGTTTGTCTGAAGCTTCTCCTGGTGACCGGGTTGAGACCTTGGAGTCCCTGATAAGGGCGGAAGCCACTAGGAGGAGTAACTATAGGGTACTAGAGGAAGAACAGTTCTATGGCCCAATGGGTGTGAAGCTGAAGCCGGCTAATTTGCTCATGCAGCTGATCACTTGTGGTTCTATTTCTGTGAAAGATCACCGTGGCTTTGGGCTCATCCCAACATACAGGCCACGCTTTACGCAAGTCGAATTCCCTTCTCCGGTGTTCTCTACTCCTATGGCATTGCGTCAGCTCGACATCATTCCTTCTAGCTCGAGAACTATTGGTGTTAGAGATCAAGAATCAGAGTATTTCAGTGGAAGATTGGTTGAGATGAATCAGCAGGAAGAATCGGGAAAAGGAGACATGCCAACACTCAAACGCTCATCATCTTACGACGAGGATAGGTATGTCATAGCACAGTTTGTTATGAATGTGGTCCATGGTGCTAGCAACATGGACTTTGATGCATGATTACATCTCGATAGTGAAGTTTAAGCTGCCTTACATTCGTTTTAATGCATTTTTTTATTATTGAGTAACTGAGGATCATATTGGTTGGTCACTTATGATCTGTCATAGAGCGAAGTCAATTTATTTCTTTTTCTTGTGCTTTCTTTATGTAGTAAGACTAGAGGTAGAAAAAGGATGAGAGAATCCAACAATTAATAGAATGTCTTTGACATTCTAACTTCAGTGAGTCACTGAATTTTGTCCTAGCTCGAAATTGTCTAGACTATCAGCTTATTAGTTGCTATGCCACTTTGTTGCACAGTGCCTTTCTTGAAAACATGGTTAAATTTTTTATGGTCTCTGTATATAATTTGCTGTTTGACCCAGCACCTCTTCTGAATATGTTGCAGGGTATATAGAGCGACAGACTCCAGAAGAGATACAGAAAGTATGGCTGAGCCTGGCAGTTTCAGATGTCTCCCTCAGACTATCAAAATGATATCATGTAAGCAATCCAGAGGTGGAACAATATTCTCCCCCAACTCTGATGTCAGGAACAGCTCTAGTCGACAAGAATGTAGTACTAGATCATCACCACTGTGTTCATCAAGAGGCGCAAGCAATAGGATGACTGACCCGTTGGGGAAACTGTCTTCTTCAAGGGCAGAGTCGTTCCACGAGGAAAAGGATAAAGTGATCAAGATTGAAGAAAGGTGAATTGCTTCTCATTATTCTTATTCGTTGACATAGTAGTTCTTTTTTCTAGATACTGAAAAACAAAAGGTCATAACTGCAGACTTTCTTCTGGAGCTCGGGTCATAATCCAGTCCTCACCCTTGTGTGAAGAGAGTGATGACAGCACCGAATCACTGTAAGGGGCTGTGTTACATTTTGCTGTGTGTGTGTGTGTGTGTCCAAGTTGTTGAAGCAGCTGGAAAGTGCAATTTGATTAATTTTGTGACTAGAGTGAATGTGATGATCAGTCACTGTTTTGTTACCCCTCGAGGAAGAATTTGTTGCTGCAGACTGTCAGTAGCTTATCTTTCTCTGATGAATTTACCTACTGCATCTGTCTCACCTCAATCTTGCTTCCTACCAATCGAAAACAAAATCGAGAAACTCATAAGCTTTTAGTGTTGCAATCATCATTTTACTATCCTTAGCTCTCAGTACCTCTCTCACAGTAAAATGTCTGTCATCACTGCATGGCCTGATTCTTTCTCAATCCAAGGAACATGAGCAAACAGCATTTTGCCAGCTTGGCGAAAACCGTGGTTACAACGGACCGCATTCTAAAGTTAAGCCATCATTGCCTTTGCACAACATGTCAAACTCAACGCATAACTCCACTGGGAGCCTTCCACTAGGTTTTGTTCTTATTATGTGAAGCCTTTTAGCCTCTGCTCTTCAGACGAAGTAGCTGCACTACATTATCAAATCGCACAGCACAGCACAGCACAGCACAGCAGCCATTTTCGAAGGATCACGATGTGAATGCGAAACGCCAAATCAAAATGCTGCTGCAGCTCCTGTGAAATACTTATCGTGGACAGCAAAATCGATCATCTGGGATTTCCTCTAGGAGGATAATCATCTGCTAATACTTGTATCAGCTGGGCAATCAGTGGACTTGGTAAGAAACGAAGCAGATACTGGGATCATGTTTGATTCTCTGAAATTTGATTGGTGATCCGTGATCACAGTACAGTACAATGCAGTATGATTTTTGGTGACCTGTGTGTCCTTTGTGTTTTGGAGCTTGCTGATGTCTGCTTCTTCTTCTTCCTGCGTGTGGCACTGCTTTGCTTCAGAGAAAGAAAGAAACAGATGATTGTTTGTTGGATCCATCCAACTTTTCTGCTGTGAAGTTGAGGTGGAGCCAATGTAGTATATCGCTTTGTCACTGGCTTTGCTGCTGCTTCCATAGGAAAAAACAGTTAGCTCAGCTCATCTCAGACCTCAGATCAGTGGCAAAAGCCTCTCATGGCATGTGGTGTCTGACAGTGACACTGCATGCATGCCGTTGGAGCTTTGGAGAGGGGACCAAAGTTCATCAGGTATTAACATTGTTACCATGTTATCTGTGTGTTGCTTGCTCAGTAAAGCATCTGCAATCTACTGATTTACCTCTGTGGATTCAGATGAGATTTCCCCTCTGCTGTTTTTTTCTTTTATTACTGGGTTGTGGGAACTTTGCTGCTCTGGTCATTCAGACTTAGCTGTGGGCCGCGTACAATTGGGCCGGACGACCATCAGCTCCCCGGCCTTTTCTTCTTCTGCTATCACATTGGCACTCTTAATTTGGGCCTCGGAATGATGCTTGGGCTTGTCTCAAAAACTAAGCAAAAATTTGATGCTCGTGCTGGAACGCGTGCATTTCACCCGTGGCGCCAAATCGTTGTCTTAATTTGGCTATCTGTACATTTCAGATCTGGTTCGAACAACTAGCCGTGACAAGCTGATCTAAATCGTTGAAAGTAAGAGCTAGATCCATATGGTCCATCGATTCAGATGGGGCATTATTGGTTGGTGAAACTGCTGACCAATGGAGGCAAGTGAGAGAGATTTTTTATCAGAGAGAATTGAAAGAGGAAGCTGACCAATGGAGGCAAGCGAGAGAGATTTTTGCTCAGAAAGAATTGACAGAGGAAGAAGACACCGTAAGATGGAAGATTGGGTAGTTTCTTTAAAAAAAATGGAAATTGGTGAGGGAGGCCCGCTGTTTAAAAATAAAAACAAAATAAATTCTGGTACACCGTTTCAGACAGGGGAGAAAAATAAATTAACATTTAACAATGCTTGATTTGCTTTTCTTGGATCAAGTATAGTACACTTGCAACGCTTGACATGAATTGTAAGCACAAAAGTGCACATGCTGCTTAATTAATATAATCCTCAGGAATCAGGGTTCGAGCCGAGGATCGAAAAGAAAAAAGATTCATGCATCCTTAAAAAGAAAGAAATGCAAGAAAAATAATGATACAATTAACGATGATGGGACAAGAATCAAATTAAACAAAATTATGGGCGAACAAATTAAGCGTATGCAGGGCCGGCATGGATGGAATTGAACAAGATTGGATGGAGCATTTGATTGAATGGAATTGAAGATCAGAAGACCTTGGCGACGTCCTTCATGAGTCCGGGGTTGGCGTTGCAGAAGGAGATGAACTCGTTGAAGTCGATGAAGCCGTCGCCGTCGGTGTCGATCTCCGCCATCATCCGCTGCACCTCGTCCGCCGACGTCGACCCCAGCGTCCGCAGCGCCTCCGTCAGCTCCGACAGCGAGATCTTACCGTCGCCGTTCATGTCGAACCTCTTGAAGATACGCTCCATGTCCTCAGCCGCCGCCATTATCCTATCAATCACCTAGCTTCTTCTTCTACCTTGGACCTCCAATAATTAATGGCGTCTAATTCGATTGATCAGCTAGCTAGCTCCTCCTATTCGTCCTCCTCTGACTATATATGCAGGCCCATCGCCATCGTTGTAGGAGCTGGAGCTTTGTGTGGACGCCATTGTTGCATGCATGCGACCGATCGATGCCAGCCGCCCGTCTCGTCGACAATCTCGCGCCGCCAATGGAACCGTTCGTTCCCTTCGGCCTGCCAGACTACCCATTCCTCTCTCCAGGCCGGCCCACTAGGCCCAATCAACTCTCCCTTCACATTTCACAGCCTCAGGGCCGACGGGCCCCAACTAATCTGGGTGTTTCATTCTGCTGGAGACATTTGCTATATATATGCAGTGTGTTCTTTCATGTGCTAGTTTTTCAGGTATTGTTAGCCTGCATGTGCTGTACTGTAGCTTACAAAGTAACATGCACAACCCAAACCTTGTTTTCTGCAAGGGAGTAGTAGTAATTTAGAGTGGTATATTCAGGTATGTTCCCATTCCAGTTTTAGGATACGAGCCACTGCCATTTTCCGACAAAGCTCAAAATGACACATTACATGAACATGGCATCGGGCAGTAAATATGTGCAGCCAATTCCAGTAAAACAGCAGGTCAGGTCAGTTCATGCATGGCTCTGTAAAGTCAAGTCTGTACTAGTCAAGAGAGGAGAGAATGCAGCCAGGCTGCACATATATGCAATCAATTTTCGGTTTCTGATTTGATCGTACCCCTGTCAACCGAAAACACGGCTGCACCAACTATAAACTGTACCACATAATAAAGTCAAGCAGTTGTTCCTCTATTCATGTATACCCCCTCTGATCTCTCTCTTTTCTCATCTCATCTCATTCATAAATGCTAGAAAAACTAGTGTAGTGTGTATCGGTCTTCTTCTCTGTTCTTCTCCTCTCTGCTACTTAGCAGGAGACTGTGTAATGTCACCCAGCATCTTGAGTGCAGTGCAAGGGTTGTCCACTGGTACCTGCATGAGAGTAAAGAAAAAGGCTGAGCATTAGATTTTAGCTGCTAGCAGTAGTAGTACTAGTACCATAGATAGACAGCATTGAACAAGCTACTGTAGCAATACGCCTGCCAGATCACTCTATTCTGTATCTACATATCACTGTCTCTGCATGTGTGCTTGTCTCTCTTTCTTTTCTTGCCCTGTCTTGTGTCTCACACTCGCTCACTCACAGACAGGGCATTGCAATATTTGCATATACTTGTGCATGTGCATCTGGTGTTTGATTTGATCCATCCAACAACAACAAAAAAGAAAGTAGTAGTACTATCTCCCACCAACTGCTACTGCATTTATGAATGGATGCACACTCTCTTCTTCCAGCTCACTCATTCGGAAACTGAATTGCTATTAATGTGCAATGCAAATCGCAGGGAGTTGTTAATTGAGTTAATTTTGGTGGTTAGTGATTCATTACCATGTGTCCAGCTCCCATAATCCAGTAGAAGTTGAGGTTCTTGTAGGACTTGAGGAAGGCCTGGGTGCCCTCGGTCCCTGCTGCTTCGGCTCCATTGCAGTAGATGGGCTTCCTGGGTGCGGCTGTGAAGTTCTTCAGCCCTTCCCACCTGACAGACACAATCAGGATCATCAGCAGTAGTTAATTAAACTCATCTGTCATTGATACATTTTATTACAGTACATATAAACAGTTCCTGCACACACTCACTTGAGCTTCTGAACCCAGTCCAGTGTCCCCTTGGTTGCACAGATGAGATCAAGCTGCAAAAACCAAGCAAGATTACAAACATGCACTAGTACTTTATTGTCCAGCTGAGTCATTTCTACCATATTTAACTGCTGACCCGCGCAGAGATTCTCGGACGCATTTGGCACACTGATTTTCAAGCTAGCAATCATCTTCTACACTTGTAGTTATTACGGGTGAAGAATAAGTTCAGAGGTTAAGACAAAGTGGGCAGTCACATGTCAGCTAGACAGGAGCAATGCAATATTCCTATCTATCCACTTTTGATTTGTCAGCATATATATAGTCTACTCTATGCAAAAACTAGCTTAGGACGAATAAAACAGAGGAAAAAGGCAAAGACTGGACAGGCAAAAATTTGGATGTTTATCGATGAGAACAAAGCATTGGGATGTGCATGTGTAAAGCTAATTTGGGTCTTTTTGGCTGCAACTCATGTTTTTATCCATCATATTCATATCGATGATCATGGGAATTTTAAATTTTGTTCTGTGTACCTGTCCGGTGTAGATTGTGACATTGACACCAAGCTTGAGGAGCTCATCCACCTGGAATTTGTTAATCAGCCAGTCAATCAAAGACGTTAATTGTCTCTGCTAATTGGTGCTGAGTAATTACTGACAAGTTTGATATGGTAATTACTGTAATTACCTCGTGGATTCTGGGTTTCATGAAGTCTGGCTTGAGGGCGTCGAAGACGGCGTCGTCCTGCTGGCCCCAGGTGAAGTTGGCCGGGATGATGCCCAGCTTGGCCTTGATCCTCGTGTCCATCAGACCCTGCAGCCCGCCCTCTTCCGCGGCCATTAGCGACCTCAGGTACCTCCCCGGCCTGGTGCTCTTCCTCCTCAACCACGCCTGCCGCTTCGATGCCGTCAATGGCGCGGCGGCGGAGGAGTCCGACGATGAGCTGTCCTTGAGGATGTTGTAGAAGTCCTGCAATGCTAGCAAGCCCCAGGTTAAGTAATTACAAAAGACGATGGCGATCGAGCAAGCAGGAAAGAAAGCAAGCACGTACAATGGCGTTGGTGAGCGCGGAGATTGCGTTCTCGAGCTCCTCCCATGACGCCTCCGCCTCCGTGTACTGGTTCGCCTTCAGCTGCGCCTTGATCTTCTGCGCGATCCTGCATTCACGAATTGAATTCTTTATAAATAAACTCCATCACCAATTCGCGGCGGCGGTCCGGCCACCGGAGACGAAGAAGAAAGACTTGCAAATTGCAATACATACTTGTCGCAGTTCTGCAGCCCGTTCTCGTCGAGCCTCGACATCTGGTACAGCAACGGCCCCCACGACAGCTGCAAATCAAATCATCCATTAACCAATAAGCAAATCCCAAGAATTCCGCAAACCAGAGAAACAATTAACGACCCAAATTTACTAAATGAGCAAGCAATTAGTTACCACGAAGTCCTCGGGCGAGATCCAGCTGTCGCCGAGCGCGACGCCGGCGAGGGTGGCCTTGAGCTGCCCCTGACCGATGGCCTTGAGCGCGGCGAGCGCGGTGGTGACGGCGAACTTACCGCCGTAGGACTCGGCCACGATGTACAGCGGGCTGCCCTGCTTCAGCGGCGCGCCGGAGCCGCCGCCGTAGAGCTTGACGAGCAGGGCTGTGAGGTCCGTGGCCGTCTGCGCGTCCGAGTGCGCCAGCAGCGTCGTGTTGCCGGCCTCCACGAAGCTGAACCCCGTGCCCACAGGGTTGTCCTGTAATCAAATCAATTAGTCCCGATCCGCCATTGCCGTGAATCCGCCATTGTTGGTTGCGGGGAAGAAGAAGAAGAAGAAGGGGATGGGAGCTTACGACGAAGAGGAGGTCGGCCTTGTTGAGCCAGGTGGAGTTGCGGGGCTTGAGGGCCACGTCCAGGGGCCCGATCTCCTCGAAGTTGCCGTACCCGACGCCAGAAGCGCCCTGCAAATTCACTCCAATTTAATCAGAATTATTCATGGAAGAAGGCTGGAGGAAGAAGAAGAAGAAGAAGATGACGACTGACCGGTCCGCCCTGGAGCCAGAGCACGGTTGGCCATGGCGTACTGGCGTTGTCGACACGGTGCGGGCTCCGGTACAGCCACCAGAACATGTGCGCCTCTGCATCATGCCGCCATGAGTGAGTTCGTCAGCAATCGAGAGGAGGAAGAAGAAGAAGACAGAGAGAGAAAGCTTAATTACTGGGGCGGACTTGGACGTAGCCCCACTCCTCGGACCCGTCGGCGGTGCCGGCGGCGGCGGCGCCATTGGGAGCCAACACTAGGAGGAGCAGAGCGGCGATGCAGGACAGCAGCAGCAATCTGCCCGGCGCCGCCATCCTTGTCAGATTAATCGATCTTTGACTAGCAACAGATCGATGATAAAAAAGATCACTTTGGGTCGCTGGCCGTCGACAAGACCGTACGCTGTGCTTGGCAGGTTGGTAGGGGTATATATACACGCATACGGTTGCCAGGGCCCGAACAGTAAATACCGTATAGACAGTGATAAACGGATTAGATTCCAATACACATATAGATCAACCGAATAATCTGGATTATCTAAAGCCACTTATCACCATAGCATACGGTTCTTCTTTAATTTGTTAGCCGTTTTTCGTCCTTTTTGTTAGCTTTTGGTGTTTTTGTCTCCTTCAAATTCTTTTCTCCTTTCCACGTCGATGTTTTGGAAAGTTTGTAATATTGATGGGTGCCACACATATATCTTGCGGATGCAGCCAGTTTCTTCTGATGCAAAATGGCACACGTTTAATCAAACAAATGCGTGTTCCATCGACAGAGAAACAAGAAAACAACTTGAAAGGAAATCTGTCTTTTATTTGCCAACACGTAAAAGTAACCGGTAGTGTCCGGTCCAAGTTATCTAGCTTCCAACCGCACTTGTTCCTTTATCTGAATTTTGAACTTCTGAACAATTTTCAAGGAAGGTAGTGATACAGTCAGTATTTTTTTTTTAGGAAACTGCAGGGGAGATGCAGTATGTATACTTGCAACATGTGTCCACATGAGAATGTTTTAATTACAGCTTTTACCTGGAAACTGATTCATCCGTACTCCCTACGTCTCATAATTCTTGTCTTAAATTTGTCAAAAATGAATGTATCTATTCATAAAAAACTTCTAGATACATGTAATATTTCGACAAGAATTATGAAACGGAGGGAATAGATCGTTAAAACTTTACCATTCAGCACCACGGTCCACGTATACACGTTGCTGATTTGTGCACTACTACTGGATACCATGTTCGTCCCTAGCTTATTGAATTCAAAACGGAACCACTTCATGGTGGTAAGTAAGATATGAATTAATTAATTGCAGGAACGACGAGATTTATTTGCTTTTGTTCCGAGTATGAATTTCAGTAATTTTTTTTGTTGCTCGGTAAAAATAAATACTTTGATCGTTTTCATGGGTATGACTCAGGGTTTTGGGTTTCGACCAATTTTCTCATGTCGTGAGCCCGGTACACGGTTACGGACCGTTTTTCACCGGTCAACAAAAATGAACTTTTGACCGTTTCCATGAGTTATATAGCTCACGGTCTTGAGATTTTTGGCTGATTTTTCGATGTCGTGACCCTGAGTACACCGGTTTTGTACAGTTTTGTGCCGGTTGTCTAAATTCATTGTTGTACCCGTTTTCATGGGCTTTAGTCATGGATTTTTGGTTCTTGACCGATTTTCTAATTTCGTATATAGATGGAATATATGTCCTCGTGAGAACATTTTAATTACAGCTTTTAGCTGGAAACTGATTCCTTGGTAGAGTAATTGTTAAAACTTCACTATTCAGCAGTACTGATTTCTATACTTAGTAACTGTAGCATGTTTCTCGTCCTGACTGAATTCAAAACGGAACCATTTGATGGTACTAGTAAGTTAGGGATATATTAATCATAAATTGCAGCAAGAGTATGAGTTTGAGTACGTGTAGTGCTGCAATCTTGACTGGATTCAGCCCTCGTCTCATTGATTGTGATATAAAGATAGAAAGCCATGCCACTCACTTGGAATCTAGAAAACTTTGGAAATTGCAATACTTACTACTACTCTAAAAGGTTGAATTGCATGGGCTGGCCAGAGAGCATGCATCATCGTTCATCATGAGTTTCAGTTTCAGTTTCAGCTGCAGCATGGGAGGCGGTGCACGCGCTCGCGACTTACTTGGTTCGATCTAGTCTTAACCTTAACTGGGGATGGAATCTAGCCAAGGAGATCACATCAACATATGGTACCATGTTGATGTGACACAAAAAGGCTCGTTCTTCGGTCAAGGCAATGTATAATGCAGTGCGTGCAGATTTAATAATACCTTTCCCTTAACTTCACACTCACTTTAATTATGTCACCAATTCTCCAGTGCATTTCTCTATTTTTATAAAAAGACTCAAATCCTGAATACGTAAATTGTTGATTTGGCACGGATAATTAAAACAAGATAGGTGAACTGAGGCTATCTCAACTGGTCTGGTTCCTTGTGGTGGAACCGGCACATTGAACTCTAGATTTGACAGGGTGCTCACATTTTCTAGATTTATTCCAGTCTTTCAGTGGTAGTTGACGTATCCGCCCGTCAACAGCGAGGCGTCTTCGGTAACTTAGTCAATCTCTCAAGATCTACCGATTCAGTTTTTCGGAGGTGTTCATAGGAGTTAGTGTACGCGCGTGTTGTGAGCGTCTACGTTTGTTATGTGTTTCTAAAATTTTTTTAAAGAATGTGAATTATATAATCTAAGATAACAGATGATAGTATAACCTTATCTTTATTTATTTTGGTCTACCATGGCAATGCACGCAAGTTGAGTTATCAATATATACGATCCAATGATGATACATACACAGTCAATTAATCAATCAATAATTGGACGTCAGCATGGACGGAATACATACATATAATTTCTTTGACAGATTGAGCATTGGTAGTGCTGCTCAATTGACGACATCGATTCTCACTAAATCACGAGGACGATGACCACAACATGGACGGAATTAACGACGGACAAAATTAACACTTACAGTAGACTGTATGCAGCTCTTGTCGTGTACGTTAAGATCCCCCATAACAAGCAAATTAGGACCAAACTAATCGGCCAGATAAGCTAGGCTGTATACGTACTAGCTAGCCAGCAGCTTAATATTCATGCAAACGTACGCCGGATTCTTCTCTTCTCTTGTCTTGCTTGTTTGATCGATTATCCACCAGCTTTCTTTCAGTCTTTTTGGGATTTGGATTTGGAAGGTAGTACGTTATCTTGCTTAATAGAACCATGCACTCATGCTGATGAATCAGCAGCCCCAGCAATTAAGCTTACCTTACCAAAACCTTCAAATAGAACGGCATCATCAATCCATCGAATCATGATTCCAATTCGATCCATCCAAATTAATAATGGCCAGCGCTGGAATTTTGGCATTTTGCCAATGCACTTGCAACAAGCCTCCTTCTTTTCCTTCTTCCACACTGCACACGCTTCAACTTGCAACAATACTTCTTCCTCCGTCCGAAAATAAGTGACGTGTTTGTTCTTCTTGTGGAAGACCTATCAATGAAAACAGATAAATTAAACGCCACACGAAAACGAAACCTGGACCGCTAGTTTAAGCTGGAGTAGCGTTTGTTGCCAGGTTACTATCAGCCCTAGCTATACAAGCTTGCGTTCCATTCTATTCTGTCTCTATATTCCGCTCCACACAAGACTGAACAGAGCAAAAGTCCAAAACGCTCCAACTGAAACTGACAGATGGAAGGATGGATGGCGAAATGCAATACATAAACTTGTGTGTGTTTATGTGCTTCAACGTATATTCCAGGACAGTTTCACACGACCGCAGTGACCGATGCCGAAAATGCCCACTTATATATACTCTTGAGGAAAAATTGACAATGATTGACAGGTCAAAGAGAATCTTGATTGTCATCATCGACATCGACATTATCGACTGAGCATTAGTCGATGATTTACAGAAACACACTAACAATAAGAATGAGGAACAATAGTGTTGTACGTGTATCACTTTGAATTACAAAAACACAACCAAACATCAAAGAACCCTGCAGCTAGCCTGCAGATGATGCAGAAAACAAAAATGGGTCTACCCCTACTACACAAGACTCGATATCAAATAACAATATAGATGCTTTTCATCTCAAGAATGCACTCAAAAACCTCGACAAACATTAGCTGCTTCCATTTTTCTCTTATTTTCTGCTTTCTGCTCCAAGAGATGCTTCATCTCATCAGGACGAATAATTCCCTGTTTGGACAATTATCAGCGTACTGTGCTGTGCTGTTTGACTGACGGAGAGAGGTCACAATAGTCTGCTGAGGGACTTTATCAGCAGTTTGATGTTCTGCCGCGTGGCCTCGTCGCCTGTGAAACCAGAGATGTCCGAGCTGATACTCTGCAAGTCGGAGGAGACTTGTCAGCCTTCCCTCTTCGGTTTCGGAAATAATAGCAATGGGAGGTAGAAGGAAGACACATACCTCGATGTTCTTCAGGGTGAAAATAAGGGTGAAGATAGACTGCTTGATGAGATCACCGTTTTCAGGGGTAAGCATGGAAGACTTCAACCTTCTGCAGGGTGTCGTAAGATGAAGAAAATGATGAACAGACCATCTAACATAACATTTGGCACTTCTTGCAGACACTGCAAGGCCTCCAAGGTTATAAGAAAGCAGAAATAGGAGTGCTAGGATTTCCAATGCATAGATAGAAACTTCTTTCCAATAACTTTTTAAACTCGTGTTTTAGCTCTTCAGAATGTGAAAGAAGTCCCAGCCGGGATTGATTCAAACCATGTTTGTGTACAGAATCTATCACAAGCAATGTTTTCCACCAGTACCTTAAATCACCGGATGCATCAGCCAGGCCTTTAGCTATAGTCTCCACATCCTTCACCAGATCACTATCACGCACTTCCGACAGCAAAGGTTGAACTTCTTCAGCTAAGGCTTCAATCTGTACCATCACCAACATTTAAGTTCATGCATATCATAATTAACTGCAGAAGTCACGACCGACCGATTTCTCTATTTTTCACAAACAAACTAAGACCCTAAAAACAAAAAACTGCATATAAGGAGGAAGCATCAGCCACCGCCCCACTTTTCCAAACAGAAAAGAAAAATCTCATGCCACATTCCAACAGTGGATGTCCCTTCCTGATCATGGTCCTGAAACCACTGCTAGGCAAGCATGCCAGCCACGGTAGGTGTGCGATAGGGATGTAAGGGACCTAATCATGATTTTTTTTGGCAGTTCAACCAAAGTCCCACATAAGTATGGACAATTTGGATCGATTTTGCCGGAGCTAGTGTTCAACTCTAGCGTTTTGAATATGACTAGTTCTTTTCTGGCGATCCCACCAACAGACCATGTGTTTAGTATGCACGCCTAATCCCCATCACACGCAAGACATACAGAGAAAAATATGAATGCTTAGCGATGAGTAGCGCTAGTCATAAAATTAGGACATGATCTTTTCCATGGCCTGTATCACATGTCAGCAAAAGCTATCAGGTTTTGCATAAGCAGGCCCCTATTACATTCGACAAACAAGTCTTTATTCCCAAAATCTATAAGGTACTAGGGTTTGGAAAACACTACTACAAAACAGCAGACCTGTTTAGCGAAACTTAGTCAGGCAGGAGGTCATTTGAACCATGGAATCCTATTCAGCTTTATCGAGTAAAGTACAATGGTTTCACAGAGATTTTATAAGCTAAATGTGAGAAATATATCAAATGATGCAAACTTTACAAAAGAATCTGTTAGAGGAATGTACCCGCGAAAGGAGTGGTTGTGCTTCTTGCATTATAGATGCAACCTTCTCTGCCAACATATAGCTTCTATGAACACCAATTTCCTCCATGTCTCTTCCTAGACGGGTAAATATCCCGACCATTGCATCTAAGCTTACCCCTTCCTGTCCTTTCATCCTCTCTTTGTCACAGAGAATTAAGCCTTCTTTGGAACAGTCTGTGTCAAGTGGACCAAGTGAAGGTGTGGGGAGTGGATCTTTCGGTGTAACATCAATCATCGTCTCCATTAGGAGACCAGACTGATTTACCTCAACCAATGAATTACGAGGTACAATAATTTTATCATCTTCAATCTGCCATATAGAAGATTTCACTTATCAGA
The DNA here is from genome assembly GCF_000005505.3 of Brachypodium distachyon. Taxonomy (NCBI): domain Eukaryota; kingdom Viridiplantae; phylum Streptophyta; class Magnoliopsida; order Poales; family Poaceae; genus Brachypodium; species Brachypodium distachyon. Next base: position 44,109,165 of record NC_016133.3, on the reverse strand, counting down.
GATTGAGCTCAAAATATTACATTTACAAGAAAAGGGAAGCCTGTAATACTGTATGGACGCAGCTCCCCTGACATAAAGAAGGCACGTCAGGGGCAGAAGTACACGTACTCCCCCCTGTCCCGTAATAGTGGGCGTGCAGGCATTTCAAAATTTTACTTTGACCATCAATTACACCAATAATACGTAGATTATGTGGCATAAAAATTATACTGTCAAAAACATTTTCGAATACAAATCCAATGATATAACTTTTGTGGTACACAAACTACATATTACTTGTCTAATTTGTGGTCACATTAAGTGTTCACTCACTATAAAAGGATGGAGTATATCCAACGTGAAGGAAGAAACACCAAAGAAGAAGAGAGTGCATGTCAAATGGGGTGAACTGGCAGTTGAAATGGGGTGACCATTGGAAGCTAAAGTCAACCTAATTGTCCAGCTAGAAATTGGGCATATGGAAAATATTCCCTAGAGAAACTTGTGGAACAAGAGAAATGTTGTTAACATAAATGATTCATTCGAAGAACTAAAGAATGATCCATTTTCAGAAAGATGATCTATGAATGGCAAGCATTCAGGAAAGACAAGGCAATGCAGCACCTTTCAGAGCAATCTTCTTGTGATGATACAGAAGATTTCACTTATCAGAGTTTGAGCACAAATTATTACCAATTTACTCCCTCTGATCCTAAATTCTTGACTCAAATTTGCCCAAACATGGATGTATCTATTCTTAAAAAATGTCTAGATACATGCAATATTTCGACAACAATTTAGGATCGGAGGGAGTACCATTTAGAAGAAAAGAAAAGTCTATACTTGTACGCCGAAGAAATGTAAGCATAGGCACCAAGAGGGGAAAAAGGAACTGAGATAGGGGATAACCAGCTTGCTAGCATGCCACACATTTGAAATTGTAACTTTCTTTGCAATCATTCAAAAATGAGATCCTCACACAGGGATGCGCTGCTGACACGTAGCTGAGCATATTGATGTAACATGAACCGGCTGTTGAAATGGGGTGAGAACATAAATCTAAACTCAACCTAGTTGTCCTACTTGTCCAGCTAGAAATTGGGCATATGAAAAGATTGTACCTAAGGGAAGCTTTGTGGAACAACAAAAATGTTGGTCACATAATGATTCATTGGAAGAGCTAAAAGTACTGTTCAATTTCAAAAGGTTGTTGCTCTATGAATTGGAAGTCACATTGAGGATAGAGAAGGCAATGCAGCATCTTTCAGAGCAAATTCCTATCAGACCCAGGGATTAGCAAACTTAATTCCGTATCCAGTTTTCACATACTACATTCTTCCCTAATGGAGCACGACTTTAATCAATGAATGCTAACATAAAGAAACAGTTGGTCACAACAATAGTTCTTAACTGAAGTGGGAGGATAGGGCAAGAAGAGTTGAGAGCACAGCACACCTCGACATGGGCATCGATGCTCCGGAGCGAGGAGTCGACGCGGACGACGCTGCCGACGGTGACCCCGCGTATCCTGAGCGGCGTGCCGACGCAGATCCCGCAGGCCTGGCTGAACTCGAACACGGCGCTGTACTTGCGGAACCGGGACCGGAGCTGGAACCCCCGGAGCCAGGCGAGCGCGAGCGCCAGCAGCGCGGCGCCGGAGACCATGAAGAGCCCCACGCCGCCCTCCCACACCCCTCGCTTGCCGAACCCGTAGTCCCCCAGCGGCTGCACCGTCCGGCGCCACAGCTCCACGAGCACCGCCAGCGGGCTCCTGGACGGCGACGGCGACGACGCCTCCCCGCCGGCGCTCGCGGCTACCAGGCCCGCTCGCGCCCCCATTGCGGGGCCCCGGGCGGCCCGATCGGCCGATCTGGCGGATCGGAGGGGCTCGAATGACTCGGGCCCGTTATGATTGGGCGTCCGATTCGGCAGGAAGCAGGAGCAGCAGACCACGGGAGGCGCCGTCCGCGCCAGCGCCACTCGGCCATGGTACCGCTGCCGGATTCCGAGGGAGGGCGCCGCCGGGGAAAGGGCTGGGCGGGGAGGAGCAGCCGGGAGACGCCGCATCTCGGGAGGATTCGAGGAGAAACCGAGAAAGGTAGGCTTTTTTTGGAAGGGAAGGGATGGAGAAGACGAAGCTGAGCTGGATGACGCGAGGGAGCGAACGAGAGAAGCTAGGCCTGGGCTTCATTCCGTGGGCTTTTCTTAGCGGGCCTCTAAAGGCCCGTTTTGTTTGTTCATCCGTTTATTTAGCCCATTCCGTTTATTTGAAAATATATGTACATCAGTCAGGGAAAGAAAAATATGTGCAGCAGGAGGCAGAAAATTTTGGGTGACTATTCTCGTGCAGGCAGCAGATTAATTTCTGTTGTCGGCGATCACCGACACACACAAACCCATATGCCAATCGATCCATGTAGTTTTCAAGATGAGATTGCTCGATGTAACGATTCTTGCTGATCTCAATGCAGTTAATCATAGATAATCACCACCATCATCATCAGTACATATAGACGCTAGCTTGTAACCATGAACAAGAATGCCCATGGTAGCTTAGCTGCTGGCTACAAAGGGGGGGCAGTACCAACCAATCGCATCACACATATATATATAGGCGGCCAAGCTTAATTACACACACCACCGACAGCTATTTATGCCATGTATACATGCATGAGTACAAAGCATCGATCTCTCTCACCACAAGAGAAGAGAAATATTGCTGCCGGCCGGCCTGCTGGAGTCCAATTTATCTACACATTCCGTCTAACAAAAAATGTCTCAAATTTATTAAAATTTAGATGTATCTAGACATGACTCAATATGATGCATTTAAATTTAGTCGAAGTTCGCACGCATGGTTAATTATCGCAAAACAAGCATTTATACATGTAACCAGTTGCCAGTGCCCAGTCAACATCAACTGGATCGGACTGTCAGATTGCAGGTTAAATCTACATCCATGATTCGTGTATGTGATCGTATATAACTTAAGTAATTAAGTCGGTGCTTGTGACTAGCAAGCTAGGTAGGAGTGAGTATGTGTAGCTAGGCATCATTAGGTGTACTAACTAAAGCTAAAGGTACAGCTAAGCTAACAGGCCAACAGCGAAACCAAGTACACATCTGGTGTGTAATGTACCCACCATACGCATTATGCACATTTTGGCATCCATCCATAACAACACACATCTCTTCTGGAATGTCTCCTTTGACTCTTCTCTGAACACTGAATCCATGATACACACCTGGCTTGATATACGTACTTTCTGCCAAATTTTATTTGCATGCACGCAGAAATCCAAATCTCCAGGTAAACCCTCTAAGTATTTAATCTCCAAAGATACACTCCTTTATCAAAATCAAGACAGCTACTAAATGGTAGTAACAGTTAATTTGCAAGCAAGCACAGACGTACGGGAGGTTAAAATTTGTTTTACCGTTTATAAATTCAGTGGATTAACTGCTTGTTTCTGACGAGAGACAGCGTCCCTGGAAAGCATTGCCTTGTTTATTTTCTAATTAGCCATCTGTTGATTCTGTCCTGCACGGCTACACGCACGTGCGATGGCAGCCATCCTCGATCCTACTGGAATGCTCAACTACGTACTGCAATTAAACTTCTATATCTATTAACTGGGCTAATTTTATATGATTGCCTCGTGCAGTGCAGTTATAAATTTAGCTCGGCTACTCGATCGATGGTGGGAGTATAGTACACAAGGCTTTCATTTCTAGAGGAAGTCTTAAAAGCGAATAGTAGAGAAGATTAATTAATTTGCTGCTGGCAACAATTGATCTTTGATTCAGATTTTTAATATGGCAATTAACTTGTTTTGGGCTAATAATCTGCTAACTGACAAAGAACAATTTCATCATTTTTACTAGAGAAAAGCCTATTTTCAACCCGGACCTCGTGGTGGACGTCTAAGATGAATATATTGATCATAATCCCTATATATAATTAAGACCCTGGCCATATTGATCATGATCAATTTTAACCTTAAAAGTTGTTTGGCACAAGAAGAAAATACGATTCCAATCAGGATTTTCTCATTAATCTCATCGACATTCCGGACCCACCTATCATATCCATCTTCATCCCCAATGTCCTTACCTTTTGTTTTTTTCTTTCTTTCAGAATAAATATCGTTTGTCGAATTGCCATGGGCAATTTACTTGAGCGCATTTATCCGCAACTGCAATGAATCCCGACGATGTTAGCAGTCGTGCCGTCGTCATCTAGGGTGACGTTGGCTGCTTCCTCTCCTCCACCAACAGTAACGTCTCCTTGTTGGGTATGGATGTATTCCACATGCGCGCCGTCTCTAGTATGCCGACACTGATGTCGCTAACATCATCCTCAACTCCGGGAGCTGCTCAGCTCCTGGTGCCCACGTACGTGCGGGCAGAATAATGCAAATAATGCTGGCGACCGCAAGGATGTCTGACTGAGCAACAACGAGTGTTGGTGTAGTGCATGAGGGCTGCTTGGCGACGAAGTGCGTGCGGTGCATTGGGGCTCGGCACACATAGGAGGCGACAAAAGTGTTGGTGGCCCGAGGGAGATTGGACACGAAGATGGATATGACATGTGGGTCCATCTTCCTTTTTGTAATGTGCGAAACAACTTTAAGGTAGTCCGAGATTAACAAGGCGAGGGCCCCTATTTCAGACACTAGAAAGTTAAGATGCATCTTAGACTTGATCTATATGTATCAGCATTGAAAACATACTTTTCTCTTTGGGCAGCATGGTATACAGAACAGTTTCATCTTTTTCAGTAGTATATGGGATAGGAGGAATATTGCCTTTTTTTCTTTCTCCCTGGCTACTTTTGGGCTGGACGGACCAAAAGGTCTTGTCGATCGAGTGTAGTGAAGCTTCCTTGAACCCTTTTGGAAGGGATTAATTAAAGAAGAAGATTTGGTGACGGGTTGATTGGATGGGCCTGATCACTTTGGATTTAGCCGCCGGCCGGTAATCCGATGCATGTCATTAGCGTCGCCATGTCGTAATCTGGAAATAAACAACACTATATATTATTGATCCTAGTATCTTCCGGTGATTAATTCATCACGATTACATTTTATACGTCTCTTTAATACTCTCTCCGTCTCATATTAAGAGTAACTTTTAAACATGCCAAAATCCAACCCGATCGACAGTCATTTTTCTTCTTCTTTGTGATAGGAAAATCATTCATTATATTTAATATACGTGTACCGGAAGAGAAGAAATGGAAGAGAATGCAATGCTTGGAGCATGCGATGGAGTAATTAAGCTTGTTGGAGAGTCGAAGCAAAGCAAAGCAAGCTCGGCATGAGGATGATGAAGAAGAAGTGGACAATTTCAGGCAGCTAGCTAGCTTAGCTGCGTGATGTTTTCTGTTTGCTTGCTTGGAAGCATGCGTATAAATTAATCGGCCTTTTTCGCTTTTGCTTCGTCAGATAAGATCAGATAAGACGAGGATGCGTCGAGAGGACGATGAGGCAATCCCAAATGCATTGCGCGTTGCTTTGCTCTCCCCCCTCTGAATTAACAGACAGACAGAACAAACATTAACCAAACCATGAAAAAAGGTCCCAGCTTTACATATCTGACCAGCATTCCTGGCTTCCTTCCAGCAACAACAAGCAAGAACAGCTGCATCTGAGCTGAGCATCATCTCCTTTGGCATCGGGTGGAAAGGAACGGAATTCAGGTGCTGCCTTGCTCTGCAGAAGAGAAGATACAGTAGTACTATGACTGGCCTATGAGCAGTGCCAGTCAGTCAGCCAGTGACTATGACTGGCTCTGACTGTACTAGCCAGTAGAAACTGAAGATGCATAGGGATCGCTGCGCAATCATCTTCAGTACAGCACAGCTCTCCATCATTCATCTCACATTCAATTCATTCATTCATGGCCATGCGTGTGCGTGTTGAGAGAGGCAGAGGACGAATCCACATCGGTGAGCGTGGAGATAAAAGCCTCTGCTTTTTCTCCCTTTCTGAGACCTGACGGACAAAAAAGAAAAAGTTTCAGTTTTCACCTTCTTCTTCACCTTGTCTCCGCTCGGCAGCGACACGCAAATTGAAGGGCAGGGCAGGCAGTTGCGCCGCACGTGAGCCAAAGCCAAGGAAAGAAGCACACAAATTGACACGCAGCCCAACGACACCAGCAACAGCGCAGGAAGAGGAGGAAAAGAACTCAAGAAGCCACCAAACCAAACACCAAACGATACTCCTGCTGCCTTCCTTCCTTACCTAGTTGCCTCCTTCTTCTTCTCCCCCTTTTACTCCTCCCTGCCCTTCTCTCCTCTCTTCCTCTTTCTCTCTCGACTCCGGAGCAGAGAGAGAGCAGGCGGCATTGCGGATTGCTGGAGCGAGATCGGTCCTCGGTGCGGCGGCGGCGGCGGGGGGGATGATGATGCGGCGGGTGGCGCCGCCGGCGTCGGCGACGGAGGAGAAGGAGGCAACGGCGGCGGCGGCGGGGGTGCCGGGGTGGCTGGGGGCGCTGCTGAGCACCCGGTTCTTCCTGGCGTGCGGCGCGCACCCGGGTTCCCCGCGGAACGAGTGCAACATGTTCTGCATCGACTGCCGCGCCTCCGCCGCCGCCGCCTTCTGCTACTACTGCCGCTCCCACCGCCACTCCTCCCACCGCGTCATCCAGGTATTATACATCTCATTCCCCAATGCACATCCACCGAGAGATTAATCTGCAATGCTTCTCCTCCTTCTTCCTTCTTCTCGATTGATTGATTGATTGGGGGAGAAGAAACGGAAACGGAAACGGAAAGGAAAAAGGTTGCGTTTTGATTCGGTTTCCTCTCTGTTTTTGGTTGCAGATACGGCGGTCGTCGTACCACGACGTGGTGCGGGTGACGGAGGTGGAGGACGTGCTGGACATCGGCGGCGTGCAGACCTACGTCATCAACAGCGCCAGGGTGCTCTTCCTCAACGAGCGCCCGCAACCACGCGGCGCCGGCGCCGCCGCCGGCAAGGCCGCCGCTTCCCCTTACAACTGCGAGATCTGCGGCCGCGCGCTCCTCGACCCCTTCCGCTTCTGCTCCCTCGGATGCAAGGTAACTTCCTTTCTTCCTTTCTTTCTTCTCCAATTAAGCAACCAAAATGGCAATGCCGAATCGGCAACGCAAAGCCGTTCCCGTTCTGCTATGCTCTGTTTCTGTTGGGTCACGTTTAACCCGTGTGTGTGTGTTTCTCCTTGGCCGCCGACGCCATGCGCATGCAGCTGGTGGACACCAAGAGGCAATACGGGCATGAAGCGGCGGCCAACAATGTCGCTGCCGGCGCCGGCGGCAATGAGGCGGACGCCGGCGGGAGCAAGCAGCCGCGGCCGCAGGGCCGGCGCCGGAAAGGGACACCCCACCGCGCGCCCTTCGGTTCCTGACTCAATTCATATCTAAATCAACGGCGCACCAAGAATCAGACAGCAATGGCAGGGGAGAATCGAGGATGGGAAGGAAGAGCACGCGAAAGGGGAGAGCTTCTTGTTCTTGTGCTCACCTATTATTATTGCAAAAAGGAAGAAGGAAAGCAAAGATGCCACCGCCCAACTAGAAAGAAAGAGAAGCCCAACCACCATGGAATGGAAGGAAGGAAGGAGTAAGGCGACATGTCCATCTCAACCTCTCTATCTTGTTTCTTTCTCTCTTCTCTCTCTCACACCATACCATAGGCCATACCAGCATTTGGTATACATGACTATACTAGCTACCTCTATACTCTAGCAGTTAGCTAGTCCTCCTAGACTCTCTCCTAGATGCAATTTTTTTTGGATGGATCATCAATTCTATTCTTTCTTTTTTCTTCCTCTGCTTCAATATTGACATTGATCGATCATTTCTTGATTTGGTTGGTTGCTAAATTACATTACATTACATGGAGGTGCATTGTAATCCTAACATTAGCACCCTGTCTTCTTTTTCTTTGTTCCTTTTTGAGAGTTGAGATGCAACATTATCAATTGATTGATCAATTAGCACATTGGCTAATTAAACGGCTCCATTTGTACTCACTCCCTCCGTGTGGGGAGAGAAGAGAGAAGAATCTACTACATTTTCATTTTTTATATACAATGCAGGCCAGGCCTAGGAGGAATCAATGAATGAATGAAAGGAAAGGAAGATTGATTGTCTTTATATATGCTTTGTCTGCTGGTTTGACCTAGCCAACGCAATGCAATGCAATGCAATGCAAATGTTGCTGATTCATTTCAATTATATGTTGCATATATTATGTGATCCGATGCTGTCGTTGCTGGCCTGGCCTTTTGTGTATAAACAATGCTGCTAGCTAGCTCATCTTGGGGGCGAATATAATGTGCTTTCTTGGATGATATTGTTTGTTGGCACATCCAGCTCCCACACACCGCACCTCATTGTACGTGCTAGCTACCCTACACTTGTTCCTTCCTCATCAAATCTAATTAATTCCCCTGATCGATAGGATCAAATCAACTAATTATGTTGGATTGATTCTAATTAAGCGTGTATACAAGGCAGCTCATTTAGTACTACATTGCAAATGTTATTTATGAATGAACTGTTACTTATTTCGAGAAGAAAGGTTTTTGTATGTATATATTTTTAAAAGGCTTCCAAAGTGTTGTTGATGTTGTGGGTGATGTTGATGTGAATTAGCAGGATGGTGAAAGCCAATAATGGGTAGGCCCAAAGGGCCAAACCCACCACATGGGGACATGGACGACTTGCATGGGTTGGGGGTTGGGTCCATTTTGATTCTTCTTTTTCAAATTTAATTAGGTCACTATCTCTAGTCTCTAACAAACAAGAACAACAACAATTAACCCCCCCAAGAAAGGACCCCTAATTAATTTTCCTCCTTGTTAGTACTGCTGACCTTAATAACTCAGCTAGGCATGACATGATTTGGTGTGACTTGTATGCATTGTCACTCTCTCTCTCTCTCTTTTAGTTGTGTTGGAATAATGACTTGGAAATACTCCACTACACTTTTGTCATTTCTTTAGCTGCTGCTAAACTAGTTTGGTCCCTAGGCAATAATAGGAGCTAGCTAGTGATGAATGAGTTGATCTTGATGATGATGGCCATGCATGCATCATCAGCATCCATCCATCTCCCCCACTTGAACTGCCATGCATGCACATTATGGTAGGTAGGGATGTATGTATGTATATAGTACCTCTTTTTAGAACAGTATGTAATATGCTTTGCTTGCTTTCCAGTTCGAGAGTATTGTCCTCTTGGGCTGTTCGTTTTCCTTTTTTGAGAAAATCCCCTTGGGCTGGTAGGCCAGCCATAACTGGCCCGTGGGTATAGTCTCATGAAGGCCCACATGGTTGTTTGTGAGAAATTCATTTTGGGCTAGGCTTGTAATGGACGCTTAATTCCACTCCAACCATAACTAGCCCATAGATCGAACTTTCTCGGGCTTTCTTTAGGCCCGGCCCGTAATTGAGTTTATTCTGCCTAATTCGTCAAGAAAGAATCTAAAGTTTCTTGTGTGTAAAAAAAAATACGCCTACTAAGCAAAATCTAGCTTCTAAATATTTTATTAAAGAATAGTAATTTTCTACTCCAAAGTGTAATTTTTTTTGACGGGCCAAAGTGTAAATTTTTGCAACATTTGAAACATGTATTATTCTTTCTTGAATCATCACCCAATAGAACAATATACAAGAGTTTATCGCAATTCATCATCCAAGAGAAATGCAGTGTTAGTTTCTTTTTTCCCAATCATAATGCATGGACACGCCTGCTGAAACGAGGCCCTGCGTTTCTGCAGGTAGATCATATGATTGCCTTTAATTTCCACACAAAAAAAGATCACATGATTGCCTGTATATTGAAATCGTATTATTCGGGCATGTACAATATGCATGCGTACGTATATACATCTGACTCTCGCCAAAAATAAGATATATCCTTGACCTTGTTTTGGGTTACACGCCTAACTAATTAATTAATCAAACAGTCTGATACACTGTACTTAGATATTTGGAGAAAAAAACGAGATGCGTCATGGAGCTGAATAACATGGTCACACACTGAGTTCATCAGCACCTAGCTAGTAGGTGCCATATATATGCACTGCTGGCATATATACATTGTGATGCGATGCAATGTACGTATACATGCATTTTTGTCAACGTATGCCTTTGTTGGCTTTATCTGGATCGTCGATCGTCACACGTATAAACTGCACCAGACCAAAAATACAAAGCTAGGAAATCAATAATAAACCCAGCTGAGTCAAATCAATGGATTACAAGAGCTATGGTATATATCCCGTCCCACATATATATTATCTTGTGGACGTCAACGGATAATCAAACTTTTAATCTCTGTCTACTTTCTTGTCACTGAGGTTGAAATCGTCTTAAACGTCCAAATATTTCTCACCTCGACGCATGGGCTTGCTAGCTGTTGACTCTGCCAGATATTTTATATCATATCTTTGTTGTGGCATATAAAGTCGCATATTAGCAGCTAGCTAAACATAGCTGCATACGTAGTCCTACTTGCCTGATGTGTGTATGTATGTAGATGATGATGATGTGTGTGTCTGTATATAGTTATTTATTTTTTGAAGCGAGGATATAGTTATTTTCGGCTGGCGCCCATGGTTTTGGCTTAAACTAAAACCGCCTTGAGTTAATCTCTCTGCTTGCATGTATCTAATCTTGTTTGGCTGCTCATATTTATAATTTAAAGCTTACAAACTGATGATTGGCCCGATCAAGCTCCAGCGATTCTTCTTATTTTCTGTGTAAACTCTTCTGGTCAAGCCTCTTGTACATGCTCTTTGGTGATAAATAGCTATAGCTTGTTGCCACGTTAACCGAAGGTGAATGCGTCGCTGAGTATAGGTCGATGATTCCACGTAGGGGGGGCGTATCGATGTGCACAATACTGAAAAAGGCATGTTTGATGGTTTTTTTACCCTAATTTGTTATAGGGTAAAATACACCATTAGTCCATGAACTCGGCAAAAATGAACACGTTACTCCACGATCTCGGAAAACGCACACTTAAATCCTTAAACCGGGACTATTGTGTCACTTTAGTCCAAAAATGGTTCAGCGAGGCTTGATCCCATCACGTGCCCGCCACGTCGGCTTCGATCACCCTTTCACCGGCATCCTCTTGTCAAAATTAAGCATTGTGGGCTTGATAACAACCTTAAGCGAGGCGGCGGCTGCAACGGCGTGGTTCTTAGGGGTCAAGATCCCCATCTGGACGAGGCCGCCTTGCCCCTCGCGAGCGGCTCGGACATGATGATTTTGCAAAAAAAAATCCTGAGAAAATCGAGTAGCTGCCCGCGGTCCTGGCCGAAACTGACGTGGTGGCCACGTGGCGTATTTAAGCCTGGATGAACCGTTTTGGACTAAAGTGACACAGTAGTCCCAGTTTAAGGGTTTAAGTGTGCGTTTTCCGAGTTCGTGGACTAAAGTGTTCATTTTTGCCGAGTTCATGAACTAGTGATGTATTTTACTCTTTGTTCTATAAGACTATGTGTTGAAAAATTGTAAAGATGATATACAGTATATGGCATGTAAAATTTGGATGAGTCCATGTCGATGAAAGATCTTTATCATTTCCTTTGTGCAAGAGTGACGGGGATCGGAGACGAAACGCTTGGTACAAGAAAATGTCAAGTATATATATGGTGGCACCGGTTAAAATAACCTTAGCCTAGATCACCTCTTTGTTTCTTTGTGTTACTGCCCGAAAGTGATACATCTAACCACATTTTACTCATTTATACTTTGTTCTATTTTTACAGTTTCTTCCATGCACTCTTGCCGCCGTACTGTTACAGTTTGCTGGGCACGCAATCGGTATCATAAAAGGCACTTTCTTGAAATATGCCGTTTTATAATACTCACTCTGATTCTAAATTGTTGGCTCAAATTTTCTCAAATATGAATGTATTTATTCTTAAAAGACGTCTAGATACATGTTATATTTCGACAACAATTTAGAATCGGAGGGAGTATAAAATTAGAGGTAACTTACTTGGGATCAGCTGTCAACAACGGGACGAAAAATTACAATAGCTAAATGCCACCGGGATGTGATGTCTTAATAGTGACTTTCCTTGACGATCATCAGTCGAACATTCAATTTCCTACAAGTGGGTCGCACTCGATCGTCTCAGATCATTAATTTTAATTTGTACCTTTTGCTGCTAAGCTAGTGCAAAGATTTGTTTACGACGACCATATGTACATGTTGGAAGGACGACCTGGTTCGAAAATCAAATCTTATGACAACAAGCATGCACTCATCCATTACATTTTAATTTGATGACACGCGTAATTTCAGATTCTACAAACATAGAAAAGTCGATCATGAGGAACTGTACAAAGTCAACTCCGGGCTAGCTGGCCAGGAATTAACGCATGCAGAAGAAGCCAGAACGGCCGGCCGGCAGGGGTACATGTGTTGACTTTTTAAATCTTACTGCCTCCGTCCAACAAAAGATGTATCAAATTTCCTTCTGCAATCAATGCACACAAATGCACACAAATGAATTTATGTGTGCGCATGTGTGGACATATATAAGATGAAAGTCAACATGGTCATCAGACGTCGAGTCTCCTTGATTCCAGGAAGGTCTTGTGCTTTCCCTCGGCGGAGGCGATGTAGGCGAGGAAGGTGGCGAAGTCGGTGTCCATGTACCGAGGCGGTTCGCCAACGGCGAGGAGCTCCGGCGCAGGGCCCACGGCACGGTCCGCCGCCACGCTGTGGAAGGACGCCACCGAGATGCGGGGGCGCGCCGAGTTCACGCGGACCCGGTGCAACACGCTCTTATACCGCCCGTTGCTGTAGATCTACATCGTAGGAAAAACAAAATTAAACATTTAGTGAATAGTTATTTCTAAGTCGACTAAGTTCAAAACATGTTGTTGGAAAAAAAACTCAACAAGTGAAAAATATCGTCGGTCGATCGAACTTAATTCACATATAAGCTGGGTGAGCATAAAAATCGGACACTCGCTTAATCATTTGGGATAATCATTTTGTCAATTTAATTAGGTGCTAGATTGATTAATTAAGACCAATCTGAGCTGGACATATGCGTTCATTCGTGTGACATAATGAACGACAACATAACATGAGAGCCTGTGGGGGTGTTTCAGGCTGTCAGCTGGACTAACCAATACATTAACACTAGTCCAGTATCGAAGGAAGGGATTCAGCCAAATAATACTCCCTACGTGTGGCAGGATCGATAAGCTAAAGTATGAATTAATTTGTATATATCTCGACGGAGAGCTAAGCTAGGTCACTTGCTAGCTTTGACTAGCTAGCACACAGCAGACAGATCGACAGACAGGCAGTTTTCAATCAATCATCGATCCAGTAGTCCAGTAGTAGTGCTAAATAGTCCTTGGATCACTGACTTTAGTTAATGTGGTTTCTCAACAACGTTGACCCCTTTAATTTCTCGGCAGTGATCCATCAGCTAGCTAGCTGGCCGATGCCCTTTCAGCCATGCCAATGGTGCATGCATGCATGTGGCTCAAAATATAGTTGACTTTTGTAACTAGCTAGCTAGGTCAATCCAGTACGTCGTCGTTCCATCCTCCTATACTACAGTAGTAGGAATTAAATTCCTTGAGGATTGACTGGTACTCCCTCCTTCGTGGCTCCGTACCAAGACACGCACGCATCTCTAAATTCTTACGAGTAAGTTAAGTACCTCGAAGTGGTCGCCGACGTTGACGACGAAGGATCCCGGGAGAGGGTCGACGGTGAGCCACTCTCCGCCCCGGCGCATGACCTGGAGCCCCGCCACGTCATCCTGCAGCACCAACGTCAGCAACCCGTAGTCCGAGTGCGGCGGCATCCCCAGCGTCTTCTCCGGCTCCGGGCACTCCGGGTAGCAGTTCACCGTCAGCATCTGCGACCCCTCTTCCTTCTCCGTCAGGAGCTCACTTCCTGCAATCCCCAGAGCTTCCATGGCCGCCGCCACGAGCTCCGCGGCCACCCGCCGGCACTCCGCCGCGTACGCCCCCGCCACGGCCCTCAGGTCCGCCGGCGCCGCCGGCCACGAGGACGACGACGAGGGCCGGCAGTCGAGCTTGAGGAAGTCGCGCCAGCAGAGCACGGCGTCGCGGGCCTGGTTGAAGCTGGTGCCGTAGCGGACGGGGGCGCGGACGTCGGCGGACATGAGCTTGGACCGCTCCGAGAAGGGGAGGTCGAAGAAGAAGCGCCGGGACACGTCCAGCATGTCCTCCACGGACACGCCGTGGTTGGTCACGTGGAAGAAGCCGTGCTCCCGGCAGGCCGCGTCGAGCGTCTTCAGGGCTGCGGCGCGGGCCCAAGGGCCGCCGGCCCCGCGGAGGTGGGCCAGGTCCACGACCGGGAGCTTGAGGATGTTGTTGTTGGCGGCGCCGGAGCTGGGTAAGATGGCGGCGGAGGAGGAAGAAGAAGGGCGGTCGGAGGGCGGGAGGACGTATGGGGCCGGGAGCTTGGTAATGCCGGCGTCTGACAGGTGGCGGACGCCCTTCAAGCAGTAGTCCTCTTCTTCTTCGACGACGACGGCGAAGGCTCTGGTGACCTTCGCGCCATGGTCGCCGGCACTGAGAACGCCGACGATCGCCATCATCAATGGCTAGCTAGCAATTAATAGCAAGCTCTGAGAATGTATCAATGGCGATGGAGAAGCTAGGAGAAGGGATGGAGCTGCGTATTTATAGGGCAGCTAGCTAGGAGGATGGAGCCATGGAGGACGAATAAGTGCGTTGACAAGCAGCAGCTTGTAGTAATGTGCATGATTAGTAAATTGTTGTTTGACATGTCGGATGACACGTGGATGCGCGCATGCATGCACCTTGACCTGGCCGACTACGTACTTGTTTATTCTTTTCTCCCTGCTGCATATATACAATGGGCATGCATGCACCACGCGCGACGTCAGAAATATATATGCAGAGAGACAGGCGGGGCCAAGAAGGTGCTACGAACTCTCCAACTTGGATCTGCTGATGATTAACAAGGTTTAATTAACCTAGGATTTGTCAATTAATTAATTTGGTCCATGAGAAATGAATGAAAAATAATGAGAGAGGCCATAATGGAAGTGGAGTAATTGGCAAGCTACGTACTGAACGTATATATCACTGTTGATTGGTGAGAAATGAGATACTCTGCATGGATCTCTCCATTGATGAACAAAACCGTGCCATCCTCGTTCCTAAATTCTTGTTGAACTAAAACTCATGAAAAGAATTTAGAAACGGAAGGAGTACTAACTTATACCAAAGCCAATGATTGAAATTAAAGGCTTGGTCTGACGGTTGTTCCATGCTTATCCATCCAAGCTAGTTTGGGTCGTCGAGTTCGCAATTTCGGACAAACATATGTAGAGCCATATCGCATTAAGGGCGAACGGCATATATTGGATCTTTTCAAGGAGACTAATTAGGCAAAAGTGTATTAATTATCGTACGTCCATCCCTGGCACCTAGGGGTGTTTCAAAGATGGATGGACACGAACATATATATTATTCCCCTGTTGAGATTTTGTGTTGGGAGAATCTTAATTTGTATGGATTGATCGACAGGTGTACTTTGCATTTTAGTTCGTGCCAAAGTAAAGGAAGAAAAAGGTCATGGCGTGGCGGTGTCCAGAGAGATCGATGTTTGGCATCAATCTCGATCGATCTGACTTTGATACGGAATGCATGCCTGGACGACATATATGCAGGGTTTGAATTAAAGGATATCAATCAAACGACCGATGATCCATATTTGATACTGTACGTGCTTACGTTTATTAGGCTCCCTCTCTTTTGCTCCCAGCCTAGTGGTATGCATGTACGTACTAAAACATTTGCAAAAATGGTGACCTTTTCCTTAGCAAGAAAAGAAACATCGTCATATATGGATCGAATAATTATAACCAAACCTGTTGAATCTCTATACGTTTTTCAGCACACTAGCACCACGCACCAAATTATATAGACGACCGATCGAATTATAGTCTTAGTCACGGGAGTCCTTGGGAGTCGATCGAGACTGTCCAAGCTAGTGCGCACTACTTACATGTACTCCAGCTCAAGTATGCATGCATGCATGCATGTTTACTTTGCTCGTGTCGATCGTTTTCAACTACAGTAGTAGGAAATATACGTATACGGAGTAGCTTAATCCAAGTTGTAGCTATAGTACAACGTAATTAAGGGCGCCCTAGTAGTAATTTATTATAATATTTCCATGTCCCTTTCGTTGGAAATTAATTAAGCATCGTGTGTTTCCGGCTACGTGAGATGAATCCATCTACGGTAGTAATAACTTGAATCAGTTTTCTTGTCGTCGTCACCTGGCCGGCCCGGCGCCGCCGGCTGGACAAAACCGATCGCCATGCCAATACCATGGGCGGCCGACAGCACCGGTTACTCACTTTGTTTTTTCTTCCTTCTTATCATTTCTAGCTAAGAAGCTAAGCTAGCCGGCACAATAGTATCAAAGAGGCACGCAGATCGATGCTACCGGTCGTCTACTTTGCTGCGGTTTCAGATATTAGGCCAACTGCCAAGAACTATATTAACATTGGGCTAACACAACAATCCTTTTGGCTATGTTTTCATGTAATTTGGCCGCAATAATTACTTGGTGCCGTTGCATTAGCACAGATCCTCCAAATTTCATATGCCAGTCATTCCAAACAAGTACACATGGACAGACAACAGCACTCCACCACTGGTCATCTCAAAAAGTTCATATATCCAAGGTACTATTATACCCATTAACATTTTCAGACAGACATACATCATCCAGCAAAACACCTGAGCAATATCTAAGTCTAGAACAACCTTACAATCTGCCGATTTCGGCTTCCTTTCCAGACCAGAAAAAAGACACAAGCTATTACATCATTTTCCATTCTACAACAGATCAACAAGACACATTTTTGCACATATATCAATTAGCTAACTAGCTACATCCCCCACAATGCGCTATGTGCACCTGTTCAAAGTCATACTCTCCGGTAATTAGGGTTGATGTAAGGCAGCCCGCTGTTGGGGTCGTACGGGATCTGAGGAGCCCCATCGAAACCATAGCCGGGGTGGAACCCGTTGAACGCCTGCTGGCGGGCTTGTAAAGGAGCAAACATATTATGCTGTGCTTGCTGATGCAGCTGAATCCCAGGATTCGGGTGCATGAAGTTGCCATGCTGTGGTTGGCCTACCATATGAGGAGCTGGATGCAGATGCGGCAGTGGCAGTGGCAGTGGCGGCCCGTAAGGAAACCGGGAAGGTGGTGGGGCCGGATGCTGAGGTGGACGCGCAAACTGACTGCGCGGTAGATGCATCTGAGGAGGAGGAGGCATGAACATGGTGGGAGTTGGTAAGCAAGCATCAGTCTGGTCCGCAGCATGGCCAGGTTGTGCAGCGTGCCTCCGTTTCTTCTGCGGCCTCTGACCGTTTCCTGGGTCAAGTCGCGCGTCTCTCTTCCTCTTCGTCTCAACAAGTTTCGGACTGGTTCGACTGACTGGCTTGTCCTCCTTTAGCGCACCAAAAATAAGGATCTTCAGCGTAGGCGCATCAATGTCACCCTTGAAGAAATCAGTCAACTTGCAAACAGTGTCCCTTAGGCATTCACAGATTGTCTGCATCTCCACCTTCCCTACTGATCTGGCAAAATTCTGATTCCGGTCCAAGAAGTCTTCAACCTGCAAATATTGCCGCGCGTAAATAAACAACCCCTCTGTAGAATCTGTCGAGAAGTCACAACCGAATTCATAAGAAACTTACAGCCAAGTTACCGATTCCTCTATCCCAGGTCATCTTTAAGATCCAGGACCCTTCCAGATTGCTGGCACAGAGCCCTTGCTCCCATAAACCTTGTACTGATAGTAGCTGCACCAGAAAAAGGACAGGTGTATCTGTGAGCAGGGGCTGCATGTTGACCATTGGCAAGTCAAGATGAGATCACAATGAAATTACTATGCAAGCTGTGTCACAAGAACAAGCGATTGGGATTTTTGCAAGATGCAGCCACATCGCCAAAAGAAGGAAATAGCTAAAAAAAACTAAGCTGCAAAAAAACTAAGCTGCAAGTTGAACTAGCTATATATCTGATAAAGGAATCGGGTGATACAATCCTGTACTATGAGAAAACGTGACCACTTTACTAAGGAATCAAGTCACTCATTACATATCAGGAATCAGGGAACAATATTCTGAAGGGCAAAACAGGACTATTTCAAAGCTAAACTGGACAGAGCATCTCATTCAAGCAGGGTCAGATCGGTGGAACTATATAGAAAAATATCGTAAAAATACGTGGGCAATTGTGCTTTTGCAGTAGACATCTTCCCCGCATAAATAGAAGCAAATTTTAAATAACTTACTTTACTCATTAATGATACAAAAAGTTCAGCAACAGATTCTTTATTTCTGCTCCCAAACCCCTCAAATAGCGAGACATTCCTCTGAATACTTGCAATGTCTGCGCCGTCTGCAGAAGGGCAAAACCGATCTTGCTCTTTAGTTATGGTTGGATCAGATAATAGCAACATGAACTAGAAGAAGCAGTAGCAAAGAGCCACAGAAGAAAATGGAATGCACTTTAAGAGAGGGAGAATACCTTTCAATAAACGAGAAAACGCAGGTAGTATTGGAGGGCGCCGGGTCTGCAGTCCACATCGTGCAATCAATAAATGCATTCAATTTCTCTTTCTTTGAATCAAAAAGGAAATATAGCATAAACTCCCAGCATGAGCCTCTATGGGAATTCCATACAACAGCGAAATTGATATCCAAACTACTCCTGGTTATAAAGTTCAACATAAAATAGAACCAAATAACAGCCCCACTTTACCTGTAAATGGAAAGCGACTAAAGAGATAATTGCCATCGAGCTCATTGTTCGATCTCTGGGGCAGTTAACATCATGTGACTTAGCCCAGAACTTCATCTGCAGAACAAAAAGAAAAGCAGTTGCCATATCTTTTAGATACATGGCAGTTAGATTCTCCGCCAAATCCAAACATCAAGACAGAAAATTGCAATACCAGATAACAAAGTATCCGAAATCTTTCATCAATCGACGAAACAAGTTTAAATATCATTGATCTTGACATGCCATCTTTGTTTTCAACTGAAATATCACACTCAACCCCAGTTCCCTTATCAGTAACCTTCAGTACAGGAACTATAGCATTTACAACAGGTAAAACCCCATAACAACGACCCCTGCCTGAAATTGACAATATAAGAAAGATAAGAAACAAGGAACACAATACATTAGCAATGAAAGGAGTCTACACTAATCAGTTGATCACACGCCCAACACGTATTGGGCATCAACAATTTGCTGGAATCTATTAAAGCAGTTCTGATGCTATTAAGTTGCAAATGCCATGCAGCATCATACCAAACGGAACTTGTTTAAGATAACCCAATTAAAATTCTTTTAGTTTTGCATATTTATTATGCGGCCTATCTTGCAGTTTATACGGAGAGACAACACAAAGATATGGATAAAAAATGAAGCTTTTTATTTGTTACTTAAAATCAGAATTAATAAATTATGACCCCAGAGATTAGGGGTGTTTCTATACACCCTCCGAAAGACCGAAACCATCTTATCTCAATTTTACCCTCTGAAAACAAAAACTAATATTAGAAATGTACCTCCAATCAATAGTCACGCCCCTAGAGTAGCCATTTGTCAGATTAATTATCTTTAATGAAATCTAATAGTCAGATCACAGAGACAGCTCAGCTGATAGAAACAAACAAAACCAATTTTAGATTCTTTTAACAACATACCTACATTACTCTCACCGGCCCACTTTCCCCTCCACTGCATCCCTCCTATGCTAATCCTCTCCTACAAGTACAACTGACCGAAACAATACAGCTGCTCCCTAGTTGCAGTAGCAGTACCAATTTATTTATTTCCAAACTAAGTTAGAACAGTAATTAAGAATTTCAGGGCAGACTAACTGATGTGTATAACAACTTTGTATGGCATTTATAACATTTTGGCTTTCGCAGAACTAAGCACGAAACTCAGGTTGGCACCAAACTAAGGTTTTGAAAATAATTTTAACATGCACATAAAGGTGTTTCTGTGAAAGTATTTTCTGGAAAAAAAATATAGCAGTGCAGTGTCCATAATGTGCCATACAAATACACAACTGTTGCCTGCACATTTCGGTTGAAGCTAAGTAAAACATGAGTAACATTTTTCATGACCATATCAAAATTGATTCCTACTTAATGTTTTCCAGTGTGGTGGTTCCAGTCTAGCTCTCCCTTGTTCAAATCTAGTAGTTCCAATCGATTGCAGAAAAAGAACAGAAAAACAAAAGATATGGGAGATGAATAATAAATTATGAATGCGTATTTAGCGAGCTTGAATGTTCAATAGAAAAAGAACAGAAAAACAAATGCTATGAGAGATGAAGAAAATCAGCACAAGACAATGATTACTCTGATGCTGACGTAGCACTTTTGCAAACTTCCTAATAACAGAAATCTTTTTGTTGCGATCAAATTCACCATCCCTATCAGCGCTAAAGTTGACAGAGAGGTCAAGGTCACTTTTCGCAGTAAATAGATCCATCGTGAATGACCCAAACGCTTCCACAACTGGAAACCTATTGTTTTTACCACCTGAAAGGAAACATCAATCAAGAAATAGGTCACACCATCATGTAAATTCCAAATATTCAGATGGGAGACCAAGTAAAATGATGTATGGATAGAGTGTCAAATTTTGGAGAACACATGCTGGATAACTGATCAACTATGACTAAGAAGAGGTTGGCTCTGTTGGCCCTATAATTTACAACAAAAATAAACTTTTTATTCTGTAACAATGGATTCCCTAGTAAATCAAGGCATGGGCTATGCATAAATGAGGTACATGGTGAAATTTGCATTATTGATGGGCTGCCTGTGAGCTGACCTAATTGCATATGTGCGTGTGATTAATAAGATAATAGGTGTTCCACAATCATTTGTATAACAACGATCAGGTGTAATAAATTCAAAATTATAGCAGGTTCAATAGCATAACTCCTTGACTTAAATGGTAACAGACAGAAACATCTCTTACCACAAACATCTTTGGCAATTTTGTTGAAGACATCTATCATAATATGCCGTTGCTCATAGTCGACTGGCTTTGGGCGCAACATCGCGTAAATTTCTAGAAGTAGATCTTCTAGGGTTGGAAGCAGAGCAGGATCAATCAAGAAAGCACCCGACTCCAACTCGCAGGTTTCCGCACGCTTGCATAGCGCTGCATGTAATCCAAAATTGAAATCACAGAGTATCATTTCTAATGTACCTTTTTTCTCGAACACACACTTTAATGCGTGTCATTTCGTATAAGACGGAAAGAAATGGCGAATCATGGAGCTTAAGGCCCAATCACAGGTGGCAAATATGGTAATAGACACGCCCCAACTGCGCAGGAATTTCAATGCTCAGTGTGACGACATTTGGGCATTAAAGATAGAGTGAGAGACGTTGCATTAATTTCTACACTTGGAAAGTCTACAGAAACAGAAGCGACAAGAACAAATGGCGACAGAATAACTTGGGAAAAGGAAAATAGGGAAAGACAATAACTACACAACGAACCTACTACTATGGCTCTTTGGCTCCGGCTCCTACGAGATTAAAGGAGCTACTTTAGGGTCTGCCATACTTTGTATGCCTGCATTTCGCCGCCCAATGGAACAAATAGAATTGGCGCTCATGGCCGACCTTCTGACGGGAATTTATAAAAGTAGTGGAAGGAAAGTTCTTTGTCTTGCTGAGACAAGGAAAGGTTCTTTCGAAATACATTGCAGACAGTACAGCTCCATGTAATAATTTGACATGTCACGGACAAAACGAATTAGTTTTCTGCCATGGTCTACTCCAAAAACAGAACATGGAAACGAGCATTGCATAGATTTTTTTTGTTTTGCTTGCTATGCATGGTAGAGCAGCCGGGCAGAAAGACGATACCTTTGGAATCCCATGGACTTGCCAAGCTAGGCCTGCAGGGCACCACAGAAAAGGGAAATCCATGTCATACACTCATAGGACATCGCAAAAAGAGAAAAAATTTGTCTGCCTCATCATAGCTTAAGGCAGCACACTAGCACAGCAGCAATTCCTCAGGTACAAATACAAGCAGTCAAGTTTCTTTTCATCTAACACAGGGTAATCTAAATTCCGCCTAAACCCTGATTCTTCTTTTTTTTTTCAAGAATCTATGCAACAAGCAGAAAATCTGGCTACAATTTAGCGTCGGTTACCAGCAGACAATTTAGTCTAGCGAGTAGTCAAAAACTGAGTAGAACCTAGTCTCAACTACCACAACTTCTTCAGATTCCGCCCGAAAGATTGAAGGAACAGCAACCGAACAGTCTCCAAAGGGGAAGGGAGCAGCGCCGGCCTGAGCGAGCGAGAGGACTGACCTGGGCAGGCGGTCGAGGTCGGGACCGGGAGAGGCCAGAGGCGAAACGGCCGCCGCCATGGACCGGGGCCAGCCGCCGTCAGGGATCGGCGGCAGGACGGATGAGGCAGCCGGCGGCGAGGGTTGCCGGTGGAAGAGGTCAGACAAGACAAGACCGCACGGACCCCCTGTATATAGCCCCACGCCACTGACTGGTGGATCCCAACATTTCGGCCCACTTAGTGGACGGCCAGGTCCAGGCCTGAATTCAGGCCCGTCACGGCCCAAACGGCCCGGTTCATTTCTTCATTAAGGAAGAACGGAAATCAATAGCCGAGGTTCCAATTCCAAACCCTTCTTCCTCCGATTTCATGGCTTCCTCCCCTGGCGGTGGCGGGAGCCCCCGCCGGCACAGCAGTGATCGTGGGGACGGCGGCGGCAGCGGATCCCAAATCACCGCCGACGCCTCCTCCCTCCGCGGGCAGCCGCCGTACGTCGTCCCTCTCTCGTTTTTCACCACCTCCTCCTGCTCTATTCCGGTGGGATGATGGTCTAGGTTGTTCTGTTCATCCATGGGGATTTGGTACCTTGGGTGGGGAGGGAGAACAGGACGTAGACGAACGTGTATTTCATTTCTCGCTGGAAGATTGCGAATTCCCGCTAGCTAGTTAACTGACATAGGAATCCAACGAATTTTCCTTTTTTTTTTCTTCAGTGGGAGCTCTGTAATAATCTTACCATACCACGAAGCTGAGGATGAATTTTTCTTCTGCTAATCGAGCTTGTTCCAATTCAGATGTGAAGAGGAGCTCCATCTTGGAGGCAGTGCTGAGCCTGCATCTGAAGCGAAGACAATGCAAGACCACGGATCTTCGTCCATCGCTGCCGCTTCCTCATCCTCCTCCTCCCCGCCGGTTCCAGAGGCAGTTGCTACTGAAGTGGCCCTGCCGGCATCAAGCCTTCCTTCTACTGGGTCAGTCTTCTGGGCTCGGCGAAGCAGGATTGGGGCTTGAAATTTTTCATCAGGGTCGACATTGAGGGGTCTTTCCATATGTACCCTGACGTGGGTGGGCCATTCCAGAGCTTACAGGAAGCTCAGAGTGTCATCGATGGCCATCTTGAGGACCGCCGGGTTCCGAAAATGTAAAGTTTCTCGACTTCCTTCTTTTCGAGGATCTCCAGTGCTTCCGTGTTTTAGGCCGCGAAGGATAATCCGAGTTTTTACAGCATCAAGCGGAAAATAGTTCATTTACAATAATGATGGCAAGCTGATAATGTATATCAACCTACAATAATTCAAAGTTAGTGAATCATGCTTATTTTTGTAACTGCAATTGTCATAGAGGTTGAATTAGTGCATACATCAAAAGCATATCCAAAAACTAACTAAGTACATGTCGATGCTATGCTACCACAGTTTGTATGTAGGTATGTTATTATCTGGAATTTAATTTGCTAAATTGGTTGCCTTTTAGCCAGTCACACACGTCCAGCTCTGTTTCTAGCAGTGGCGGAGCCAGGAACGGAACAAGCGGGGTGCTAACTGCTAACCATAGGACATGTGAGAAATTTTTATCAGAATGTGTATATTATAGCTCACACAAACACACATAGTTTAATAGAGAACTACAGACAGACAAACGGCACAAAATTAATCTAGAGAAATACCATGCCATATTTCTCTATCCTAGCAAATTATAATCACACCGAAGCAACTTAATTGGAATTAAATATTCAGTACACATACGTAGGTCATGGAAAGAAATAGATTAGAAATTTAGACACCTCATACTGGCCGGAACGCTGCTGCGGGGCTCGGTCGCTCGGATGGAGAATTGGGGAGTAGGTTTTTTTGGGATTTTTTGGATGGGAATAGGCCGGGGGAGAGTCGGAGAGACGGTCAGATGGAGCCCTGGATGGACCAGACGAAGAGGCAAGACTATCTGCCGCCAGCGACGTGAGAGGAAGATGAAGAGTTCCATCGATTGGACGCGCGGTTCCTGGTTGATCGGTTGATCCAGAAGCCTCGGTGAGTCGGTGCTTCCATGGGCCAGTGGTGCTAATAGGCTAACTAATATTGATGTTGCGCTTATTTTTCGGTACCTGTTCGTTTCCACAATTTTGCTGGGCCGGTGCTACAGCCCGGGTAGCACCAGGCGTGGATCCACCCCTGGTTTCTAGTGTACTAACAGTGGTGTTAGCCTGAACAATAACTTCCCTTAACCAGTCAAAACAGTGTGGTAAGTGCTACTGTACTGAGTTGGGGATGTGAAAATGAAAGGAGTAATACCTTAAAATTGACACCTTGTAGTATAGGCATGTAAGCAGTTCAGTTTGATCATATTTTGGTCCACCACACAGCTATGTTAGATAACTCAGGAACCATTTGATCCCTATTCAACAAACTTTCATACAAGCTAGTTTCCCTTAACCAATGTCGGTCTGATAACTGTACTACTTTGTATTGCAAACCATATGTAATGATCTGATCTGAACTAGGTGCATGAAACAAGCTAAGGTTTCTCAAGTGGAAATGGCTATACGAACATGTCTTTACTTTCCTGATGGCACAAGGAAGAGGTGTTCAAAATCAGCTGCAACTGAGAAAAGCCGTGATGAAAAGCGCCGATTTGTTCAAGCTTTAGTTGACAATCATAACAATGACCACAATCTCTTTGGGGTTTGTTCTCTCTTCCTCCTCCCCTGTCACTCTTTGTCCTGCTACCAGGGTTGTGTTATGTCTTATTCATGTGACAACTACCGATCAGCTCCATGCTTCTTATTTTAGGATACTGTGTATGAACTCAAAGATGTTCTGCAGTACTATGCAATTTGTGAGAACCATAGGGTGTACTATCATTTCAATTTCACTGCAAAGACTAAAGGAGCTGATGACTTTGACCGTGGCACCGACAACCTATTCTTCGCTGAAGTGAAAAATATGCGACAAGGAGAAGAACATGAAGAATTACTTGTCACCTGTTTCTGCATGGTTAAGCCTATTGATAATGGTATTTGTACTCTTATCTTAGACTAAGTATTGTTAATATATAGCTTGTCACACTAACTTGAACTTTTTTGTTAGACATAGGTAAATGTGTTTCTAGCTCTAGTATGTGATCTTTACATATAGACATGTTTGTCTGCCCCTCTCTTGTCTTATTCGTCATTGAACATTTTCAACATCTCAAATTGATTGGTTGTTATGTTGTTATTATGTTTTTGTTAAAGGTCACTGCTATGGTTGTAAAAACCATGGCCGTGTTAATATGAAGCACCCCAACGAAGTTAATGCATTTACTGGTGGTCACTTGGATATTTGTATGCCGATGACGCTTAAGACAGAGTGGAGCGATGAAGAAGGTGTATGTGATTTATTTCGTGCAGAGCTGTTAGCATTCTTCTTGCCCTGGTTTTTCTTGGAACCTCTATTGTCTTGTTGCTAATGTGCATGTGTTTGTTGCTCGCCGTTTCCAGGAGGAAGCCGAGGAGGCTAGGATAAGGCACATGTACAAGGTAATTAATTGCATATCTTGTGCTGGTAACATGATATTTGGTACTTGATGGGTTCTAATTCCTTGCTTGTGTATTATCTTCTTTAGGGTCATAGACGTTTGAGGAAGAAACTCAGAGAGCTCCCTCCGGATGTGAAACGGAGGTGTTTGACGATTACGAAGAGCACCCGAGTGGAAGATTAGGAAGGGGTTCTAGAGTGAAAACATGTACCTATTTATAACAAGCTACTCGTGGAGGACAACTTTCTGCTTTCCATATATGTAGCTGATGTTTCTATATGTTTGGTCTCAAATACCATTTATCAGAAGTTGTGAAGGAAGTGAGCATCATTAGAACACATATCCTGACTGTACATGCATGGAACACATATCCTGACTGAAGGAAGTTGCTGTTTGCATCTTCGGCCCCAAAACTATTCGAGGTTTAAATCTGTGCGTGCAGTTATGAACTCTTTCCAAAGCCTAGTGATGAATGAAACTAATTAAGCATAATGCTTCGATGCATGGCAAAGGAACAAAACCAAATTGGACCTTAATTAACTATATTGTTGTAATCATTGGACTGTTTATTTGAAAATTAATGGCCATGACAACCCTGAGTGATTAGCGACGGAAACTTGGAAAGCCAACAGATGATAGCAGACAACTGACACTGATGTGAGATGCGTAGCAACAGAGATGAGTTAATTGGTTCCAGCCACGGAGCTACAGTACTTAATTAGGAATAAAACCGAAAACATAAAGCTCTGCAGTACGTTTAGACTAGCCGCCAGCCATCGATCGAAGTACGTGCATCAACTTTGCTCTACTCGTCAAGGAGTCTGGAGGAGCTCGGGGCCGCGGAGGAGGAGCTTGTCGGACCGCCGGCGGATGAGCTGCTCGGGGCCGTGGACGAGGAAGCCGGACCGCTCGCGACGACAGCCGAGCCATCATCGAAGAAGCTCTGGGCAGTAGAGGGGCTGGAGGATGATCCGCCGTTGAACGAGTTGTTGTGAGTGGCAGATGGGCTCAGAGACAAGGCCGAGCCGTCGCTGAAGAAGCTCTGGGCGTCAGAGGGGCTGAAGAACAAGGGTGAGAACCTAGATCCGTCGTCATCGAACAAAAGCATCCGGGGAGCGGCAGAGGATGAGGTCGAGCCGACTTCGAAGACTCTCTGGGAGTGAGTGGTGCCATGATCATCAGAGAAGCTCGGGGCGGTGGAGGAGCTTGAGCCGCCGCCGGTGTCGAAGAAGAAGCCGTGGTCGTGGGCGGCGCCGGAGCCGGAGGAGCTCGAGCCGACATGGAAGAATCTCGGGGGCACGGCAGAGGAGCTAGGGAGGTCTTGATGATCAGGAGGAGTCGCCGTGAGCGTGTAGAACCGATCATCGTAGACAGAGTTAAAGTAGACCCTGGCAAGACCATCTTCCCCAAAACCATTGCCATGGCTGTTGGCCATGACCAAGTACTCCCTCCCCTGCCGAAAACCGTAGACGATGAATGACACAGCATGTGTATACGTCTCATCTTCCTCGACCTGGCCTCCTGGCTTCCGGAGATAGTAGTCATAGATCTCCCCCGGCGGAAGCCGGCGGAACCTTTCGTTGGCCCGGATCATTCCGATCACCGACCTCCCCTCCGAGATCAGCTGAGCAACCTCCGCGAAGCTCACTCCGTTCACGTTCCGGTGCACTCTGTAGCTGGAAATTTGCAGCCGGCGTTCGCCCTCCCAGGTGGCTGACCGGGCAAGAACGCCGCTGCGCCGGAAGAGTCGAAGCCCGGTGGCCTCTCGGTGGTAGGAGGGGAAGGTACCCAGTGGCGCCGCTGATTGGTCGGCCAGGTTCATGCCGATCTCCCTCTCGTAGTCGGCGGCGAAGGCGTCGGCGTTGAAGGTGATGCATGTCGGTCGTGGGATCCCTCCTCCTCATCTCCATCTCGGCGGCGAAGGTGATTGCGTGGAATACACATGTGTCCCCCTCTTGGTGATGGATTGGAGGCCTGCCGTCTTGGACACCCAATAAGAACTCGTAATCATCACCATCGTCAGCATTGTCCTCCTCCTCCTCACTGCTGCCGGTGCCGCTGCCACCGTCGTTGTCGTCGTTGCCGAAGAGGAGAAAGTGGAAATCTTCTTCCTCGGCATATTCTTCGTCGGCCATCGTCCTGCATGCATGTGTGTCAGTTGTCGGTTAATGAATTAATACACAGATAGTTCGATACTTAGATTGACAAGGCGTGTGTTTAATTCAACTCCACGCATGCACATGACAAGGTAACCTAACTGATCAAGTGATCAAATCAAGCTATGAGATCAAAGCAATATGAACAAGAGTCGGCACGCCGGCCGGCCGGGGGATAGGGAACACGGACAGAACAATGAAAGGTGGCACATTGTTCCCGCCGGCGAGCCACTGTAGCACAACCACTGTCGCCCGGTGAGCACAGGTAACTTACGGCTTACGGGGTCATCGACACATGTAAAACAACCAAAAGGCAGCACATTTCCTTCGCCGGCGTGCTGCCTCTGCTCCCGCCGGCCGCGCCATCGCAAGCGCAAAGAACAACGGAGAATAGAGCAGATCAATAAAAAAAAAAGCGGCAGCTTTCTTGCTCGCAAGCTACATCAGTCACGGATCCATGGCTTCCCGCGCAATCGATCATCTGGGGTCGTCAACACAGATAAAATCCAAGGAGACACATTTCCTTGGCCGGCTATCCATGGCTGCTTGCTCCCGCCGCCGCGCCGTCCGGTGAGCAGAACGAGGGGAATGCGGCGCCTTTCTTCCACGCTATATGGATAGACGAACCATGGCATGCGGTTCGCACAAGGATCGGTCGGACGGTGTGCAGAGCGGCCGGGCGCGAGAGAGATGAACGGAGACGGAGAAGAAGACGGCGCCTCATGGTCTCAGATTAGAGATGGAAAACTGGGAGATGGAGAAAGAGGAGATCATCGAGGGAGAGGAGAGACGGAGGACTGAAGGACACGACATTAATTACCGGAGTTAAGCCGGGAGCCCGGAGCAGATGGCGGCGACGGCGACGGCCGAGGGTTTCTTCCTGGCTTGCGCGATGGAGCAGCGAGTGCACTGGTTGGTCACTTGGTCTGGTCGGGGGCTCGGGGCACGGGAGACTGATTGATTGTGTTTCATGAGCACCCCTAACAAAATGGAGTATTCGCATCCAAGTCCAATCCCGCACACACTGACTGAATAACTGAATTCGTGGTTCACCCTCCAGAAATTTATTATTCACTAGTACTCCAACCTAATCGCAACCAATGCCCCTCCGCCTCGAATTAAACCAGGCCAGGCTCCTCTGTGCAAAAGATTCAAGAGTTTCAGTACCTGTAGACTGCTCCAAATATATGCGAGAAATTCAGAACCTGTTGTAGCAAATGCTTCAACATGCATGTTTCCCTTGCTTGTTTGTACAATCACTGAGAATGCAGTTGAGATTACATCTTAGTTGTGAATCTGCTTTGCTAGGGTTGTGATTACTGATTAGTATCATGCTTTTGTTTGGAAACAGTTCCTGACTGCATAATGAGATGCGAACTTTTGGATAAATCCAATAAAGAAACATCAATTTTGAATAAATCCTGTAAAGAAACAGATTATGCAAATATTGTCAGTTGCATACATCTACATGTTTGCTTTTGGAATTTTGTCTCTCGGTCGTCCGTCCTATGGAGTTTAACGATACGGTGAACCACAGAATCATCACAACAGAAACATTGTCAGTTGAATGCGTCTACATGTTATTAATCTTATCAGTGTGTAACCTTTCACCATCAATATAGTCTCTCGGTCGTCCATCGTACGGTGGACAGATCAAATCAACGGTGCTCGATCGGCCGGCCGGGCGTCTGGGCTAAAGTGCTCGCTCGACCTCCAAAATACGTCTCGAAAGTATGCGTCTCTGCCTTGAAAGCGCATTTTGTGAGGATATCTTTCTGCAACCCAGCTGCATGCTTTGCTTGCAGATGAATTACGTCACTTTCCATTCCATCATTGAAAAACTAAACCACAATAAAGCAGCTCACATGAATGAAATTTGAGAATTGATATGATACATCCCAACAACACGGATTACAGAGAAACTCTACGCTGCTGTCTAATTCAATTCTCTCCAACACAATGCAAACACTAAGACTAGATTATTACTCTCACCACTTCAATCTTCAACCCCCTCCCTTTGCCATACATAGCTTTTAAGCCACTGGAAATCCACCTTGGCAATCTTATTCTCCCGCCCCACGCTCGCTACCATTACAAAAAGAAACACAAGGATGTTCATCGATGAATCGACCAATGGAGACTTCGCTCAACCTGCCACCCTACTCATCGGTGACACATCCACTCGAGGCCGGAGACACAAGCTTTATGTACTGCCAGAATGAAAGGGGAATGAGTAGATTGTTCAGACTGTCAGGAATGTTTGTTTACAGGTGGGTGGTGTGGTACCTTCCAAAGCGCTCCACCGGTGACCTTGTGTGGCGGCGGGCTCCATTGCCTCCGCCTTTCCTCCAGCTGGTGTTGTGTCAGGTCAACGTCGATTACTTTCTTGACAACGTCGATCGTGATTGTATCGCCGTTCTGGACAAGACCAATGGGGCCTCCTTCCTGCAGAAGCAGTTTTACTTTGTGAATTATTAGAAGCAGAAATATATTTCCAGCGACTATTTTTGGCATTCCCCTAGATTAGTCTTATGGCCAATGGAGAGTACCATAACACAGTACCTGTGCTTCAGGACATATGTGGCCTACAACAAATCCATGTGATCCTCCAGAAAATCTACCATCGGTCAGCAGGGCACATTCCTACAATGACAGTTATAAACTTCAAACGATGGATAAAGCATGTCACTAACTCCAGTGATCTTATTTTATACAATTACTAAGAGCAGACAGTATTACCTTCCCAAGACCAGCACCCATGATAGCACTTGTTGGAGTCAGCATTTCAGGCATCCCCGGCCCTCCTTTTGGTCCTTCTCCTCGAATTACTACAACCTTCCCCTGTTATGATAATCATGGCAATATGATAGTTCATAAGAAAACATTCAAGATTTGCCCTGGTGTACTAGTAAGATCCATTATTAATCTGCCGAAAAAGTAAAAACTGGCATAACCAAATAAATTAGACGATTTAATGCATTGGAATGGAAAAAAAAACAGGCAGGCTAAACACAAGAAACTTCCAATGGCACTGACAAATTTTAAAATTGAAGTTGCCTCACAAGATGTCTACTTTCATCAGAGCATGGAGTAGATACTTCTTGTGTATACACAAAAACTTGCTTTACAGTTTTATGTTTTTGTTCAGTGCCATGACTTGTACTTCGAGCACAAGATCGGATATTGAATATTCAAATCTAGATTCTCAGTTGCAAAAAGGGTCACAAACCATGTCTTCTAAATTATGAGCTTAGAACTCTAATTGCACAAATTACCTTGAAATTTGATGGGTTTTCTGATATAGCTGTAATCATCGATTCTTCGCCTTCAAAAACTAGTGCAGGGCCTGTAATTTGATAAGTAAAAATTAAAAGCTGCCCATTACATAAAGGCTTCCAAGGATTGAAAATGGAAGGAGCAAAAAATACCTGAGAAAAACAATCCCTCTTTGCCAGTTATTTTTGCTACAGAACCATCAGGTGCAAGGTTGCCATAAAGTATTTGTAAATGGCCAGTCGATTTGATAGGATTGTCTAGTGGTCGTATTATTTGCTGAGTGCCAATTAACATGTGTAAACATGAGTATTTGGAGGAGTTAGAGAAGGCTGAAGAACTCAGAATAAAGCTTTACCTGTCCTTCAGATAAAGGTGGGAATATTTTAGCATTCTCGCCCAGGGTTTTCCCAGTGACTGAAGGGCAATAAGAAACAGCAATTATTACCTAATAAAATGGAGTTCCTACACTACCTGACAAATGATCATTGGCAGCACTCACCAGTCATACAATCCCCATCAAGAAGACCTTGCTCCAAAAGATAATGAATTACTGCAGGTATTCCACCAATCTACAATATCAGTACAAACATAAATTATTTGCATGGTTACGTATGAACATGACTCCAACAAGTGTGTATAACAAAAAAGAAAACTAATCTTATATTTTAGACATTTAGTGATTAGTCCTAGCATCCGATTTCCGCGATTTGCTGGTTTAAGCCCTTAAATTTTAAACTGGTTGAATGTAAGGTCAAACCAGAACATAACGAAATCAAGTATAGCACTAAGCCACTAAGTACTTACCTTATGCAAATCCTCCATGACATATTTACCGCTAGGCTTAAGGTCTGCAAGGAAAGGAACTTGGTCGCTGACCTTCTGAAAATCATCAAGAGTTAATTGCAAACCTACGGACCTGAAAGGAGGAGGCAATGAGCATTTATATCTATCTAAAGCAACTAAGCATGGACAAGAAGATGATAACCTACCGGGCAATAGCAATCAAATGTAGCACAGCATTAGTAGACCCACCAAGTGCCATGATAATAACCATGGCATTGCGCAGTGACTTGTCAGTTATAATGTCTCTAGGCCTCAAATCCATCTTTAACAATTCTAAGAGATACTTCCCAGCAAGACGGCATTCATCTAGCTTTAATGGGTCTTCAGCAGGGGTTGAAGAACTTCCATAAATAAAAAAGAGCAGAAAAGGTAATGGTTTTAGTCAATCCATGCAGTTGAAGTGAGATGATTTAAGAGGATGGACACGTATTGCCTAGAAGCAACAAGAAGTTTTCTTCTGCAAAAAAAAAAAAAGCAACAAGAAGTTCAAAGACATTATCTGCACCTGTATGGAAGGCTCATGCCCATTGTCTCAATAGCGGATGCCATCGTGTTTGCTGTGTACATACCACCACATGCGCCAGCCCCTGGGCATGAGTTGCGGAGCACATTCTTTCTTTCCTCATCGCTAATTGATCCACTAACAAATTCTCCATAGGCCTGCATATTATATCAATATAAGTAAATCTAAGGTATAAATTGCTGCATAAGCAGCTACATGTAAATAAGAAGCAGAGTTTATGATCAATTCAAAGGTGATACACTTGCCTGGAAAGCTGATACTATGTCATATGAATTGCCCTGAAAGTGTCCAGGCTGCATTAACGAATCAGAAAATTATCAGGAACACGTAAAAAGTAAAAACAATACTGAACACGTAAAAAGTAAAAACAATACTGAACTGACACATATTAACAGATTATGTAACTGGTTAACAACTCCAAACCCACAATTAAATTTAACAAGTCATTCATTCATTTACATTGAACTGCAGCATAAATAGCTTCATATTTAATTGCCTCTTATGCTCATAACTAACTACAAGTCCGAGAAACAGCATGATTACATCTGAGTCACATCGTCAAACTAAGCAACATTTACTGGACTAAAGAGCATTCCTGCGTCAGTAGTCAGTACATTTAACAGCGAGAAAACAGGTGTAACATTACCTTAATAGTTCCACCATAAACCATGATACTTGGTCGATTAAGCCGCCCCATTGCCATTATTGTACCTGGCATCTGCAATGCAATGGAACACCAAACTCTAACCTTATAAACAATCCAAGTGTGCATAGTAATCTTATCTAAGTGCAAAAGGTAAAGAAATTACAGTACTAGAACGCAGCAAAACCTGAGTATTTTCTTATCCCTAAACAAAAACCAAGATAAATTTCATAACTGCTTTTAAGCACCAAAGAGGCCAAACAGTCATATCTTTGGCCACTCTCAAGGCAGGTGGGGGGGCTGGGGGCAATGCACCAACTCCAGAGCAAAATCCTGATAATGTAGTCTACTTCTTCAGCAAAGACTGTGCTTGTATCACATCTATGAGCAGAAGCAGTAGGATGTGCTGGCAGAATAGAAGAAAGTCCCAGCTAAGATAGAGCAAAGATGGGAGCAGAGCTCACATACATTCTTGTCGCACCCGGGGATAGAGATGTTGGCGTCGTAGTGCTGCGCGCCCATGACGGTCTCGATGCTGTCGGCGATGAGGTCGCGTGACTGGAGGCTGTAGCACATGCCCCTGGTGCCCATGGAGATGGCGTCGCTGACCCCGACGGTGTTGAAGCGGAAGGCGACCATGCCGGCGTCGCGGACCCCGTCGCGGACGGCCTCGGCGAGGCGGAGCAGGTGCATGTTGCAGGTGTTGCCCTCGTACCACACCGAGGACACCCCGACCTGCGGCTTCCGGAGGTCCGCGTCCGTCAGCCCCACCCCGTACAGCACCGCCTGCGACGCCCCCTGCGACGCCGGCTCCGTGATGCGCGCGCTGTACTTGTTCAGCTTCGGCTCCTCGGCCACGGCCGCGCGCACGCGCGTGGCCAGGCGGCGGGGGCGGCCGGAGCTGTGGGTACCGGCGGCTGCTGCCGAGGGGGAGGGGGAGGTGAGCGCGAGGGACTGCATGACGGCGGCGGCGGCGGCGAGGTTTGGGGCGGGGGTTTAGGGTTTTGGGGGAAGGAGATGGATGGGGACAAGTGGACGGCGGCGTGCGGCGGGAGGAGGAAGACGACGCGCGCCTCGCCTCGGTTGGATTATTTTTCAGTTACTGCTTCTGTGCTGATTTTTTACTGTATAACTTTCGTTTCAAAGAACCAAAGGGTGTTTACAAAAAGATGGAACTTTCTTTCGATCCTTCGCATCAGTCTAACAATTTTTTAGAATTAGACCGTGTTATTTGATCGAGTGACTTCTGCATCACCAGTAACTGAATATCAGGTGAAACTAAATCTACACATGGGTTAAATTTCCTTGTCCAACTACTCATGTAATGTAACTGCATTTTGCAAATCTTCTTGTATGTATATAGTTGGTCGACCTTTATCTACTTTATCGATTGATTATCCATGTTAAACTTACTTGTTATTCTTGTTGATTCAATTTCTGGTACGATTCAACAAAAATCCCTATTTTTTGTTGAATCGTGTAGAAAAGATTTAGTTAGGCAGGAAAGGGGGATTAATTCAGATAGTACAGTATACGAGCTTAGCACAGTATCATCCGTCCCCTGCCTTCCCCACTTCCTCTTCCCCAACCCGACCCGGCCGGAGCGGGCGGCTCTAGACCCGGCCGCCGTCCCCTCCCTTAGAGCTTCCGCCGTCCTCTTACGCGCGACGCCGCCGCCCTTCCATCCTCATCGCCGTCCCGGCGTCTCCGACCGACGGCACACCGCCATCTAGATCCGCGGCGGCGGGAATGGAGTCCCTGTGGAAGCTGACCTACCTGCTGGAACCAGCCTCCCTAGCCCTCGTCGCGACGGCGGTCTCCGTCGCCTACGCGTCGGCGTCGCGGGCGCTGGACCACGGCAAGGAGATGGAGCGGAACCTGGGCTTCTCCGAGTCCTCCATCACGCTGGACCGCTCCCAGGCGCTCATGATCCCGCTGGCCAGCTCCTGCAGCCTGCTCCTCATGTTCTACCTCTTCGCCTCCGTCTCCCACCTCGTCGCCGCCTTCGCCGCCGCCGCCGCCGCCACCGCCCTCTTCTTCTGCCTCTCCCCTTGCCTCCCCCGCGCCCGCTCGCTCCTCCGCCTCCCGGACCCCTTCCTGCCCTCCTCCTCCTCCAGGCTCTTCTGCTGCTCCTCATCCAAGCCCTTCACCCGGCTCCAAGGGCTGCTGCTGCTCTTCTGCGTCGGCACCGTCGCGGCGTGGCTCGTCACCGGCCACTGGGTCCTCAACAACGCGCTCGGCATCGCCATCTGCGTCGCCTTCGTCAGCCATGTCAGGCTGCCCAACATCAAGATCTGCGCCTTGCTCCTCGCCTGCCTCTTCGTGTATGACGTCTTCTGGGTCTTCTTCTCCGAGAGGTTCTTCGGGGCCAACGTCATGGTCTCCGTCGCCACGCAGAAGGCGTCTAACCCGGTGCACACCGTCGCCGACAAGCTCAGCCTGCCCGGGCTGCAGATGATCACCAAGAAGATTGAGCTCCCGGTGAAACTTGTCTTCCCTAGGGATTTGTTGGGTGGGATTGTGCCTGGAAGCACTCCTGGGGACTACATGATGCTTGGCCTTGGAGACATGGTGAGTTACATGATGCAATCTCCTGTTCATGCTTCTATCCTGCTTAAAAATAAATATGTTTTCTCTTATACTCATGCTTTAATCGTGCTTAAAAATAAATACTCTTGGCGACTGTACTTCCAAGGTCGCAGAACATGTGCTGTGCTACTGTTTGTCTGTCTTGCTTCAATGTGCAATCTCAGATAAGTGTTCCAGAATAAGTGAATTGCCGAGACACATATACACTGTTGGTTATGTACACTTTGTTTCGCCTGATGGAGTCATGAAACTGACAATGTAGGGATGCGATGACGAATCACTCCTGAATGTAATACTATGGAACCATATAGAATTTAAAATTTTCTTCAGTGCAAACTTGAGTCTAGCTCTCTGTTTTTTGGCTTGTCTCTGATCAAGGCAGCAATCACTATATAGGCACCCCTGAATGTAATGCGTGCACTGTACAAATTCTATAACTTGCTGTCAAAATCTTCTTTTTTACCTAAATGTTCGATTGTTCTGCTTCTAGTCTTGTATCAGAGTGTTGCTGATGTTATGTGATTAGCAAACTGTGTCTGATAAAACAGTTTTGGTAGCCTAGCAATGTCTTGAAAGCACATTACTACCATCCAATACAGTTGATGTATTACATCGCTGTAGGTTGCATCATCATATGGTTAATTGTATTATATGCATTATATACGTGGTTATTTATTGATTAATTTGCATATTCATCTTCACATGAATCTGCATGATTCAAGTCTCAGATACCCTTGCTGTGCGAACACATCAGCATATTGAGTTCCTTTCTGAATGTCTGCATTAGTGATCAACTTTTTCCCATGTTTTTTATGATCTTGTACAACAACTTGTCGCAGTTTAGATTTACTCAATTCTATGTTTGGTTTCTGTGACATTTGCAGGCCATTCCAGGGATGCTCCTAGCTCTTGTTCTTTCTTTCGATCACCGGAAGAGCAAAGAAGCAGTTGCTCCATCAGACTCGTCTCCCTCCCCAAAGCGGCGGAAATACGTATGGTATGCGCTAACAGGTTATGGCGTTGGCTTGGTAACTGCATTGGCAGCTGGAATCTTGTCTCAGTCTGCCCAACCTGCGCTACTCTACCTGGTAGGTGTTGCCTGGTGATGCAGTATCATTTCCATTATCGTACCGAGTTATGCTTCCCTGGCTTGGCCGTAAGAATGGACAAGTAGCAAAGCGCCGTTTCAGCGTCAGCAAAACTGCAGCATAATTTATGTGGTATTCATGACATTTTTCTAATGGAACCTGTGACTTCAGGTGCCGTCGACGCTGGGGCCCGTCATGTACCTGTCATGGTTGAGGAACGATCTGTGGGAGCTGTGGGAAGGATCAGGCGAGATACTGAACGAAAAAGCTCATCTGTTGGAGGTCTGAGATCCAGCATGGCCATAAAAATGTCTCAAGCCTTCTGTGATGTAATCTAACTAAAAGAATCTGTTGCCGGTCGTTAATACTACAGGAGGATTATTTATAAATATAGATTGGTCTAATATTGTAAGCATTGACCATGTTGTTCTCGCAAGAGGAAACAATATGTAGTTATGATATTCAGTAGACTTTCTCAAATATCAATCCCCTGTGCTTGAATGGTGAAGCTGTTTGCAATGCCAAATGGCGCAATGAAAGAGTTGCTCGCTTTATTGCTTGTTATTAAGCCTCTTGTCGTTTTTTCTATTACTCATGAGCTTATATTGGAGGTTAGGATTTATAATTGCCATTTGAGCGAACTATAAAAGGGAGCTGCCTGCTGAGCATTCCTTAAGATGGCCTTTTTTTTCATGGAGCATAAAAGGAATGGTGAAGCTGTTTGCAATGCCAAATGGCGCAATGAAAGAGTTGCTCGCTTTATTGCTTGTTATTAAGCCTCTTGTCGTTTTTTCTATTACTCGTGAGCTTATATTGGAGGTTAGGATTTATAATTGCCATTTGAGCGAACTATAAAAGGGAGCTGCCTGCTGAGCATTCCTTAAGATGGCCTTTTTTTTCATGGAGCATAAAGGGAAGATAATATCAGTTATTATAGACTATAAAAACAAAAATGTTATGTGTCTGAGCCCAGGTTCGAACTGGGGACCTTTAGTGTGTGAGACTAACGTGATAACCAACTACACCACCCAGACGTTGTGACCAAACTGTGAAATGCCCGTTATTGAAGCTGAAGATTCAGTTCGGATTTTGTTGCCAAATCCCCTTCGGACTCATTCGTTAATGTAAGAGGTATTTTGTGGTAAAAAAAAAGTCTTCAGGGAGAGGGAGCGTCAATATAAAAGTAGCTCCTTCGTTAAGAGTAGAACAGGCCAGAGGTAAAAGCAGCATTACACTCTAATAATGCTTACAGTGACACTTGTTCGTCAAGATCAAAGTTACAACTTGCAATACATTACATTTGGCTGGGTGTCGGGTATTCCCACAAAAGAAGACAGTGAGCAAACTCAGAACAATTTCATGCTCATCCATGGGGGCGATACTAGGATAACTGTAATGGGCACGCCGCCTTTGTGTGTGTATCTCTAAGTTTTACCAATTCAAGGCATTCTTGGACTGTTCGAGCTTGGCGTTATAAGCGTTTTCCAGTTCCACCTGCAAAAAAATCA
Organism: Brachypodium distachyon; assembly: GCF_000005505.3. Classification (NCBI taxonomy): domain Eukaryota; kingdom Viridiplantae; phylum Streptophyta; class Magnoliopsida; order Poales; family Poaceae; genus Brachypodium; species Brachypodium distachyon. The sequence goes on along the minus strand of NC_016133.3, from coordinate 44,070,643 downwards.
CATGCTTATTAAAACTGACATTTTTTCAGTACTCGAAAAATGACAGGACCGCCAGATAGCAAAAGCGTTGGGTTTTTGTCTTAACTTCCAACGCCCTGCATACCTTGCAAGCTTTCAGCATTGGCTGGAGAAAGGATGTTCTGAAAAATCTGATCGATTTCTCGAGGGATGTTCTCTCCCAATCTGCAGTTCAGAACAGGGCTATCAGGAGTATGCAAGACAAGGCTGTATGCTACCAAAATGTCGTTTGCAAGTTATAAAATGATGCAGCAGTTTAACCCAGATCCCAAAAGGTTTTAAGTTTTTTAACCACTTACCACTCTCAGAATCAATCTGCATGCCAGCAGCATTGAGCTCTCCTAACAGCTGGGCATATGGTAATTTCAGCAAGTTAGGATTGCATCATCACGCATCGAAAGGCGCACACATTTTTTTTAGCATGTAGTATGTTTTTATGTTTGACTCTAGACAAAAACCTGTGATAGAGTTGGAACAGCCGCAGGATCAAAATCATCACAATTGTTGGGATCAATTGGAACACAAACACGTCCTGGAGAAACATAAGAATGGTTGGGATCAATTGGAACACAAACACGTCCGGGATCTATTCAGTTTTTTACCTGTTTTTGGGTGTATACAGAACGGGGCTTTCAGTAAATGATTCATGTGTTTCGAAACCTGATACACAACATCAAGTCTGGTTAATAGACAGAAATGATATCAATGATCCACTTGTTATGGACATGTATTGTTGATGATTTTTATATTACCTCCATGTCAAGTCTAGGATACGTGTATGAGAAGACAATCTCTTCTACGCATCTGCGAAGCCCCTGCGCCTGAGACATAAAAATGATTTACCACTATTATTCATCCTATATTTCGACACGATAAGCTGAATCACAAGATGCTGTGATTTGTAAAGAGTGAATGCTACACACAACATCCAATTGAATACTTGAGAGGTATATTGTCTCAAAAATACTTGAGAGGTATATATACTTACTGCACTAGAAATTGAGAGGTGTCATTTTCATTAAGAAAGCGCAAGAAGCGTGCAGTAGAAACTAATAACTGGCCAATATGCAGGAGTGTATATGGCCGCAGGAGATTAAACACTAACCTTGTGTTTTCCTGACTGCAAAGTTGTCTTTAACTGCTCCCATCTTGCTGCATTTACATCTTCTTTTGAAATAGAGGACCGTCTATTTCCTTGCCACTTGTCATGGAGCTCACTAGCAACATCTATAAATGACACCCGTTTAGGAACATGTTGAACACATTTCATACTTGATGAACGAGAATCTGTTAATAGCAGTAATATACTAATATTTGAAGAACGCTGGAACAGATTATTAAGGCTAATCTCTTACTTTCATCAGGAATAAGTTCAAGTATCTTGTTGCATCTCTCCTCTGATGAAAATAGTTGTTGGCTATGTAATAATTTGTCTTCAAAGAAGCATTTCAGAACATCAGTGTATGATCGTCTGCAGGAGAATAAAGCTTCAATATAACCTATATTTGTTTTCTACTATTCACACTGAGACAACATGCAAATAGGAGAGATGGCTATGTTTAGATCATACGCAAGGAAAGGGTGGAGGACAGGCCCAGTCAACGACACCTTCTTCGATGTATTCTCACCACCCTGAAAAAAGGTAATGCAGATCAAGAGATTTCAGAAAACAGGCAGGGGATGGGGCGCGTAAGAGTTATCAATCAAGAAGTGCTACCTTATAGACACGAAAATAGTCAGCAATTGCAGATCTTTGTTCATTGCTGAGCCTAACAGGAGATTAGAAATGAATTTCATGACCACCAGACAAGAAACAAGGAAGATATTTTCTTCAGCTACAAAGAAGGTTCTCTTAAACATACTTTCTTGCTCTACTATCACAAACCCAGCAGTGGACACCACGGCGACCACTATATACCCATAGTATGTGATTGAAACCAAAATCACCTGCAAATACATACTTTCAGTAACCTAAAGTAAAGCAGATCAAGATAGTAACGGGCTGCTATTGGAGTGAATCATCCAGAATTTTCATAGCAACATGTGAATGCCATGTGTGCACAAAGTAGTTGCATAACAAAACAACATGCCTCTAAGTGAAGTATCCAGGATTTTGATGACAATGGTCATTAACGGCCAGCAGTCCACACAGGTGTCAGCTCCAGAGCAACAGTACCGAACGTCATCATAATCAGATATATCCTAGGAATATTGAAAACGTCCACAGTTAGCAACAGTTGAACAAAGATAACACAGGACACAAGTCAAATGATGGGGGGAAAAAAACATTGGCATGTTTCTTACAATATCAAAAATAAGTTCTCTCTCCACTGGTGCAAAGACATTATTGCCAGACTGGGCATAGGCGTGTCGCTTTGCAGGCTACAAAAAATGTTTTCATTGGGCAATCGCACAAAAAGCTTAATATAGCAACTAAATCAAGTTAAATAATTTGCATGTTCAATGATGCTATATCATACATCTACACTGTAAACAGGTCCAATATCAATCTTGAAAGGGCACTTCTCTTTGATAGAACTCTCTAGTTCAGCTGCACTGTCAAAGGACTGGAACCGGAGATAGATGTCATTCTCCAGTGTGAACGAAAGCTCTCGACGCCCGATGTATGACTGGTCACATCCTGGATGTTTTGCATCTACATAAAAAAATAGGTTAGCGAAAAGCAAGACAATTAGCACCTAACCAAAGTAGTAAAGTGCCACCACAGACCATTTCCATATGAAAGCCACTTGAAGAAATCACCATATGGGAAGAGCTTTCCTGCAATTGTGATATGATCATCAGCACTAGATGAGTCGTAAGCTTTGCTTAGTTGAAGAGTATTTTAACTACACCAGGTATATAAGAGAATGGGCTTGAACTTAAGCACGAGATTTTACATTCACCTAATTTCATATTATTATTTTTTGCAAGAAAGCAAGCACGAGAAATTGGGGGAGAAAACTCTTGGGATGAGAATTGTTTAGCAAACCGCTTCCACATTTTGATTTCTAGGCATAAGGGCATAACAGTAGCAATAACCACAGACAGAACTAATAAAATTTGTGCTGCGAAACTAAACCTTCTGCTGATTCTTACACCGTACTCTTGTATCTTTGCAACAGAGGTAATACAAGGAAATTCAAAGATTTAGGATATAAGAAGTGAGTTCAGCACTTCACCGTAGTATATTCGGAGGTAATCGGCGTTGAAGCCTTCAGGCACAGCAGCGGCGACTTCTCGCTGCTGCTGCTGCCCGTCGATCTCCATGGCCCTCTCATCCTCCATATCAGAGGAGAAGGAGAGAACTAGATCAATCTTGCGTGCTGAAGAACCCACAGGGCGGACGACCCAGTAGGGCAAGGTAACCTCGGCTACGAATTGGGTCGATACGAAATGGGGATTCGCGGGTTTGCGGGCGAGGAGGCTACGGCGGCTCTGCTCAGTGCGCGGGAAAGGAGAGCAGTTTGGCGCCAAGAATCGCTGCTACTAGATTTAGGGCAAGAGCTGCCATTGGGACTTCGGGTTGTGCTTGGGCCAAGCCAGCCCACGTAAGGGCATTTGGCCTCCAAGGTCCAAGCCCACAAATTCCTAAGGCCTTGTGTTTGCGATTTTGGGAGAAAAGGGAGAGAGATGAACTGAACGAGATAGAAGAGGAAGAAAGTTCCCAAAAAAAAATAAAAAGGAGGAAAGAGTACAGAGAATCAGAGATCGAGAGGAAAACATATTTGCAAACGGAATCCCCTTTTCGGTTCGATATACAGTAAATTTCACGAAACCACTAGTATTGGCGCGGTTTTCTCACACAAGCACCATTTTTGCTAATTTGTCCAGAAAACCACACATTTTCAGTCACAATGTAACAACAAGCCCGTAATGACGCGATTAAGCGAATTAACAGTATTTCTTACAACTCGGGCCCAGGTGTCATATGAACTGTCAAACCCGTTAGCCCATTGTGTCCGTACATCTTCTTCTTGCTCTCCGGCGAAGCTCAAGAGGTGGCGGTGGTGGTGGACGTGGCCCTGCGCCACGGACGCGTAGGCATGCCTCCTGTGACAGGGAGAGGCCCTAGGCCATGGGACACGCCTGCAGCGCCTCCCAGAATGAGGATGGCGCCGGCTCCTGGTCCTCGCGCGGACGGAGGTTGAGGGAGCGGAGGAGCCTGCCCGCGTGCCCCCGCCCCCGCGTGCCGCGCCGCCACTGGCCTGCATGCCCGCCCTGCCCCCGCCTGCACGCGCGCCGCCGCCGCTCTGCAGGCCTGCTGCACGCGCACCCCTGCTGCCGCTCACGCGCGTGCCCCTGCCGCCGCCTGCCCACGAGCTCCCGGAGCCATTGGAGACAACATCTTCCAAGGGTGTGGTTGCCGAGCTAATGGGTCGGGCCAGGTTCGTCCGACGTGTCTGACATGTGGGCTCGACCTGTAAGTAAAACTATTAACCCGTCTAATTACGTCATTACGGACTTGTTGTTACATTGTGATTGAAAATATGTGGTTTTCCGGGCAAATTAATAAAAGTAAGGAGTGCGCGAGAAAACTGCCCCGACATGTGTATGCGTGGTTATGAGTATGTCTCCATCGATGGAGGAAGAGTAGAGATCGAGAAAAGGGTTTCAGGCCATGGAGGATCGATCCGCGACGTCGGGCGACGAGACCGCCTCGCTGGCGGCGGCGGCGGCACGGCTGACCTGCTTCCACGGTGGCGAGGACGAGTGGGAGCGGTTCCTCCAGGCCACGTGCCCGGCGGCGGCGACGTACAAGGCCATCGAGGCGGCGGTCCAGTCGGCGGCCCGCCGGCTCCCCGTGGACGAGATGCCGGAGCTCCTGGAGTGCCTCTACGCCACCGGCCACTGCCTCGGCCTCCTCGACCCGGCCTCCAACGCCATCCTCAACGCGCTCAGCCTCCTCGCCGGCTGCCGCCCGCCGCCGGACCCGCAGTGCATGGGGTGGTTCTCGGGCGTCGTCTTACACTCGTACGAGGGCCTCCTCGCCTTCTTGCAGGCCTACTTCCGGGACCTCACGGAGGGTCAGGCGTGGCTCTACGTCCACCTCGCCGCCGGCGACCTCCTCGTCGCCGTCCGCCTCGCCCTCGCTGGTGGTGGTGACGATAATGTCATCGTGGGCCATCCGGAGGTGTTCCGCGACAGGGCGGAGTTCGCGCTCAAGGTCGCCGCCTTCAGGGCGGAGCACCCCATGCCAGACGACGTCGCGCTGCTCTGCCGCGCCGGCGGCTCCATGCCCGCCACGCTCCTCGCCGTCCTGGAGGACCGAGGCCGGCGCCTCACCGTCGGCGCGACGTGGAGGCCATCCTCGACGCCCTGCATCGCTCGCACCACCGCAAGCGCAACGTCTCCCCCAGCTCCGACTCCGGCGCGTGGCCACGGCGGCATCCGAGCGGCGCGCGCCGTTTAGCCTCGCCGGGCTGAGGAACCCCGAGGCGTTGCGCCGCAAGATCCAGTCCTGCCTCGCCGCCGCCGCCGTGGCGCCCCCGCGCGCGCCAATGGAGGAGACGACGCCATGCGGGTACCTAGAGCGCCTGAAGACGGGGCTCCTGGACACGATGCACGCCGCGTACATGGAGGCGCTCGCCAGGCTTCTTCCCCGCGGGCGGCGGAGGCTCCTCCTCCGCGGCGTCCTGGTCGCCGGCCACTACTGCGGGCCCATGGCGGACCCGGCCTCCAATCCTCCACGCCGTCTGGTACGCCGCCGTCGCGCCGCCGCAGTGGGTGCCCGACGACATCCTCGGCGCGGCCGCCTTGCCCTGCTCGCTCGACGGCCTCGTGGCCGCCGCCCGCGCCGTCACGGGCTTCTCCGAGCACAGAGCCGTCGAGCACCTCTGCAGCGGCGGCACGGCTGCTCTGTTCCAGATCCGCGGCGCAGAAGCACTCCGCCGTGCCAGCGAGGCCGCCAGGCACCCGCTGGGAGAGCACCACGCGGCGTTCCTCGCTTCCTTGGACGACGACCCGGCATTGCTGAACACCTTGAGCTCGCTGCTTTGCGCCGGAGCCGGAGAAGAAGCCCACCATCGTCACTTCGTCTCCGAGTCTAGCATCGCAGAATTACAGAGGATCCTCAGAGCCCGGTGCTCGCCGATACCCATCCCAGCCGCCGCCGCCGCAGCAGATGCAGACCACACCGCCGCTCTCGTGAGGAGGAAGAAGGGACTCCTGGTGGAAAGGAGGCAGGCGTTCCTCCGGAAAGAGCTCCAGCGGCTCCTCCGGCAGTACGCCGACGAGCAATCGGCGGCACCGGAAGAAGAACACGAGCTGGAAACCATCTGCGCCGTGGAGAAGCACAGCGACTACCTATCCAAGAACTGCTACCACATCAACTTCCTGGCCACCACCACCACCATGGACACCAAATCACGCGTGCTCTTCTTCGCCCAGCTCTGGGAGGACAAGCGGGAACCCGACGACGACGAGTGGCGCGCCGTCTTCGGGGACGACGACGGCAGGTTCGGGTTCGGGTGCCGCTACATCGACCGTGAATGGCAGGTCTCCTTCTGCTGCCCGGTGCCGCATTACGGCACGGGCGACCCTTTCCCCGGGCGATGCGCCATTTGCGAGGAGGAGGATGGGATGATGAGGAGCAAGATCGTGCACCCGCCTTGGGGGTATCACGTTGGGGCACTGTATGATTTATTTGGGAGGAATTCATGCAGTCTGGGAAGCGCTACAAGTTCGAGCCAGATTTCTTCTTCTCTCGTGCTGCTGCGGATGACCGCATCATAGACTCGGAGTTCATTGGTCTACTGTGAATGTGTGATGACCCGACAGGTTCTTACTTTGCAAAGGTCCTTAGCATGAGATATGATGATCGATCATGGTGTGTCTGATTTCTTTAAATCAACCGGTCATACCATTAAGACCATGCATGAATTGAATCCGTTCAAGTATAAGTGAATTGCCCATTTTTTTCACATCAGCTTAAATTTTGGTGAACTAGTCGGGTGCATGAAACTCTTCACTCACGACTCGAACACTACATCTGTAGAATTGGAAATCGAGCGATCCATATTTATATGTTACACAATTTGTGCGCAACTTCAGGTAAAATTTGTTTTGAGATGTTTTTGTCACTGGATGAACCGATGAATTAGTGGCAATAACCGTTTGTAGTGGTACAACAGTGATGAACATATATGTTGCTAATTGATAATGGAGCTATCTGAGTTCCTCCCTTGGTATGCTGACCAGTGCCCATGCATGACCTCTCATGCCGGCCGTGAAACACGCACGCATATGATGCCAAGACACATCGATTTTGTGAAACACGGACGCATGCATACAGATCGATCAATTAATCGGCAGCAGGGTATATACGTAGAAATTGGTATCCTACCGAAAGAAATTTTCTAACGTACTCGTTCCTAAATATTTATCGTGGTTTTAGTGCAAATTTATAAAAAAACACGATAAGTATTTAGAAACGGGAGAACTAGATCTAGCTCACGTCCCTCACGCCACCTTGCTTTATCATCACACGTACAATACGATACCATACGACAGTGTTCAGGACCACCCCAATTAATTAGCTATAGGTACATACATACGTCGTAGCTGGTAGCTGCCACAAACGTATGTTTCGTTGCAAAGAAACAAATTAAGAACTTTTCTTTTGAACTGGTGGACTCTTTCTCCAAAGGATTCTGTGCGCTGTCATTTTCTTGCAATTGTCTTTTAAACTCCTCTCCTTGTGGGAATGTAATTGATTTCATTAATGAAATCGAGAGCGTTGCTCCTTTCTCTCTTAAAAAAAAAACTCCTTTCAAAGATTTCCATTATGGAAACCGCCAACATAAGTGTCTACAAAGGCTTTGATTCATCGCAGTTAAATCAAGGATGCCAAGCCCACCACACGTTTACTAGATGGTATTTCTTCTTTCCCTCGTGCTCTTGCCAAAGTAAAGTAACTCAATCCTCTCAAAAAAAAAAGTAAAGTAATTCAATTTCCTAACCACACCTTTAGTAGCTTCCAGGAATGACATCATGTACGTACTCTCCCTCCAATAGATAGGAGATTCACCCCGCCAATTTTTTTTCTCCACTTTCTCCTCAATAGGATTCCACTTTGGGTTACTGTCTCCTTACATCAACTGGAATCCTCAAGTAAGTCATTGGGAACTGCCCCACTCCACAAGTGAAAATATCATATACGTAGTACCGATGATGTCAGCGTTGTGCGCGTCATACACCGATCGTTTTTATTAATTTTACTCCAAGAGAAAAAAAAAACAAATTAGAACACATCCGAAACAACAGCAATGCATACATGCAGATGGAAAGTGGATCTGCATGCTCTCCTGGCCGGCCTATAAATACAGTTGGCTCCTATATGCTCTCCTTGCGCCAAGCAACTGACCCTACATACATACTCCAGCTTTAGACCCATCGACCTTTACGTTCAGAATTAAGAAGAAGCTAAATATAAGCTGGTACATAGAATGGCGGCAATGCCGGCGGGGGCGGCGGTGTTCAAGGCCGGGCGGTTCCAGGTGGAGGTGCGGCACGTGAAGCAGCGCAGGGACCATGAACTGCCCAAGCCAGTCATGGTGTTGGCGCCGTCGGAGGCCGGCAGCTACCCCGTCCTACTCTTCCTCCATGGCTTCCTGGTGCTTGGCGGCTGTTACCAGAAGCTCCTCACCCACGTAGCCTCCCATGGATTCATCGCCGTCGCGCCACAGGTATAGTACCTACCTACCCACCATCTTCAGTTTTCTTTTATTACTACGGTACAAAATCTGAGACACGTACTTATTGTGGATCGATCCGTATTAGGTACTGATCGAATGTTACTCTATGCCTGGTAAGTCAGCAATAACTGTCAGCTAATATAGAGAGAAAAAACAATGTCCTGCCTTGTACAATAACTTCAGAATTGTAGTATAAATATAGAGGATTTATCCTGCACCTTCCAATCCATAATAAGTGTCTTCATTTAGCACAAATTTAATATGGCTCGTAGGGATCGAGTAGTGTTTTTGTCACATAAGCACAATGTTTCACGGGTACATGACAAATTTTTATACCTAGGTCAGTTCTCAATCCTCATATGATCGACAAAAACTAAAATATGTGCACACTGGACAACATTTTTGGATAGTGAAGAAAACAAATTAATAGGCCTCATGGCAAGCATGTGTATATATAGCTTCAAATGAGACGCGCATGTCTATACTGTATGCATAGAGGACTTAACAATGGTTTGTTGTAGTAGTGTTTACTATCAAGGCATGAACCAGAATACAATTTTCTGTAACTAATTAACACGAGATGTAACCTTCCAAAAATATTTTTCTATCCTTCGTCCTAACTAGCTTGCAATGTTGTACACAGCTCTATGGCATAATGTTCGACGTAAATGACATGAAGGACATCGAATCGACGAGTCAGATCATCAACTGGATTGCTGGTGGTGGACTCGCGCACGTCCTCAAAGACATCTTCAGACTTAAAGATGTCAAGCCTGACCTATCCAAGGTGGCTCTTGCCGGACACAGCAGAGGCGGCGACACGGCCTTCAGTGTCGCCCTAGGCCTGGGGGACGCCAAGACCAAGCTAGCGCTCAAGTTATCTGCGCTCATCGGTATTGAGCCCGTGGCTGGGGCATCAAAAGACCACCAGATGGAACCAAAGGTCCTCACTTTCAAGCCCCAGTCTCTCGACGTGGGGATGCCGGTCATGGTCCTCGGGACTGGCAAGACCTGTCCATGTGCCCCAGACCATGTGAACCATGCCGAGTTCTACGACGAGTGCAAGCCGCCTCGCTATCACCTGGTGGTCAAGGACTACGGGCATCTGGACATGGTTGATGATCATGTACTGATGTTTTTCCATAATCTTGCATGTCAAGCCAACTCCGACGACACCAATGGCCTTGTTAGGAGGACCATGGGAGGAGCCATGGTCGCCTTCATGAGGGCCACAATGGATCACAAGGATGAAGATCTGAATGCTATCCTTGCTGACAAGCAACTCGCCCCAGCAACACTGGAACCAGTTGAACATAATCCGTAATAGTATGAGAGTTATAGTCATATATGTGTGTATCGTCCTCTACCTAAGGTGTTTCGGTATATGGCCCTGCCATGACTCATGATGACTACTATATATAGCTTGTCCTAAATAAGCACACTCGTTTGTGCATGGTTATCAATATATGTCGCATATGTATATGGATTGAGTACTATATATCCTAAAATATATAAATGGTTGCCCTTGAACGGAAGTGAACTTTGTTTTCACTCTTTTTTTTTCTCAAAAGGAAAAATGGTCAATAAAATGGCATGTTGTGAACACGGAAGTCACATATACTTCCTCCGTCCCATATTACATATTAACTGACTCAAATTTGCCCAAATATGGATGTACTTATGACTAAAATGCGTCTAGATACATGTAATGGAAAGTCACTTAATATGGGACGGAGGGAGTATTAAGTCATGTCTTTAAACCTAAAAAGTACTCAATTGGTAGTGATTGTCTGCTTCACTTTATTTTATCACGTCACTTGTTGATATGGCATAAACCATCGAGACGAGAAAGAATATGGATTATACTCCCTCTGATTCTCTTTACTTGTACATGCAACCTGTTTACACAAAATAAGCTAGAGACAAAGTACTACTTAGACTCCTTTTCATATTTCTGTACAATTAATTATAACATGCACTCGTTCACTCTTTTTTCCAATCTCTACTCACCCGATAGTATGATAGCATTAATCAACTAATACCGTTTGCTTTGAAAAAGTAATGAGTAGAATGATTAACTAGGCTTTTGGAAATTGAAATGTAGAAGTATCTGAGAAAAGTTTCGACGACTAAACTAAAAAGAAATGGAGGGAGTATGAATGTATGATGGTAATACTACAAGATAATCGTACGACATTCTCTTTAAACATGTATTTATTTTTCAATCCGAAGCAACATACAGGTGTTGTGCTAGTATTATTATATACTCATACGTGACAGTTATACAACAAAGCAGTATAATGGATATCATAGCTCTTAGCGTTATTGATGAGTAGTTGGATGGACCACAAGCAATTACTATTGCAGTTTTCTTAATTTCTACATGCAGAAATGCACATACCCATAGGACATGATGCTGACACCCTTCATGTTCATGATCTTCAGTACCGACAGGCTGGCCGACCGGCTTGCTCCAGAGTACACTACTTTGTAGTACCATCTGGTGACTCTGAATCTTCGTGTTCTTCCTTCAGACGCGCATCCTGACCAGATCTGAACATAAGGTCCTTGAAGGGCAGTGCTGATGATTCCATGACCTTCTTTACCTGCATTTATTAAAGGATCATTTATGCTAGCTAGCTAGAGATCCTAAATGTGCTGCTTCTCCTAACTATGTATACAACTACAAGCGAATCGAGCCAAGATATATACTGCACCACTATCAGTAGCAACAAATTACAAGAGTACATGAACTCCCCAGCAGATCAAGAGCAGAGCTGAACAGAGCAGAGCAGGCTTAATCCAAGGAGTACCAATTAAGCTATAGCGGGAACGAACACTGCCAGCCAGCTAGCGTTGATTTGATTAGCCTAGAACACAAAATGAGGGTTCTCTTGAACGCCATGGCGACATGCTGCTGCGAAATGTAGCAACCGAAGGAAGAAGAAGAAGAGGAGCGCACCGGATTGGGGTAGTTGGGGCCGTAGTCGGCGGTGAGGAGGAGGTAGGCTGCGGTCACGGCGCCGACCATCGCCGTCCGCCGAACTACCCTCTCCGCCCTCGGGTCCATCCGCGCCATCGATCCCACCTCGCTTCGCCTTCGCCTTTGCTAGTAGCTCCTCGAAGAAGAAGAACAAGAAGAAGAAGAAGAGTGAAGAAGCCACGAGAAGAAGAAGAAGAAGGAAGGCGCCTCTCGTCTTCTGATCGCCGGGCCTCTTAAATGGGCTCACAATGGGCCTTTCGCCTTTCCCCCTTATAACGGGCCGGACCAGACCCAATACTTGTTACGTATTATCCATCGCGTCTAGAGCTGCTTCTTCCCTCGCCACCGCCGCCCCTCTTGCTGCGCCGACGATGGACGGTGAGACGCCGGAGGTCACCCTGGAGACCTCCATGGGAGGCATCACCTTCGAGGTACACACACCCCCGATTCTCCTCTTCCCCGTCTTCTTGCTGCTGCTGCTGCTGCTGCTGCCGATCTTACTCGCCTCCTGATCGATTCAGATGTACTACAAGCACGCGCCCAAGACCTGCAGGAACTTCGTCGAGCTCGCGCGCCGCGGGAAGTACGACAACGTCATCTTCCACCGCATCATCAAGGTATGGATCCGATTCCGTGCTCTTGCTTTGCTTCGCCTCTCTCTGCCGCAGCCCGCAGGCGCTTCGGTAATACGCGATGGCACGCTCGATCCTTAATTTATCTGGTACCGTCGTTGTTTTCGTGCAGGATTTCATCGTGCAAGGCGGGGATCCCACGGGGACTGGCAGGGGCGGCGAATCCATCTACGGGTGAGTCATGAGCCTATAAGCCAGCGGTCTGTGCACTCTGCTAACTTAGCTCTGGCTTCTTTCTTCTTCAGTCAAAATCAATTGAAGTGTGCGTCACTGTAGTCTAGAAGAGGATAAGCAAGCCTTAACGATCTGTACACTTCACTAACTAGCTAGCTAGCTCAGAGCTTTGATGAATTAAGTAAACCCTAGAGTCTGGATAAGTGTTAATGATGTGTTAGAAACTAGCTGTTGTGTTGTGTTGTATAGCAATGCCTTGTGGCCCTGATAACTGATAAGAATTGTTTTCGGCCTGCGGTGTTGTGTTTGTTGGGAAGAAGCTACTTTGTTTGCTGTTCATCCATCGTAAGACCAAACTGTATCTGTATGGGTCTCTGGTTTGACTTTGGAGCCTAAGATTGGTGCGTGTGCTGTTGCTGTGTTTGCAGAGCAAAGTTTGAGGATGAGATAAGGCCAGAGCTGAAGCACACCGGGGCTGGGATTCTGTCGATGGCAAATGCTGGTCCAAACACGAATGGAAGCCAGTTCTTCATAACTCTAGCACCTTGTCAGTCACTTGATGGTAAGAATAGCACTTTCGGCTCTGTTGCTCTTCTTGCCTGTTTGTTTATGAGGGTGAGGTTTGTGTTTTCACGGTGCCCCTGGAATTCGTTGCACTGACTGATCCATCAACACATTTCGGAGAGTTACTCGGTTCTTCTGTATAATGCATATTGTCCTTGAAATATGGTGCTAGCATAGCTGTTCTTTGGCTTCTTCCACTGCCATCGTCAGATATAACCTACCGTTGGAAGTTTTGCCCCCCAGGATTTGGACTTCGGAGATATGCTTACATCTGAATTGGACATCATAGAATTTTACCTACCATTTTTCTTTTCTTGGAAACTGTTTATTTTGATCTTTGCATCATATGATTGTTTGTTCATGCATTTTTGGTCAATTGATGTGATCTAAATGTTCCAGGAAAGCACACAATTTTTGGGAGGGTATGCAGAGGAATGGATATTGTCAAGCGCCTTGGAAGTATTCAGACTGACAAAAATGACAGGTACCACTTCAACTATGAGTTTTGGGAGAGTATTCCTCATACCTTGACATCTGTTTGATTTCTCCTCAAGAAAGCTTTTTATTGTGGCGGATTGCAGTCCTCTTCTAACTCGGTTTATTTTACCTATGTTCGTCCAGGCCTATCCATGAAGTGAAAATACTGAAGACCGTTGTCAAAGACTGAAGCAGACAAGTAGTTCTGCTTGTTGTCATGACCTCTGATCTTTGGTTGTAGCTGCTTTCCCAGGACCAGACCATTTGTTTCCTGTTCTATTCTGTGGTCCTGTAATGTGATATGGTTTGGAGAAGAGATACATGCCGTTGCATGACCTGTAATTTGGTGTTTCGTTTTTAACAACCGATGAATCCTTAATCTACCTAGACTAAATGCATGACGAATGACCAGCGAGAAAGAGACTCCAGAAAAAGTCAAGCAGCGAGGAAAGAATAAATCCAAAAATGGATTATATGGGCTATCATATTCTTGTGGGTGTATGATATTGTTATATTTGAACATGTTTCCCTAATTTATCATCCTGTACATGTTTAGCTGACGCTATTTTATGAGAAAGCATATAACATTGTCTATGGTTAATATGACAAGCATGGCCCAGGAACATTAACGTTAGGTTTAGCAGCATCAGATGCCGACAGAAACAACAATTTAACTTAGCTGCAACTATATTAACTCTAATGATCAAGGCAAGCATAATTGGATACAGCAGGATCAGCAAAGAAAAGTAACAATCAGGAGAAAACTAAATTTTAAAATTGCCCCAGTTAATTTGAATGACCTCAGTTAAATTGAATCTAGAAGCTGTTTCTACATATACAAGCAATGCCTTGCCTATTTGTTTCTAACATGCCAACACAAGTTGTCATATACTCATAAACCTACAGTAGGGTAAGGCTCTACAGATTAGACTCTATAGGCATCCCTTGAGAATTATATATTACACATCTGCTACACATGGGTCACCAGAGCTCCGGAACCAGATGGCACATACATGCTGTGCCCTGTTATCCATAGCCGGAGACACCTAGTGTTGCCCCCCCAACAGCAAATTAATGCGGATATTACCCACATCAATGGTGTATCTCGAACTACGGTACATCAGTGTGTGCCTGCATCAATGGAGCATGCCATGCCTGCCTCCCATTGGTCATCGGCTGCTATGCCCATTCGCTTCGCATCTCCCAGAAGTAGAAGAATGAGGTGAACTCACCCCATTTGTTATTACTTGGGGCTGCTTATCTTCCTGCGCCACGGTGTTCACCGTTGCAAGGGGCTGGTTATCTTCGGGTGACCTTGCACCGTTCACTATTATTTGGGGCTGCTCATCTTGCTCCGGGGTGGCATTAACCTTTATCAGGCCTTGATTGTGTTCTTCTGTAGCGGTATTCGCTCTCTGGGATTTAATATCTGCAAGTTTCAGAGCCATCTTGTTTAAATCTTCCTTATTGGAGACTGGTTGATCCTCTAACAGTTCTGGGCGGCTGAGAGCTGGTGAATCCCCGTCACAGTACCGGCGCCACATGTTTCTGTATGCAGATTCCAGGCCACGGGTGAAACCCTCGCCATCACAGACTGGTGATTTTATCATCTGTTCTCGGAGGCTCATTCTCAGTTCTTGCAAGGCACCAACATCTGATGCCAAATCCAATGCTAAGCTAACATATTCATCCTCTGATTTGGCAACCAGCCTCCCCAACCCTGCAAGAATAACTATCAATTAACCATTCCACATGGATAGCATATGTGACTGAATAGTGGGAACTAGGAAAACAACCACTCGCAGCACAGGTTAAGACTATCTGGGTCCCGATAATCAATTTGTTGTATGTTCCATAGCGAATATAAATAACATAAAAAAGAAAGAAAAAACAGTGTGTGTGTATCCTACAAAAAACCATGCAGGAGAAAAGATAACATGACCAATGAATAAGCAGTGCCAAACTAGAAATATATGGTAACTAAATCTATTGTCAGAATACAAAGTTAGGAGTTGCATACCAACTTTAGTCAGCAGGCTAACACCAACATTATGAGCATGGACTGAACCAGCCATCGTAACACATGGAACCCCCATGTATAGAGATTCACATGTAGTGGTAGTTCCGGCATACGGAAATGTATCCAGGCTGCCAAAACACAATTCAAAGTTCAGAGAGCTGTTCACAGGAACACCAATAACTTTTTAGATGAACTGAACACCAATAATGGAGAATGCATTTGCTGAATATTCGTGTGAAAAACCATGGATTTGGGAATGAACAGTGTAAGACATGTACTAGCATTGATCTACTAGTCATGCATACCATAAAGAACATTTTTAAACTTAACCTAGAAAATCCTCAGATATCACACTTTCTAACCTGATGTCCATTAAGGAATAGGCTTGCATGTGATCATGGTTGAGATGGATAAGTGGCAGCAAATCAACCCGTATTGACTCCAAACCTAACTCCTCAAGAGTTGATAAAAATTTCTGTCTGATACTGTCACAGCCGAATGGCTTGCACTTAACCACAAGGCGCGAGTTAGGGACAGCGCATAATATTCTGGCCCAAACTTGCAACACTTTTGGTGTAATCTGCCAAAAAGAACTCAATGAGCAGAGTGATTAAATAAAGTGAAATAAAGCATCCAGCTCCGTAATGCAACCTTTGCTAGATTATTAAAACTCCCAAACGTGATGAAATTGTTTGAAATTGCAGGTGTGGGACAAACTGGCCCAGCTTCTGGCGAAGGAGTGTAACAAAGAAAGCTTTCAGGAAGACGCACCAACTCTTCAACATGCCTGCAGACAGTTGTTACTATGAGATTCTAGATGCATGGAGAGAAACTACATGACAACATAAGTACATAAACAAGAAAAGCACATGGCATACTTTTGGTTTGTATTAGGTGAATCCGCCAATGAATCTGTTATCCGGTAGTCAATTGCTGGTAAACCTGTGGTATTAGGGTAACCAATCCATGTAACCTGTACATATGGGCATTCCAAGTTAGCAACGAGCCCCTTTAGCAGAACAATAAAAAAAAATTGTTCATGAAATCCTTGAATGTTTCAACTGGGTGAGAAAAAGGGGCGATTACGTTGGCAGGACTAGGATCAACTGAAAATGGTTGCAGAATATAATAACAGGCATAATACAGCCTCATAGGCAAGCAATTCTGAAACAACATGAAGTCCTAGAAAAGCCTCATGGAGCACAAAGGTACCTGAATAGGAGCAGGCCGACATGCCATTGTTCCTAACTTGTTATTCGCCGTATGACCAGTAAGTTCCACGAGTATGTCCACTTTATCCTCTCTGACCATGCTAGCAACCCTCTTTTCATCAATACCATATATATCTCTCCACACCCCACCCTTCTTTAACACCTTATCCTTGAAGCGAAGGGTCTTGGCATCTGCCTAAACAATCACCAAGGAGAAACATATGATCAGGAAAATAAAGAGCAAAGTATGTGGGAGGAGAGAAGGGCAAGGAGAATCAAGGAGCACCATAGATTATGCAAGCTAATCTATGAGATCATGCAGGTTACAAAGTGGCCCTAGGCCCAATGTGACAGCTTGATGTTGCATATCATTACAATTTATATACCTTTCGTACCAAACTGCCTTTTCTAGATAAATAAATCTGCAGCTCCCTACCCTGTTTGACCACTGGATTACCTTTTTTTTGTTTTCTCATAAGGATTAGCATGTGCATTTATTTAATTTCCATAGATAACCTGATTCCCAATTGGGGGAGTCTGAATAAGTTGATAACCCACTGTGCACAAAATCTAGAATAGCCAACAAGAGAAGGAAAAGTTGTCTATACCTTCACAACACCAGAGTAGACGACCACCTTGCAATTTGAGTAATCATGGTGGGCAAGGGGTGCTTCAACAAAGTACGACACCGAGTGAGTGAAGAAATCAGGAGATACATAACCAATGACAAGTGGACGATCAGCGACTTTGGAGTTATCCCAACTAGTATACTGTGCATACATTTTCATAAAGCGCTTTCCCCACTCCCTGCAAAATATAAAAAGACAGTGAATATCGTAAGATGAAAACTCATGCTACCATAAGATGGCTTGTTCATTGCAAACGACCTGTGAGCATTATAAAGCTTGTCATCTGAGCCTTCGTCAATATAGTTCATTGCAAGTAAACGATTCTGCAAAAAGAGTTATTCTGTTAGTTGAGCACATAAGGATAAGATATACAGTTAGGTATAGAAAAAAAATGTGTTCCCAATTTATAGATACAGTTGGTAAGCAACAGGAGTAGGATTGAAAGGAGATAGTGCATCTAGTTATCACCAAGGGCCAACTTGATCCTCTTCCCCAGGATCCCAGATGGTGCGGCTTAAACGAGGATTTCCATCCACAATGAATAACATGTGATAAATAATGACTATGTACAATGTTCGACATTTACATACTAGTGGTACCTGCTCAACTAAGTAAACTATTTGTATAATAAGTAACATACAAGAGCACGGAAGAAAAAGTACCTGGCCAGCATTTCGTGAATCAGGATCAATTTGAAGGCATCTCTCATAAGCCTGTACAGATAACGTGATACTTCCAGCATCTCTGTAAAGAACACCTAGGAGGAAAGCAATGGCGACTTGTCAGTTAGATAGCAACGTTTTGTCCTTGTCAGGACAGAAAATTCAAACAAATCATTTTCCTTTTACAAAACTGCAATGCTATCCAACATGCGTTGACGCATGGGGGTACACAGATTCAGGGCCCTGGGGGGATTTTAATTTCCAAAGAAAATATGAACTAAATCCTGATACTCAATGAAACCCCTTCAATGAAAGCCCACAAAAAGCCCAGATGAAATTGACAAACTACAACCCTAGCAAATTCCTGATGGCCATCTCATGTCATTTGAGACATGACACCCTTCACTTGTTTACTATTTGACAGCTGATTGTTCAATCATACTGATTTGTTCAATGTTCATCATCTAGTATTGTTTAGATGGTGCTTTGTTTATCTAAATACATGCATGCTCAATATATTGATGTGTCCTTGTTGTGGTCTGGTCACATAGCCATGCAAATCTTAGTTGGAACATACTGTTCCAAATGACATGCTACAATTTAAGCATCTGAAATGGTAGAGATTGGTTACGCATTACCTAAGTTATTATATGCTTCAGCATATGTGGGATTCGCAAGTATGGCCTTCTCAATCATGCTCGCAGCAGCATCCATCTTGCCCTAAATATGAAAAAACGTATGCTGAGAAGCTAGAAGTGCAATATAGCCGGACAAGCACCAAAAGAATTTGCACAAGAAAACTGTGACAATTGAGGAACGTACTTGCACCGTATAGACAACTCCAAGATTATTCAATGACTGAGAGAAATTTGGCTTAATTGTCAAGGCCATCTACAAAAAAAATATCAAGAATAGTCAAATAAGTAAATACGAGCCTAAAATACTTGAAAATAAATGCATAGTTAGTTTTACGTACTTGGTAGCATTCAACAGCTCTGTCGAGATTATCCCTGTCCTTGTATATCACTCCCAAGTTGTTGCATGCCTCCGCACAGCGAGGATTGAAGTGCAGAGCAAGTTCATAAGAAACAATAGCCTTCACCAAACTCGGAAGTAGATGAGATCAGCAAAAAGTGGATGCTAATAGTACAACAAAATTGATGATTTTCTTCTTATTATCACTCACCATCTCAAAATTCAACATTTCACCATATGCAACACCAAGATTATACATTGCATCAGCGTAGTGCCAATTGTAGAACAGAGCTTTCTTGTAATATGCCACACCTTGCTTGATGTCACCTTCAATTTTTACCTGAGTGATTCCAATTTTTAAAACGATGGTAACATATTTGTCTTTAATCAATCACCAACAGTGTGAATGCTATGTACTATTAAACGTATACAAAAAGGAGTGCTAATTCAGCTAAGTTTTAGAGTGTTAGAAAATTGAAAAAATGAAATAGGTTAAAGGTGCAGTACATGATGCACATGTTGGAGGCCATGCTAAGGTCAGTCAACAAAGAAAGGGAAATGACAAGTCATGGTAAGAAGTAGAATTTACACAGCATACACCAGAAAAAGAAATATGCTGAGCTTGGTTGAAATAGTAGTGGACAAGTCCGCACCTTTGTACCCAAGTCGGTTAGTGCTATCGCCATGTTATTCTTAGCAATCTCAAAGTTGGGGGAAATAGTCAAGCACCTGGGATACAGTAACATTATGCCAAGGTTGAATTTCAAAATGTACTTGGTGTAGATTACTTAGAACATCAGCAGAATTCATATGAACAAAATAATGGCAAACTTACCTCTCGTAGCAGGCGATTGCTGCGTCTAGATCTCCCCGATTTTTGTAAATAACTCCCAGGTTGCAATAAGCTTCGGCGTACAATGGTCTCTCAATTGCAGCTTTTTCATAACAAGTAAGAGCCACATCAAACTGCATCATCTCCGAATAAACCACACCAAGGTTGTAATAAGCAGGCTGCACAAAACAGATGAAGACATCAGTACCATGCTGAACAGAATGACAAAGGAAATGATTGTTATGTGCACATAAAACTAGAGTTGTTAATGGTACCGCGTAGTGGGTATCTACTTCCAGAGCTTCGCAATATTTTTGAATACCCTCTTCTGTATTGCCTGCAAGCTTCAACTTAGTTCCAAGATCGGTCAATACAATAGCGAGAAATTCCGCAGCCGGTTTATAGGAAGGATCTGCACTTCGAGCTTTTTGATAGGCCTGCTCCAGATTTTTTTTCCTCCATTAAATTAAAACATTCAAAATGTAGGAGACAAGAAATACACTAACAGGCTAATAGCAGAAAAACGTAAGAGCATTTTTTGTGGCATCTAGTAATAGTTTTGGACGTCTAATATTTTAATCTAACATGTTAGATTGGTTAGTATTTATTACAATAAATACCAGGGGTTAACATTCTCAAAGGGTGAATAGAAGCCATAGAAATTTTAATCTAATTTCTTTAGTCGCAGTTGCCACCCGCCATAGTTCACCAAGCACCCAGAGTGTTCTATCCCATCAGCAAGACATTAATTCCATCACACAGGAGTTATACTATACTCATGAAGCGATGATGGCTAGGTTAATTTGGACTTAACTTGGGTTAAAGAGAAGTTCATACCATAGAGACTAGTTAACTTGCAACAATCTCAAACTTAGGCAAACATACTAACACAAAAGAAGACTGTTTCTTCTGTGAAACAATTCACAGTTTGCAAGAATCAGAAAGCCTACAAACAGAAGAGGTAATGCACATAATGAACCTTGCTCCATACCTCTGCAGCCTCAACCAGGTGCCCTTCGTCTTTGTATATCATCCCACAATGGGTGAGAGCGCAAGCGTTGTTGGGGTCGACCTTGACAGCCTCGGTGAAGCACTCCAAGGCCTGCTTCGGCAGGTTCTGCGCCTGGAGGCAAATCCCTTTTCCGATGAGGGCCTCCACATTGGTGCCATCCTTCTCAAGCACAGTGCTGTACAGCTGGAGAGCGTCCGCGAATTTGTTGCGCGACCGGAGGATGTTGGCGTACTGCAAGGCATCCTTCCCTTCCTGCTGCTGTGTCGCAGGCGGGGCAGCAGCAGCAGCAGCAGCGCCATTGCGGTCAGGAACGACGCCATTGGTCTCCTTCCTTTCGAGGGAGTCCATACCTGGCTGCCCCATCAAAGATAAGAGGGAACTGCCTCTCTCTTGATCTTGTTCTGTTAAAAAATGCAGATACCAAACGACCACGGTTTAGTACAAGCCTTCCACGAATTCCAGCTGCATATACAAGCGTGAGGGAAACGCATCGGAAAAAGGGAAGAGGATTTGGAGCGAAACGCGCGTAAAGACTATAAAAAGACCCTGGCTTTGGACTAGCTCTAAATTGCGCAGCAAAAGGCCACGGCTTTTTCCTAAAATTTTGGGAGGGAAAGAACGCAAGAAGTCGAAAAAATCCAAAGACTCCGAGGGGTGAAGACGACGAACTCACGCAGACACAACCGGCAGAACACGCCCAAAGAATCCTCCAAGAAAAACCAAGGAAAAAATAGTCTGGGGGCGAAGTAAACGACTGCAGCAAGAACCGGCGCGGGAGGGCGTGCTCGCCTGGCAAGAGGAAGTGAGGAACCCTAGCTATCCCGGGGGAGGTGCTCACATTGGAGGGCGGCGCGGGGCACCGGAGCGGCGGGGAGGAAGCGCGAGGCCATGGGCGCCGGCGGGACCGGCCCTCCCACCGCCGCAGCAAAAGCTACCCGGTGATCGCGGGGCGCCGCGAGAGGGTGGCGGCGGGTGGTTCCGAGGGCGGCGGCGGCTGAGGCGGCGAGGGTTTCGGCGCGGTGGTCAGGAGGAAGGAAGAAAAGGGGAACGCGGCCAGCAGGGGGCGCTTTGCTGATTAGCCCCCTCTGCCTTTTTTTTTCTCGTGCTTTTCTTCCCTTCTCTTTTACGCTTTCGTCGTCGTGTACTCGTGCGCTCGCCAGCTTTCAGCTGCGGCCCCCTTTTTTTTTTGTACTGGCTGCCAGTGCACGAACCGGGCCGGGCCGGTCCGGTATGGGCCGGTCTGGGCTGGGGTTCGTTTTTTTCAGCTCTCTTTCGGCCGCTACGACTTTGTTTTTTTTGCTTTTATTCCTTTCCGTCTGTCATATTTACAGGTTGCTAAAAAGACAGTTTTTTTAGTTTAGTACTACTAGGGTGCCGTGGTAGAGTGCTGAGTGCTGACAAGTATGGAAGGTAATTTGTAAATTTAGGAAGGTGCTAATTTGCACAGCCTGCAAGACAGGAGGATGCCAGCCGGTGCAAAATTGGGCAACTATTAATCGGTAGCAGTAGCACAGAGGCAACGAGCGTGGCCGGAAAAAGTCAAAACCATCTAAAATCGACAAGTTTTGGGCCTTGCCTTCTTTGCTACAATGTCCTCGTCGTGCTCGTTACTCTCCGTTTGCCCACCTGCCTGACAACAAAGCCCACACGGTCTCACTTAGGATCTTCCTCTATTTTTAGATGAGGCCCCACCACAAATACGAGGAGATGACAGGGGCTTGGCAGCCACCAAGTCATGACTATTTGACTAGTTAAGTGTCCGTGGGTTGCAACAGTGAGATAAACATTCTGTACTTTAACAAGAATAATGACAAATACCACTTATTTGTTCGTTTACCAGGTTCAGCATACAGGCTATGGAATGATAAGCAGAGTTCGTGCATTTACCTGCCAATGATATGTGGGATGTGCTTCTACTTATTTTCTGGGCAAAACCATCAAGACATACTTGTTCCAATCCAGCCTCACATCAATTAACTAATTTTACCAAGTCTAACACCACAAAAACCTCGCAAACATTCGACCACGAACTCAATGACAGTTTACATCCAAACAGATCACGCGATAAAGGAAAACCGCTAAAATTACTTATTTCAACATCAAAGAACAAATTTAAGTTAAGCGGCCTCTGATTTTGTGTACATCCTAATGGCGACAGCCAGGCCCAGAATGGTCAGGCGGACAGTGAGCAAAAGGATAGTTCTCTTTTGTCTACCAGGTCGGACAGGATCAAGAAGGAGAAGGTTGCAAGACCATGTACCCATGATATGATTTTTCGGTTATGACCGTCGGAAATTACACCAACAAACTGAAGTCTGGAAGTAAACCAGAGTGAAATAGGCAACTTTGTAACATAGTAAAAGTTAATTAACTGCTGAGCACTTCATCAAAATTAGCAAATAAGTGCAGCTAAAAATATATGACTCAGCTTAAAAAAAACATATATGACTCGAAGATGAATATACGAGCAGTTAAGCATATATCAAATTTAGCTAAACTATAAGTTATTTTTCAAGGAAAAATAGATCAGTCAAGGAAAGAATCAGATGCAGAGGTTTCAACTTACAAGACCAGATTGTTCAGAATGAAATTCATTCTTGATGACCAGCTTGCTAGGTATCAATCTAACCCCTCGGCTTTTCCATAGTCAAACATGTACCATCATAAATCAGTTCTGACATAGTAGCTAAAAGAAATCATGCAAGCAACCATGTCACAACCAGGACACCAAAAGAATCTGTGTTCAACCAAGTCATGTATGAATTTTACCTGCACATCAGAACAACCTCTGCAACTGTAGGCTCTTCAATTATGACCTTCACTTGCTACAATAAAAATAGGGAAATATGAGTGCGGAAGGAAAAAATATTTGTTGTTGTTGCTGCTGTTAATACACGAAGCATTTGAAATACTTGAATGGTAATTCAGAATTTGCTTTGTAAAATTAAGGCATCTAAAGATGTGTGCACTGATAGAAATGGCCGAGAATTAGGAAGACCAACCATCTGGAAAAAATGGATTCCTGCCCTGCTTTAAATGTGTTAGTCGGGTTTTGAAGTAAATTATCCTCTTAAGTATTCTTTTCTAACTGCAATGAGCTCATGTAACCAGCACAGCTAGAGCTCTTCAACATTACTAACAATCAAAAACTGTAATAGAAAGCAGCAAAGCTCACATACAAAGTAATAGGTCATTCTTTTATAATCCCAATGCTGGTATGGTCTGGGATGATAAAACGACCAAGGTGGCAGCTCCCTTTTTATTCTTCATTAACTGGAGTAATGAGAATCACTGTAAACTAACATCAAGTATTGCAGGGATGAGATATAAAAATACACATTTGTCTTAAGACAAAATTAATACCATGTGTTTTTGTGTACAGTGTACTAAGGCCCTGTTTGTTTGGGCTTCAGCTTCAGCTTTTGGTGCTTCTAGCAATCTCAAAAGCACTTCTCATGTTTACACATGAAGCTGAGAAGCACCTCTGGACGTGCTTTTGGTGAAGCACGTCCAGAGGTGCTTCTCAGCTTCATGTGTAAACGGGAGAAGTGCTTTTGAGATTGCTAGAAGCACCAAAAGCTGAAGCAGAAGCCCAAACAAACAGGACCTAAACTATTAATTTGTCCCTCTTAGGCTCATACGTATCATATTACAAGAAAAGGAACACACATCTGGAGAGGTTCAAAACAAGATTGGTTGACTACCTTATTGTAGTCTGGAAATTGCTTAAACTGCTCTGCTGAGGCTGGGAATAGCCTGGTCCGCAATCCAGCAAGCTGCTGCAACCATTCCACAATGTCCATGCCCAGACACTACACACGATCCACGACCTTCATGGAAAACTGCATGATGGAATGGAACCTCTGCAGCTGGCGCCGCTGTCACGCGATCCTTGACACTGGTTGCCCCCCCCCCCCTATGAGAAGGAGGAAGCATCTCTTACCTTTGTCGCGGACAACCGTGAAGGCGGGCTTGAAGCTGCATAGCAGCAGCACAGGGTTTACTTAAGATGTTTCCTATTCTCAATCGGCGCTAAGATGATCAGCAATAAGGCTCACGATTACGTATATGTACCCTTGCCTTGGACTTCTCTATGAGAATATAACTCTGGTCGTATCCACCGATCCGTAGGAATACTTCATAAGGCTTCTTCAAGAAGAGCATGCAGAGACTCAGGTATCTAAGATGTGCAATCAGCTCCTTCCTTACTCTAATACCTAATGTACCAAGGGCACAGAATTGCTACCTGCCTATTCATGCTGCAGATTGCCCTGAAGAAAAAGAAAAATAATCATAGAAGAAGCAATGGATTTTCTTCCACAGATACCGTCAACATTAAGCTGGTGGTTTGAATTAGAATATCAAAAGATTCTGCTAAATCAAAAATACTTTAATCTAAACAATGATAAGATATGGATTTTACCTGCTACTCGTTGCCTAATGATTATGCATCAGCTGCACATGAATCAATCATACTTGCAACTACACAATCTGCGTGTAAGAGGCGCCGGGGCGACAGCCCCAGATCTCGTCTCGGTGGGCGTCTGGGCAAGGCGCAGCGGGGGCTGGGTGCCCAACGGCGGGGGCAGCGGTGCTTGCATTGGCCGGATCTGGCGCGGGGCTGGCGGGGCGAGGGTGGTGCGGCTAGTTGCGACGGCGTGCGAGGGCCCGGCTTGTTGGGAATATGCCCTAGAGGCAATCATGTATGATGTAATTCCCAATGTATTCATAAATATTATTAAGTTGTCCTTGTTTGAACATCTGATATGTATCATTGAATATGTGATTTGATTGTGCAACTATGTATTCATGTTGTTCATACTAAATTGTCCTTAGTCATTGAGGTTGTGCTGGACACATAACCTAGACTAATGTGAAAGTTGGCTGATGACTCGGTTCCACTTGTCATGGGCATGGTGATGTCATTCCAGCTTACACGGACTCGGCTAAAGAGTTTAGCGAGTCGGACTGACCCATATTGAGATGCAACGAGTAGGTCGTTATTTGCATGTCTCAATCAATGTAATCCTTAGACCTGAGGTTATCGCACAATCCGAGTTGTGGATCACCAACTTAGGTTCTGGCAAACGTTGTTCCGTAACAGGGCAGCTATAAAGGCAGAGTTCGGGTTGACTGAGAATCAAGCTGTGTGATGTGGATAACCAAGATGGGATTTTGCCCCTCCGACTGGAGAGATATTCTCTGGGCCCTCTCGAGTGATATGATTCGGGAAGCATGGCCATGCGCGACTTGGTTAACTGTTAACCGGGTCGATCGACTAAGAGTTAGTCGGATGAATCGTATATCACGGATCGAGAAGAGAGTTGAACTATTAAAGGGATGACGATTAATCGCCTATAGTTCGACAAGGTATATCGTGAGGCAAAAAGGGACTAAGACGTATGTCACATTGGAAGGTACGTCGTCATGACTCGATGGTACTTGGGAGTCGGCACGTTCTGCTAGGAGCCGCTACCGATTGATCGATTGTGAGTCGGACTCCAATCGTGTCCAAGTCACCATGAGCCTGCGGGGTCACACACTTAAGAGCGGGAGCAAGTATTTGGTCGGGTTGGACCCGAACTGGAATTGGGCTGACAATGCGAGTTGGACTCGCAGGGTGGATGGGCCACAAGGCTTGGAGCCCACTTCCACTCGATATATAAGCAGGGGCGTGGGATGCCTAAGAGGCACGGTTTTTCCACTCTCATGCGTTGAGAACCCTAGCCCGATTCAGTTCAACCGTCGCACCGGACCTAGCAGTCCGCCGCCGGAGCTCCTCCTCGCACGTGTGGATACCGGCAGAGGTGCTGTACGTTCAGCACTTCGACGATCGCGGGATTGGATCGGCTGGATCGGATCGAGGGACTGCACTGCATCAAGGCGCCGCATCGATAATCCGCAACTGCGCGTCTAGTGGTAATCCTCGTGGCCTTCTACCTCGGCTAGATCTTGGGAGTTCGCGTAGGAAAAGTTTTTTATTTATCTCTACGCGCCCCTTCACGGCTGTAGGTGGTGGTATGGGCGACGGTGAGCAGCCGGGGGCGCGGCGGGGCGGGCACGGTGAAGGGCGGCTGTGGCTGGATCCGGCTTTTCCGGGGTTGGCATGGGAAGGGGCTTCCTCCTCCTGCTGCTGAGGAGGGAAGGGAGGCGCGCGGCGGCCCGAGGAGCCTGCGGCTGCGGATCTGAAGGAGGTGCGCGGCGGCGGATTCGCCTAGGGCGCTCGGGCAGATGAAGGGCAGCGCGTATTGGGTGTTTCTTCCGTGCGGGATTAGAATCGGAATTGGAAAGAAGCGAGTGCGTCGCGGGATTGGTTTTCGCGTGCGCAGGGCAGGGGAAAGTTTCCCTTCTGGTTTTTCGATCGAGCGGGCGCGCGGAGAGGAACGAACAGTCGAACGGACCAACGTACGTACGTACCAAACTGCAAATTAAGTAGTAGTAAAGAAATAAGCATTCGTTTGTTCCAACCGAACAATGGGTTGCAAAATATGAAAATATTAAATATTCCTGGCGATTTAAGCGTGAAGCAAATTAATCATGTGTTCCAAACAGAGAAAGGTACTCGCTTAAGCTTAATATAGTGGTTTGTAAAGTGTCAAAATATTAACTACTGTGCCAAGAAAATATCACTTTGTTTGTCCTAATTTTGTGTTTTAAATAGGCAGGCAACTGGATGGTGTGCAGAGAGCAAAATTATTCCAGACATGCATCTAATTGGCGTCAGAGTGTACTAACTATACTAAGGATGTCTTCAATGCTTCCTCCATTCAAAATACAAGGTGTATTTTGTTTTCTTTAATCAAGATTTTGACCAACTACTATTTTTTGATCAGAAATAAGATGATACGATATTTATATGTCCGAATGCCCCCCTCATCAACACCACTACATGCAGAACTATATAGTTTATGATATTTCTTCACATTGCAGCATATAATTTAACCAACAATAAAATCTTCTCCTAGTTCATACAAAGAACTGTAACTTTTAGAAACACCTGTTGCAAAATGCTGCAAGATGCCCTTTCCATATTATTATATAAACATGTTCAAGCTGAAGATGAACTAAGGGCGATGCAACCGCTGTTCTCCAGCTAGATGCAATTGTGAATGCCACCATGGCAGCATATCGTAAAGATGTCCAAAACAGTTTCAGATAAACCAAATGATCGTAATTCTTCTCAACAGCTTTTATGTTTTAATCCAGCACAATTCCATGGACGCCAACAATGCAGCACAGATTGATTTCACGTGTATCAGAAAATTAACATATCATTTCATCATGCGAAAACTTTGATCTCTCAAACATGCCATGAATCCACCAACCAAAATGAGCTGCTGGTACACAGGTAACTCATAAAAGACATGGCAGCATTCACTGTGTTCAACTAATACCCAAAATCTCCGAAATGCTAAAGTGCCTTGTTCAAAACAAAAACATTAGCGGACACGGTAAAGATAGCTGTTCTCAAGTATTGGAGCGCAGACGGGGCATCAGGAATAGCACACACTTAGGTGTTGGTTGCCCTGGTGTAGATTTGCTGGCTTGAGTGAACAGAGACCATGCGGATGAGGCCCCGCTCCATCAGATCCTTGATCGCCCTACGAGCAAGGGAACCATTGATCTGCAATTGAAATGTATACACAAAATTAGTTTCTCAAGCCTGAATGACAAAAACTACGAGGAATTGGTAAAACCCTGCAAGCCTGAATGAAAATGTAATGACGAAAAGGAGTAATGTAAGCTATACCAGAAATTGGTAAACCCCTACAAGTCTGAATGACAACGGAATCACAAAAAGGTGTAATGGTGTATTGTAAGGTTCATCACTTTCATTCAAGTATACAGGAAGCCAATGCCCTACTGTTGCAACAACAAAAAGATACTGGTCTATACTGACACAATTTGGTTTACAGCCACCTGATTCCATAAAAACGCAACAGCATGAAACAAATAATATATAGCAATCACAATGACAAATGCCATGGCAAGGTGCATCTCACAATAACACAGCACAGATACTAACACAAAATGCTGGTAACAGTGCAGTGATAGGCAGCACAAGTAATGCTAATATGCACGAAGAACCATACAAATATGCCAATTATTCATAGACAGGTCAATGAGATGGCTTTATCCTAAACAGAATTGACAAATACAATGGGGTTCAACAAGTGGTTACCAGACGAACTAACAAGGCAGAGCAACTGGACATGCCCAGACTGAAGACTGGCTAGTCATAACACTACTTGGCAAACTCACAGCACGACCTCAGATGGTCAACACAGGGAATTCAGTATTCTAGCAACATACAGAGCTACCGGCCAGTGGATAAAGGGCAATGAAGGATTACCCGAAGCCTCTCGGAGAGGACGGAGGGGGTGATCTGCTTGTACTTGGGCACCTCGGAGAGCAGCTTGTCGTAGGTGGGCTGGTCGAAGAGCACCGCGTTGTTCACCTTCTCCTTTTGCTTGCCTTTGCTCCACTTCTGCATCCAACCAAACAGAAACAAACCCCCACAACATGAGAAAACCTCGCAGATCGAAAACCACCGAGACGGAGCAGAGAAAATCAGCGAGGGGGACAACGTCACCTTCTTCTTCTGCTTGCCACCGCCAGACTTGGCCGGCTTCGACGACGGCGGCGGGGCCTTCTCCTTCTTCGGGGCCTGCCAGCAGGACGGAAAGACGAAAGATTAGGAGGACGAAGCGAACTGACGAGCTCCAATGGCGGGGAGGCGGGCGAAACGTACCATCTCGGAGGCGGCGGTGGTCCGGAGACGGCGGCGGCGGCGCGAAGGAGGAAGGCGGGGCTGTGACTGCGGCGGCGCTAGGGTTTTCTGGAGCCGAGTATGAGGGGCTTATATATAGCGAGTATGAGGCAGCTCCAGGCAAGGCCCAACAGCGAGAATAATCAAACGGAGAAACGGGCCAGGCCCAACAGCGAGAAGGCCCAAAAGGCATCCTTCCCAGACCCCAGTTCTAAAAAAAAAAAAAGGCATCGTTTCAGTCCCGACCCGGAGAGCGCACGAGAGACGAAATCCCTCGCCGCCGCCAGCACCAGGACCGACGATGATAAAGGCAGCTTTATGCTTGAAACCTTACTACAGAAGTAATCGCTCCGATACATATTAATTGTCGAAATATTACATGTATTTAAACGTTTTTTAGGCATAGATATATACATATTTGGGCATTTGAGTAAATTAATATGGATCGGTGGGAGTAGCTGAAAAGATAATGTGACGCAGCAAAGATGTCTTGCAGATTGTACTAACAGCAGAAGCAATGCAGTTGATGTATGGTATTTGCAACCAAGGTCGTCTCTGAGCAACTGTGAAAGAGTTCAGATGAGCACATGATTTACCACTGTGGTGCTTCTTTATGCTTCAGAAGAAGCTAATCACGGTCCAAATCTTGCTAGTTTAATTGTTCGCATGTCGACATTTCTTCACGTGTTCGATGATAGAAACTGCAGAATAACATGCCATGCACAAGCTGGACTATTTTTATATTTTTTGAAATACGAGGCATCCACTGAAAATGTAGAATCGTTGAAGCATCGTGGCTGGGCTGGAGACAAACTGTGGTGCGACGAGAGGAATGGCATCCGGGCTTTGGGCTGGCCGGCTGGGACGCTGAATTGGGCACAGTGTTACATATGGCAAATGGTCTTGCGGCCCGGTCCATTAACGTAGCTGGGCCTCGTGCGTCAAAGAAAAGGCCTACCCAGATCCCTCGCCCCCAGCACGCAGGTTTGGGTCCAAGGCCAGCCCACCCATTTAAGCCATACTTTTTTTTTCCGTTCTTCTTACTCAAGTCAACACACATAGTCAACCGGTGCAATACTTTGGTCGTTTCCATTCGTTGAGAAGAAGCTCCTGATGAGCGCGCCCTGTGCGACACGAGCGGGGGTCGGTCATGGCCGCCACCGGGGGCCCGAAGGAGAGAACAGAGAGCGCGAGACCGGTGGCGAGGCGAGGCACGAAGATCGATCAGGAAGAAGTCCCAGCAACCGAATTATAACAAAAGGATAAAATGACCACAATGACCATGATCGGTAGAGTTACTATTGCTTGGATCGAAAGAACATATTCAACAAACGTACGTAGATATACCAGTAGTGCTAGTTGGAGTATAGCGAGCTAAGTGCGTCAGAGTTCAAAGATAGTACAGTAGTAGAGCTACAGATAGCTTCTTCATCTCCGTTGCATTGGACTGCCGGAAGAGGTACTGGGGAACTCGATCAGAACTCAGAAGAATGCCCTGAGTGCCAGCTGCGCGACGCGAGCGGCGGCCATGGCCGCCATTGGGAACCGGCGGAGCTGGAAGGAGAGGACGGAGAGCGCCACGGCGGCCGCCCACAGCGTGAGGCCCGTGGCGAGGTGGCTGTCGGCGAGGCGAGGGATGGCGGCACGGATGAGGAAGGAGAGCCCCAGAATCGCGTAGACGGCGGCGTGGACGTGCAGCCGCCGCTCCATGGCGTTTATCAGGTGGTTGTTGTTGTTCAGGAACAATGGCACCGGAGCTTGGGGAGCTGCCATCGTCCAGTCCAGGGGCTATAGCTGGCTGGCAAAATGGCTAGTTTTGGTATACGCCGGGCCGGTTAGCCGTGGCGAGGGTTATATATAGCGGGAGACTGACCACTTAATCAGAAGTGTCTATTTTCAATGAGACTGTCTGCATCATTTGATCCATCCATGTCTGCCACCACAACACAGCTAGAAAAGCAGCGGACCAGCAAATGGAGCATGGTTATACTGTATATTCTAGTTTGTGCTGATAACGAAAAGTTTGTGTTCATTACGAAAAGTTTGTGCTGATTACGATCGAAAAGTTTGTGCTGATTATGATCGAAAAGTTTGGGTTCATTACGAAAAGTTTGTGCTGATTAGGATCGAAAAGTTTGTGTTCATTATGAAAGGCTATACATGATTCGGTCAAAAAAGGCTATATATAGTGTGCGCGCTGCTATAGCGACGGTGTACTTTGGCTCAACACATCCATGCATGCTGGTTTCCTTGCAATTAACTTGTCAACACTTGAGCAATGAAACCATGCATGCGTGGATGCTCTAATTAATTTGATCGCAAAAAGGATACTCTAATTAATTGCAGAGCTAAATGGAAAGCAGCGGACCAGCATCCATCCATCCTTTATAGCAATACTATAGGGCAACAATTATCCTAATTCGGTCTGTCAACGGTACATGACCTATGATTCATGTTGTAAGTTGCTTGCTTACTTCTGAAATTAAAGGAACCATGTGAGAGAGATATAATGGGAAAGCCTTTTGATCGTCTGCCTGAGGAAAGAAGGGCAACTCCGGCAACGAAAGGCTATAAGCTGTCGTTATCGGATCACTGCGTGAGGAAAGAAGGGCAGCTCCGGCAACTACCTCGATCGTTATAGTAAGTTGCTTGCAACGAAAGGCAAATCGACGCATGTAGTTTAAACCGAGGTAAAAAAAAACTCAGGTTAGACGTCTCATGTGTGTTTACCAAGTCCTATTACGTGCTCACCAGGATGCTCGGATGTAAGTTTAGATGCTTTGCAATCTTGCATGTGTGTTGTTTAGCACACATGCCGATACAATATATATACCTGTAAACAATCATTCAAAAAGTACGTGTTTTCTAGAAACAAAACGATTGCAAAGTTGAAATTCTTGGGATGAACAAGTAGCTAGAGTTCCATTTAATCAGCTTATGCAACTAGGTTTTTCCGTTCTTTTATACACTCACATACGGTCACCAATGCCGTATCTTTTACGCTAATTGGCCTAATGGTCTGTCGGCCTGGTCCATTGACGTATGGGGGCAGGCGATCGGGGATTTGAGATGGAACTCTAAATTGGGCTCCTCGTTATGTTGCCAGCAATGGTATATCGGCCTGGTCCATTGACATACGGGGGCCTTGCTTCCGAGTGAAAGATAAGGCCCATCCAATCTAAATCCATCGACGTTTTCTCCTTGTACGTACGTAACCAGTCAGCTGGGCTGCCAAAGGCCTTTCCATTCACGCCCTACATTTTTTGTTTTTCCAGAAAGGACCATGCATTGTTTCTTCTTCCTCGGTCAAACACACACAGTCAACAGGTGCAGTAGCTTGGTCGTTTCCTGTCGTTCAGAAGAAGCCCCTGAGCGGTGGCCATGGCCGAACCGGAGAAGCCCAGCAACCATTACATATTTACATGGGATGAACTAAAAGTCGTTGACTGACTCTTGACTGCCCTCAAAAGAACAAGGACAAAATGACCATGACATCGAAAACGAACATGATATATACTGAAAATAACCGTAGGACTTTATATTGCTCGGATTAACGTAGCAAAACACACGTGCGAAGATAGTGAATATACTGTAGTAAGTACGGAGTAGTCAAACAAAGCTAGTAAGTGCTAAGCATCCTCCTCTCCGGCCGCGCCGCTGGCTGGCTGATCAGAAGAATGCCCTGAGTGCCAGCTGCGCGACGCGAGTGGCGGCCATGGCGGCCATTGGGAAGCGGCGGAGCTGGAAGGAGAGCACGGAGAGCGCCACGGCGGCCGCCCAGAGCAACAAGCCCGCGGCGAGGTGGCTGTCGGCGAGGCGTGGGATGGCGGCGCGGATGAGGAAGGAGAGGCCTAGCAGCGCGTAGACGGCGGCGTACAAGTGCAGCCGCCGCTCCATGGCGTTCAACCGCAGATCCTCGTTGTTGAACACCGGCGCCAGAGCTGGGGGAGCTGCCATCGTATATCTAGCTGGCTAGTCTTTTTTTTTTTTGAAACTTGGTATAAGCTATAGCTCGATGTTCCACCGTAGCTACCTATATACATCTAGTGTTAACCGTGGCGATTGTTATATATATAGCCGGCTCCCGCTCATGGTCATGGTCTCATGGACCACTTTTGCAATCCTAGGCTGCCCAAGGCTAAACTTTACCCCTAGCTTGTGCACAACTTTGCAAATCCAAGGCTCCCGGCCTAGATTTCGATCTACATGCCCGTCTCTGTCAGGGTCATTTCCCACCTTGATCTGGACATAAGATCCAACATGGAAAGAAGAATGCGACGTCAAAATGCTTTTGGTACTCCTCGGGCCGGATATATTGCCACTACACATCTCTGTTAATCAGGTCAATACAAAGTCAATACCCCTGCCCTAATTAAATCAAGCTATATAAGCCTCTTTTACTTCCTTTCTTTTGACCCAATCCACCGCATCTCCATGTATACTGGAGCATTCATATGCATAATTAAGGTTTATATGTATTATTATTTTTTTGCAAGAAGGCCAAGGCCATATATTAAATCAACCAACCCTTTACAAAACCATTTTTAAAGTGAAAGAAAATTACATGCAAGTTCTTGTAAGTAAAGGTCGTTGTCTTCCTCCTGCACTTGCCGGTGACGCCGTGAGCGAAGCTCGATGCTGCCTCTGGACTTCCGAACCACGTCGGAAAGTCGCCGATCGAAGCCAGAAGATGCCGGTGAACAGTGATCTGAGAAATAGACCACCGTCCCAGAGAAGAAACAACGAAGAGGGTTGGATGACCATCTCAGATCCGGCCAGACGGATCCGAGAAGACTTAGCCGCAGTAACTCCACGATGAGGTCGAAACTAACCGAGCCTCACCGATCGGAAAAGGAACCAATAAACCGATACGTGAAGACGACCTGCAAAATACAAACACAAAACCAGATCCCTCACTCCAGAAGAGTAGCGACCAACTGTCCCCACTCCTCAATGCACCGGAAGGATCGCCGTTGACGAGGTGGATGAGGAGTCGGGAAAATCTTATTCTTGACCCGTACAGTGCCACCATCACCACCATAGCACCGCTGCCGGTTTACTAACCCTAACTTTTAAAAAACTACTATAGCTAGCAATAAGCGTAGAGTAGGCAACACGTCGTCCCTTGCCGGGCGGCCGGTCAGGAGACGATCGATCTGGAGGAGCTGGGAGGCGGCGGCGGCTAGGGCAGGGCCTTTTTTCCTATCGGGAAAGTTTATATGTATTCGAATTATGTAAGGGTTCCAACTAAAAATATACTCCGTGTATTAAACGTAGGCCGGCCGGCCGGCCCTTGTTAGCACCGTTTGGAGCAATTGTGCAAACATAAAGATCATACATCGGTTCTTTTGTGACGTTGGCCTGTAAAGATCATATTAATATTAAGTGACTTTTTATTACATGTATCTAAACGTTTTTATATATACATAGATACATCTATATTTAAATAAATTTGAGTGGAAACGGAATAACTATGCAATCAATCAAGCAAGCAAGCTAGCTAACTAGCTAGTGTCTTTAGGCTCTCACATGCATAAATGCATGCCCCACGTCACTAGTCGCTTGTCTCTCCTGGCAGGTCATCTTTGCAATGCTAGCTTTAGCTAAGGTCCGACCTTTCCCTCAAAAATAGTTTTAATATATGCTAGTCGCTTGTCGCTCGTCTCTATCCGGGTCATCTCCCAGATAGAGGAAGAAGAAGGTGTCGTAAGGTGTGACACTTTCGCATACACCATCGATCGGATCGGATACATATTTCCCTCTCTGTTAATTAGTTTGGGTCAACAAAGTCAACAGGGGTGAGTATTTGCCACCATAGGCTATTGTTTTTTTTAATTTATTTTGCGACAATCGATAGGCTATCATATTGACGAATCTGGCCTGCGCTAAATCTACATCTATCTAAAAAATACTGACCATTCACTTCGGCACGTTTTCGTCGTCGTCAAACACCCTTTCTTCTCCTCGACGTCCCGTACCCCTTCGTGAAAAAAAAATCCCATATGTCCCTCCCTTGCTCTTCTGTCTCTCTCACCCTGTCCCTCTCACCTCGCCAGCGCCATCAGCCCGGCCACCTCCTCCAGCCGAGCTCCGTCAGCGTCTGGCCGCGCGCCACCTTGCCTGCCCGATCTTTGCCAGCGCCTCCCCTTTCTCCTCTGTCGCTCTCTTGGTCTCTCCCCTATCCATCTCAGCTCGCCAGCGCCAGCCACCTCCTCCAGACGAGCTCCGCTGTTGTCCGGCCGCGCGCTGCCTCGCCTGCCCGAGCTCCGCCGGTGCCTTCCCTTTCTCGTATGTCGTTGTTCCTGCTCTGAAGTCTTCGGCGTCGCCGCTGCACATACTCCGATGGCCGCGCGCCGCTACTCGAGTTCGGGAGTCCCCGCGGGGGGAGACTGGTTGAGTCCTGAGTTTTCAGGCAGGCCAACCTGGCCGACCTGCTCTCGTTGTCCTCCAACGAGGAGGTTGATGAGGACGCCATGATGGAGCTCGGCGAGGCGGATCTTTTCACAACGGAGCAGCAAGAACAGGCAGCAATCGCCAAATCACGCCTGCCGCCGCCGTTCCTCGATTCCACAAAGGTGAATTTTTTGTTCCCTCGATTTGCAGTTCCAATATGTTGGAAGTTTCCCTCGATTTCCTTGCTTGCCGGCTCCCCTCCCTTTCTTTCTCCCACTGTTTCCTGGTGGAAAAAAAATTAGTTGATTGGATTGTTAAGCCGTATGATAATTTGTGATTCCATTGGCAATGGCAGGTCAAGGAGGATGCGAGTGCCCTTCTTCTTGCTCCTCCTCCTGTTACTGGCCGTCGGTTCAGATGCCGTGCCCTGAGACAGGAGGCTTCTCAGGGATTATGGTATGTCTCTCTGTCAACGCCCTTCCTCTGCTGCTAAACTAACTTGATAATCGAAACCAGTGACCCCCATATGCAAATTGGAGAACGAATTCAGGTTTTTGTGCAATGGGAATTCCAAAAGTATAGGGAAACATTTGCCCTTGGGACAGTAATGGAATCCCTGATTTCATGATTTGTATGGGTCATAATTGAAGTTTATATGCTACTCAAAACTTTGACATAATGTCTACCCGTTGGCATCAGACTGCTTAGATTGTGTTAATGCAGCCTCATATGTTTTTGGTTTACATGCGTCTGGACATTAATAAAAGGATGGGTGAACATTGTGGAAAATAACAGATCCATCATTTTAGAGGAATCAAGATGGAAAATAACAGATCCATCATTTTATTTTCCATCTTGATTCCTCTTAAAATTAAATAACAAAATGGATTTATTTTCCATCTTGATTCCTCTTAAAATTAAAGAACAAAATGGATTTAGCTAAATCCACCGCATGCGTTAGCGTACGGGTTCTATGACCGGGGTTGTTTGGATTTGTATCATTTTGTTGTTCCGTGGCAGCGCACGGGTATGTATACATATAGTTCACTTCGCTTCGTTTGACCCAATATTCCACCGCATCGAACGCCATAAACACATGTACAAAGGTTACGGTTTTGGTGAGGATCAGTGGTCGCCATTTTTTTTATTTAGAGATAAACCGACGTCTTTGTCCGTTGGATCCAACGAAAACACGTGAGAAAGGAATAAGTGAGGATGGCATCAAGATCTTCATCCGACGGTTCTGATGTGATGATTTCTGGGATTTAAGACTTTTCCTTCAAATTCATGCGTCTGAGATATAGTCACACCCTAACGTTAATTATTACGTATTCGAATTAATCGTGTTTTGAGTTTTTAACACCGTTTTTTGAGCACACTTGTACTGGTACAGCACGGAGAATAAACGACCATGCATCGGTTCAAACGTTGTGAGAGACGTCGGCATCATCATCTTATGCATCGCCCTCAGATCTCAGTTGCTAAAGAAAGGAGATTTTAGGATAATAATCTGTGCTAAGTTGCTATAATCTGTCGTTATCGGATCACGTACTGGGTATCACACACCCACATCACGCGTTCATATTTGGCAAAGCCACGCATATAATTTTAACCGCGGTAAAAAAAAAACTCAGGTTCGACGTCTCAAGCGTGTGTGTACCAAGTCCTCACATTATTGATCCTTGCGTGCTCACCATAATGTTCGTGCGTTAGTTTAGATGTTTTTCTTTTGGAATCTTGTGTGCTAGTACTACATATCATACAATATACCTGTACACAAAATTTTCGTCGCCTGTCAGGCGGCTCGCCCCAGGCCCAGCACCCCAATCACGATGCTCCAAGGAAGAGATATATCAGGATTCCTAACTCCACGATAACAAGTACCAAAGGACGCTCGGCTCCGGGATCCACGCGCTCGTCCCCGTCGTCGACCGCATCGCCTACGTGCACTCGCTCAAGGAGGAGGCCATTCCCATGCCCGACCAGTCGAGAGCGGAGGCTGTACCGCTAACGCGATCTCGCCCTATCGTGCGTAACGTCCGATCCTTCGTGGGGATGTGTGCCAGTAATGCTCAAATAGGTCCGAAATCCTTTAGACTGAATTAACGTGTCCCGTCCAAGGTTAGCTCTGCAGGCCCGTGGGTCCATCTGATTAGACATGGCCCATGCTTTTCACAGAGGACTGACAAGTATTGTTTTATTACAGATAAAGGAGAGAGAGAGAGCCACAGACCGGGACAAATATCTCTTCTTCTTCCTCCAGATCTCAGTCTGGAACTCACGTCCTCTCTTTTCTCCACTGTAATTTCTTCAAGATTGTTCTTCTTTCTCTCGATGCTGATGTTCTGTACGATTTCGTGAATCAAGAGAAGTACTGTGCATGGACAGTCCATGGACGTACGCGGACCAGTACATCTTCGGTCTCATGGATTCAAATTTGTAGCACTCGTCTATTTTCGTTTGAAGATTATTTTGTACATCGACCATTGTTTGTAGATCGATGGAACCAGGGGTACCAGATGGTTGTTCTTCATCCTGCAGCGCAGCTCCTGGCAGAAATGTCGGTGGCGGAGGAACTGATGGGGGAGATTACAGTGTACAACTTCCTGAAGGATCGGTGGAAGTTTGGAGTGGTTTTTCCGCCTCATCTAAAAGGTTCGTTTTGCTCCATCCTCAATTTTAAATTTGAGTACTGATGTACTCCTGTTACGTACACCTCCGCAGTTGAGAGTGGTTTTTCGGCCTCATCTAAAAGGTTCGTTTTGCTCCATCCTCAATTTCAAATTTGAGTACTGATGTAGTCCTGTTACGTACACCTCTGCAGTTGATCGAAAACATCAGATAATTGTACATTGAGAAATCAACTTATAAATTCGGCGGTACATAGCATTGTACCCATGGGTACCTTGTTTTCATTGCATATATAAATTTCAGTTCGATTATAACAAGGTCATACGTTTAACTCGTCTCTAATTTAATTTAGAGAATATGTGCATAATTATAAGATCTGTCCATTCACTGTCTATAACAAGTTTGTCACATTGTATGTAAATACATAGGAAAATTTTGAAGCCGGACCATCGGCGCGGCCTCCAGTACATGGAAGTATCTGTATTAATATCTGTTTTTCTGTAGTATTCATTTCGATTTAGAGTACATAATTTCATACTTTGAGAACGAAAGTACGTATGTGTGGTGTTCAGTACATTGTACTCAGATTGCAAGAGTACTTGGAATATAAGTTGTTTGTTTAAGGTTTTAGAGTTGAAATGAAGCAGTTCATAAAACACATGATGGTGCTTAATATCCATTTTGAATATCAGTTGTCACTGAGTTTGTTTTTCCAGCCCAAAACATTATAAGACACATCCAGTACATTTGTCCATATGGAGTACATAGTTTCAGAAGTCTAGAAATAAACAGAGTGACATCTTTAATACATTGTACTAACATGGGGACATTCAGTACATAGTTCAATACAGTGAGAAAATAATCCAATTTCAAATCATAATTCATGCATACAATTATTACATCAAAGTTAAACTCTGAACTTATAATTCAGTACTTGTTGAGAACAGTTCAATATTACTATTATGAGTATCCCATTTTGATTAGAGGTACATAGTTCTATAATTTCAGGTTGATAATAGCACAACTAGAGAACTATACTTAATTGAAGTTACATACTGTCGGAAACCTAATTTATTGAGTTGTAATTGTAGTATTATTTTTATTGTGACTTGATAGGAGAAAGTTTGAAGGTGGACTATCAGTACACCCTTCCGTACCTGGTATAGAAATAGTCCTCTTGAGACTGCACTGCGAGGATTCACACTAAGGAAAAGTGAAAATATATTATCTTCTCAAATTTGTCTATTCTTTGACACTTTGCCTAAGGCTTATGAATATTTCAACCTTTACTCCTGGGAAGTTGGTTTTGGGTTCCGGTACGGAAGGAGTCACAATTATAGATGCAAACCAGGCCCTAAGAAGGATGTTGTGTTACGGAACAATGCAAACATTAATAGTGTGTGGTTGCCATGTATTTATTTTCTTGTTTCGTAAACAAATGTTTCTGTGAACTTGTCATAATGAACGACGAGTGTACTGTCCATATCGCTAATTCTATTCCTATCTGTAGATTCTTCAGTTGAAATTCTTGGTGTCAGGGTGTACCAAAGAAGGAAGTTCACAGGGAAAACGTACGGGAGCAAAGCATAGAAGCAGCAAGAAGAAATGCAAGATCCGGAGATGAGTGAAGGAGCGAGTACTTTCTAAAGACCGGAAGGAACATGATACATTCTGCATGATATGTGGAACGAAGGATATATTTTTGTTTAATGGTACTTACATTCTGGGATGATTGAAACTATGGTTGGTCAGTTGAACTTATTTTGTAGTACGTAAGTACTGTATGGATGATCGCACCATAGACTTAAGTTGGGGTATGTAAGAACTATATGGATGATTGAAGTCTATTCTGAACAATTATGCAGGGAAGTACTTTAGGTATATATGGTCCATGAGTTTGTTGACGATCATATGCATTGTAGTATGTACATAATTGTACATGCTTTTCATGCAAGAACGTCTTGCACTGTCATGACGTGTATGTTGTGGCTGAAAACACCTTTGCGACCGGTGCGATGCGACCTTAATTACAAGTGGTCCTTTCTGTATTGTTGGATGACCTAAGCTAATCGCAAACAAAACCTGAGTTATGGTTGTTTGGTTCATGTCTTCAGACTCAACACCCGGGGACACAGTCGAGTAGAAGAGTTATTGGGAAGAAGGTCGCGTGAGGAATCAGCACATTAGTCACAGGAGTTAGAACAGGTAAAGCATAGATGAAGTTTTCATATTTGACAACTGTCAAAGATTGGTTACATAAACATTTTTGCACATCTTATTGACTCTTCGAGTTTTTTTGGTTGAACAGGATTCATCTAATTATGTAAGAAGTAAAGTACATGGAAGAACAATATTGTACACAACAACAAAGTCAGATGTAGTTAATTTATACCGAACAAGAAGAAGGTACATAGTACTTTCATATGTACCTTATACTAAATCCATGGTCTTATATGGAAGAACACAAAGAGAGCTGAAGTTAAAGTTCCGAACTGAAAGAAAGCCAAATCCATACAAACTGAGAAGTAGTAACATGCGAGGCCAGTACATCTTCATAGTGGCACCTCAAGTGTCCAACCAAATCCTATCTCCCTAATACACTGCCTCTTCACTTCATTAAACTTCTTGATAATCTGTTGATGTTCTCGATGTCGCTGACCTATAAGTTGAAGACTGTCCTCATTGCTATTGTATTCTGTCGCATACTCGCTAGCTGCCTGTATCAATCAATGTAACTCATATGATGTTTGAAATTATAAAAGTACAAGTACATCTGTAATTAACATATTGTTATTGTTCAGAGTCTGGTTATAATGGGAAATAAGTGGTTAAATTGAGAGTAGCACTACATGTACGTGTATTGAAGGAAGATAGTACACATTAAGACTTACTAGAATGAAAAGTACAAGTATACACATATGTGCCTGCTGCTTCGTAACTTACAAGTGAGGGATTAGTTAGTACATTTGGTGACAGTGGAAAGAAAAAAAGCAATTGCACTGTCTGCAATGGGGAGAACAAAGATGTACTACTAATCCAATAGTATAAATGAAAGAAGATATTATAAGTATAAGAAACAAATTACTTAGAGTACTGGATGTACCCAATTGGTAGTACGATAGCATTTATTGGACAGAAAGTACTTGAGTACTGGCATTACTCCTCAGGTACTGAAATTGTCCATAATGGAGTTACCTAATAAACGACCCAAGTACTTTGGGGAGGGTAAGTAGAAGTACCCATTAAGTTATCCCAAAATACTTTGGCAGGAAATTTCCGAAATTAGTTGAACAAGCACAGTACTGGCCGATAGTAGATTTTAAAACAGAGGCCAGAACGAGATCCATGCCCTGTTACTAAACAAGTACTTGTACATCATGTACAGAACTTTCTAATTACTTGTACAAGTCCAGTACTGGATAGTTCATTTAGAAAAATTTATAGAACTACATAGGCCAGAACAAGATCCGTACCTTTCAAGAACTCAAACTCATGTACAGAACTTTCTAATTACTTGTACAATTGCAGTACTGGATAGTACATTCTTAAAGAAAGTGCTCATGGTAGTGGATTCAAACTAATGTACGTTTTCAGAAAAAAATCATGGAAGTACTTTAGCCGGAACGAGATCCGTACCTTTGAAAGACTCATCTATGCTTGGAAACAAAAACTTCCAAAATAAAACGAGGACACAATCCTAAAACATACAAGAAAATACATCATGCGCGGCACAATATATACAGATTCATGAATATTTCGCAGCAAATCGAACCTGTCGGCTCATGCTCCTCGAGTACATGTACGCGACGAGATTGAAGAAAGAAAGTGCATCGAGATTAAAACGGAGGCGGTGTGGGGAGGCAGTACCGATTCACAAATCTATACTCCAATAAAGGTAAAGAATCCTGAAAAGTGGAGGAACAAAAAGAACAAAGAAAGAGAAAAGAGAGGCAGCAATGGAGGAACACGACTACCGAGAAGAAGAAGTAGACGGGGGAGTGAAGTAAAAATATCTTGCAGCACTAACATCTTGCTCACAAGTACAGGCAGCCTGCCACGGTTGTGGGCCATGCGACAAGACAAGACGTCCCTGTACAGACCAACAGGCCTAGGAAATTAGTCACATCACACGCACAGGGTTCACACTTCACAAGCCGGCTCTTTTTCTGGGCCCTCCGATGCAGCGCACAGCTGGATCCGACGGTACACACGGTGGGGCGAGATAGCGTTATCGGCACCGGAGGTTTGGCCCGACCAGTCCGCCATCACCAAGGACAACGTCTCCATCCAGATCGACGGCGTCCTACGTCAAGGTATACCCCTCATGTTCACCTCCCCTTTTGGTGATGTGCTGCTGCTGTTTTACTAGTTGATAGTTTGGTGCTTTCTGGTCTGTCTCAAGTTTTGTATGCTCACGAGCCAGCATCCCCTTGCATTACGACAAAACATCTGGTCTGGTCTTACAAACAATGTCTTGACACCCTGCTTGTAGATTACACTAGCAGATTTTGTACTTTCCCTCTCGAATTAGGACAAATCATCTGGTCTTAGAAACATTGCCGTGATGCCCTGTTTGTAGATACCGGAGCAGATTTTGTGTGCCCGCTCTTGAATTTGGACAAGTTATCTGGTCTTAGAAATAATGCGCAATGCCATGATGCCCTACTTGTAGATTACAGGAGCAGATTCTGTATGCTCCCTCTTAGGACAACCTTGTAAGGAATCAGGATATGATGTTGTGGCTTATTGTGGTATTGGGTATGCAATTGGTGTGGGTCTTCCTATTTCTGTTTGGTTATATTATGCCTCTTGTTATGACAGTATTGGGCTAAATTAAATATGGTAAACGAGTGGTCTCACTTTCAACGATAGTAGCATTAGTAATACACCCTCCGCCCCGAAATAAGTAATGTGGATTTGTACAAATCCACGTCAGACAGTGCCTAAATATGCTGTTCCTTGCTGCTTCTGTTCTTTTTGGTGAGAAAAAGAGAGAATTTTACCTTGCAGGAAGGCCCCAGGAATAGATCGATCATCACTTTCCACGCTCGCTTCGCCCACCCCAGGAAGAGATCGATTACGTACCGTGAGACACGCTGAGGAGAGTCCCATCCATCATCTGCTTTCCAGAAACGATCCACGCCCCTGCAAGTTGAACAAAAACCAATCAATCCATCTCCAACTAAGGTATGATCCTTTAGTGCTCCAATTGGCTGCATCAATAATATCCGTTATGGTTAACAGTTTAAGAAATTGGCGAAATAACTGATGCAACAACAGGTGTAGATCAACCTTTGAAAGATCTCGGTACGTAGAAGGATCATCAAGATTCAACACTTTGGATTGGTAATCAGGTATTATCCAAGGGAAAACAGGATACTGCACAAGCATAAAGATTATTCGAATCACAGGTTACTTTATCAGACATTTATTTAGACTAGAAATACATTTGTGCAGTAAGCTGACCTGAGTTATGTCATTATAACTGCGACCAGCAAGAGTGTTCAGTTCCATCAAGTACTCAAAATTGCTAATCTGAAGAAATTGGACATACTTAGATCTTGAAACTACCAACAAACATGGAAGAAAAAAAACATATTTAGTGCTTGTGTACCTCCCAGTTAGCCCAGCGCTCCATCAATTGAGT
Source organism: Brachypodium distachyon (assembly GCF_000005505.3). Taxonomy (NCBI): domain Eukaryota; kingdom Viridiplantae; phylum Streptophyta; class Magnoliopsida; order Poales; family Poaceae; genus Brachypodium; species Brachypodium distachyon. The sequence continues at coordinate 44,026,317 of NC_016133.3, read as the reverse complement.
TCTTTTAAGGATTTGCTTGGCTCTCTGAAGAAGATAACATGGATTACTGCCAATCATCATTATATATTCAGCTGTGTCATGCATGGAATTCAAACTATAGAGTAGAGGTTCGTAAAGGTCATACCCTGAAATCAAAGAAGAAATTTGACCTATCTACCATAAATAATTCCAAAGCACTTCGCCGTAACAAGTATCTGCAACAAGTCATCAAAATCACCAACTGAGTGGATGAAAAATAAAAACTAAACTATATGGTGCGTTGATTCACAGATGCTGCATTGAGTTATTCACTCTAACAGCACAGAATATACATATTTTGCTAGAACAAAATAGGAAATATGCACAGTAGGAGTATATCAAAAATCAGCTTCTAACACTGGAACCAGATCAGAAAATAAAATTTACCTCCTGCTATATATCTGATGTAGAGAAGAGATCAACCAACTCATGTCTTTATCTTGCTGGTAATATTGGCCACTATACAATGTACCACAAGATAAAATTGGTAACTATATGCTAATGCCACGCTGAAATCAATATACCTTACTAAGTTGATGAACAACCATCTGCTAATTGCATCTGACTATCTATGCTATACAAAAGAAAGTATTCGACTATATTCTGAACAACTTTTAAGGCCAGCTTTAGACTAAAGTTAATTCATTGCCTGATTGGTTTTATGTGTCTTAGTACTCTAAATTTATGGTTAAACTGTAAACTTACAAAAATAACATGATATGCATGTAAACATAGAAATGAAATTCAAGCACTCAACCGTAGCTAAGCAGCAAGCAAAAAAAATGCTTAGCTCAAACCCTGAATAACAGAATTAAACGGAGGAAAATTTAAACCACCGGATTAATTATGCACCCATGATCTCATCTCTCATCTCAAGTGCCAACTTAAATATGAACAGAGCAATCATGATGGAAATGGGTTTACAGTCAATGATCAAGCTAAGAATAATCACATTGGCAAGAATAAATGCAAAATTATCTTCTACTACCTCTGTTCCCAAATGTAATAAGTCCTAACTTTTTCCTAAGTCAAACTTTGACCAGGTTTATAAAACAATCTATCAACATCTACGATTCTAAATTAGTTTTATTTAATCCATCATGATAGATATTTTCATACTATACTTATTCGATATTATATTAGAAAAACTCTTGTCCCTTCAACAGCAAAATATTTTTTGGGACCATATAGTAGAATTTCAAATTCCAGAATAGACAGAGCAACATGAAAAGACAGAGAAGCACATTACCCTGCTCGAGGATCTCTAACTACTCTCTGCAGACTCCTCACAGTTTCAATATTGTGGGCATACACATCTAGACCGGAGTTCGCCAAAGATGCAACCCCCTCCAGGTCACCTAGAAAATCTGAAGTTAGACACTCCACCAATATCTCAGGCTTCAACTCCTGAACAGAACACCCAAAATTATCACATGGTAGTTTCACTAATTTAATTACCACACTAAGGCACGAGGACAAACCTTTAGAGCTCTTACTGTTTCGGCAAAATGGCTCGTGCGGCGGCAGCATCTCCTCGTCATCGTCGTCATCCGCTTCAACAGTGAACTCATCCACCACCGGCGGTCGACGCAGCCTCGCTGAACACAATCCAATCTCGATGAAGAACCAGCACAGGGTCAACACAATACAACCCAAATTAAGGCCCAATGTTGCTTTGCTGAACTCCAAGCTCGTGTAGAATCTGCCCATGGTTGGATGAGTGGTCAACTGAACTGTCGTGAATGATTTGTTATTTTCTACTATGATTAAGCGGTTTGTATATAACCTTATTAGATACAAAGAAATAAAGGGATACCAGATACAATCTCCTGCGGTAAGGTTTCCTTTTAGATAAGCAAACCATGTTTCCTCCTATGATAATCCCACAACCATAAATTATCTTAGTTCAGAGCAAGCTGCAGAATCTATCGACTGTATAACATAAATAAAGGAGTACACTAAATTTCAATCAAAGTAGCACTCAAGTAACAGTTGAAAGAGAGACGAAAACCACCGACACTACAGATTATCACCTCGACAGTCCAGATGAAGAAATCCAGCGGCTCCGGAGACCGCCCACGGCTCATCTCGCCAGCCAACCCCCCCTGCAAGACCCAAGGTTCAGGGCCAGATCTAGATGGTGAGCTGGTACAAACCGAAAATCAAAAGAAGTTGGTTTGAGACTCGGAAATTGCTGCATAGCCAAAAAAGTTCATACCTCAGAAATTCAACGTCAACGATTGCGGACGGGGTGGAAAACGCAGGGGGTTTTACGCGACTGGGTAGAACAGGACGGGCGATGGGGGCGATGCGCGTGAGAGGCGGAGCTGTTGGGGGATTGAGGAGGCGCCGGCGGTGCAGCCGAGCTACGGGAACCGCGGCGGTGGGCTGTAGAGGAGATTTTAGCGCCACATCGGGCTTGATTGGAGCTTGCGTAGTTGGGTAGCGCAGCGCGTGAGTGAGAGCAGCAGCGTGCGAGAGAACGGGATCGCGGAGGGAGGAAGAGGAAAGAAAGCTACGGGAGTGTGGAGAGGAAAAGGTCTTTTGCTGTGGACGAGATGTGGGGATTTTGACGGTTGAGATCATCGCCTCGCATGATTGGTCGCAGATGGAGCGTGGAGACTTGACCGCACCGATACTTAAATTGTCTCAATTTTACCTAAAAATGCTAAAAATGAATGTATCTATCTAAAAAACGTCTAGATACATGTAATATTTCGACAAGAATTATAGAATGGAGTACTCCCTCCGTCCAACAAATGATGTCTCATTTGAATGCATCTATACACTAAATCATGTTTAGATATATTCAAATTTTGACAAACTTGAGACATTTTTTGTTGGACGGAGGGAGTAGTATAATTTATTAGGTTGTAGACTCATCTTGTCTTGATTTATGTGATGTTTATGATAACATATCTTACTTACCATCTTCGTCTCTTTCTTCATTTAGTATCATGTCATGTCACCAAAATGTCTTGTTCTACCTAAATTACTCTCACTATGAGTAATTTTACAAGATGTTGTAATTTTGTTCTAAATAAAAAAACTTAAAATTCGACTATCTTTTTTTAAAAATTGACATCCCAGCAGTTTGGATCGACACATAGTTTCAAGAAGGAAAAACATGTCCCAATGCAAACACCTCATCTTTAATCTGTTCTCCGTCTCTCACACTACCATCGCCTCCCGAGAAGAGCCGCTACCGGTTTAGATTTTTTTTTTTCGATACACATGGCTCAGAGAGGACACTAGACACGGATGGCAGCGTGATAGCCTTTTGGATGGCCCACTCTTATCAAAAGAAGGAAATTCGCAACGCTCTAAATTTCTCTATTTTTATTAGCCTTAGGAATCAACTTATCTCTAATAAAAAATTAGACCACTTATGGAGCCCACAAATTTTATGGGAAGTTTGACAAACGACGGTTAAGAAATAAAATAACCAAGTTAAAAAAGGCGACAAAACAGACATACGCGACTGGGGAGGTTGGACGTGGCAACGCAAGGGCATTTCCACTAGTTATTCCAAAAATTGCCATAATTTAAAAGAAACGTATTAGATGAAAACCTGTATTCAGTTAAAAAAAAATCACAAATCGATTGAAAGGTAACCTCTGATCATTCAAACACATTTTATTAAAACTCCTCGAGACCTCTAATCGCAGGGTTTTTTTCTTCCATAAAATGTGTTTGATTAGAGGTTTCACTCCCTTCCCCAAGCATTGTACTCTTGTTGTTAATGACATAACTGTCATCTCAAATTAACAAAGAGGTCTTTTGCTGTAAAAAAAAGCTTACCACGACTAACCCAACCTAACTTTTCAACATGTCATGACCAGATTTTGCCAAATTTGATGCCAGTCCATGAAGCCATGAGACTTCAGAACCAACAACCAGTGCAACCTTGCAGGACTGCTCCCAACGAACCAGGTGGCAACATCATACAACCAGATGCAGAAAGGGGGACACCAACATACGGTCCAACAAAAGATAACGAGACTCGAATTCTCAATGTATGGTCCACGGATTACATCCTGAACAAGACCGCGACAAACAGAAAACATGGCAGATGGGCCAGCGCTGTCGACGTTTTACAGGATTTATTTTTCCATATCCACACATTATAAGCTGCAGATGTCCACCAGGTGCGCCTGAGACGAGGTCGCCTTCAGGCAGGTGCAAATCACACTTACTTGGATCCCTCCTCGGGCTTCTGGTAAGATGACGAGATGTATTAGTACATCGAGCAAACTAATTTTGCAGTGAATGGGGTGCAGAAAACAGCAAACTGTATCTATATAGAGGGTAACGACTGCTGAGAGTCCAGTAAACTAGATAGGAAACACATCACGCATGACAAATGAAGGATGCAGGTCTCTTCATCCAAAGTTATCAGAAGTTATAACATCGCATACATCTTATCAATTTACTTATTGTCAAAGCTGCCTTAGTTTACCAACTGATTCCTATAATCTGCCGCAACCAATGCTCTGTATCGTGAAGGAATCCAACACCAATGTCAGAGCAGTTGTTTGCAACAGAAATAAGTACACTAGAGCACGATTACGAGCTTGTTTCGGAAAATTCTATGAAGCGCTGCCAAATAAGCGCGATGTTTTTGGCAAAAGGGGTACCTAACTAAATCATGCAGCAGCTATTTCCTGAACCAAAAAGATAAAGCGAAGCAAGGCACTCTATAATCATCAGCGCTTCACTTGACCACACACTGAATCTCAGACATCCGCATCCCCTCCATTACATCACTTGGCAAAAAGAACATGTTGGCCCAAACACGGCAATATCTCTAGACACTATTCTCAATGACGAACGAACCCCCACCCCTTGGAGCCGCATCGGCTCGGCATCTACCAGAGACGAACAACAATTTGGCACTTGGCAGCTGTTGTCGAACAGTTGCAGTACCTCCAAATGACCAGAACATCATGTAGTGGCACTTAAATCTATCGGCATGAATTAGCATTTGGATGTCTGAATGCAAACTGATTAACTTTTCCGAGGCTATTAAACCTAAACTGGTAAGCAAGAGGGCACCGTGTTATACCTTGCCGGCCTTCTCGGCGTCGGCCTTCTCCTGCTCCTGCTTCTTCTTGAGCTTCTCCAGCCTCTCCCTCTCCATCTTCTGCTCGCCCGCCCCCAGCCAGGATCAAACGGACGAGTTATATCAGATCGGATAATAGAGGACAATCAAAAGGACGGGGTTAGCTAGGGTTTTGACTTTTGATTTGGGGAGATGAGACGGACCTGGATGTAGACGCTCTCCTTGGCGCGCTCCTCCTCGCTGAGCACGCGGCCCTTGCCGTCGCTGAAGGCGCGCACGGCCGCGGGCGCCGCCGCGGACCGGAGGCGCGCGGGGAGGGAGGTCAGCGCGCATCGCATCGCCATTTTCGCTCGCAGGACGGTCTCTGGAGCTCTCTCGCTAGCGAATCTGTCGGGGGTTTGGGGATCTCCGTGGGTGGGGTTTTCTTTCGGTTGGTGGCACTCCACTTGTAAACAGAGTCTTCTCAGACTTCACGGGACTCTTCAAGACTTTCTATTTGGGGAATCCAAAGGGCAAATTTCAGATGGAGTTTTGGGGATTCTGGAATTTCAAATGGTGTTTCAAAAATGAAAGAAATTCTGACACAAGAACTAGACGCTCAATTTTGTCGATCGGATTTTGTGTAATGTCGAAAATATGTGAACTCTCATGCCTTGTCGACACTCGCTAGAACGGATGTGTGGTGCACCAACATTACTTGTCCGGCCATCGACGAGCTCCGGAGCTGTCACCCGTTCTAGACGTGATCATATACTGGTTTTTTTTTCGGGCCTCTTCCTCATTGTTGGCGAATCCGACCTCCCATCGAGCACTCATTTGTTTTTATCTATTATACTATCTATTAAATTAGAGTTGGTGGTGATTGGCACGGACGCGGTAGGTCAACTTTGTTAAAATTACAATAAATATGTCACTTTCTGTTATTTTCTCTCCTTCCCGTCTTATTCATGATTCCTCCTCCTCCACCTTATGACCGACACCACTGCGCCCGCGTGAGCCATGCCCGAGCCTCCCCCTCCACCCCCAGCCCGATTTCTCCTCCTCCGTCTTACAACCGATGCCAACCAAACGCCACAGCACTCCGAGCAAAGCCGTCACGTCGCCGCACACTTCACCTGTTCTCCCACCACCTCCACCGCCGCCAGCCGCCGGACTCGTGGGAGACGGCCGACCTTGACGGCGCCATGAGCTGCTTGCTCCATTCTGTCCGCTGCGTCAACTCCTCACTAGACCTCGCAACCCGGTGCAGCTGCATGACCGCATCCCCCCGCGCCCTAAGCTTCCCGACCTTCCCAGCCTTCGCCAACCACCTGCGCACCCCCTTACAGCTGATTCCAGCCACCGGGTTTCGTAGCAACGCACGGGCACACCTACCAGTTTTTATTACGGCCTGCCTACTAATTTAGCCCATACAGCAGACGACCTCTCCTCGTTGTCCTCCTCCTCCTCCTCCTCCCAGAAAATCCCCAATCCCTCCTTCTCCTCATCCCTCTCGCCGGAAACGCCCTCGAGATGTACCACCCCACGAGAGGCGGCGTCCGCGGCGGCCGAGACCGTAAGCTCCCTCCCGCTCCCTCACCTTTACTCCAACCCCACGCGGCGCTCCAATTGGACCAAAACCCCGAACCCAGTCGCCATCGACCCTCAACCCTCGCACGGCGCGGTTCTGTCGTGGGGATAGCTAGGATCTTCTAGTCGATCCGTCGCCAGGGACTGGTTTTGGCTTGTGCTTTGTTTCCTGTTTCGTGATTTGCTAGATTTTTTATTTGGGTCGTACTAGCTCACCTGATGCCTGTTCTGCTTTGGTGATATGGCAATAGATGATTTATATAAGCTTAATATAGTGGCCACTGTGTGAATTTGTAGTGTCATGTTATGGTCACTACCATCTATCACTTCCATCTATAAGGACTCTGTTGAAACAACGACAAGTGGGATAGGCTACCACACTAAATTACTTGGATCAGCAGTCTCAGTCCTAAGACCTAATATGTTGTGGGTTTTCAACCACATTTTCCAGGTAGTATCACATAATGGTATTTATCTACTGCCTCCGCACTATATACGTACACATCTCAGCATTTCTTGTTAATTCCAAGCTTGAGGATAGCACAAAACTTGGAGATGATGCCTATTCTCATCGTGTGTCGCCTCTTCAGGTGTTAGTTGCATCAACAGATTTAAATTGTAGTTAATATTGCACACGTGTTTCTGGAGTTCTAGGACAGTTCTTCCAACGATAGCCATGCAGTATACTGCTATTTTGTGTTGTGACAAATCAGGGCATTGTTACAAGTTGTTACTTTCCAGGCATTGTCAACTTATTGCATCTTATGCTGCTTGCTTTATTCAAATGACGTGACACAGTTTAAAACGAAATTTCATTTCTCTCTTGTACTGTTAAGTGCAAAGGATGAACATACAAGTCCAGTAGTTCCCCGTTCGCGCTTGTGTTGCTTAATTTGTTTCTTTGAAGCCTCTGAACTACAAGTATTGCATGAGTTGAACAAATCTACCTTTGATCACTTGTTTTTGCTAGAAGTACTTAACATTCTAACCTTGTTATCATATGGCAGTCAACATAAGTTATCCCTTCTTTATTCCTACAGAATTCAAATGGGACGATGTTAAGGTTGACAAGCATCGGGAGAATTACCTTGGTCACAGTGTTAAGGCTCCTGTTGGTAGATGGCAGAAAGGTAAGGACCCAACCTTGTTATATGATAGATGCAATATTGATTTCTTATGTGAAATGTTTCCAATAAACTGCTCTTGAACTTCATGCCGCTTCCTATCTTTTCCTGCTCAACCTTGTCCATAGCTGTGAAATGTTTTAGTTTGCCATTAGCTCCCTGTCTGTTGTGTGCACTCATTCTTCTTGCTTTAATCCAAACTGCACTTAATAACTCATGGACTAGCGTTCTGAATTGACTGTGCTTTTTACAATTGAGATAAGTCCATAAATGCATTGTTTAATTGAGATAAGTCAGCATACCTACTCTCTCTCAAGAAAATTCAAGCTCATCTGTCTTTAGTTAATTGATTCCAGGCCCAATTAGAGTTAAGAATTTACATAGCACATATCATTCAACCTGACAGTTCATTGCCAAGAAGTAGGCATGGAAGTATGTATAGATCGGTGTGCCAACTTCGTAATGACTCTTTTTTTAACCAATTGCTATGCTCTGTATTTGTAAAATACAAACACTTTCTTTGCCCTTTGGCCGTAAGTGACCAACTTTTTGGTAGTAGCAACTAGCAAAGTCTTTACTTGTATCTTAGGATTGGGCTTGCACAAGTATCTTCATGGGCTTGTATTCAAAGTGGTCTGGAATGGAAATGCTTCTTGCATTGATTTCTGAAGGCCTGAGATTTATGTATTAATGATCAACTGTGGCTATCTCTGACAGGGAAGGACCTATTATGGTATACAAGAGACAAGAAATCTGACTCGGAAGATGCCATGAAGGAAGAAATCAGGAGAGTGAAGGAAGAGGAGGAACAGGCCATGCGTGAGGCACTTGGCTTAGCTCCCAAGCGTAGCAGTCAACCTAAAGGCAATCGTTTAGATAAGCATGAGTATGCGGAGCTAATAAAGAGAGGGTCAACTGCAGAGGATATGGGAGCAGGGCATGCTGAAGCAGCACAAGTGCAAGGATTAGGCTTATACAAGTAAGTTTGTGTGATGACATTTTTATCACCCCTTGGAATATGGCACAATATTATTCTCTGTCAAGGCTTCGTAACAACTTTACTAATCCAAACACACATGTTATCTGCATGACTACAGGGGTCCTCAGAATGAGGAAGAACCGAGCTCTCCTAATCTCGACGCCTCTGAAATGAAGCCTGACCAGATTGAATTTTCCCCTCCACGGGCGACGAAGCATGAAGATTCCGAGGATGATGACAGGAAGGGGAAAAGGCGGCGCGGCGAGGAGAGGAGAGAGGAGAAAGGCAAGGAGCGGAGGCGGGGAGAGCACTCAGGAGGCAAGGAGAGGAGGCGAGAAAGGCACGAGAGTAACCGCGGTAGCTGGCATGACCCGGAGGACAGGGAGAAGCGCCGCGGCAAGGACAAGCAGAAGAAGAGGAGGCATGATTCAGACTAATAACAACATTAGCAGCCTTGGGAAGCCATCTGTAACGGTATTATATCACCAAAATGTGTACCTTTTCTTGTGAGTTTCATGATGGTGATGCTACCTGTGCTGGATGATGTGATGTTAAAATGGGCCTGTGTTGTCCTACACTTTGCCCTTATTTGAATGGAATCATACATGTGGCTTGTTTGCCTAATTATTGCCTGGCTTTGTTGTTTCCGATGAAGACTCATATGATGTTGGTATGTCAGTATATTCTGGTTGATGATGAACACAGAAATAGAAAACGAAGAAGAGAGTGAGGCTATTTTGGCTGCCGCGGCAGCACCCAGAACGAAAATAAAAAGAAGAAGCACGATTTTGTTGTTCTGGGCTGCAGGCCTGCATAGAGAAATTTATAATGTTCCACGTGCATAAAAATGCTACAGCTCGTCTTTGCCGTGTGTACCCCTGTAACAATCTCCGGCCTTGGGTTCCCTCCCAAGGGCAAACCTGTAACTTCATAAATGAGCCTTGGATTAGGATTAACTCGCAGCTAAGGCAACGCCACGCTAACGCAACAAGACTATTCACGAGACCGACCCGCAACCACCTCCCCTCTCCGATCGATTTACATTCACCGTCGCCTCACCGCGACGAGGACAAGGAGAACAACCCCGCCGGAGACGACGCCAGCCAGCGCTTCCACAAGGTTCGAGGCCCTCACCCTCCCCTCCCCCCCGTCCAAGCTCCACGCTCTCCCCGTCCGCCTCCGGTTTCGTTTCTGAGTTCTGTGGCCGAGATCCGATCCGATTATGAGTTCAAATTAAACGATTCTTACCCCTTTCCGAATCACCGACTCTTTCCAAGTCCCCAGCATCCCCGGTTCTCAATCAATCCCCTCCTGGCGTGCGTGGCATGCGCCGCGTGTGCTTGTTAATTTATTGCTGTATTTATTTTTGTTCTGTTTCAAACTCTCTGGTATTAATTTGGATCAATCGAGGTTACTTACTTTTCCGCCGGGCAGCACACACGCCGCACCAGATTTCCCAGCTCTACTGTCGCCGATCGGTGTGCTGATTCCTGTGTTTTTGTTGGGGATTATTAGGGTTTTGTTAGCGGCTTTGATTGATTGAATTCGGGAGGCCGAGGCAGAGGAGGAGGACGCCGCGATGAACGGTGGCAGCAGCAAGCAGACGCTGATATACAGCTTCGTGGCCAAGGGCTCCGTGGTGCTGGCCGAGCACACCGCCTTCTCGGGCAACTTCAGCACCATCGCGGTGCAGTGCCTCCAGAAGCTGCCCTCCAACAGCACCAGGTCCACCTACTCCTGCGATGGCCACACCTTCAACTTCCTCGTCGACCGCGGTTTCGGTACGCTTCCCGGTTACCCCCTCTTTTGTTTTGTTTTGGTTCACGTGGCCGTGCGCCTGATTGATTGTCGAGATCACGGCAGGCCGCCACTGTGCTGCGAACCTGATGAATTGACCTGATGTATCCCGGCATATGCTGTGTGCAGTGTTCCTTGTGGTGGCTGAAGAGGCTGTGGGGAGGAGCGTGCCGTTTGTGTTCCTAGAGCGGGTTAAGGAAGACTTCATGCAGCGGTATGGGTCAAGCATTGATGAGGAGGGGCAACACCCACTGGCTGATGATGCAGATGAGGATGACTTCCTGTTTGAGGACAGGTTTAGCATTGCCTACAATCTTGACAGGGAATTCGGGTATGGAATTGTTCCTTGTTGGGTTATTGTACTCTGGTTTCTTGTTACCATGGAAGTGTTTCTTATTAGTCCTCTTCTTTTCTCCTGGATAGTCCAAGGCTAAAGGATCATATGCAGTATTGCATTAATCATCCAGAGGAAATTAGCAAGCTCTCCAAAGTGAAATCGCATCTGTCAGAGGTCAAAGGGATCATGATGGACAACATTGAGAAGGTATGTATTCGAATGAACATGCTGTTTCCAGAAATAAGCACTGTCTGAGTGAGGTTTCTCAGTTCTCTCAATCTTTTTTTCTTCTTCTGAAATATGCTTTATTTATTCTGTTTAAGTCAAGTGTAAAGCCATCAACGCATCTGTCGACTATCAGTCTGTCATGTGCACTTTGTTCAACATGGGTTCAATACTGCAATATAAACATGTTATTTGATATTTTTAGCACATGTTAACACTGCAAATCTCCTTTGATGGTTGAAAGTTAACTTAATAGTAACGTGGCGCTTGGTGTAGACCTATTACTCTGTGCCAGAGTTTATGCGCATTCACATGCAAATAAGTACTTTTAAACTAGGCCATAAACATGTAGTGGTGAGATTTGGTACAATTTGAACAAGCGACTATTAGATCTTGTAAAACCTGTATTGTTCATTCAAGATACACCACTTCCTTTCAAGGAATGCATAGTTTAACACAACTGCCATTGCTCTGTGATGTCATCCGTGCTACTGTATTCTTTCGCTTTATCCACCGATTTTTTATATGAATTTATTGGATGGCTGTGTAACTTTTGTTCCAGAAGTTTTCACTCTGCTAGTAAATTGCAATATCCCGGAGCATATATGATTAGCTGTAGTTATGCAGAAATCTAAGTCTAGTGCCTGATGAAGTTACCATTTTTGCAACAAAACAAGCTATGCGAAGTGCAACTTATAGCCAGAAACATCATATCATTTAATTGAAGTCGTCAATTCAACAGTTATTTATTTTATTTTTTGTTTGCCATCTTTCATCTAATCGAGTTTACTCTGACTGTGCTGGACATTGCTTAGATATTGGATCGTGGTGAGAAGATTGAACTCTTGGTGGGCAAGACCGAAAACTTACAGTCCCAGGTATGCATGTAATGAGTCCAGGATACCTGTATCCTGTGTGTTGGAATAATCCTGTTTTTGTTACAACTTGGAAGCAACTTTCACTGATGGACGTTTTATTAAACTTGCCTCAGGCCGACAGCTTCCACAGGCATGGCAGAGAGCTGAGGCGTAAGATGTGGCTTCAGAACCTGAGGTTCAAGCTTATGGTGGGCGGTGGCGTCGCATTTCTGATCCTCATCCTCTGGTTGATGGTTTGCAAGGGCTTCAAGTGCTAGAGTGTCGAAAGCCTTTTTTTTTTTCTCTTCTGCGCACTCGACCAGTTTACCTCGCCATGTCCATATAATCGTGCTGCCAGTATGTTGTGCGCACAGCTGAAATGCCCCTCTGGACTGTTCTCATGTCGTTGTATGCTGTTAGATATCTGGAATACTTGTATAAGCTCTGTCAAAGAAGGGGACACCGCTCCGATGTACATTCTGAAGTACCACAACAAGACTGTTTGGCCCTTGTTCGGATTCTCTTATTTAACCATAGGCCTGCCTTGAGCACCGAAGATTATTGTGCTTTCATCTTCCCTTTTTACAGTCCTTTCTGCTTGCTCCTCCTCGTCGATCTTTTTCTGGAGCGGTATACTTGTTAACACGGTGTGAATCCATCAGACAATAGCCAGCGATGATCGTGTAGAGGTTGGCTTGACTGTTGCTGTGTTCTGAGACAGTCTGTGCCTTTGGTAGTCCAGCACGAATGATTTGCGAATGCATTTACCGTCTGTTGTTCGCAGAACAGTGGCGCAAAGGAGTGACAACGATATGCAGGGCCTTGTAACAGAGGCAGTGTTCTGTATGACTATTGGTCAGGCTTATCATTCTGGCACAAGATGTTACACTCATGGGGACAAAGGTCATGCTTTTTCTTTCTTCTAAGAAAAGTTCTTTTTATCCCTTTCTTCTACGAAATGTTTTTTTTTCGGGGGGATTCTTCGAAGAAAAGTTAACACTCAACACTATCCATTCCCAGTAGCAGCAGGAGAAGGCAGGGACAGAAAAAGCCTGATGGACGGGCCGTATGGTTTAGAGCCCAAGCCCAGTTGGCCATTAGAGGTCCCATTCCCACGGCAAAGCGTGCATAAAGGAAGGAACCCACGCGACGCGCCCCGCATCTCACACTCCCAAAATTTTGAATTCTCCCCCTCTCGTCTCCGAACCCCATCCCCAACCCCCGCTCCCCCACCGCCCAACGGGAAGAGATTCTCGGAATCCCGCCGCCGCCGCCGCCGCCGCCGCATCCGCCGCCATGTCGCGGGTGGACAAGGAGAAGGCGGTGAACGTGCAGGTGCTCCTCCGCTGCAGGTAGGTCCCCCACCTCTCCGCGTCGCGGGACTGACTCGCCGGCTCAGATCCGCAGACCTAACAGCCGCCTCCCCTTCTCGTGCGTGCGTGCTCAGGCCCTTCAGCGACGACGAGCTCAGGAGCAACGCGCCGCAGGTGGTCACCTGCAACGACTACCAGCGGGAGGTGGCCGTCACGCAGACCATCGCCGGGAAGCAGATCGACAGGGTCTTCACCTTCGACAAGGTCGCCACTTCCCCTCTCCCTCTTCACGTCCGCATTTCTGTGGTCGCCGGGGCGGCGGTTCAGCCACCCCAGTGCTCTTTGATTGCCTGGTGCTAGTTCCTTCCAGCTAGCGGTGTTTGCATCTGAACAAGCTGAATCTGCAGCTTGACTCGCCTGGGTTGCGAATTGGAACGGCCACATTTCACATGATAAATCTGGAGCACTTGTGCCAATTACACAAGCTGCATTTTTCCCGTGCATTTCACCTAATAAATCTGGAGAATTGACGATGTCCACGCCCCTGTCAATATTTTGAATAGCTCTAGTATATGCAATTATTCCGAACTAACTGCCCTGTCAATATTTTGAGTAGCTCTAGTCTATGTAATTATTCTGAACTAACTGCTGATACTTGTGGGGGGTGCCTGAGGGCCTGCATTCCGTCTCAGCTTTTGCTTGTTCAGTGCAGAGGTGTAACACGAAGACACACCCTTCTGTTTTTGTTTGCGTTTGCAGGTGTTCGGGCCGACAGCTAAGCAGCGAGACCTGTATGACCAAGCCATCATTCCTATTGTGAACGAGGTGCTGGAAGGGTTCAACTGCACCATCTTTGCCTATGGCCAGACCGGCACGGGGAAGACGTATACAATGGAAGGAGAGTGCCGCAGAGCTAAGGCAAGCTTATCTTCTCTTGCTGTCTTGTCAACTGTTTTTCATTATGCCCAGGTTGGGATTTACTCAGTGGTTTGGTATATCTTGTGCTTAAAATGCTTGCAGAGTGGGCCCAAGGGGCAGTTACCTTCAGATGCTGGGGTCATACCTAGAGCCGTTAAGCAGATATTTGATGCATTGGAGAGGCAGAACACCGAGTACAGTGTTAAGGTCACATTTCTGGAGCTGTACAATGAGGAAATCACTGATCTTCTTGCACCAGAGGAGATATCTAAGGTTGCTCTGGAAGAGCGGCAGAAAAAGCCTTTGCCTCTTATGGAGGATGGGAAAGGAGGGGTGCTTGTGAGAGGTTTGGAGGAAGAAATAGTTACCAATGCTGGTGAAATATTCTCTCTTTTGGAAAGAGGATCCGCCAAGCGCCGCACAGCAGAGACCCTTTTGAACAAGCAATCAAGGTTCAATCTCACTCCTTCTGTTAATTTGTAACACTTACACAAACCTAAGTGCTTATTATTATCTATACTTTATCTCAAAAAAATTCTGTAACAATTAAACAAACTTAAGTGCTTATTATCATCTATACTTTTTCAGTCGTTCACACTCGCTTTTCTCAATCACCATTCACATAAAAGAGGCAACCCCTGAAGGAGAAGAGCTGATAAAATGTGGGAAGTTAAATCTGGTTGATCTGGCTGGGTCTGAGAATATCTCTCGTTCTGGAGCTCGGGAGGTACATCTTGCAATATAATTTAGCTTTGATGTTACTGTTTCACTTGGTCACCATCAAATCTGTTCTCAATTCTATGGTAATCTTATGTTATGTCATGTTTTCTTGATTGTAGGGCCGAGCGAGAGAGGCTGGTGAAATAAACAAAAGCTTGCTTACTTTAGGCCGTGTCATCACGGCATTGGTTGAGCACCTTGGACATGTTCCTTACAGGTAAGCCAAGTGGTTCAAGGATCCTTGCATGCAGTAATTCATCTTTCTTACATTGATTTACGCTTTCTTTGCTTTTCAGAGACAGTAAGCTCACAAGGTTGCTTCGTGATTCACTGGGAGGGAGAACAAAAACTTGCATTATTGCTACTGTTTCTCCTTCAGTACATTGTCTCGAGGAGACACTGAGTACATTGGATTATGCACACCGGGCAAAGAGCATTAAGAACAGGCCAGAGGTACTTTGGCATCATTATCTCTTGTTTTTCAGAGTCGATGTTTCATCAGCATAAACTCAGTTTTGGGTATGTCAGCATAATTTCACTTGGTCACATCTGCTCAGTTGCTGATATTTCTCTATATTACAGGTTAACCAAAAAATGATGAAATCAACATTAATCAAAGATCTCTATGGAGAAATCGACCGGCTTAAAGCAGGTACCTAATGAACCTACATACAGTTCTATGTTATTTGGATGGTTACAGGATAACCTTACATGTATTGACTTCTTCCCAGAGGTCTACGCTGCACGCGAAAAAGTTGGAGTGTACATTCCAAAAGACAGGTATCAGCAAGAGGAGAATGAGAGGAAGGTAGGTAGTATCTGGCACCCCAAATACTAGCATGAACTCATATAAAAAACATAACTTCGTAACTATTTGTGATTTTGTTAGAAAGCATTTTTTATGATAGTTTCCTATGTTTCTTCTGGAAGGGCATGGCTGATCAAATTGAGCACATGACCGCTTCTTTGGAAGCAAACCAAAAGGTTCGTTAAGTACTCTGGTGGTGAAGTACTCAATCTTTTATATTTATTACTTGTCTGAATCAATATGTTGCTTTCTTTTCAGCAAATCAGTGATCTGCAAGAAAACTACAATTCTGAGCTTCAGCATTCTGCTGATTTGAGCAAAAAGCTTGAAGCTACAGAGGTACATCATATTTTCCTTGTTAGTTATACGCATTTATTGATATTTATACTGTAAGATTAATAACCTGTCCTGTTATAGAAAAGCCTGGAGCATACAGGCAACCTACTGTCCACGACAAAAGAGGATTTAAAACAAGCCCATTACAACCTGAAGGAGAAAGAATTCATTATCTCCGAGCAGAAAAAAGCAGGTTTGATTTTATATCGCGTTTTTCATTACTGCAAAAAGCATGTTTTGATAATTCTAACAGTATTTTGACGAATTCTTTGCATCAGAAAATGCTTTAGCACACCAAGCTTGCGTTCTGAGATCAGAACTGGAAAAATGTAGCCGTGATAATGCTTCACTGCATTCAAAAATAGCTAGGGGAGATAAGCTGAGTGCTGCAAATAGGTCCGTGGTGAACTCTTTCCAAGCTGATCTTGCTTCGAAGTTGGATATTCTCTCCAATACCCTCACTGCATCCATAGATCAACAAAACAAACACCTGAGGGCTGTGGAGGACCTATGCCAATCTTGTGTTGATTCCCATGACACGGTATGTATTACTGATGCATAAATATGCATGTCTTATCTCTAATTATACACAAATTTTATCTAGGCTCAGTGCCTGCATGTTGTATGTATTTATTCTTTGCTTAAACATTTCAAGGCTACAATGGAGATAAAGAAGAAGGTTTTAGCTTCAAAGTCATTATATATGTCGCACATGGAAGCTTTTCAAAATGTTGTGCTCCTACACAAAGCCAACACAAATTCAACATTGGAGGATGTATCATCCCTGTCTGCAGCAAGCTGCTGCAGTCTTGACCAGGTATGTGATCTGCCTGTTTTTTCAACCAACACAAAATTGACGCTCTTTTGTCTTTATAACTACTCTTTGCTGCAATTAGTCTCATCGGTATATTCTTGCCAACAGCTTCTAGCTTGTGTTGAGGGCGAGGCACTGAAGATATTTAGAGATATACAGAATTTGTTAGCTGACCATCGAAGTGAACTTGCACACTTCACCAAGGAATTGCGAGAAGTCTGTTACTTGATCTGACTGTTAACAACTCCACATTTTCAGTATATCTTAGCTACTATGAAGAGCTCTTTGTTTAACTTTGCTCCTGTTGTCATGCAGAGTTTCTCCATTAGCTTGGATAGAACAAAAGACATGTCCAGCTACATTCTTGGGCTCTTTGCGAAGTACTTGGAGGAAACATCCAAGTTGCAGAACCACACGAATCACACTCACGATGCACAAGTCAAAAGCCTTGAAGAATTTCAGAAGGCTTACGAGGTGATTCACACCCCTTTTCTCTCACCACTCATTTGCAAAATTATGTTAATGTATCTAATACTATCATCTTGTGCAGGAGCAATCAAAGTCTGAGGAACAAAGGCTTCTGGCGGACATCACCAGTTTGGTATCTAAACACATTGTTCGACAAAGAGAGCTGGTGCGTGCATACTAGGAAACTACAATTTGGCAAAAAGTTTAAGCTTGTCACCAGTATACTAAATAGCACTAGGCAAGTCATAATACCCCGGATGCGTGTTTCCTGCAGGTTGATGTTAGATTAAACTCTCTTGGTGATGCTGCTCGTGGAAACAAGACATTTCTGGATGAGCACACGTCTGCTATGGAGGGTGTCACGAAGGATGCTAAGAGAAAGTGGGAAATGTTTGCAGAGCAGGCGGAGAATGACAGCAAAGTTGGCTCCAGCTTCTCTTCAGCGAAGCATTGTCGCATGGAAACCATTATGCAGGAGTGGTATGTTCAAACAGTTGCACATAATATCTAAACATTTACTGATCCATTTATATCTGATTTGAGTTCTCGAACTAATAAATATGTACTGGACTTGTCCAGCGCATGCACCGTCGACTCTGCTGCTCAACAATGGAAAAAATCACATGCTGCGGTTAATGATTTGTGCACAAAACAAGTGGCTGAAGTAGAAGCACTTGTCAGGCAAGTACAGTACTCTCATCACTTTTATCTTTGCTTACATGCCAAGCCTGTCTTGTTCAGTTAGATGTTAGTTTCTTTGGTTTTGTCGTATAGATAGGTGTGCTCTCCGTGAGGGTTTGCTCTATGTTGACTTTGAACTAAGGCAATTTTGGCACCAATTTAGCCTGTTATATTGCATTAATTCAGAAGGAAAGAGCACACTAACATGCCAAGTTTTGATCCTTTATTTTGTAAGTCTTGGAAGAGCCTAATTAGCTTCAGTATATGGACATTTCAGGAGTGCAATTGAAGACAACGAACAACATGTGACCGAGGTTGCATCATCTCGCGCCCTTGCAGAAGAGCAAGCATCGAATAGTAGCAAGGACATACTTCAAGATATTGACAGTAATTTATCTGGCCTCAACATGACTGCTTATTCAATTACATGGAGTTCCCCATCTAATCTTGGCTTGCTCATGTTCCTTTGCCACAGATCTGCTGGACGAGGCACGCAATTCGACTTCAAGAGTAGTGTCGACAGTGGAAGCACATTCATTAGAGATTCAGCATCTGCAGGAGAACCACTCTGGCCAGGCTGTAGGCGTCAACGAGCATGCCGATAAGGCTCTACAAAGCAGCTACAGGGTGAGATCAAAATCCTACAAGAGCTAATATCCTTCCCGAAATCCCCAATCCAATGTGCCTGAAATTCCCTACAAATGCTATTCTGTGCAGGACTACGAGCCAACCGGTGAAACTCCAGTAAGGTCTGAGCCAGACGTTCCGAGCAAAGGCGCCATCGAGTCGCTTCGAGCGATGCCGATCGAGTCCCTGATGGACGAGTTCCGCGAGAACCACCCCTACGAATCGACCAAGGAGCCCAAGCCGTCGCTCATCCCACGCTCGCCGCTCGCGACCCTCAACTGATGAGATCGACTGATATTATGATATCTGTGTGCAGTGTAATCTTATTAGGACATCAAATCAGCCAGCTTTTGATGTCCTTGTTGTGTTAGGTTTCTTGAGGGAGTGCTAGCTGCCTTAGCTTCACTCCCCAATTGTCTCCCCCTTCCGCCATCTCGCCAATGTATCATTTTGTTGTGTGATATTATTGTGTTGTGGAGCAGCAAACATTCTTGCCATAAAGAAAAAAAATCTATGATGATCAAACATTTGCATTGCAATCCTCAGAACCGCATTGCATTCCACCACATTCTACGATGAGAGTGTACCATTTTGTTGTGTGATAACACGATGATGCTTGAGAATTCAGACTTAAACATAGAGAGCTACTTGTTGGGGGTGATTTCCTTCGAGTTCAGGACTCAGGTGAGGTAGAGCTGCATCTGGGAGCTGCTATCCTGCTCGACGACGTCGAGGAACACCGGGTCGACGACGATATGGCTCCGGATCCTCACAGAGAACCTCCTGGCCCAGAACAACATCACCGCCGCCTCGCCAGCGATCTCCACCTCTGCATCCAGCTCCATATGCCTCCTCGCCGCATCGGCGAGGATCGCCCCGGCATGGCTGGCCAGCTCGACGCCGTCGAGCCTGGCGGGGAGCTGGATCAGCCGGCAGGAGGTGGCCGGCTGGCCGCCGGCGTCGAGCCGCGCCGTGCCGAGCCGGTCGCCGCCGTAGAGGATGGTCACCGTGGAGGCCCCGTAGCGGACGGGCACCACGTTGGGGTTCGTGGCGTGCACTGTCAGAGTGAGCCCCATGTCTAGGGCTGCTGGGGGGCGGAAATGGAAGCTGGAGAGGCTGATGGAGATGAGCTCGAAGCGTGGGTCCCGCGGCCGGCAGAGGAGGACGCCGGCCGCCGCGGCCGTGGCTCCGGCGCCGGCGAGCGCCGAGGTCAGGCTCCATCGCCGCTGCTGGGACTGGGACGACGTCGAGCTCCCCATGGATGATGAGCCCTTAGGTTTGGATTTGGTTCCCAGGCCCAGTAAAAGCCTGTTTGTTTGTTTGTTTATTTGTTGCCTTTTGTTTTTTTACTGCTTCTTCAGAGCAGCTGAGCTGGGATGTACAGTAGAATCAGGTTCTTGGCGTGGACAGCACTGCTGCTCCCGGATGAGCGGTTGCGGTTTGCTGATCCCTCCATCAAGATCTAGATCAGATACATCCATTTTTGTTTGTTATGCTGATACTCGTTCCGTTCCGTATCTAGACGTTTGTTAGGAATAGATACATCCATTTTTTGGCAAATTTGAGACAAGAATTATAGAACGGAGAGAGTATATCCGAAGAGTCAAGATGGTAGCAAAGAGACATCCATCTCTGAAATTTATCTTTCATTTATTTATTTCTTCTGCTGCCTCAGAGCTTCAGTGTTTCTTAGGGAAGCTAAGCCAAGACACTGCCTCATGTTCAGTGTGGACTGGAAATTTATTACATTTTATACATCATAGTAGTGCATCTAGGTTTCAGAGTTTCCTAGTAAAGAAAATGAGCTGCAGCTATGATAACATATGGACACTTGAGAGAGAGGAGGGTGGCAGGGGTTGTTGTTTGTCAGGCGGCATATGTTGCCCTCAGGTACTCCACGATGTCGGCGCTTTCGAACATCTTCACCCCGGTGTTAGGATCCTCGATGTAAGGCGCCTGTCAAGACAGTTAGTAAGAGTAAACCACGCTGTCCGGGTACGGTAAAACTTGCGTGGAGAAAATTGAGATAGAATGGCATGGAACCAGAGAGTTGCAAACCTGGAAAAGTCCGTATTTCTTGAAGAAATCCTGTCGCTTCGGGCTGCCACGCGCACAGCTGCAGCAAAACGTTTTTGTTACATAGTCTTGCGGGGATGCTGCTACAAATATGCATACTATCAACAAGATCATGTTTTTAGGTTGTGTAGACAGCAGGTTTTGACAGCTGCTATACTAGTGATAGTCCAGAGTCATTCATACAAGTATTTTGAACTGTTATCATGCTGTGAATGTCAGAATATTCAGCTATTTCTCGACAGATGTTTCAGATACCTGTGTAGCAAGTGTGGCAACTCCAATTCGACGAAGGTCTCACGTGCTATTTTACAGAAAGGAGATCCCTGGTAATAAAGTATGCAACAATTAGATCCTGGAAATGGTAGTAGACTACGACAAATATCAAATAATAACCTCAATGCTATGACTAATCAGGAGTAGCAAGGATTGAGACCTCGTATGCCCATATCTCTATTGGCTGGGCTGGAAGCTTTGCCGGAGTGTAGGCAGATCCCTGCAATCAGTAATAGGTATGGTTTGAGCAAATTGTTTCAGAGGATTACATGGAATAAACAAGCTTCGATGGCTTGTTGGCAATTTACCTTGCCGCCACGCCCGATCAAAGCAAGGCCTGCCGTTATTGTCTACAAATTAAACAATACAAAATTACGCAAACTGCACAACTGAATGTTAACTAGTAATAATAATCCTACTCTTGGATTGTCAACTATTAGTTACTTACTGTCAAGAGACCAAGCGATAGCATAATCGGAACAGTTCCATCACCTGAAAAACAAGCGTGAGTGGAGGAGCTAAGAACGAGCTTGTAAGGTACAGGAAAAGTTAGGTATGGTAAAACTAACCGTAAGTTTTCGCCAGATATTTTATGATGTCATCTGATTCATACATGGCAACTCCTGTGTTTGGATCAACCTGCAACGCAAGAGTGATTTTACTTTCATCATTCAACGGTTTCTTCCCGAAATAGTTGCAGAACCCCCTGTTTTCGTTTCGTTTAATACTGAAGAACAAAGCACATAATTCTGATAATACACCATGTTGCTCGGGTGTCGGGAATAAAGAGTTCAGCAACATGAGTATTATTAGTGAAAGGTAAATCAACTGTGATCGTCAAATCTCTAAGATCACATTCAAAGACTAACAAGCCACAGAATTTGTGAGGACATGTTGCATACCATGTAGGGAAACTGTTTCTTTCCGCCCATCTCTAGAACCTTTGGACGGAAGGTTGGGCCATTCATAGGACAGGGGTAAAATAACACATCAAGGTCCAGGACGGATACCATCTCTCGCACCTGCAAGATTTACATGGCAACTATAAACACCGACGTGATTCATATATGAAGAGTGACAACTGCAGCACACAAATATAGCGAACTTAACAAAATATTCACCTTTCGACAAAATGGGCAGCTGATGTTTTAGCCAGAGAACACCAACAAATTGAAGGAAAAAAGGTAAATCAGCTTCAGTAGTCAGAAGAAAATACTAGGTGCAGTCAGAAACAGAAAGGAAAATCAGTTTGAATCTGAATGGAAAGAAAGGTGCAAACCCTTCAAACTCGTATATTTCAATAGGCTTTGCCGGTCGAGGGCACTGCCCAATCTTTGATGTCTCTTTCACCTTCCGACCTAAATCAAGAAACACATTTATTATGTGTACTAGTACTAGTTTAAACTAAAGAACTGAACAAGTACAAAAAATATGGTTGTGTACTTGTGTACATCAACTACTATATATTCTGCTAGCTACACCATGTTGTCTGATTCTTGATATTTCCGTGCTGCGGCCAAATGCTGGGAGTTCGAGCAAAGAGAGGTCACCTTGGAACTCCAAAGCGTACTGATCTGGTGGTATCTGGTCAGCGTCAACAATTGATACTCCATAACTGCACATGTACAAACATAGGAATCAAATAAAACCCCACCTAAGAATTTCAAAGCTATGGAATAGGCGATTGAATCAACTCAACCAGATGTGTGAGCCAGTAGTAGTAGTAGCCGCCCTCAAAGTAGCAACACATTTTTGTTCTATAGTTGGACGATCAAAGTAATTGACTGGTGAACTGGACATTGTTATTTGTTAGCGAGACCGTGATAACAGTTGTTGCGTGAAGCAGCTACATATAGCTCACATCAAAGTGGACTGCAGCAATCAAATTCAGATTCAAATTGAACTGGGGTGTTTGATTTGACTACCAAAGTAAGTAGACATTGTTAATTAGCTGGTCGATGAATCCAGGGGTGAAGCAGCTAGCTCAGCTGAAACAGAAATAGGTACATAGAGTACTTGGCTAGCACAGAAACGCTTCCGATTTCAATCAAAGTGCAGGGGATGCAATCGAGTTCAATTTGGGCGGCATAAGGTAGTCCAATTTGGTCGCGGTCGGTAGGATACTTACCCTAGGACGAAGACGCCGGTGCCGAGGCGGAAGGGCAAGGCGAGCGAGGCCCCGGCGATGTTGCTGGACTGGCCGGGCTTGACCGCGAACCGCTGGGGCTCCGGCGGCGTGAACCCGGCGGGCGGCGCGCTGGACGTGGAGGTCGTACTCGTAGCGGCGGTGTCGTCGAGCTGCGCGGCGATCCTGGACGTCGCTGCCCGGCTCCTCCGGCTGCCACGGACGGCGGCGCCGGCAGGTCGAGCGGCGCGGGAGGGGAGGAGGAGAGGCGGGAGGCGGAGCGCCGCGGCCATGGATCCCCCGCGGGAGCCGAGCCGAGCAGAGCCGAGCAGGAAACGCTGTCGATCTAGTGGCTGCAGTGCAGTGGAGTGGAATTGTCCGCAAAGCAGAGAGAAAGAGAGAAGGAAAATATCGGATTTTTCTTTCCGGTTTGGTTTGTTTGCATTCGCGGCAAGAAGACGATGGATGGATCGAGCTGTCGCTCTTGGCTCCTTTGGCTCTCTCCACTTGTTATTGCAGTCCATAAGAAGAAGGGCAACGGCAGGTGATACTCGTGTACTAAAAAAAATGCTCTCTCCACTTAAATCACTTCGAGAGAATTGACACAATGCCACTAATCAAAACTAACTATTCCAAAATACCATTAAAAAAACCAAATATGCCACTATACCACTACCATCTCAGTTTTCCATACCATAATACCACTACAAGCCACAGAACGCTAACAGCACTGACGGAACCTCTTCGAATAGAATTCCAGCAGCATCTTGGCAGAGTTTGAGCAAAAAGCATTATTTTCACACTTTCACACACTGTGGATAATCGAGGTTGTTGCAGGGGAGCGGAGTTTGCACTGCGTGGTGGCGGTGGTCGACCGCAGGGGAGGGAGCGATGGTCTCGGGGATGAGTGCAGACCAGACCAGAGACGCAGCAGTCCAAGGGCGACGGCGGCCAAGCTCACCGGCACGGTAGAGCCCAATATGGATCCGGCGCCAAGATCTCCGGCGCGGCAGAACCCACGGCGACGGTGACCCAGCGTGTCGGTGCCGCAGAATCCGACGGCGACGGTGGCCCAGCTTGCCGGTGCGACCGATCGTGTCTTCTGCTCGTGATGGCGGACGACCGCGTGGCGGGGTCAACAGGGAAGAAGGCAGCGGCGGCAGCTAGAGGTAGAAGTGATCCACGCAGGGAAGTGAGCGGCGGTGAAGCCTACTGGTGGCTGGGTGTGCCGCCATGGCCTGTGGCTGGGTACGACGGGATGAGCTGGTGTAAAATGGTGTATTTTTGTGAACTCAAAAAATCTAACAATCTCAACAACACGCTGACCGTTAGTCAGCTGGCAGCAGTGGCATGGTGGCATGAAAAATTGAGATGGTAGTGGTATTATGGCTTGGTTTTGATGGGTGGTACCATGTCAATTCTCTCAATCACTTTCCTTGCATGATGAACATATTCGTTTGAGAATAAATTTCAAAAAACCACACTTCTCCAGTCATTTGTCTCGCAGAACCACACTTGTTGCTAATTTGTCTGCTACGCCGCGAACATTCGGGCAAAGTGTAACAGCGAACCCAAAACAAACGATTTTAGCAATTTTGACGGGATTCCTGACAAGCGCAGTGTGAGCCGTTGGATTTAGCCGACTGGATGGCGGACACGTGTTTCTCCGTTTCCTGAGGACGTGTTGATAGTTTTGTCCTAGCTAGGACAAATCAGGAAGAGTCTTGGCTGTTAATTTATTTTTGTTGGAAGGTCTGCGCGCTTGTTTTTTTTTATTGAACCAAAATGGCAGCCAACTTTTAATTAGCCGCAGCCGCGGTATCCAAATACGCAGGCAACGCAAGAAGGAACGGTGGCCGTTGACAGAGAACTCGCCTAATTTATAGAACAGATAATTAAGTAGCCGCAAGCTTTGCTTTACTTACTTAAATTAACATGAACATGTCTCGGTGCCGCACGTACGTTGCGTACACGTCTCCTCTCTTCCTCCTAGTTTCTTCTTCTTCTTCTTCGCGGTCAGTTCGTCGTCTTCTTCTTCTTCCTCGCTAAGCATTCTGCTTTCAGCCGGATGAGGTCAAAGGCAAATTCAAGTCGTCACGCGCTCATGGCCATCCTGAATCGATGATCGTGGCTATATATAGCAGCAGCAGAAGAAGAAGAATCCGTACCATCGTCTCCAACCTACGTACTGCGTGACAGAGATCAGCAAAAGCTACCACCAAGAAGATATACCTCCAATCCATCCATCCTTCCCTGCCATGGCCGGCTACAACCACCACCGCTACGGCCACGCCTACGCGCCGCCCTCCTCCTCCTCTTCCTCCTCGCCCTACGGCTACGGCAACGGTGCCGGACCCTACCCGCCGTCGACGGGGGGATTTGGTTTCGGTTCAGGATTCGGAGGCCCCGCGGCCGTGGTGTTCCCGGCGGGGACGCACCCGGAGGTGGAGCGCTCGTTCCGGGCGGCGGACCGCGACGGGAGCGGTGGCGTGGACGAGCGGGAGCTGCAGGGGGCGCTCTCCGACGCGCACCACCGCTTCAGCCTCCGCACCATCCGCCTCCTCATCTTCCTCTTCTCCGACCACCGCCGCCCAGAATCCTCGCCGCCCAACAGGATGGGTAAATTATCCATATCAACCTTCTTCTCAATTGATTCTTCCCCGATTATTAACTCCTCTGATCTCTCCATATGTACGTAGAGAGGCTAATCAACCAACCAACCTTAATTCTCACCTGCTTGTTAATTTGCTCCATTCTTCATGCTCTGAATTATTTATCTCATTCAACCTTAATAAGCCAACCTTAAAACTCTTGTTCTGATGGACTTGATTGTTTGCTTGTTGCAGGCCCAGCGGAGTTCGTGTCGCTGTGGAACTGCCTTGGCCAATGGCGGGTGAGTCTTCACTCGCTTCTCTGTCAAATTCTTCTTTCAATCTTGTATGGTTTAGTTTAATTGCGAAACGGAATGCATGCACTGCTTGCGATTTGCAGTTTTGGAGTCACCAAATTATTCAGCCAACTTGTCATTCGCTGTACATACATACATGAATCTGCTGAATAATGTGAGTGTGTTTTTAACTGCAAATGGTGGCCTGGTGGAGGACCTGTTTCTCTGTATGGAACAACAGTCGGTTCCGCCAATCAGCAACATTATGTAATTGGAATTATTCACATTCACACTAACGAACTAATTTGAGGGTTTTGTATCATGGGGCAAGTCAACAGGGGAACAGGATACTATATCCTAGTGTAGTGTTGGTCAAACTATTTCATAGCATCAAACATTTCCTCCATTATTAATTCCGTCCACAGTCAGCTATTGGGGGCTTAACTATTCTTCATGTCACCATCTAGAGCATTTTCGACAGATAACTTGAGAATCTATAGAGCATTTTCGACAGATAACTTGAGAATTGTATGATGGGGAAAAGTCAATAAGAAAGAAAGAACTATTGGCAGGCTGTAGTCTGTCGTTCCTTACATCTTGCAACAGCAACCGGCTTAATTCTCTACTTGATGGCACCATCCAGGGCATTTTCGACAGATACGACAGGGACCGGAGCGGGAAGATCGACTCCGATGAGTTGAGAGAAGCTCTTCGCGGCCTGGGGTACGCGGTTCCACCTTCGGTCATCGAGCTTCTCATCGCAAACTACAACAATGGTGTTTCCCGACGCGGCGCGCTCGACTTCGACAACTTTGTAGAGTGAGTACATTCTGTCTGTCATACGAGATTATCTCCAGGTTTCAGCATTCTTCATGTCTTAACAGATGACTAACTGAAATTCATGTGCTTTCCGGGTTTCGATTTCTCAAGGTGTGGGATGGTTGTCAAGGTATGTTTGCAAATCAATTGTACATGTTTGGATCATGTAATGAATCTGCAAGTTTCATATCATTTCTGACAAGACATGTTCGCTGTTGTTACGCGCAGGGTCTGACTGAAAAGTTCAAGGAGAAGGATTCGCGCTACACTGGCTCGGCTGCTCTCACATATGACAGCTTCCTGTCCATGGTCATCCCCTTCATCGTCCCTTAGCATCTACGCAAAGTTTTACGAGTTTGAGTTAGAGACTGTTTTGTAAATGCATGTAAACAAGCTACCTTACAAGTTTTCGTTTCATAGGCTTGTATGAAGGAAATGGCTGCTGATAACTACACTCCGCCATGGTATTACCAATTCCTACTACATAGACAAAAAACTCTTGTTTCGTCAAATCCACCAAGACACAAACTTACGCAAGCATAAACAGAGATAAAAAATCGGAATCAGATAGCCGCTTCAACAAGAACAAATGTAGAACCTTAAAAACGATAACTCAAAACACAGTTCGATTTCTCCCATAAATTTCTGTTCAAGAAAAGACTAACACAAGAGCTCAAATACTTCTTTGATATTCGCTTAGGCAAACACAAAATTGATATCAGTGCAAAAGATCTAATTTAAAGACAAGCTCAGGTCGACAGTCCGGTATCTTATCAACTTCGCTTGATCACACCCACTTAGAACACCCTCACGCGCTTCCCCATGGTGCTCTTCACGTACAGGCACCTCACCTGGAAAATAAAAATCATAAAGCCATAAGAACTCAGGAAATAACTAATAGCCAGTTGATTGTTTTGTCAAAGAAACCAGTTCCATTTGTGCCGGATCTCTAAATCTGGATGTGTAAACTTGATAACATGGTTAATAATACCAGAAGCAAGTTGCGCAAAGAACTAGGAACATGACTCACATTCTGCCAGTTCTTCTTCAAGAGGGACACGAGGAAGTTGACGCTCATTTGGATGTTTTGCTGGATCTGCTTCTCATCCATCGACAAGTTACCCACAGCAACACCCATGCACAGAACCTTCTTTAGCTGGAACTTGATGGTAGCTTTCGTCTCATTGACCTTAGCTTCAAGGGATTCCTGGTGACTAACCAGTGTGGGGAACTTGCCTGCAGTGGGATCAATGTGATTCAGTTAGCAAGCATGTTGTTGTTGACAGTACATGACAAGAGTTTGTATAATCACAAAAACATTAACAAAAAGCTCTTGTGATGAGATGGAGCACTTGCCTGCCTTGTTGAGACCGGGACCAAGGAGACGGGGGATCTGCTTGATGATGGCCTCTGATGCTAAGAAAGCATGGTACTTCTTGGCAAGCTTCTTAACAAGCTTCTTGTTCTTGTTCATTTTCTTTAGGCTTTCAACATCCATGCAGGCAAGCCCCAACTTCTCAGCCTGCAAAAGTATCAAGCCATGATAACTTATTAGGACTGTCAATGCAAAACTGAACAAAATAGATGCGCGATAGATGTGTTACTAGGGTATCACAGTCTTCACAGACCAAACAAAGATACAGTTATATATTACAGCTGGCAACTAAATCTATGTGAACATATATGGAATGCAATGGAGACATGCAACTGTCCTAATGCACATTCACTGTCCAACAGAAACAATATAAAATATGCCAAAACATTGGATCAGCAAGTAAACTAAGCTCACAAGCTGCCTAGGGAGGGAGTATCGTTACCTGGTCAACGTGCTGGGCATCACCAAGCATGCACACCCTCATCTTGGGGCGGGGGATATGGGGCAGCTTCACGGAGCCGCTGAAACGCTTGTCCTTTTGCGGGTCGTAGTTCTTGAGACCAATCTGGAGCTCAACAGTCTCGGTGAACTTCCTTTTCTTCTCTCTGGCGTCACCCACAATCTGGGTGATGGCGTCCTTGACCGCCTCACTCTGGAGCTTACTGCAATTGTTTTAAAAAGAGAAGCTCAGCGCCTCAATGTTGTACGAACAGACCATACGCTATACTAGCAATCAAGTCAACCTCTTCCAGCATAATCAAGCATACAGACAGACCATACAATTCTACTTGTAGCAATGAAATAACCCTGCTCTGGCATAATCTAGCATTCAGACTGACTATACATTCAGCATAATCACCTGTAGGAGGTAATCACATTCTCGCAACTAAACCAACCTGCTCTAGCATAATCTAGCATCCAGGCACATATCCTTAATCACAAGCTGAGCTCACTGACAGTTTTCTGGTCACATGTAAATTAATTAACCTTACTGACGCTAAACTGAATCACATTCACGAACTACGAGCACTGGAGCTATCGAATCACTTTCTCACGCGGGAGATCTTAAACTCCACCCATGGAACTACGGAACCACTCTCTCGAACTGACATTCCAGTCGACCTGAAAAACTATACTATCCTCCCATAAACCATAAACCTACTGGCCAACATGCAAACGAGGCATCCCTAAGGCAACCTGGCGATTACACAGTGTTGCAAACCCGCAGCCACGTAAAAGCAAGGCTATAACCCAACCGATGCGATGGGACGGAGCTTGCACGTACCTCATGGTTGCCGCCGATGAGTCTCACGCCCTGCAGAAGGAAAAAAACGGCGGAGGAACAGTGAGATCGAGCGAGATCTAGCAGGACAAGAGATGAAACGGATGATGCGAACGTGGAAACCGAGGTGAGGAGAGAGAGTGAGAGACAGGCGGCGGCGGCCGGAGACCTTACGTGTTTCGGTGCGGCGGCGGAGAGGGAGTAGCGAAGAGAGAAAGAGCGGACGGGGAAGGCGGGGCTGGCTTTATACCGTCCGCGGACGGGACGGCAAGCAAGAACCCTAGCGCCTTCGGATGGACGCCACGTGGGTGGGACGGGGCCGTTGGATGGATGTTCTCTCTTAGGCCTTTGTTGGGCCGGCTGGAGGGGTGGTTCAGATCGTAATGTAGGCCGCGTTGGACAGTTGGGTTACTTGGGCCTCAGTTGCTGTACGATCTTTAAGCTCTGGATGGAGAAGCCTTGTTGGACCGGCCCAATGGTCCCATCTAATTTTCTGAAACAAAAAAAAGAGAGTAAAGAATGCAAGGAAGAGACTAAGCACCGTGCTTAGCGTACGTCCAAAACACCACCTACTCCATTATTATCGAGGATCGAATATGCGTGATCCGACGTGGGATCAAGGACAATTCGCACATGCATCATCCATCTTGGAAACGGCAGATGATTGGATCGAAGACGAAGCATTCCAACCACGCTTAGTTTAGTTTGCATTCTATTCCGTGCTCGTGCTGCCACTAAACAGTACATCGCCAACAGTGTTTCAAAAACAGTGCATTATATTCCTACATCGCCATGTGTTTTGTGAGCCAACCAGCCAACTTTCTTCCTTTCATAATAATAACTTAACTTTCTACTTGTTTCAAAAAAAAAAGAACCTTAACTTTGCACTTCGTTTTCCCATCTTCTTGGGAGGGGATATATCTCGGAGCCAAAAACTTTGCTGGCACGTAGTAATTTTTAATGGGGACCTGTCGAAGGTCATTTGTCCAAACAAAGAGGAGCTCTCTCGCGGATACGGCCGTCGACTATGCCCGAATAATATTCCCTTTTTCTCGGGGAAGTTCTTGTTCGATTCTGTTTCGTTTCTCTCAACACAAGCTCACGATATGTCATGCACCACGTGTCAACACGCAGTACATCTATAGATCCAAGAAGATTAAAATAAAATAAAATAAAACGCTACATTTTGCTTTGTGCTTTGACAAACGGGAGGGTTCTCGTCATTTGTGTGTGTTTAGCTCCGGTCTTAGCGTTAAAATGAAACGCCGTTCGAAAAGGGTTACATTAGCTTGGTCGCATGTATGTGTATTCCAAAGAAAATGTCATTTGCAGTGACGCACGTTTTATAGACTCTATCTACAAACAAGACCCCAAATGCCGTATGGAAGTGTTTACCAGACTTTCGGCCGTGGGTTCGTCGTTACTCCTTCCGTCTCAAAATAAGTAATGTGGATTTGTATAAAAACTCATACAAATTCACGTTGGTTGTTTCGATACCGACGGAGTATAATAATTCATAGAGATCTTATCCTAATCCTGAACACTGCCACGTGTCGTGCTGTCATCCCTTCCTGATCCAGATCCGACGGCCGAGGCAAGCAAACCCAGCCGGTAATAAATCAGACCAACCAAGCCTAATCCTGTCTTAACCGTAATTTAATCTCGTCATCTTCCTCTCTCTTTCGTCATCTCATCATCATCTTCTTGTTGCTATAAGACGACGAGCCAACGAACAGGAGAGGGGAGCTGACAAGTCACCCGCCGCGGAAGCCAGTGGAAGAGAGGTTGCTTGCTTCACGGGCCCTGCCGCTTCCTCCGGTCGCGCGCGATCCGCTCCATTGGTCCGGAAATCGATCATGGGGCAGGAGGGCGACGGGCAGATCCGCCGCCGCGACAGGGTCATCGTCGACACGGATCCCGGCATCGGTACGGGCCCGCCTCCCTCGCAATTCCATTGTCCCCCTTTTCGCGTTCGCTTTCCCCCGAATGAATCGAATCTCCCCCCTGTCCCGCTCTTGGTTCCCCGCGAAACGAGCTCCCCTGCAACGAAAAGGGTAATTTGGGGAATCAATTAGTCGGGTACATAATACATAGCTCGTGATAGAGATTTTAGTTCCCCTTAATCTGTTTCTCTGCATCCGTCCCGTACTAGAAACAGAGGTCAATTTTATGTTACTCCATACTAGTCTTAACTGCTGGTGAAAACGATGGTGCTGGTGCGAGAGCCGGTGCCAACAACGCGGTGAAAGAGCACCACAGTCAGCCGGTCTTCGTCGCAACAGAATTGGCTAGGAAAGAGGGATGCAAATCTTGGTTGGATTTTTCTCTCCGGTAGTTAGCAGTAGGCTTACAGCTAAGCTTCATTTTTCTTTCTTTCTTCAAGAACAAGGCTTTCAGTTTTATGATCGACAGGTTTAGTGTACATTAATTGCAAGTGCTACACTGGCTTTCATTTTGAAAAGCTTACTAACAGTGCGTACAGGACAGTGTAAAGTTATCATCTGGTGGTAAAACCACTGTATCATAACGAACTCCTTTTTCAAGAGAAAAAGAGAGAATGATCTAACTTTTGAGAAGCTAACTCCTCTTCTCGCTCTCTGTCGTCCCTTCTAGATGACAGCATGACGATCCTAATGGCGTTCGAAGAACCAAGCGTGGAAATCATCGGGCTGACAACCATATTCGGCAATGTCACCACAGAGAACGCTACTCGCAACGCGCTCTTGCTGGTGAGCCATGGAAACGGACATACATACAGACAGAGAGTTCAGTTTTGTCTATTTGTTTTGCTAAATGGTTTGACTCTTTAAAATGGACAGTGTGAGAGAGCAGGACATCCTGAGGTTCCAGTAGCCGAGGGCAGCCCTGAGCCCCTAAAGGTACGCGGGTCCATGGTGGCAGCTCTAGAGCTTCATCTTTTTTAAAGCTTTGTAACTTGGTAACTCTATTTTTAGTTTATGCAAGTGTGTGTTCCGCATTGTAAATTTAAAATGACTCTTGCAGCGGACTTGATTGACATCCGCAGAAGTGTTTAGCTATTGTTAACATTTCACAATTAGACAATATTATCTTATTAATGAACTGGATGAAGTACAAGATGCAGTTTTATTTGTACTAGTGGGTGTCACGCCTAAGATAATTGTTTATTTTCTAATTATAATACTTGTTGAATTATTTGTCTGATCATACTCTATCGTTGGTAGCTTGGCATGTTACACAAGCCTCCATATTTTATATGGCCAATGGGGTTCAGATTAAGGACTCCAAATAATTGCTACCTATTTACTATATTATGCTGCAGTTTCAGTTGGTCAGCTGATTTTATTTAGGTAATGAGTTGGTTGGTTATCTGAATGATATGCCTTCTGTATTTTAGGGAGGAATTCCACGCGTCGCTGACTTTGTTCATGGATCTGACGGTCTTGGTAATTTGTCTCTCCCTGCACCTACTACTAAGAAGGTTGAGGAAAATGCTGCTGAGTTCATGGTTAACAAGGTCTCCGAGTTTCCTGGAGAGATCACTGTACTCGCACTGGGACCCCTGACAAATGTAGCATTGGTATGCTTACAGTTACAGGATAAACCTATTTATCATTCTGTTTGTGCTGTTCAAGGGGCTAAGAGGTAGTGTTTTCCCTCTCTTAGGCTATCAAAAGAGACCCTTCTTTTGCAAGCAAGGTGAAGAGAATAGTTGTACTGGGTGGAGCGTTCTTCGCTGCTGGAAATGTCAACCCGGCCGCTGAAGCAAATGTATTGACATATACATATATTTATTACGCTCTAGACTACTGCATTCTACTTGAACATGCAAATGCAGCAACAGAAGTATTAACCATGTGTGAATAAATCTGCAGATCTATGGAGACCCAGATGCAGCTGACGTAGTTTTCACCTCAGGAGCAGATATCGATGTGGTTGGCATTAACATTACAACTCAAGTCTGTCTTACAGGTTTGTTCCTTGGTAGTGTTTGGTTGAGATCATGAAGTGGAATGTAATGGAATGGTTCCGAAAGCTGAGATGATTCTTGTGTTTGGTTCTTAGAACATGGTGAAGTGGAATGGAATCATATGGTTCCTCAAAAGAGAATATTCCCTCAATATGCCTAACCATCTCATTCCTTAAAAATGTAGAATGTGTTGGTTCCAACTGGAACCAGTGTTTTGAGTGTTTGCTTCTTAGGATATAGAAAAGTAGAACCGTTCCATTACATTCCATCCCTATAGGAATAGAACCGTTCCATTCCATTCCACCTTAACTCACCATGTGAAATTTGTTTGATGCAGATGAGGATCTGTTAGAGCTAAAAAACTCAAAAGGAAAACACGCACAGTTCTTATGTGATATGTGCAAGTTCTACAGAGATTGGCATTATAAGTCTGACGGTTTCCAAGGTATGTAAAAGCCCTCTATTTTTGGCATGCTTTCGCTAAAGTTATCGCTGAAACCAGTTTCAACTGATTATCATATTCTATTCAGGGATTTTCCTCCATGACCCTGTGAGCTTTACAGCCTTAGTTCATCCTGAGTACTTCGGATTCAAGAAGGGCGTTGTGAGAGTTGAGACCCAGGGCATTTGCACCGGCCATACTTTGATGGATCATGGACTGAAAAAGTATGTACCATACCATTTATGAGTAAATCACATCCGCTATCTTCTTAATGTTTTGATATTCCTACACACATACTCATATGGTGACTGGAGTATCGCACACACCTGAACCTGATCTACTGGTTTAAGTTCAAAATTTGGAATACCAGCATGCTAGTAGTTGTAGCATATTCACAAATGTTACTGACTGCTCTATCACACAATGTTGCAGGTGGAATACAGAAAATCCATGGTCAGGTTACACGCCGATTTCAGTTGGATGGACAGTCGATGTGCCAAAGGTCCTCGCATACGTGAAGAAGCTGCTCGTGACACCCTAAGTAATACCACGACCTTTTACTGGGTATCCTCCGAGAACAAGAGAATTATTACGACTGTTTGAGCTGAAGTGTAAAATGATTCAGATCAACTCTCACGGTCAACATAATATTTTCTGTTTTTAGAAGCAGAAGCATAGGAGGAAGGGGAAGCTTCCTATCGAAAACAAACAGTGGGGTACATTCTGCACATGACAGACAGCATTATGACACATTGCTTTCAGAAGTTTATACCGATTAATTTCAAATTTGGAAACAACTTTCCTATACATTACTGTGTGCCTATCTCTGAACTGTTATTCCTCTGTTCCATCTGCTTGCCTGTTTTTTGTGCATGCTTAGGCGATGAGAAAGATTAATTGCTCATGTTTAACACTAAACCTGAGCTGCCAATGGGAGATTTTTATTACAGTCCATTTTCAAGACATGACCAACTTACAGAAACCTGAAAAACATATTACACAAGAATACATTCTTTTAAATACTGATCATGATATGGGCTTCCCCAGACTCCAATACAATAATCCGATAGCCTAGTCGACGCATAAATACTTTCACTTCTTTTTTATCACATATCCATATCGGATGAACAAATAGATTTGGCATTTCCAGGACACGTTTTTTCGGCTCTTGTGGAGAAAATGAGGTGTAAACGTAATGCAAAGCCCTAGATACACATCGCGGCAGCATTTTCTTCACTTGAGCACATATTTGAGGACACCAGGAATGTGGATCTTGTAGAAGTAGTGGTTCCAGTCGACAGTCTTGGGATCGAAGTTGAACAGGTCGTCCTCGGGGCTCGTCCGCGCCATTGTCAACCGCAGCCGCTCCAAGTTCATGTCGTCGAAGCTTCCATTCATTTCATTCATTGATCAGCCAGGGTTAGTTACTTAGCTGTTCATAGTTAAAACCAACGTAGTAGGAATTAGTAAACTGCAATTAGTTCATCCTTTTAGATTACCATCCTCTGAAGAAGGCGAAGGGCCCGTAGACGTCGCAGAGATGGATGACGAACTTGTACTTGCGGCTGAGGTCTTCGTAGAGCTGCGAGAAGATCCCGCAGAGCAGCAGGTTCACC
Source organism: Brachypodium distachyon (assembly GCF_000005505.3). NCBI lineage: Eukaryota > Viridiplantae > Streptophyta > Magnoliopsida > Poales > Poaceae > Brachypodium > Brachypodium distachyon. Next base: position 43,990,820 of record NC_016133.3, on the reverse strand, counting down.
AGGTGCAGGATCTGCATACATATGAGAGAGAGATCATCAAATTCATTCACTCTAAGCAATGGTTCCTCCTTCCATTCTTATCTGAACTAATCATCTGAAGAAACAGAGCATTGTATGTATCTTCAGAAACAGAGCATTGTAGTATATCTGAAGAAACAGAGCATCATTATAGGTATCTCAAACAGAGCATTATTATGTATCTGAAGAAACAGAGCAATGTACTGGTGTTGAAGAAGGAGGAAGAAAAGGTGACCTCAAGGGGGAGCTTGTACTTGATGAGCATGTAGAGATGAAAGCTAGCAATGGTCTTGAAGAAGTACATCTCCTTGGTGGGGATGACCTTCCCGTCCTTGCTCAGCCGCGGGTTCTCGTAGAAGTGGCGGCGGCCGGACTCGTAGAGCACGCCGTACAGCGCCGGGTTCCGCAGCGACGACGTGGCGTGGTACAGCGCCACCTCCTCCTCCCCCGGCTCCGGCGAGCCCTGGCCGCCGTGCGCCGCCATGACGGCCATCATGGCGTTCACCACCATGTCCCCCGGGATCACGTCCATGGTGCCCTCCAGGTCCGCCAGGAAGCACGTCAGGTTCTGCTTCGCGTACCCGATGATGATCGTGTCTATCGTCCTGCAGCGCTCCGGCGAGCAATCAGATCCCCGTCAGCGAGCAATTGGATCCGAGAAATTAGGAATCCGGCGAGCAATTGAAGCAAGAAAGACCCCGGCGGCGAGGAATTACCTGGTGCCTTGCATCCAGCCGGGGAGGGGGTCGCGGAGGAGGGAGGTGATAATGCTGGGGCGCATGATGGCGACGGCAGCGGCGGGGCCGGCGCGGAGCTGGGAGAGGAGCATCTCGCCCATGGCCTTGGTGAATACGTACGTGTTGGACCAACCGAAGTGCCGCGACCGACGGAGCCCCAGCTCCTTCATCGCCTTCCGCTCCGCCTTCTCGTCGTCTCCGTCTCCGGCGCCGGCAGCCGCGAGGTCCGCCTTGACGTCGGCGACCAGCCGCAGCTCGGCGTCGATGTCCAGCCGCGTGCCTTCCCGCAGGGTCTCCCCTCTCTTGAACGGCCGCTCCATGATCAGCCCTTCCCTGTCCCCCGCCGCAAACGCTGCATCCATCGGCGTCCAACATTTCTTCAGACATTATTTCACTATTATGCCAATCTGAAGATACTTGTCGATCAAAATTGAGTTTTTTACTCCTATACATGACCAGTGATCACTGTGATTTATTGCAAGTTTGTGCTGGCTTGTCGATAACAATTGTGTGTTGAAGACTGTCATATTTTGGGTTTTAGACTAAGCAGACTACAGTAGCAGAGAACAGGATTCAGATCCTAGTAGAGCTTCACAGTAGTTACCTGTGGAGACATGGAGGAACATTTTGAGATTGGTACATTTGTGGGCGAATTCGCACAGATGCTTCACTCCCATGACATTAACATCCAAGGAGACATCATATCTGCGAAAATAAATGTTAATTATAAACGAACAAAGAGTAAATTTTGCAGCACAAGAAGAAAAACATATTTATAGAGAACATTGTACTAAATGGTGCTAAGATCCAAATTAATGATGGACCATCGTTGCCGATTGACATCTTTACATGAGTAAATAAAGTGATGCACTTATGGTCAATTTTTCAGAAAGAAGAAGAAGAGTATACACCTTTCGTAGAAGTTGGTAGTTGCAGCTCCATTGACGATGATGTCGACCTCCTTGGCCAGCTCCTCTAATCTTGGAGCATCAAGCCCAAGGTTCTCGTGGATGACGTCACCGGCTAAAGCCACGATCTTCTCCTCCACGAATAGCTCGAATCCACCCTTCCCATGCCTCTCTTTCAGCAGGCAGAAAATCTCAGTGTCCGTCACCTGCATATCCATCAATCCTTGCATTATATTCATAATATGCATCATTCAATCAAGTATACCTATTCTTCAGTTAAACCATCTGGTTAATTAGTTATTTGTATTAACTGCATGTAGTAGGTCCTTTGTAGCAAAATGAACTACGTACATGCCTGCCCCATTTTAGTAAAATTAACCATCCTTAATTTTAGTAAAATTCATCCTCTAATGATACTCACTTCTATAATAGAAGAATAAAAATGATTAGCATTGTGTTATGGTCTCCACAATTATGGATCTTGAGCAAAGATGTTGGAGCTAGAGTTGTTCTTCGTATGCATCAACATGCCTGCCCCATGGTAATAACTGCTATGCACATGCACATGTCCCATGCATGCGTGGTGAATTTCGTACATACATATGTGTGTGTGTGTGTGTAGGCCATGCGATTCATGAATTTCCACAAATCAACCAACCATATGTCTCATTCATTCATTGGCCGTGTCTATCTAGCCCATCTCAGCTCGTTGCTTAAAACTCTGACAAGGACACATCATATGCACAATTAAGTCATGTCCATATCGGTCGATCGATGCTGCCACTATATATATGTACCTTGTTTTTCAAATCGACGACGTTTTAGAAATTTCTTACAAAATGAGGTCATGTATATTTATGTAGATGCAAAGTATATACTTCTCCATTTCTTACAAAATGAGGTGATGTATATTTATCTTAGAGTTCGTTCGAGTATTAATACATAATCTGACATTTTTGGGTTATTGTCGGTACTAAATATTGTTAACATCGGTGAAAGTAAAATCTCGAAATGTACGTTCTTGGACCGATCGAGGGGGAGAGCATATGTTTGCAAAGAGACATGGGGGTAGGTGTGGTGCCATGAAGAAAAATTAGTACTGCTAGCTAGCTAGCTAGATCCATGAATGGAGGAGGTGAGTAAATTAATATCGTAAAGCATATGGGTATATAGATCCATGCATCACGTATGCATTAATTGGTGGCTCCTTTTGTCAAGACCAGATCGATCCATCGTACGTACGTACTACGTTATTGCAGCGCAGACATGTACACGTACAGTACGTGAAAGCCATAGCTCCATCGTATATCGTACGCGCGTATCATACATATCGTATTTCCACGTCCGTCCATGAAAAACTGAAAATCCCAACAAATTTGCTTGACTTATATTATACGCCTCTGTTCACATAGATACTCCCTCCGTCCCATAGATATTGTCGCTTTTTAGTACAAATTTAAAGTAAAACAGTGACATGGATTATGGGACGGAGGGAGCTGCAGTACTATACATGTTAGGCAAATTAAGATTCAGATGAACAAGATGAAGCATAATTAAGTTAAATGAAATAAATGAACCTCATCTTGGACTCGCTGGTGTGCAGACTGGGCGTCGACGGCTCGCACCAGCAGGTAGATCTTCTTCACCTCCGGCTGCACTCGCAGGATCTTCTCCACAAGAACTATATATGCATTCATAAGCATAGATATATTGGTGAGTGTTACATACTTGTAAGTAAGCTATAGCCTTGATTGATTGATGTGATAAATTTGTGGCGTTAATTACTCTTTCCGAGGAAGCCAGTGGCGCCGGTGACGAGGACGCTCTTGCCCCTGAAATACCCCGCGATCATCTCTGCATCCATGCTCCCATCCATCTTCACCATCTATATATCTTCTCCTTAAGATCTCCCTCCTTCAATTCCTTCAACACAAGAGATCTAGCTTGAGAGATGGTAGGATTTGTACTAGCTGCAGCAGGCTGAGGCTGAGGCAGGCTAGATACAAGAAGAAGAAGAAGAAGAGGGTTAGCCAGTGAGGAGTGAGAGGCACTACAGAATGAGAGGGCTAGTGCTGCACACACTCTCATATTTATGCTGTGCAGTTACATGCAGTTAGATGTAGTAGGGCATACACGCAAGCAACAAATTAAAGGGCACAAGGCACTTATCGCTAGCTAGCCAGTGTTGGAGTTGGACAGAATTAAGAGTGTGCGGCAGAAAAGCTAGTACTTCCTTAATTAGCTAGTATAGCTAAGCTAGCTGGGAAAAACTAATTATTATTGCAGGCCAAGTATAATATTCCTCTGTTTCATAATTCTTGACGCAAGTTTTTCTTTAATGAGCGAAACTATATACACCAAAAACGCCTTTAGATACATTGCCTGCCTTCAGTAAAGCATGTGTGCTACCTGCAGCTATATATAGCTTAGCAGCTTAGCTGCAGTTAAGTCGTTTGCAGTCAAATCTCCAATAAGCTAATTAACACGCAAGAAACTTTGAGTGCATCTCAAACTGATTGACACGTACACCTTAAACGTACGTATTGCACATTGCCCCTTCATCAGCAGTGTTCAACAGATAATTAAGCATGCATCACTTCATTTGATTAATGATCCATCCGGTGTACCTACGTGCCGTATACATCGATCCAGTTTACTTGAACGCCAAAGCTGATGGTGATGAAAGGTAATCAAAGGTACTAGCTAGCTAGTTCACCAATTGTATAAGAAATCACGTAACAAGAGCTAGATATACACTCCTCTGTTAGCTTCAACATTAAAGTCTCTTCGTATGAACTCATCCGCTCTCCCGTCCGGAAATAAGTGACTCAAATTTGTCTAGATTTGTATGTATTCGGACGTGTTTTAGTGCATAGATACATGCGAATCTAGACAAATCCGAGTCACTTATTTACGGACAGAGGAAATACCTAATAATACTTATAAATAGCTAATATATTTATTTAGATTAAATTGATTTACTATAATTGTTTTATTTGTGTAATTGACCATACTTATATTCAATAATTGCACGGACGGAAGCTAACATGAAAGGTACTTGCATACCATCAAGCTTTTCAATCATTTTTAGTTTGTAGGGAAACTAATTGGCCGGGGGATAACGACTGACATGTGCAATGCAATTAATCATTTGCTTATATGAGAAGCAAGGGGCATTCATGCAGTGATGGCTCTTCATCAATTAATGCATATGCTGCATGCATCTTGTGTTAGTTGCTACACTCAGTATATACACTACTGTATATATGTGTACTATACGTATATACTTATTTACAGAGGGATCGATGCACATGCTGCCATTGCCATGCCATGATTTGGTTGGTTGGTCAGCTGCATAAATCCAAGTTAAGTAGGAGCAATAGCATGTATAGTACAGATGCAGTACTGTGATCCTTTTGTTCTAATTCATTACTGGAACAGTACCACATTTTGGTACTCCTACAATGCATATATACGGTTATCAAGTGCCAATATATAGCCGTCAGGTTTAATTAAGAAATTAAGCTGATCCTGAGGTACACATTGATCTATATAAACACAAGGATGGACACATGGCTGTTTAATTTGTACTATTTGTGTGTATTGTGCCTTTCTGGTAAGAAAGAGAGCAACTACCAGAGTTCAAAATTGGTCTAGTAGATCTGGAGATAGGTTCCTGTGTGACTGTGCATGACTTAATTACTGGCAGCTGGGTGGTAAAGTACAAGTTGGATGGGGTGGGTGGCAGGCAGCCAGTGCAATTCATCAGAGAACTTCAGGTCTCATCTTATCCACTATGAACAAGTTTACAGATCTTTCAAGGCAATCTGAAGAACTGAAGACCACCAGTTTTTATGTAAAGAAAACAGAGGCAGAACACTCTTCTATCTCTTCAGTGAATTAACTAACTAACTAAACTACTGTTCTATATTAGTAGCCCCACAAACAATTTTCTTTTGCTGGGAACAGTTATTATTGGAAGTAGTAAACAGAATTCATTTGCAGGCAATGCATACCACCGGCCAACCAACTGCTCTTTGCCCATAACTGAAGAACGTACGACCCACGCCTTTGGGATTGTCTTGGATTCTTTCAGATTCAGGTATCAAGATGACGAATTCAGATCATACATTTGCCTTTGGGCGGTGGCAATATACCAAGCAGGACACCAAGCGAGACAAGCATTTAAATGCGTGTTCGATAAGGAAAATAAAATCGACCATACTATAGCTAGCTTATCTCTGACAGATAATCCGATTGATGCAGAGGCCACGAGAGATGTTCTCTTCCATTATCTAAAAATAAATAAATCGAGAGGCTTGGCTTCTCGATTCGAGAACAATCTTTCTTCTGTTATCTGAAAAAAATAAGGAAAAATCGACGGAATTTTCGAGCCTTAGCTCACTTCCACCTTGATCTCGAAGAAAAATGCAGTGCAAGTAAAGTCTTGTCAAGATCACCAAGCTAGCTAGTTAGCTTCATTATACAGTAAGTACGAATTATAATTTGCCGAATTAATAAATTTAGGACCACGTTTGTTTTAAGTATAGGAGGAGGAGGCCTAACTTAAGGTTATATATAGGAAATAGGAGCTTTTGTCAAAAGGGCCAGCTCCTGTGCTCCGTGCGGTACTCCATACAGTTCTAAGGATTTGGTAGCTGAATAGTTGCAGACTCCATAATGCTGTCCAAGAAGAAAGAAAGTCTTGGCATCGATTGTTGGTTCGGCGCTCCAAATTAAATATGAACATTGATTAATTTCACCAAGAATAAGCTTGATTTCCAGATTTTTTTTCTTGAAATGGGAAAGACAATAATGCTAATTGATCAGAGACCAAGAGTGTCTAATTCAGAGCAAGACAATAAGCTTTGGTCTTCCTGAAGAGCATTCAGGCTAAAGCCCAAAACTCACAAATTACTACAGGTTTCCTAAATAAATAAATAAATTACTGCCATTGCCTGCACCAGCTGTAGCCTGTAGAGAGTCCAGCTGGATTATATAAATGGCCATTTTGGTGAGTTCTGCCCCGGTCATGCATTCAGAAGTCCACACCTGCAAGACAAGCATGGCTTTAAGTTCAGTTCAGTTCAGTTGCATCTCTGCCACCAGACGACTTGGATTCAGACAGAGAAACAGCCTTTCAACATCCTGAATATTACTACTCATCTTCAGTATTTTTTTTGCATCTTTGGTGTTACTTCTCCCTGATCAAACAAAAAATTACCATCAGCAGTATACTAATGAACTTCAGGTTTCGCCAACTATTGCATCTTGTACAGAACGCTAATCAAACTTATTTGATCATTTTCTTGCATCCTATCAACACCACAAAATTGTCCAGACCAGAAGCTAAATTAACTTCTTCCTGAAGGCCTATCGTGTAGATGATATGCCCAACCTGAGTGTGGCAGGCTGTATGTCAAGCACACACACAGACACAATTTTGGCCATTGGATGAGACCACAGCCATTAGTTAGACATGTCGTTTATAAATCCTTTAAGACATGGTTGTAATCTGAAATTGAGTACTACCAATCCTGCTCCCAGCAAGCATCCATTCACTGTCCATCACAGCGACACGTTGCCAACCCTGGGTATTGAACTGCTTCCTGCTGTCATGATGACAAAAAAAGGTTCAAATATAGTTGATCGGTCAGGCCAATCATCACCTCCCGCTGTCATGATAACAGCCTCACAATGTCCTGCAATTAGACCTGATCAACTATATGGGTTACATCTTACAGCACACACATTGTTGACCAACAGCAGCAAACAGATGTTTCGAACCAAACATAACATCATTCATCATAACATCACCAGGTTCTTCATCTGGTCAAGATCACAGTGCTAATGCGCGACCACAAGGCTAAGACACCTGAGACTACACAAACTAATTCAGTCACCAAGCTGACCACTGACAACAATCCACAAGATGACTACAGCGGATGATTGTTTCTTGACCACTGGGAATTCGAAACAAAACTACAGACACTGATTTATGCGTCGAAGCTAGATGATGAATGAAGCAAATGACTCCAGGATCTGCAAGCCAATCTGGGCATGTTGTACAACTTCAAAGGTTTACAACACAAGAACATGGAGCTCCACTTTGTTGCTCCAGCCAGTTTACTTGGCCTGAACCAGCTGCACCAGCTGCAGTCAAAAACATATAAAACATGTCAAAACGGTTAAGCGACCAAGGAGAGCTTACAACATAAGAACATGACATTACTAAATAAGGTCATGACTCATACCTGCAGCATGGTCTGGAACTTTGCGCGCACATCATAGAACTCATTCCTCAGAGAGCGAAGTGTCCTCATGCAGCTGACAAAGGGAAAAAAAATTCAGTAACTTGTGCAGCTACAATAGATGAGTAGAGAACACTAGCCAAGACATTCAGTATGAAGATCTAAATAACACAACGATAGAAAATAGCGGTACTGTGACATAATGCTATAAGGTACTAACCCTGCTCTGTTCTTCTCCCGACAAAACTCAATGAACTGGAGACAAGTGTTCTTGACCCTTTGAGCACCAACGCTGTAACATGCAAACACATAAATCAGGAGTTTGGCCTACAAACTTTGATTCCATTTACATGGATACTACAAAACTAACTGAATCTGAATTAATTAGGCCAAAGGGAATGGTATGTACATAGCAATATTAGTTTCCAATACACAATGTTTTTTCCATAAAATATGCAGGCCCAAGAAGAAAGGAGGTTTGGGAATTCAGAATTTGAGACATTTGAATATCAGTTTGCTGTGTAAGTGGTGTTGGAAATTAGAACATGATTCAGGGCTTTGGTAACAAATTATTAACAGAAAGTATGGGTGATGCTTGTGTGTTCGACATATTAAGTCCAAAAGCTTGGATTCTCCATTCTGGAGGACTTTGTTGAAAGTTAGAGAATTATATCTGCAGGGGAGGAAGATGGCTACTGGAAACGGATGCAGAACTGATTTATGGCATGACTGGTGGATAGGAAATAGTCCTTTAAAAGGAAACTTTCCCTGATCTCTTTGCTGTTGGAATGATCTGGAGGTTACCGTGGGGGAGATGTATATAAGGGATTGGCAGTTACAATTTAGGCGATGGCTGGATCTGGATTTGCTGATACAAAAGGCCACGTTGGATGGCCTCGTGACTCGTGAGGTCGTGGTCTCCAACGTCTGAATGTGATAAACCTAAGTGGCTGTGGAATAGAGCTGCGATCTTTACGGTTAAGAGTATGTACGAGTATTCACATTTATCAAGCTGGGGATCAGATAGATCGTTTCGGCATTTATGGAAAGCAAAAAATCGCATTAAAATTAAGATTTGGATGTGGCTAATTTGGCATAATGCAATTGCAACAGAAGATAATATGAAAAAAAGGAAATGGGAAGGTGATTTTAAATGTCGTTTTTGTTCAACGGAGGAATCTATAGGATATCTTTTCTTTGAATGTGTGGCGGCATTTGTTGGGGGCCGGAATGAGGCCAAATTGCTTTTCTCATTACTTTAGATGGCTACCTGATCTGGTGCAGTTGTCCACCAATGTTCAGATTGTGGGTTTGGCAGCTGTGTGCTGGGCTATTTGGAAGTTTCGTAATGATGCTTCCTTTGAACATAAACTGATCAAAGACCCAGCAGAATTGATTTGCCGTGCGTGTGCTTTTCTGAATTATTGGGCAGAGTTGCAGAAAGACGGCAACAGGGAGGTTCTGCTAGCTGGTGCATCAAATCTACAGGCGAAGGCACTGGACTTGCGGGATGGAGCAAATGGGAGTAAGCGCAGGCTACAGATTGAGGAGGCTTAGCGGCCACAGGTTGAAGCTGAAAGTGTGACATAGATCCTAGCTGGGTGCTGTTAATCGTTAATTCTGCACGCCCGCAATAAGTGGAGAATGGCCCCATCGTTTCTTTGTCTTTGATACTCTGCCTTTTTTTCAGACTTTGTTTTATTTTACTTCTCATACTGTTAGTAGCCCCTGTATGAACTTTTTGCTCCGTCATTCCTTCAATGGAGTGCGGCTGCAAGTTTGCGGTCGGATGGAAAAAATATATAATGACCAACTCTAGCAAATATTCTGCATAAAACTACATATATCATGCTTAGTGAATCCATAGAACACAAAAAGGACTCTTTGCTATTTTTGGTTCCAAATGAAGGCAAAGCATTCAAAACTCAACCATCACCAAATTAATTGGAAGAGCCACTTAAAAGTGCTATCCTTGAGCCGTCCGATGTGAGGAATGGATCATATTTGTCGGATCAAAACCGTTACACACTACAACGGCCAAATGGATGTGAACTCTCCAGAAATTAACAGGAAGGACCATTTAACATGAGAGGATCTGCTGAAGTTCTACAGTTTGAGCCATTACCATGTTTGGGGAACGGCTCATATTTGTCGGATCTGGATCATAAAACATTAACCGGAAGATCCAAATAAAACAGGAGAACGTGAAGTGCTAACGGATCTTGTTTGTCAGATCTACGTCATAGACCTACAATGGCAAAAGGATGCCAACCCTCCCCATATGGAGCGGAAGCGCCACCCAACATAGAAACAAGGCTCCTTGAGCTGTCCGATCAATGCGCGAAAATGGATCCCGCTTGTGGGAGACGGTTCCCTTTTGCCGGCCAAGCACTTGAACCCACTTGGATCACGGCGAGACAGATAGAAGCGGGACGAAGAGCAATAACACGATATGCACGTCGTGGTGGAAAAATATGGGTACGTATATTTTGCGACAAACCAGTTACACTAAGACCCACGGAAACACGTATGGGCTCGGGAAAGGGGTCCCCCGAATATTGGGTAGCTGTTGTTAAACCAGGTCGTATACTATGAAATGGGTGGAGTATCCGAAACTGTAGCTAGAGCAGCTATCTCCATAGCTGCCAGTAAAATGCCCATACGAAGTCAATTTATTCGATTAGAGATATAGAACCCCAAAAACGGGGTTTTCTTTCTGGAAAGACAATATTTCTTTCATCCTTTTGCATCAAAATGATCAACACCATAAACCCCTAGAATAACTAAACGGACGATAATTCCCCCTCTCGGGAACCATGCTCTAGATGTACCAATTGTCTGGGATCTAAAACCCCATATACTTTTCTCTAAGAACACCATATATACAGACCATATCGATGAGAACGCCCACAGCGTTATGGCACAAACATACATTTAAAAAAAACATAAAAATTAAAACTGAGAGCATCACCTTGAACTGCTCCCTTTCAGCTGATGCACAAAAGCGTCCACCCTTTCAAAATCCACAGAAGGCTTCTCCCTGCACACAAGCACAGCAACAGAAATTTCCCAAACACAGGATCAAAGCAACCTGCCTGCACAAACGAATTGCAATCGCAGGACACGGCTACAAGCGGGCGAGCATTATTCAGAAACAGAGCAAGCGGCGCGTACAGTAGCTTGGCGAGCTCGCGGATGATGCGCTCCCCGTCGTCGCAGAACAGCGTGATGGTCTCACGGACGAAGTGCGGCGCGCTGGAGTCCTGGAGCGACTGCAGTATCTGGAATTGCCCGTCGAGCAAACCCTAAACCCCCCACCACCAATTTAGCAACGGACGCAGAGCAGAGAAGAACAGAACCGTCAAATTTAATCCCCCAAAATCCCCGCACAGATGGTAACGAAAAGGAGAGAGCAGAGCGGGACGGTGGAGGAGACTCACATCGGAGAACATGCTGGTGATAAAGCCGTGCAACTGGTGCACCAGGGAGAAGGCGGCCATGGCTCGACTACGGGAGAAGAAGTGAAGGGGAGGAGGAGGAGGGAGTTCGGGAATAGGAGGAGATGGGAATGGGAATGGCTTTTGGCCTGGGAGCTGGAATGGGATTTCTGGCCTGCCTTTGCCTAGTTCTTTTTTTCTTTCTTTCTGAATTAGCAGTTCTTTGTTGTTTAAACATGACTTTGGTTGCACTCCCTTCGATCCTAAATTGTTTTAGTTCAAATTACGACAACAATTAAGATCAAAGGAATACTATTTATCAACAAAACATGGTGAGTTTATCATATCAAACTTGTCGTGCGAAGAGCATTTCAATTTTTTTAGGAAAAGCATTTCAATTAGCTAGGTGGTTTCGACCGTCCTACGACGGTTTGACGAGCATAAGGGATTGTAGGGATAAGTATTGATATCCCGTCTTTAAGCTTTCACATGTGAGAATGTTAAGTTTCAAACTGTAACGGACGTTGTTATATTATTTATACTTGATTTAACATGTAAGAAGTACAAATAGCTTTATGGATGCCTTTTACTTACCTATCTCATATGATTTTTGTGGTGTGTGATGAGGTTAACTTCAAAATTGATTGGTTGCATCAGAGGTTGATTTCTTACTAAAACACAAAGGCATGCCAGAAATCCCTTTCTCCCCATAAATACCCCTAACTCTAATCATTCAACAAAAGCCATTCCTAACTCCTCCTATTCCCAAACTCTCCCTCTTCCTCGCGTGACTTCTTCTCTAGTAGTTCAGCCATGGCCACCTCATCGGTGATGCACCAGATGAACAGCCTTGTCTCTAGCATATTTTTCAATGTGAGTCCCCACATTCCGTCCCACCAATCTCGTTATTCCATTAGCATTCGTGGGGAAACTTTTGGAGGGAATCTGATGTTTTTCCTCTTCTTACTATGTGTTCATTTTGGTGAGGTTAGGGCCTACTGGACGCACAGTTCCAATAGCTGCAGGACTCCAAGCTCTACAAGCCAAGCAAAGCATGTTGTACCACTTCAAAGGTACAGCGAAATATCGTCAGAAAATGCGACCCCACTATGCTGATTCAGTGGCCTTACTTCTTCGAATAATAGGCCACAAAACCTGCTGCACCAGTGACATTCAAAAAAACAAAAAAAATGTCAGCACCGTAAGCGACCAAGGAGAGCTTGCAGAATAAGA